>NC_135373.1:8747500-9380000 GCF_049243985.1 Paroedura picta | reverse complement strand
CCAACCAACCAACCAACCAACCAACAGTAGCTGTGTTCTGCTGAAAGCCCTTATGGGTCAACCACATTGTGTCTCCCCCTTTTTGTTTTTCTCAACAGCAGAGCATCCATCCACCTTGCATGTTGCAAGGCCCAGGTTTGAGCCCCCTGTTGTGCGTGCAGACCTGCCGCTTGAGGTCTGAGGCAGGATTGTAATTCAGAGCCAACTGGCTCCAGTCTGGCTGGCTTCTCCATGGGAGCCAGTAGATTGGTAGATTGGCAGCCACAATCGGTTTGGATGGCTCACGGCAGGATCCACCAAGGATCCAGTCAGTTCAAACTGTTGTGTAATCAATCACCTGCCACCACAGGTAGATCTATTGTTCTATGTTTGTGTACTGTGGCGTTTGTGCGGGGATTTCTTAGTGCCATCACAGAAGTCTTGTGCTATGAGCTGATCACCAATAAATGAGCAGAAAGATTCCAGTGCCTCCATGTTCCTTGACCCACAGATCTAACATCCCCAGTGTGTTTGTGTGTGTGTCTATGTGTGAAGTGCCCTCAGGGCGCTTCTGGCTTATGGTGATGCTATGAATTAATGTTTTCAAAATTGTCCTATTCTTAACTGCCTCATTTGGGGTTGCAACCAGAGGGTCATGACCTCCCCTGCTGGATCGATCCCTCCCAAGCTAGGTCTTTCTCTTTTCCTGCTGCTTTCAACTTTCCCTTAGCATTATGCCCTTTTCCAGTGACCTTTGTCTTCTCATCGTGTGACTAGAAGAGGATAGCCTCCCATTGTACTTCAGCCTCTCGGGAAAGGCCAAGGTTGATTTTAATTCTTGTATTTGTTGGTTCAAGTGGGTTGCCGTGTTGGTCTGAAGTAGCACAACAAAAATGGAGTCCAATAGCACCTTTAAGACCAACAGAAATTTATTCAAGGCATGAGCTTTCCTGTGCAGGCACAATTGCTCAGTCAAAATGGGAAACTGTCTGCCATTAATTGCTAACATGGACAGTTTTAGTCTTCCAATGTTTTTGTGAACTACAGCTGAACTCAAAAGGGCTGATTATGCTCACTGCACATCTCCCCCAATGCCCCTTCTGAGATATTTTTTTTATGCTGTTGAACCTTGCACACTATAGGTCTTGCATATTCAAACACCTTCGACCAATTTCCACTCCAGATTCATCTAAACCTAACCCAGCATTCCTTACAATCGCTCCTGCAATATTGCCAGTTAGAAGACTCTTTCCTGTTTCAGGCCGCGGTCAGTCCAAGCAGACAGTGAGGTGGCCTGACGTTAGGCAGAAGCCGTGCTTGTGCCATTGAGCCCCACCCTGCACGACCTTGCAGAAGATCCTGTGCCTCTGTGGCTCCATTAATGTATTCCGTCCTCCAAAGACCGAAGAGCCAACTTGTTCTTTTAGAGCAGAACACTAATCGCCTTGCCTCGAGCGACAATTTAACATGTGCCTCCAGAGGTGTAGGCTATAAATTGCATGCTGCTTTCGTGTTCACGCACCGGCTTATATGCGCCCTGGAGAGAAGACATCTTCTCTCCTAGATCAGCCGTTCCCAGCCTTTTCAGTAGTGTGATGGACATTTGCAAATTGACTTGGCATGGTGACCCTTCCAAGACTGGCCTGAGGTTTTTTTGGCCCCCTAGGCAAACCATGACCTTGGCACCCATCTAGTTCAGCATCCTATTCTCTACAGGGGCTAAGCAGATGTTTTGAAGAAACCAACAAACATCACAATAAAGGACTCAAGACTGAAGAGAGACTGAAACTGATGAAATTAGGGGGGAAATAGACTTTTAAAAACATTTTTTAAATATGTCAATAAACTGGGAAGATAGTTGGCCTATAGGCTGCCAAAGGTTTAGCAAAAAAATGTCACTTCATGATTGAAATATAAAGGTGACAAATACCTCAAAATAGGATATTGGTAAGAGAGAGCCAGCTTGGTGTAGTGGTTCGGAGTACAGACTTCTAATCTGGCAAGCTGGGTTTGATTCCCTGCTCCCCCACATGCAGCCAGCTAGGTCACCTTGGGCTCGCCATGGCACTGATAAAGGTGGTCTGACCGAGCAGGAATATCAGGGCTCTCTCAGCCCCACCTCCCTCACAGGGTGGGGAGTGGAATGGAAGGCGAACGTAAGCCGCTCTGAAGCTCTTTCGGGTAGAGAAAAGTGGCATATAAGAACCAACTCTTCTTCTTCTTCTTCAGTAATATCAGGGCTCTCTCAGCCTCACCTCCCTCACAGGGTGTCTGCTGTGGGGAGAGGAAAGGGAAGGCAAATGTAGGCCACTTTGAGACTCCTTCTGGTAGAGAAAAGCAGCATATAAGAACCAGCTCTTCTTCTTTTTCAAAGTTTATTTCACATCCAGGAAAACATAAAGGAGAGAATTTAGAACAGGAATTGGACTAACTGGAAGATATCCCTATAAAGAAATTTACTGAAGAACTTTGGTGAATTTTAAGCCAGAAAATGTCAACTCAAGAACTTAATGATGCAATAATCTCAATGAAGCCATACAAGGCACCGGGACCAGATGGACTATCTGCAGAGTATGTATGTATGTGTGTGTGTGTGTGTGTGTGTGTGTGTGTGTGTGTGTATTTATTATTATTAAACTGGGGGGTGAACGGTAATGACTGGGGAAGGCACGGGCAAACCACCCCGTATTGAGTCTGCCATGAAAACGCTGGAGGGCGTCACCCCAAGGGTCAGACATGACTCGGTGCTTGCACAGGGGATATCTTTACCTTTACCTTTACCTTTTTATATCAGTCTTTATATATATATATAAAGTGGGGGGGGGAAGTCAACATGATCATATATGGTCCTATCACGTATCACTTTATATATATAAAGATACATGTGGTCACACCACCATTACATCAATTAATTAATGAAATAATGGAAATGCCAGAAAGACTGATTCCAGAATCATGGGAACAAGCATCAATAGCTCTCATGCATAAAGAAGGGACAGACCCAGTTCTACCATAATCATGTAGCCCGATTTCATCATTAACTATGGACTATAAAATTTTTGTTAAAGTTTTAACAGAAAAGCTTAAAAGATGCATACGTGATGTTATACATCGTGATCAAACTGGTTTTATGCTGGAAAGGCACATGAAAAGTAATATCCATTTAGTACTAGATGCAATGGAACATGTACATAAGACAAAACAATTTGCTGCCTTTGTGTTTCTTCATGCAGAAAAAGCGTTTGATAATGTTCAGTGGAAATGTCTACATGCGACTTTACAAACAATGGGATGCGGGGAGATGTTTTTGAAATTAATCCAACAAATATACTCAAAACAGGAAGCCAGAATCTAAGCGAATGGAATGCTAGACGTGTGATAAAATTCAGATAAGGAAGGGTGCCAGACAAGGTTGCCAACTATCCCTCTTATTAATCACTCTAGTTTTAGAAACAATAGCAACAAAAATTAGACATATAATGGAACTCTCTGGGCTGCATGTTAAAGGAAAGTCGTAAGATGAGGAGTTATGCAGATGACGTAGTTTTTATTTTGACTAGTCCTGAAACATCAGTTCCGTGATTATGAAATAACCTGAGATTTTGATCAACATGCAGATTACAAAATAAATAGACAAAACCCCAAAATAATGGTGATTGGGGTTTAAGGAGAGGAGTTTAAGATGAGAAGCTATGTGGATGACGTAGTTTTTATTTTGACTAGTCCTGAAACATCAGTTCCATGATTATGAAATATCCTGAGAGATTTTGGTCAACGTGCAGATTACAAAATGAATAGACATAATCAGAAAATAATGGCGACTGAAGTTAATCCAGGAAATATCAAGTATTTGGGAGTTGTTTTAGATAAGAATATTCGAAGTCTATTTGAAAATAATTATACTTTGTTATGGAAGAGAGTATGGGAAGACCTACAAAGATGGTCTAAAATGGATTTTTCCTGGTCAGCAAGAATGGCAACTGTTAAAATAAATATTTTACCCAGATTGAATTTTTTATTCCAAGTGATTCTGCTGGAAATTAAGGAGAAGACACTGTGCAAATTGCAAAGTATTATCAACAAATTTATATGGAACACCAGAAGACCAAGAAAAGCATTTCAAGTCCTGCAGGACGACAAGAAAAGAGGAGGACAAAGCGTGCCAAACCACAGTGCTAACATGGTTCACAGATAGAATAATGGATCTGATTTCCAGAGATTTGGTATTTGAGAAGTTTGGTTTCGAAGAAGGTCTACATGGCCTTTTATGACCCACACATAAAGCTAAGGGAAAGCCTGACCTTAATTACTTGGCCAGGAATATAATGAACATTTGGGAAAAAATATAAAGAGAGAATAACACATAACTTATCTTTGTTGAAATCTCCAGTAGAGGTTTATTTTGACAAAGCTCAACAGAAAAAAAAATGGGTCCTCTAAGTCAGTGGTCCCCAACCTTTTTATCACCGGGGACCACTCAACGCTTGACAATTTTACTGAGGCCCGGTGGGGGGGAGGGGTAGTTTACTCCTCTACTCTCAACCACTGCCCTAACGCTCTCTGATCACTATGGTTATGTTTAAACATCCCTTCAAAATAAGATACAGACACGCCACAACAATGAACATAAGGAACATTTTATTTTCATGGAGATTTTAACTCATGACAATGACAAATCAATGGGAACCCTGAGCTTGTTTCTCTGCAACGAGATAGTCCCATCTGGGAGTGATGGGAGACAATGACACCCGAAGTGTGTTGTAAAGGGCCGGGGGGGTGAAGTAAAGGGCCGGGGGGGGAGGCGTCCTTCGCGGCCCACCTCCAATTAGTCGACGGACCACATGTGGTCTGCAGCCCACAGGTTGGGGATCGCTACTGTAAGGTACAAGGATTTATTGATGACCTCCAGAAAACTGAAAAATGGTGGCATGCTTAAAAACGAAGGGATATATGCAGTGGCTTGAATATCTTCAGATTACAACAAGATTTAAGGTTGAGTTTCAAGATCTGGAACAGGTAGCTACTGGGCCTGTTCTAACTGAATTTGGAAATATTTTATTTCATGCTAAACCTTATCATCAGGGTCAAATATACAAACTTTTGTTAAAATACGAAACTGAGAGTGAACAGGTTAAAGACTCTATGATTAAATGGATGCAGAATTTGAAATGAAATATTCCTCTGGAGGAATGGGAACGATTGTGGGGCAAAATTGTAAAACACACCTAAATGTCAGTTTATTTATTTATTATTAGATTTCTATTCTTCCCTCCCATTTGGCTCAGGGCAGTTCACATGCAACATTGCAGGGGTAATACATGGAACAGTCTGATCGTATAACACAGTCGCAAAATAACACATCAGCAACAATCCAACAGTGGGTCTAAATCAACAGAACACCAATGGCTTTGGTCAGCAATAGCAACAACCACAACTTAGACAAACCCCCAAGGAGGTCAGGCTGGTTCAGGTCATGGAGGGGGTGCCTGTGGGAGGGACATATAAAATGTTTTATAGACGCTATATCAGGGGTAGTCAAACTGCTGCCCTCCAGATTTCCATGGACCACAATTCTCAGAAGCCCCTGCCAGCGAATGCTGGCAGGGGCTTCTGGGAATTGTAGTCCATGGACATCTGGAGGGCCGCAGTTTGACTACCCCTGCGCTATATAATACCTAAACTAATCAGTAAAACATCTAAAAAAATATGGTGATAAGTGCTGGAGATACAGGTTGGTTCCTTTTATCATATGTGGTGTTGTAAAAAAGCTATTAAATTTTGGATAAAAATTCATAGTATTTTAGAAACAATGTTGAGTATTAAATTCCCCATGTACCCCAATTATATGCTATTAAGTGTGATGCCAGATAATATTTCTCAAAATGCTCGAGATTTTTTGCTTTCACGCAATTGCAGTGGCAAGAATACTTACAGTCAAAAACTGGAAACAACAGGAGTTACCAAAGAGAACAGACTGGTTGGACAAACTTGGAGAATGATCTAAGATGGCCAGGCGGACCGGCCTGATCATCAGTAGATCATCAGAAGAATTCAAAGAACAATGGCATTACTATAAAGACAGTATTGGTCAAATAAGAAACAACAGCAACCATACGGGGGTTCAATATCTTTTTGTATTTTTGTATTTAGCACTTTAACTTTTTTCTTTCCTATCATATTTCATAAAATCAATAAAAGCTGGAAATTTCAGCAATTAAAAAACAAAAACAAAGGACACAGCTGCAACACTACAAACCATAAGCAAGTGGTCTTTGGATGTAGGGATGCAGTGTCCAGGTGGGCCTTGGAATTACATGCCATCTCCATTCTACAGAGATCAGTTCCCCTGGAGAAAGTGGATGCTTTAGAGGGTGGACACTGTAGCCTTGTACCCCCCTGAGTTTCATGTTCTCCACAGGCGTCATTCCCAAATCTTCAGGAGTTTCCCAACCTGGATCTCCATCCCCCAACAGTGTCCAGGGGACCTGCATAAGGAGGTTAGATTTCAGCCTCTGACCATCTTCTCCTTCTCTCCCTCTAACTCCACCTAAAATTCAAAGATGCTCACCCTAGTAACCACCAGGGCACATTTTAACGAAGTTTGAATCCAGTGAACATGGAAGCCTATACCTTGAATAAAACTTTGTTGGTCTCAAAGCTGTCAAATTTTGTTCTGCTGCTTCTGAACAACATGGCGACCCACTTGAATCTATCTTCATAGGATGCATTTTATTCAGTGAAGAAACAGATAACTAATGAACAATATGGAAGATACTATTTCCAGAGTTGGATATTGGATTCCAAAATACAGAACAAGTCAATCGACTTGGCAGAGGCAGCCATTAGGGAGGACTGGTCCATGGCTCACTTTGGGGTAGGAGAAAGGGGATTGGTTGCCTGAATTGATTGACAGGTGGAAGCGAGTGGCATATAAGGTGTGTTGCTCTCTTCCGCCATTTCCAGCAGTAGATGTGGAGGGTGAGATGTGCAAAAAGGCAGCAGACAAAGGTGAGATAGCAAATAGGTGAAGAAGGGCTGGGAAGCGTGAAAAAAATTTAGCGCTTTGCCATTTAGCTGGTGTGACGCTCTTTTTACTGATGTGTGGAAATGCCCACTGTTCTGGAGGCCCTGAAGAGGGAGCCACATTCACTCTAACAAGCATTGAACCAGGCATCTTCCAGAGGGCCAGAATGTGGACAGATTCAGGATACTGGAAATGGGCCGTAGTTTGGTGGTAGAACATCTGGTTCACATGCAGAAGGTCCCAGGCCTTATCTCAAGCACCTCCAGTTAAAAAGATGAGAGGGCAAGTGATATGCAATACCTCTTCCTGAGACCCTGGAGAGCAGCTGCCCGTCAAAGTCGACAATACTGACTACGATACATGAGTGGTCTGATCCAGTTATACGGCAGCTTCACGTGTTCATTTGTTAGAGAGGGGCTGAGGCTGAGTGGTAGAGTCCCTGCTAGGCATGCAGAAGGTCCTGGGTTCAATCCTTCCCATTTCCAGAGTAAAGGATCAGGTTGGTAAAGATGGAGAGCAGCTGCCAGTCTGAGCAGACAACACTGGCCTTGACAGACAAGAGTTCTGGTGCTGCATAAAATAGCTTCCTGTGCTCAGGTGGATGTATACCCAGAATACGTTGGCTACAGAACAGGAGGGAAGTGTCAGAGTTCATTTTAGTACCATCCCAAGCATGTGTTCCGACAGTGTCAGGAGCAGGGTGCGAGGCTTATATGATATCATGCCATGGCTCTGATTATCAGGCAGAGGATGGAAGGCTCTCGTTGGGCCATAATGGCTGAAGAACAACACCAGAGACATCCAGCTGTTACCTAAACCAAAGGGTATGGTGTGAAAGAACTGCAGGAATAAGGAATGGAGTGAATCAACAAAGGGACCTGTGGGTTTCACCCCACAGACGGAACTGCCTGGTGTGTCTCTATGTATCCCTGCTCTGGCATTGCTGCCCCCCCAAGGAGGAGGTAGGTGATCCCTGTCCCTTTCTGCTTTTGAGTATGATTGGCTCCTTCAGGCACTCCAAATGCAGAAATAGTGGCCCAAACGACTCCCTGTCTTGACTCCTGCTTCTAGTGTCAACATGTACAGAAAACATGCTTGGGATGTTGCAGGAAGGAGAGGTTGCAGTGCCATCAAGCTCCAGTCAATTTATGGCTACCCCAGAGGATTTTCACAGCAAGAGATGTTCAGAAGTGGTTTGCCTCTGAACAGAACCCTCGACTTCCTGCATTTCCCCCCATCCAAGTACTAATCAGGGCTGACCCTGCTTAGCTTCCTAGATCTGGAAAGATCAGGTTAGTCTGGACCATTCAAGTCAGGGCTGCTTAACCCTGGCTTTCTCAGCCAGGCTTTCAGGAAGCCCTGGGGTTTCTTGTCAGCCCTGGAAGGGTTTACTGAATGGGTGGTAGTTAATTTATATATATACTAGGGGCCAAGCCTGTTGTCCCCCTTCAAGGATCGCTGCCTTGTTGTGGCAAGGGGGCTTGCGTAGTTCAGTGAAGCTATGAGCTATACCGTGCAGGGCCACCCAAGACGGACAGGTCATAGCTGAGAGCTCTGACAAAAGGTGATCCACTGGAGAAGGAAATGGCAAACCACTCCAGTATCTTTGCCATGAAAACTCTATGGACAGTTCCAATAGGCATAACGATATGACGCTGGAAGATGAGCCCCTCAGGTCGGAAGGTGTCCAATATGCTACTGGGGATGAGCAGACGGCTAGTACGAGTAGCGCCAGAATGAATGAAGCGGCTGGGCCAAAGCCGAAAGGACGCTCAGTTGTGGAAGTAACTGGTGGCGAAAAGACAGTCCGATGCTGTAAAGATTTTTATTCCATAGGAACCTGGAACGTCAGATCCATGAATCAAGGCAAGCTAGACGTGGTTAAACAAGAAATGAGAAGACTGAACATCGACATTTTAGGAATCAGTGAACTAAAATGGACAGGAATGGGTGAATTTAATTCAGATGACCATCAGGTATACTACTGTGGACAAGAATCTCGCAGAAGAAATGGAGTAGCCTTCATAATCAATAAGAGAGTAGGAAAAGCAGTCTTGGGATACAATCCCCAAAATGACAGAATGATCTCAGTTCGAATCCAAGGCAAACCATTCAACATCACAGTGATCCAGGTCTACGCCCCAACCACTGCTGCTGAAGAGGATGAAGTTGATCAGTTCTATGAAGCCCTACAACACCTTCTAAAAGCAACGCCCAAAAATGATGTGCTTATCATCATGGGGGATTGGAATGCTAAAGTAGGAAGCCAAAAGATAACCGGGATAACAGGCAAGTTTGGCCTTGGAATACAAAATGAAGCAGGGCACAGGCTGGTAGAATTTTGTCAAGAGAATACAATGGTCATAGCAAACACTCTTTTCCAGCAACCCAAGAGACGACTCTACACATGGACATCACCAGACGGTCAACACAGAAATCAGATTGACTATGTGCTCTGCAGCCAAAGATGGAAAAGTTCTATCCAGTCAATAAAAACAAGACCAGGAGCTGATTGTGGTTCAGATCATGAGCTTCTTGTTCCAAAATTTAGGCTTAAATTGAAGAAAGTAGGGAAAAGCACTAGGCCACTCAGGTATGAACTAAATCATATCCCCGACGAATACACAGTGGAGGTGACAAATAGATTTAAGGAATTAGATCTGATAGACAGAGTGCCTGAAGAACTATGGACGGAGGTTCGCAACATTGTACAAGAGGTAGCAACTAAAACCATCCCAAAGAAAAAGAAATGCAAGAAATCAAAATGGCTGTCTGAGGAAGCTTTACAAATAGCTAAGGAGAGAAGGGAAGTGAAAGGCAAGGGAGAAAGAGAAAGATACACCCAATTGAATGCAGAATTCCAGAGAAAAGCTAGAAGAGATAAGAATGCCTTCTTAAATGAACAGTGCAAACAAATAGAAGAAAACAATAGAATGGGGAGGACCAGAGATCTTTTCAAGAAAATTGGAGATATGAAGAGAACGTTTCATGCAAAGATGGGTATGATAAGGGACCAAAATGGTAGGGACCTCACAGAAGCAGAAGAGATTAAACAAAGGTGGCAAAATTATACAGAAGAACTATACAAGAGCGAGCTTAACATCCCTGATGACCACAATGGGGTAGTTACTGACCTGGAGCCAGACATCCTGGAATGTGAAGTCAAATGGGCCTTAGGAAGTCTGAGCAACAATAAAGCTAGTGGTAGTGACAGCATTCCAGTTGAACTATTCAAAATCTTAAAGGACGATGCAGTAAAAGTGCTACACTCAATATGCCAGCAAATTTGGAAAACTCAACAATGGCCACAGGATTGGAAAAGGTCAGTTTACATTCCAATCCCAAAGAAGGGCAATGCCAAAGAATGTTCAAACTACCGCACCATTGCACTAATTTCTCATGCTAGCAAAGTTATGCTCAAAATCCTACAAACTAGGCTCCAGCAATATGTGGACCGAGAACTTCCAGAAGTACAGGCAGGATTTCGAAGAGGCAGAGGAACTAGAGATCAAATTGCCAACATACGCTGGATCATGGAGAAAGCTAGGGAGTACCAGAAGAACGTCTACTTCTGCTTCATTGACTATGCTAAAGCCTTTGATTGTGTGGAGCACAACAAATTGTGGCAAGTTCTTAAAGAGATGGGAATACCAGAGCATCTTATTTGTCTCTTGAGAAATTTATATGCAGGTCAAGAAGCAACAGTGAGAACTGAACATGGAATCACTGACTGGTTCAAAATTGAGAAAGGAGTTCGGCAAGGCTGTATACTGTCACCTTGCCTATTTAACTTGTATGCAGAGCACATCATGAGAAATGCGGGATTAGAGGAGTCACAAATTGGGATCAAGATTGCAGGGAGAAATATCAACAACCTCAGATATGCAGATGATACCACTCTAATGGCAGAAAGTGAAGAGGAACTAAAGAGCCTGTTGATGCGGGTGAAGGAGGAGAGTGCCAAAGTTGGCTTGAAACTCAACATCAAGAAAACAAAGATCATGGCATCCGGCCCTCTCAATTCCTGGCAAATAGAAGGGGAAGAAATGGAGATAGTGACAGATTTTATTTTCCTGGGCTCCAAGATCACTGCAGATGGGGACTGCAGCAAAGAATTTAAAAGACGCTTGCTCCTGGGGAGGAAAGCTATGGCAAATCTAGACAGCATCCTAAAAAGCAGAGACATCACCCTGCCAACAAAAGTGCGTTTGGTCAAGGCTATGGTCTTCCCAGTTGCAATGTATGGCTGCGAAAGTTGGACCATAAGGAAGGCCGAGCGTCAAAGAATTGAGGCTTTTGAACTCTGGTTCTGGAGAAGACTCTTGCGAGTCCCTTGGACTGCAAGGCGAACAAACCGGTCAGTCCTAGAGGAGATCAGCCCTGACTGCTCCTTGGAAGGCCAGATCCTGAAGATGAAACTCAAATATTTTGGCCACCTCATGAGAAGGAAGGACTCCCTGGAGAAGAGCCTTATGCTGGGAGCGATCGAGGGCAAAAGAAGAAGGGGACGACAGAGAATGAGATGGCTGGATGGAGTCACTGAAGCAGTAGGTGCAAACTTAAATGGACTCCGGGGAATGGTAGAGGACAGGAAGGCCTGGAGGATCATTGTCCATGGGGTCGCGATGGGTCGGACACGACTTCGCACATAACAACAACAAAGCCTGTTGTATCCAGGAAAACAATGGGTGCTAGATTGGGTGTGGGGGTGGAAGAACTCTGTGGATGGCCTCTCTCTTCACCCAGGACCTGGAAAGGCTGCAGGCTTGAGTCCTTGGGCAGGGAACTCACCAGCAGGGGCAGCTGTCACACAACAGGGATTTGCAGCCTCCAAGCCTCGGAGGGAAGTGGAAGGAGGAGGGGGTGGGCAGGGGTGGGGGACGGAAGGTGATTGGCTGGCCAGTGGACAGACAGGCAAGCCAGTTGAAGGAGAAGGCACGCTCCTCCTCCCAAGTCCTTACTAGAAATATATGATATGGGACAGATATTTAAATTTGTGAAACATTTATCAGGTGATATGACCATATATGGTCACATTGACCTGCGCCTCCCCCCAATGGCCAATGATTGGCTTGGAGGGGGTGGGAAGGGGAGGTGCCCTGGGTGGGCGTGTCCACAGCTCTGCTTCCCCACCATTTCCTGCATGCCACTTCTGGGGTTTCTTGAAGCCTGAAGAATGTTTCATGGATTTCTCAATGGTAAAAAAAGTTAAGGAAGGCTGACATAACCCCATGCTTTCTGGTCCTTTTTCTCATCCAGACAAATACTTCTGCTCCCAGCTACCTTTTCCAGGGAGAAAATGGCTGTCTTTTCTTCTCCCCATTTCCACCACCCGTGGGGGAAAAATCTGTACAGTGAGGATTATTTTGAGCTGAAAAAGGAATGTGGATGAGGGTTTACGCACCGGCACCTTCAGCCTCCCATGAAGTCAGGTCGCAGCCCCAGTTTTAGTTTAAAAAAATGTAGAGGGGGTGGGAAACACAGAATTCCAGAAGTCCGCATAACCTGTAGTTAAAAGCTCAACAGAGGCACACCCTGTGCGGTGATTCATGCAGAAGAGTTTTCGGTTCTAATGCTGGGAAGAAAGGAGTTGTGCAGTGACTCTCAGAGGTTGGGATAAACTCAGCCGGCCTAGGGGAAGTCGTCCTCTTGGAAGGGGGATTTTCTGCTCTTCTCTTTCCGCACTGAAATTCCCCTTACTGACTCCTCGGAAAAGGGTTCAACAGATGTCGAAAGGAGGGCAGCTGGACGCAAGGCACCATCAAATCACCTCGAACTTGGGAAGATTTTAACCAGGCTGGGCATGACGGATTTCCTTTCAGGTATCCCTTTATCCTCCCCCCCCTTCACAGAGATGTCTACTGTTAGAATTGCCAAATTCCAGGTGGGGCCAGGGTTGCCAGCTCTGGGTTGGGAAATACCTGAAGAGGTTGGGGGTGGAACTAGGAACGGGCGGGATTTGGGGCAGGGAAGGCCCTCAGCAGAGTAAAATGCTATGGAGTCCTCCCTCTAAAGCAGCCATTTTCTCCAGAGTCACTGTTCTCTGCCACATGGCGATGAGCTGGAAAATCAGGGGATCCCTATGTCCCACCTGGGGACTGGCAACCCTAGGTGGCCCCAGATATCTCCCAATATTCCAACCAATCTCCAGATGACAGTGATAAGCTTCCCTGGAGAAAATGGTTACTTGAAGGGTTGAGTCTGCGGTATTGCACCCTGGTGTAGTCCCTCCCCTCTCCAAACCCCTCCCCTCCCCAAACCCACCCCTCACAGTCTCCACCCCCAGAATCTCAAGCTGTTTCTCAACCAGGAGCTGGAAACCTTATTGCCCAGGACAGAGAGGGCAAGAACAAATGTTGTTGGAAAAAAAAATCTGCTGCACAGTAAGATAAGGAAGCCATATCATTGTCAGAGCCATTCCGCACAGCGTTAATGTTGCTGAAGTCTTACCATTGTGTAACGCTATTTTTTAACATTACGCATGACGTCGTACACAATCTGCAACACTCCTGCAACACTCCCGCAAAAATCGTTTCTTTGTAGCACTTTTTGGGGAACCCCCCAAAAACTCCTAGCAAGAATGTCTCGCACCCGAGCTTCCGGTGTTGTGATAGCCATTTCTTTCCCCATAAACCGGCAAAAGCAACAAATAAGCAATGCTTCTTCGGCTGAAATCCTTCCACAAGCATTTGTCTGTAAAGTTTCCGAGCACAATACAGTCCCTTATTTGACACTGCCTGTAATTTTGGCCATATATTGCACCCGAGGGGATTTTTTTTTTAAACTATAAGAGCGTGTAAACGATTAAGCGCCAGCTCCCACGCCAGTGAAAAAGGTCTTTCTGATACATCGAATGAACAAATATGCGTTGCTACAGGTATTTTCGGGTTTTTAAAAAACAGTTTTTAAAGGGAAGCACGGACACAACAGTTCATTGGCTGTTCTTTTTGATTGATGGCGAGGGGCGGGAGGAAGTGTGGAAAAATATTGCCTCTTTGGTGCGATTCCGGCAAGACCATAAACTTATGCGTTACGAGAATAGCACTAGTGGAAGAGCCTTTTTTCTGAGAAAAATGGCTGTGTGCATTACCGAGACCTGCTGCTATTAATTGCAGTGCTTTTCGATAGCGCTCAAATTTTACTACATTGGTGGTTGTGCCGAATGGCCCTCAGAATGGCCTATAGCTCTCCTGCATTTTTTCTCATCATTAAAATCGATGGTCTCCCAAAGCTGCCAGTCCTCAATGAGACCTGAGATCAATTCCCCTGGAGAAAATGTCCACTTTCATGCTATGGCCTTGAACCCGGATGAGGTCCCTCCCTTTCCCAAACTCTGCCCCCACAGGCTCCACCCCCGAAATCTCCATGTATTTCCCAACCCAGCCTTAGCAACCTTACACACCGATGTTGTGTCACTTAGATGACAAAGCTGTAAATTCTTTATTACTTCCTCTATTCCCTTCAAAAAGCATCTGCTGCAGGTTGGCAAATACGTGGAGATTTGGGGGTGGAGCCTGAGGAGGGTGGGGTAGGGATAGGGATGTGTACCTTGGTTCGGCCCCCTCGGCAATCACCAAAGCCAGAGTGGGCGCGTAGAAGGCCTTGGGCTTCGGTGCTCACTGAGGCATCTGAACCAAGGGGCACATCTCTAGGTTGGGGAGAGGGAGGCACCTTGCAGAGTATTGCAGGGATTCCCATCCAGGGATTGGGATACCCCTAAGGGTCCATGGAGGCACTAAGGGGTTCCTTGGCCTTTCCCCTCCTGCCTTAATGGACTTGGCCACAAGCTAGGGAACTACCCGTGTCCAGAGCCAGCTTGGTGTAGTGGTTAGGAGTGCGGACTTCTAATCTGGCATGCTGGGTTCGATTCTGCACTCACCCAGGTGCAGCCAGATTGTGACCTTGGGCTTGCCCCAGCACTGATACAGCTGTTCTGACCCAGCAGGAATATTAGGGCTCTCTCAGCCTCACCCACCTCACAGGGTGTCATGCAGGGAGGCGTGGCCATCTGACCAATTCTGAGGCTCCTCGAAGCCTGAGAAATTATTTTAGGGGGCTCCTCCATGGTCCAAAGGTTGAAAAAAGCTGGTCTAATACCATGGGGTCCACCTTCCATGGAATCTATTTCCTCCAGGGGAACAAGTCTTTGTGGCTTGGAGATCCATTACAATTCCTGGTGATCTCTAGCTGCCACCTGGAGGTTAGTACCCCTAATGCCTCCTGGCCTGCGATGACAGCTAAGCCTCAATGGCCACACCAAAGATGGATGGCCAATCTCATGCTGTTTCCATCCAGAATGGGTTTTAGAACCCAAATAGTCTGACGGGACACTTGGAGAAGCTCCCATTCGATGATTCTATGATTGTAAGCCCTCTTGACACCGGAGGCGGGGGGGGGGGGAATCCTCATTTGGGGCCACACAGGCCCTCAGATTTCTGCCCAGCAATGGAATCAGAGCAGGCCAGGGTGTGGCAGATGCACGTGGGTTGGATTCCGGTCCCATTCCGCACTTGTGGGATAATGCATTTCCAATGCCATTTAGATTTTCCTAATTTGCCCAGGAGAATCCAGCTGTAAAAGCACGTTGAAACCAATGTGCATCCAAGGGGGGTGGGGTGGGAGGAGGCAGGCTTTCCTTTTGTCTCTGCTGCTTGCTTGGCCCCGGCTTGTAATTATGGTGTGTGCCCATAATAACCGGTCCAGAGGTCTGTCTTTGACCACACTGTGAAAACAACTTTGTGGAGCCAGCAACTCAGAGCAGACAGGTACCAGGGAGGGGAGAAGGCCGGGGGGATATATAGCAGCAGTTAGTGGCTGTGAGCCGGGACTCAAGACCCACCTTCCCCCACAGGGACTTGGCTTCCCCAGCCCTTTCCTCTCTCTTGCCAACCAGGGCAGGCCAGCTCTTGGCCCCCATACAGGCTGGCTGGCTCCCTGAGGTGGATGGAGACAGTTTTACGCCAGCTTGCATTTGATAGATCTAATTTTTGCAAGTCAGCAGTCCTGCTGGGAAAAGATGGGACCCACATGTCTGCAAGTGATTCCAGGGGCCAGCCAGGTCGTCAGGGGGATGGGCTGTTCCAGGGGTGAAACCAGAGGCACAGGGGGATCTCTGGGTCTGGAATTCTAGAGGATTCTTCAGACTTAATTCCCTGGGGTTGTCAGCTTCAGGTTGGGAAATTCCTGGAAATTAGGGGCTGGAGCCAAGGGAGGGCAGGGTTTGGGGTGGGGAGTGAACTCAGCAGGTTAGAATGCCATAGGCCGACATGGTCAAACTGCAGCTCTCCAGATGTCCATGGACTACAGTTCCCATGAGCCCCTGCTGGCTCACAGAGAGTTTGATTTCGCGCTCCCCCACATGCAGCCAGCTGGGTGACCTTGGGCTCGCCACAGCATTAAATCATAGAGTTGGAAAGGACTTTCAGGGTCATCTAGTCCAACCCTCTGCACAATGCAGGAATTCACAATGACCTGCCTACAGTGATCCCAATTTCATGCCCAAATGATCCCCACCACTACCAAAAATCTCCAGAATCCAGCCTGGCCTGGATAAAATTCACCTACATTCCCACAGCGGCAATTAGCAATTCCCTGGGTATGCAAGGAAGGGCCACAAGAGACAAACACTGGCAGATCCCTTCCTGCCCACCCACTCCCAATCTGCCTAAGTCCATAAAATCAGCATGTCTGTCAGATGACAGCCTCTGCTTAAAACTTCCAAAGAAGGAGAACTCACCGCCTCCCAAGGAAGCCTGTTCCACTGAGGAATCATTCTGTTAGGGACTTCTTCTGAATGTTTAGCTGAAAATTCTTTAGGATTAATTTAAACCCATTGGTTCTGGTCTGACCCTCTGGGACGACAGAAAACAACTCTGTTCCATCAGCCCCTCACGTATTTGAAGATGGTTATCACATCACTTCTCAGTCTCCTTCTCTCCAAGCTAAACAGACCAAACTCCCTCAACCTTTCCTCGTATGACTTGGTCTCCAAAGCTCTCACCATCTTTGTAGCCCAAACCTCTCACAATCAATCAATCAATCAATCAATCAATCAATCAATCAATCAATCAATCAATCAATCAATCAATCAATCAATCAATCAATCAATCAATCAATCAATCAATCAATCAATCAAATAAGGGCCCACCTGGAGTCTGGCATCCCTAGAAAAGTGGGGTGCACAAACCAATTCTTCTTTTCTATTCTCCCTCTGCCCTCTGACCTTCCTGGTACGTGGCTGGGTTAGAACAATATTGGTCTGGGATGGAACCCCTTGACCTCTTTGTGGATGGCCCCTCGATGCCTTAGAGAAGGTCCACCCAGCCTGAGCCTGGGAATGCTGGCTCAGCAGCCAGCGGTTGAAGTGTTTATCCTCAGGTCTGGGGCTGATGCTGAACATCCGGGAACTTCCTGGGTTGAGCCAGTTGTTGGAGGTTTTGGTTTATCTAGCTTTGTTTTCTTAATGATAAATCCCCCCTCTCACTTGAATCATTTTTGTAAAAGTTTAAGCCAAATAACAAAGCCTTGATGGGCGCCCAGCTGCCCCATCCTTCTGAAAAGAAACGGGTTTCGTGACTAAGTGCCACTTCCAAGTTTGTGGTCTCCCCAGTGACCTTGTTTGTGTCTTGAGGCTGGGCAGAGAACCCGAAATCTTTGGCAACCAGCTGCATCTCTAACCACTAGCAGAGCTGACTCCATGATTTTTTGTGTGTTGGGGGGGGGGAAGGGGGATGACTTTGGACAAGAAGTCCAGGGTGTGCCGGTTACCCTCTCTCCTAGCCCTTCATTTGCCTTCTCCCTGTAAGCCCGATCCACCCTGGCAGATGGAAGGGATACCAAAACTGCAATTGATTTTTTTTTGCTCATGAAACAATAGCAACTTGAATGGAGTTTTCTGCTGAGGCGGTCCAGTAAGTGAGCTTCAAGTTGAATAAGGATGGGCATGGTGGGACTGCAATTGTCATATGTATTCAGAGTTGCCACTTCTCCCCTGGCCACTGGTAGGAGATGGAGGTAGGGCTGCCAGATCTAGAACATAAGAATATAACAGAAGTCAGGTTGGATCAGGAGTAACACTCTGTCACACAGTGGTCAAAACTCAGGTGCCACCAAGAGGTCCACCAGCAGGCCATAAGAACACATGAGAAGCCATGTTGGGTCAGACCAATGGCCTATCCAGTCCAATTGTGCCGCAGAGTGACCAAAACCCAGGTGCCATCAAGAGGCCCACTAAAAGTAAAGGTAAAGGTATCCCCTGTGCAAGCACCAAGTCATGTCTGACCCTTGGGGTGACACCCTCTAGTGTTTTCATGGCAGACTCAATATGGGGTGGTTTGCCAGTGCCTTCCCCAGTCATTACTGTTTACCCCCCAGCAAGCTGGGTACTCATTTTACCGACCTCGGAAGGATGGAAGGCTGAGTCAACCTTGAGCTGGCTGCTGGGATTGAACTCCCAGCCTCATGGGCAGACAGCTTCAGACAGCATTTCTGCTGCCTTACCACTCTGCACTACAAGAGGCTCATGAAGAGGCCCACTAGCAGGGCCATAAGAACGTAACTGAGGAAGACCCTTCTCCTTGAGAATGAGTTAAATGCCGGGCCTTGTTTTGATATTGGCATTTCTGTTTGAGAATAAAGAAGACTATAGAATCATTGAATCATAGAGTTGGAAGGGGCCACACAGGCCATCTAGTCCAACCTCCTGCTCAACGCAGGATCAGCCTCAAGCATCCTAAAGCGTCCAAGAAAAGTACGTATCCAACCTTTGCTTGAAGACTGCCAGTGAGGGGGAGCTCACCACCTCCTTAGGCAGCTTATTCCACTGCTAGAGATTCTTTGTTTCCATATAGCCATTTCGTCAGCTTTCCTCTCATCCATAATCTCCAGGTAGGACCTGGGGTCCTGGAATTACAGCTCATCTCTAGGCCACAGACATCAGTTCCCCTGGAGAAAATGGCTGTTTGGAAGGCAGACACAGCCTATTTGGAAGGCAGAGGGGAGAATTTTCGGGAGGGCTTCTCCTCGTATCTGAGGTTTGCCAAAGCACCTGCCTTCTGGAGATGCCATTTTCTCCAGGGAAAGTGAGCATGGGAGATCTCCAGGACTCACCTGTAGGTTGGCAACCGGGCACACTGTGGAAACTTGCCCTGACCCTCCCTTCCTCCTCAGACATGGGACATTTGGCGGGAACAAATGGCAACCAAAATTACTGCATGGGTCCCCCGTGCCCATGCCACCCACCCACCCACCTCTTCTTTGAGCTGGACGCATGGCGTGGACGCAGTGCTCCCAGGCGTGGAACCATGCATTGCAGCAGTCAAGCCAATGGTGGGTGTTCAAGGCTTGCTCCTATACCTTGTGCTGAGGACACACCATGGACCTTCGGGCTGTAGAGCTGAAGGGGGAGGTGGGAGACGGTGGCCCTCAGCTGTGTGTGTGTGTGTGTGTCTGTCCACAATTCCCAGCCTGCAAAAATGCCTATTTTCCCTGAGAGGAACTGATCTCTGTCCAGGGGTGGCCAAACTGTGGCTTTCCAGAGGTCCATGGACTACAATTCCCATGAGCCCCTGCTGGCAGGGGCTCATGGGAATTGTAGTCCACGGACCTCTGGCAAGCTACAGTTTGGCCACCCTTGTAGCAGGCTGACGATCACCCTTAGGGCTGCTCAGAGAGTTTTCGCTTGTGTTAATGAAACCTGCCCCCATTCCTCATCCCTCTTTCCCCGAAGATTGGGGCTGCTACTAGCTTTGAGAGAGTATGAATATGCAGAGAGTGTTAAGCGCCAGGCTGCGTCAATAATAAAACAGTTTTGATTCAGAAGGGAAACAACTATGGTGAGAGAGAGAGAGAGAGAGAGAGAGAGAGAGAGAGAGAGAGCTCTACAGTCTAACTGTTGTCTGCAGTCATTCTCCTGTTGTTCAAGTGCTGTCCTGGAGGCAAGCAGGAAGCGTGCTCAAAAAGCAGGACATCTCCTATCGAGCTAATCAGGACATGGGAGGACATAATATGAAAATCCCCAGAAAGTTGTTATCCTACCTAGGCTGAATATAAATATCCTCTGATGCCCCCACAGGACAATATATGCTGAATGACACACCCTGCAGATCTTTCATATCCCAACATAGTCCTTCGGTGTCCTCCCCATTGACCCCACTCCCTCCTCCTTCACTCCATTTCCCCACTCTCACACTCTGTGGCATCTTTCCCATCAGAGGGATGGGTGCTTCCCCACACCCAGTTCTGGGTTGGGAAATACCTGGAGCTTCAGGGAGGGTGAGGAGGGTGGGGTTTGAGGAGGGGAAAGACCCCATCAGGGTACACAGCCATACAGATGCCAGCCTCCAGGTGGGACCTGGGGATCCCCCTGGAATCACAGTTCATCTCCAGACAACAGAGGTCAGAATCGTCTCCCAGTTCTTGGGGAGGTGGTTAGGTTGCCAGCTTCCAGGTGGCACCTGAAGATCTCCTGGTATTACAATGGATCTCCAGACAACCAAGATCCGTTCTCTTGGGGAAAATGGACTCTTTGGGAGGTGGGCTTTGTGGCATTGCACCCCGCTGAGGCCTCTGTCCTCCCTGGGTTGCAATCCCCAATCTCCAAGAGTTTTCCAACCTGCACCTCCCCATTCCCTAATGGTGGCCAGAGGGGACCTGGAATTCTTACCACGGAGCCCCCCCCCTCCAAAGAAGACGATTCTACAGGTCCCAGACATTGTGTAGGATTGCTCAAGTCAGAAATAGAGTTCTTTGAACAACACTCTCTTTCAATCAATCAATCAATCAATCAATCAATCAGTCAGTCAGTCAGTCAGTCAGTCAGTCAGTCAGTCAGTCAGTTTGTGTGCCTGCCATAATGTTGTACCTGCTTTCCGTGTTTCCTTGGAGGATCTGCCAGGGAATTCCAGCCTCTCAGCTCCCCTCTACTAGATTCCTCCCCTCAGAGCTTGGATCTCTCTCTCTCTCTCTCTCTCTCTCTCTCTCTCTCTCTCTATCTATCTATCTATCTATCTATCTATCTATCTATTGTCGTTCAGACCAAAATTCAAATACACTTGTAAATTAAAAACTGAAGCAGTTCAAAAAGAGAGAAAACAACAATAACAGTATAAAAGATTAAAAAGTCTGACATCACAGGAACTTTAAGGTGTTGAAATCAATATTTTAAACACTGGCTTTCGTGTGGCTTCACTCCTGGATCTCCGGTTGGGGGGGGGGGGTTGTTCAACAGAAATGCAACCTCTGGGCCGGGCCAGGGACCTTCCTCGACTTCCCACTCCCTTCTCCCTCTGGACTCCATTAAGTGGATCAGGAGATGGAGCTTGCGGTGAGCCGATCTTCTGGAGTAGGAGATTTGCAGAGTGGAGAGGCATGAAGAAAACAGCAAGGCAGCCGTCTCCTTTGGAAGGAGCCGGAGGCAGGGCTGGAAGAGTTAACCGACCTGGCCTCTGTGCCAGTTTTCCTTGGGCAGCCCAAAAAAGAGAAAAGAGAAATTGCACAACCGGCTGTGGGCATGGGAGTGTTCCCACTGGCCGCACATCCGTCCATTTCCCCAAGAATGCACACACCCAGCCGGCGCCCCCCCCGTGTCCTGCAGGAGCCCATCCCATTTTCAAAGAGCTTCCAGCCGGGGCAGACTCCGCAGGACAAGAGGAGACCCTCAGACCCTAGGCGGGCAGGACAGTGGCTGAGCGAAAGGTGGGAAAAGGTGAGGCTCATGGGTGGCATCTCTGGGGTGGGGTGGGGGGAGCGGAGCCTGTGATGTGTTCAAGCTGGGCTGATCTATTGTAGTCTCCATCCATAACAATTTTTTTAAAGGTTTTACTTTAAAAAATGTTTCTTTTTCTCCCCGGCAGACAAATTACACACATGGCAGAAACACAAAACCATAGCAAATCTAGGTCAAAATAAGCAAACCGCTCAATGTTTCGGGATGGGGCCAATTTGTATGGCTAGGAAAGGCAGAAGTTTTGTAGTGCTGCAGAGGTATAGGGTAATGGTCAGAGCGGGGAGTTCGAAGCCAAGGAAGTCCAGGTCCGAATTCCCTCCTGTGCTGCGGATGACCTTGGGCCAGTCACATGGTATCCTCTTCACAACCTCACAGGGTTGTTGTGAGAATAAAGCAGAGCAGAGGATACAAGAGGGAAGTCCTTGTGAGGGTGGGAAAGGTGGTATAAATGAAGTCCATAAGAAGATGCTTGAAAAAGAGACCCACTCTGAAAATGTTGGTTGTTGGGCAAGGAAAATAAGGGACTAAACTCCATTCTCAGGCAGCATTGAATGGTTTTCTCGTTCTTGTCTTCATTCATTATGAATAACAGAGGAATAACAGGGGGATTTCATACAAACCCCTTGTAGACAGTCAAGAGAGAGAGAGAAGCATTGAAGTACAAGATGATTTTGTCTACTTCTTTGTGATTTCTTTCTTTCTCGTGTTCCTATTGGCTGGATCTTTCTTTCTTTCTTTCTTTCTTTCTTTCTTTCTTTCTTTCTTTCTTTCCCTCCCTCCCTCCCTCCCTCCCTCTTTCTCTCTTTCTCTCTTTCTCTCTTTCTCTTCCTTCCTTCCTTCCTTCCTTCCTTCCTTCCTCCCTTCCTCCCTCCCTCCCTCCCTCCCTCTCTCTTTCTCTCTCTCTTTCTCTCTTTCTCTTCCTCCCTCCCTCCCTCCCTCCCTCCCCTGCCTGCCCGCCTGCCCGCCTGCCTGCATGCCTGTCATAATGTTGTACCTGCTTTCCATGTTTTCTTGGGGGACCTGCCAGGGAAGAACTTAGATCCCAGCCTCTCAGCTCCCCTCTACTAGATCCCTCCCCTCAGAACTTGGATTAGAATCCAGAATCGCAGCCAGTAGAACCCCACGGTGTGGTTAGGAGTACCCAAAGCAGTCTGGAATACGACTTCTGTTGAAGAGTGTTCCACTCACAGAGTGGATACTCATTTTTGGAAGCTTAAGGAGAGGTTCATTCCATGCCATGGTCTGTTGTTCTAAGCCTGCAAAAGTCTTGCAAGGAATGCATGTTGAATCTAAGGTTGCCAACTTTGGGGTGGAAAATTCCTGGAGGTTTGGGGGCACAGCCTGGGGAGGGTGAGGTTGTGGGATGGGGGGGGGGACGAGCCTCCAAGCAGCTATTTCCTCTCAGGGAACTGATCTCTGCAGTCTGGAGATAAGCTGCAATTTTGGGAGGTCTTCAGGCTCCCCCTGGAGATTGGCAACCTTCCCTTTACTCCCTTGGCCTTAGCTTAAGAAGATCTATAAGCTGTAATTGTTCCTATCGCATCAGGCTGAAATCAAAGCAATATTGAGATGGAAATAAATCCTTTAGAAGAGAATTTGCTTGCCCATGGTTATTGCAAGGGATAGCATTCCAGTGAACCTGGATATCTGCGATTAGGGACTTCCACATTGGGTGTTAACCCCTTCCTCTCCCCCATGCTGTTTCCACAGCTACAGTAACTCTCTAGAGTGAATGTTTGCCTTTTCAAAGGAAACCTATTGGTAACTTATTGGTACACAGAAGACAGACCTAACTTGGGTGGTTGAGGCTAGCCTAATCTTGACTGGTCTCAGAAACTAAGCAGGGTCAGCTTGGGTTTTATTTGGCTGGGAGACCACCAAGGAAGGGCTGTAGACAGCGTTTGAATAAGTGGAAAGGGTGAAGTACCAGGCTGTTGAAAGAATAAAATCATGTTATTGATGAAGAGAAACAACTCTGTACAGAAAGAGAGATAGAGAGAGAGACCTAACTAGCTGTTGTCTGCAGTCATTCTTCGATTGTTCATCTGCTGTTCTGGAGGCAAGCAGGGAGGAAGTGGGCTCAAACAAGCAGGAAGTCACAGGAGGAGATGATTTTAAGGGGCTTTTTGCACGCCTTCAAAATAGCACAATGGTTGCCAATTGAAAACGCTACTGATTTGCCGTTTTGCACAACGTCGTCGACAATCTGCCACACACCTGAAACCAATCTGCAAAAAGCGCTTCCTTGTAGCGCTTTCAGGGAAATCTCCAAAAGTGGATTCACCCTCCGGAAAGCGATACGCTCCTGCAACCAATCTGCAACACTAGCGAAAAAGACCTGTGCGTTAACATTGTTGCGGTTTCTACAAAGTCCCTCCCCCTGGCTCTCTCCTCTGATCTTCCATTTTTTTTTTCTCGGAGCGAGCGGGGATAAACGCACCAGTGAGCCTCTTTCTGTTTAGAGGCTTCCCTGGCTTCAGTCCCTCCCCTTTAGTCACTAAGCACAAACCACAGAAAAGCACGTTTGCTGAAATAAAGTCCCTTTATTTTTTACACATTAATTCAGCCGAAAATCGGGCCCGTGAGAGCGGGGGGGGTTTCACTCGGAGGAAGCGTGGCAACGATCAAACGACAGCTCAAACACACCAGGCAGCTGGATGGGTCTCTCCGTTGCAACAAATCTACCCAGATTCGTTGCTATGGGTCTGTTTTTTTAAAAAAAAAAACCCTTTCTTAAAGGGAAAGGGGCTGTTTGGGAGCATGCTAACGGCTGCCCATTGGCTGCTTGACGGCCAGGGGCGGGTCGAGCTTGGCAATAGCGCTTCCTTTCTAGCGATTTCTGCTGAGACCGGAAGCCTGTGGGAAACGCTACAAAACGCAACTGGATTCCACTACAAAGGCAGGTATGCATAACGACGAATTCCACTACTTTAAATGGCGATTTTTCATTCAGTGACCAATTTGCAACAAAGATCCCGGTGCGTAAAGCCCCTAAAGGTTCCTAGTCCAACCATGCTAAAAACATATCTCCTCTGATGCCCCCTACAGGTCACTTTTTATATTCTGCTCAATCACGCACACTGCAGATCTGGCATACACCAACAAGGGTTGCTCTATAGAGCGGGGTAGTCAAACTGCGGCCCTCCAGATGTCCATGGACTACAATTCCCAGAAGCCCCTGCCAGCATTCGCTGGCAGGGGGCTCCTGGGAATTGTAGTCCATGGACATCTGGAGGGCCGCAGTTTGACTACCCCTGCTATAGAGCCTGTAGCAGCCAGTCACCTCTGAATGCCTCTTGCCTAGGAAACCCCCCTGGGAGGTCACCATAAGTTGACTTATGGTTCATCATATAGAGAGCAACTGGTAGAGTAGAGAGATTTGACCCGATCTGATTTTATCCCACTGCCAACTCATTTAGCCTTAAAAAGAAGGCTCTGGGCAATTTTGGATTGTAGATTTCTATTTTGGCCTTTGGCGGCAAGCTGCTTTCTCGAGGTTTCCTCCCTAAGCCGGTGCAGATTTGGTGATGTCTCACTGGCTGTGAGCTGTTTCTCCGAACAGATGGCTTCCCCCATCGGGCCCGCGTGACGCCCAAATGCTCAGCCGACGCCAGCGTCTCGCACAACAGTGCTGCCGCCTTGCTCAGAGCCAGTGGAAATTTCGCAAACTGAGCAAGACGAACCAAGGAAAGAGGCAATCACTTCATTGCCGGATTTCAGGGTTGGCTTCATTTCTACCCTGCCTCCCTCCCCCCCCCCCAACTCAGAGCCATTTGCATTGTTTTCGTCTCCTCCATTTGGAGCTGAAGGTGTGGACTGTCCACGCAGTTAGCATCCCCGGCAGGATTGGGATTCGAACCTGGGTCTCCTGGACCTCAGCCTGACATGCTACAAGGTGCCCATCACTATCCTGTACTCCTTGACTGTCTACATGTCAGCTTGGAGTTGCCACAGGGAAATCTGGCAGGAATTCACCCCCACAATGGAAGTCCTTAGCGAGAGGCCAGGGGTAAGTCCATTGTCGGGGCAAGCAAAACTCGGCCCAGGAGCATTTCTAAAAGCAGCATTGTTTATCCTGCCACATGCAGGGGATGGGCTCAAGGCTTCTCTTGGTAGCAAAGAAGAGTGGTCCAGTAGTAAAGGGAAAGACGGAACATCTTTGGAGCATACCAGGGTCCATCCCGCACATATTAGATAATGCAGTTTCAATACCCTTTAGGTTTTCCCGGGCCTATTCTGCACACAATAGATAATGCACTTTCAATGCACTTTAGAAGTAGAATTTCCTGCTCCGCACAGGAAAATCCAGCTGCCAAAGCACATTGAAAGTGCATTATCCTATGTGTGCAGACTGGGCCCTGTTCAGCACAAGAAAATCCAGTTGCAAAAGCACGCTGAAAGTGCATTATCCAACGTGTATGGAACGGGCCCAGGTGAGGTGGTGCAAGAGGGGTTGCTTGATTTTAGAAATATGTTTCTTAAAGGCATCCCTGAATATCAGCCCTCAGCCCTGAACTAATGCAACACCCTTAGAAAGACATGAAGAGCTGGGATTTTTATACCCGTTTTTCACCAGCTGGACCGAGCGAGCTCCAAGAGAACTGCTTTTCAATAACAGCTCTGAGAGGACTGTGACTAGCCCAAAGTCTCGCAGCTGGCTGCATGTGGAGGAGTGGGGACACAATCGCCATATTAGAGTCTGCTGCTCTTGACCACTACACCAGACCAGAGTTAACCCTCTGCCCATCTTTTAAAGAGGTTGGCAGTGCCACTCCATGGATAGTTGCTCTGTTCTAAACCCACTGAAGCCAGATAACAGTTGCCAACCTCCAGGTGGGGCTGAGAGAGCTCTAATAGAGCTGCTCTGTGAGAACAGCCCAATGAAAAGTGTGCCTGGCTCAAGGTCACCCTACTGCCTGCATGTAGAGGACTGGGGCATCAAACCTGGCCCTCCAGATGAGAGTCTGCTGCTCTTAATCACCACACCATGCTGGCCCTCACAAGGGTGCTGTTGAGCATAAGCAGAATGTCTTTTTTCCAGCCAGCTGAAACACTTTGTAAGAACCAGCTACACCTGAATATTAGCCGTCTGATTGGGCAGGGAGTGTGTGGGTGTGTGGCAGAACCCAGGAAGGTCACTGTGCCGGTATATATGCTAGCACCCATTGTATCCCTGGGTGATTCCCAAGGGCCTTTGAGGGAAGTCACGGAAGCCCATCTTGTCCCATCTTGGTGGGCTGCTTGGAGAGATGTTGAGCAAATGATGCTGTGCAAATCCCATGTCAGATGTGCTGCTGGTGGACAGAAGAGAAACTGCCTGGGCTACCTCAACTCTATATAGCTTAGATTCAAATGAGTAGCTGTGTTGGTCTGAAGTAGCACAATAAAGTCAAAAAGTCAATCCTGTTACATTACTAAACTGTGACACAGTTTACTAATGTAACAGGATTAACTTTTGCTTATGTATTCCTACTGTTATGACTGTCAGTTCTTAGTCTAACGAAGAGTGCTTGCACTCGAAAGCTCACGCCTTGAATAAATCTTTGTTGGTCTTAAAGGTGCTACTGGACTCTTTTTCCCCCTGTATCGCTTAGATCAGCCTTTTTCAAACTTTTGACTATGCAGGAGCCCCTGAAATAAATTTTCAGGCTTTGAGGTCCCCTGGAAGTGATATCAGCTGGCCACACTTCCCTGCCACACACCCCGGAAGTAGCATAACCATCCACACTCTTTGCCCTTCTTTCACTTTCTCCCTCCACCTACTACTACGGTGGCTTTGACTCATGTAGGCCGGAAAGAAGGGCAGGAGCTGAGAAGCCATATCATGCCACTACCGACTCCTCACCCCTTTGATTTTTACAACCACGGCCTACCCACCAAGACCTTCAACGGGAGCAGCAAGTTACCCAGCCTGTGGCCAAATCCATTTAGGCAGAGGGGAAAGGCCGTGGACCCCCTCTGAATTTCCCGCGGACCCTCCAGGGGCCCACGGACCCCTGGTTGGGAATCCCTGGCTTAGATTAATGGCATTGATGGTCTGAAGCAGTAGAACATAGTATGAGTCCGGTGGCACCTTGAAGACCAATGAAATTGAATTCTGGGCATCAGCTTACATGAAGAAGTATGCATGTGCATGGGGGCCTATACCCAGGTCTATGGTTGAGGCCGGTGCGCTAAGGAAGAGCTCCAGGACCCCACCCCCCCTTAGGATATTCAGATGACGGCTTGGGTATTATCGTCTCCCCTCCTTTCCTCATTTAGAACAGGGGTAGTCAACCTGTGGTCCTCCAGATGTCCATGGACTACAATTCCCAGGAGCCCCTGCCAGCAAACGCTGGCAGGGCTCATGGGAATTGTAGTCCATGGACATCTGGAGGACCACAGGTTGACTACCCTTGATTTAGAAGATTATGTTAGGGGGAATGGGTTGAGTTGAGTTGTACTGAGATTCCGCCGTAACTTATGCATTTGTTTTTTGATTGTAATTTTCGTCTGTGGTTTACTGGGGTTTTTATGCACATTTTGTAACCCACCATGAGTCTTTTTGGGAGTGGCGGGTAAGAAATGTAGTAGTAGTAGTAGTAGTAGTAGTAGTAGTAGTAGTAGTAGTAGTAGTAATAATAATAATAATAATAATAATAATAATAATAATAATAGGGAAAACCGTATTGGTCTTTAAGACCAACAAAGATTGATTCAAGGCGTGAGCTTTCCTAAGATGCCGAGAGGCCCAAATCTTATTCTATTAACTCTAGAGTGTTGCTCTACTCCCATCTAGAGGCCAGATAGTGTGTAGCTCCTTCTGGTGCTTCCCTTTTACCTTCAGGGAGGGAAAGCTCTTCCGAATGTCAGGGGGCTGTGAAGAGGACAAACTGCTTTTGAAACCTTGGGAGTAATTTGATGATTTATTATGCAATCTGGGGGCTCAGCAATGACCCTTTTGAGATCTAGAAAACCTGAGGGCCTCTGCAACTATGCAATATTGCTTGCGGGGCAAAGGGTAAGGGGAAATTTGCAACTGGAAAAATAACCCCCAAATAATTTTGTATCTTCTTCCACCAACAGGTCGTCTCCCTAAGAGTTGCTGCTTTGACTGGTCCTGTCCATTGTCATACCATTGTCATTTGCATAGTGTTTTGAATTTATTTATCTACTTCATTTAGACCCTGCCTTCTACCCTTACAGGGATCCAACACTGTGTAATTCATTTTTCTCTCCATTTTATCCTCACAAGTGATCTTCTCCAGAAATCACAACATTTCCAGGTGACAGAGATCAGTTCAAGTAGACTGTTTCTGCACTAAGAGACAGACCTTGTTTCGGCCTCACTTTGGATTTCCTTTGGATGGCTGCGAGTCGACTCTAGCCCTTCCGCATCTAAGCTTCCCTCCCCTTATTTCCCAGGCAGAAATTCGTGACATGCTTTCCACACGGAGTCCAACAGTGGCAGCCTCCCATCATGCTTTGCTCCCTTCTCCTTTTCAGAAGATGCATTTTTTGCAAAATGGTGCCTGCTTGCGCCTTTGTTTTTCTTAGAATCATAGAATCATAGAATCGTAGAGCTGGAAGGGACCCTATGGGTCATCTAGTCCAACCCCCTGCACTATGCAGGACACACACATCCCAATCGCTCATCTACTGTCACCTGCCACCCCCTTGAGCCTTCACAGAATCAGCCTCTCCGTCAGATGGCTATCCAGCCTCTGTTTAAAAATGTCTTTTGCCCCTTAATCCCACCGTTCTGCACTCTCAGTCATCTCCCCCTTCCTCCAAAGGGGTCCTGAATGTAATTTTTTTGAAAAACATTTTAAAAAGTTGTTGTTGTTAGGTGCGAAGTCGTGTCCGACCCATCGCGACCCCATGGACAATGATCCTCCAGGCCTTCCTGTCCTCTACCATTCCCCGGAGTCCATTTAAGTTTGCACCTACTGCTTCAGTGACTCCATCCAGCCACCTCATTCTCTGTCGTCCCCTTCTTCTTTTGCCCTCGATCGCTCCCAGCATTAGGCTCTTCTCCAGGGAGTCCTTCCTTCTCATGAGGTGTCCAAAATATTTGAGTTTCATCTTCAGGATCTGGCCTTCTAAAGAGCAGTCAGGGCTGATCTCCTCTAGGACTGACCGGTTTGTTCGCCTTGCAGTCCAAGGGACTCGCAAGAGTCTTCTCCAGCACCAGAGTTCAAAAGCCTCAATTCTTTGACGCTCGGCCTTCCTTATGGTCCAACTTTCGCAGCCATACATTGCAACTGGGAAGACCATAGCCTTGACTAAACGCACTTTTGTTGGCAGGGTGATGTCTCTGCTTTTTAGGATGCTGTCTAGATTTGCCATAGCTTTCCTCCCCAGGAGCAAGCGTCTTTTAATTTCTTTGCTGCAGTCCCCATCTGCAGTGATCTTGGAGCCCAGGAAAATAAAATCTGTCACTATCTCCATTTCTTCCCCTTCTATTTGCCAGGAATTGAGAGGGCCGGATGCCATGATCTTTGTTTTCTTGATGTTGAGTTTCAAGCCAACTTTCGCACTCTCCTCCTTCACCCGCATCAACAGGCTCTTTAGTTCCTCTTCACTTTCTGCCATTAGAGTGGTATCATCTGCATATCTGAGGTTGTTGATATTTCTCCCTGCAATCTTGATCCCAATTTGTGACTCCTCTAATCCCGCATTTCTCATGATGTGCTCTGCATACAAGTTAAATAGGCAAGGCGACAGTATACAGCCTTGCCGAACTCCTTTCTCAATTTTGAACCAGTCAGTGATTCCATGTTCAGTTCTCACTGTTGCTTCTTGACCTGCATATAAATTTCTCAAGAGACAAATAAGATGCTCTGGTATTCCCATCTCTTTAAGAACTTGCCACAATTTGTTGTGCTCCACACAATCAAAGGCTTTAGCATAGTCAATGAAGCAGAAGTAGACGTTCTTCTGGTACTCCCTAGCTTTCTCCATGATCCAGCGTATGTTGGCAATTTGATCTCTAGTTCCTCTGCCTCTTCGAAATCCTGCTTGTACTTCTGGAAGTTCTCGGTCCACATATTGCTGGAGCCTAGCTTGTAGGATTTTGAGCATAACTTTGCTAGCATGAGAAATTAGTGCAATGGTGCGGTAGTTTGAACATTCTTTGGCATTGCCCTTCTTTGGGATTGGAATGTAAACTGACCTTTTCCAATCCTGTGGCCATTGTTGAGTTTTCCAAATTTGCTGGCATATTGAGTGTAGCACTTTTACTGCATCGTCCTTTAAGATTTTGAATAGTTCAACTGGAATGCTGTCACTACCACTAGCTTTATTGTTGCTCAGACTTCCTAAGGCCCATTTGACTTCACATTCCAGGATGTCTGGCTCCAGGTCAGTAACTACCCCATTGTGGTCATCAGGGATGTTAAGCTCGCTCTTGTACAGTTCTTCTGTATAATTTTGCCACCTTTGTTTAATCTCTTCTGCTTCTGTGAGGTCCCTACCATTTTGGTCCCTTATCATACCCATCTTTGCATGAAACGTTCTCTTCATATCTCCAAATTTCTTGAAAAGATCTCTGGTCCTCCCGATTCTATTGTTTTCTTCTATTTGTTTGCACTGTTCATTTAAGAAGGCATTCTTATCTCTTCTAGCTTTTCTCTGGAATTCTGCATTCAATTGGGTGTATCTTTCTCTTTCTCCCTTGCCTTTCACTTCCCTTCTCTCCTTAGCTATTTGTAAAGCTTCCTCAGACAGCCATTTTGATTTCTTGCATTTCTTTTTCTTTGGGATGGTTTTAGTTGCTACCTCTTGTACAATGTTGCGAACCTCCGTCCATAGTTCTTCAGGCACTCTGTCTATCAGATCTAATTCCTTAAATCTATTTGTCACCTCCACTGTGTATTCATCGGGGATATGATTTAGTTCATACCTGAGTGGCCTAGTGCTTTTCCCTACTTTCTTCAATTTAAGCCTAAATTTTGCAACAAGAAGCTCATGATCTGAACCACAATCAGCTCCTGGTCTTGTTTTTATTGACTGGATAGAACTTTTCCATCTTTGGCTGCAGAGCACATAGTCAATCTGATTTCTGTGTTGACCGTCTGGTGATGTCCATGTGTAGAGTCGTCTCTTGGGTTGCTGGAAAAGAGTGTTTGCTATGACCATTGTATTCTCTTGACAAAATTCTACCAGCCTGTGCCCTGCTTCATTTTGTACTCCAAGCCCAAACTTGCCAGTTATCCCGGTTATCTTTTGGCTTCCTACTTTAGCATTCCAATCCCCCATGATGATAAGCACATCATTTTTGGGCGTTGCTTCTATAAGGTGTTGTAGGGCTTCATAGAACTGATCAACTTCATCCTCTTCAGCAGCAGTGGTTGGGGCGTAGACCTGGATCACTGTGATGTTGAATGGTTTGCCTTGGATTCTAACTGAGATCATTCTGTCATTTTGGGGATTGTATCCCAAGACTGCTTTTCCTACTCTCTTATTGATTATGAAGGCTACTCCATTTCTTCTGCGAGATTCTTGTCCACAGTAGTATACCTGATGGTCATCTGAATTAAATTCACCCATTCCTGTCCATTTTAGTTCACTGATTCCTAAAATGTCGATGTTCAGTCTTCTCATTTCTTGTTTAACCACGTCCAGCTTGCCTTGATTCATGGATCTGACGTTCCAGGTTCCTATGGAATAAAAATCTTTACAGCATCGGACTGTCTTTTCGCCACCAGTTACTTCCACAACTGAGCGTCCTTTCGGCTTTAGCCCAGCCGCTTCATTCATTCTGGCGCTACTCGTACTAGCCGTCTGCTCATCCCCAGTAGCATATTGGACACCTTCCGACCTGAGGGGCTCATCTTCCAGCGTCATATCGTTATGCCTATTGGAACTGTCCATAGAGTTTTCATGGCAAAGATACTGGAGTGGTTTGCCATTTCCTTCTCCAGTGGATCACCTTTTGTCAGAGCTCTCAGCTATGACCTGTCCGTCTTGGGTGGCCCTGCACGGCATAGCTCATAGCTTCACTGAACTACGCAAGCCCCCTTGCCACAACAAGGCAGCGATCCTTGAAGGGGGTTTAAAAAGTTATAACATTATAATACTGCTGTGTTAGACGGCAAGACTGCTTTGTTACAGAGGAGAGCGATGAGGATGATCTGGGGCCAAGGGACCAAGTCCTATGAAGATAGGTTGAGGGACTCGGGAATGTTCAGCCTGGAGAAAAGGAGGTTGAGAGGGGACATGATAGCCCTCTTTAAGTATTTGAAAGGTTGTCACTTGGAGGAGAGCAGGATGCTGTTTCTGTTGGCTGCAGAGGAAAGGATGCACAGTAATGGGTTTAAACTACAAGTACAACAATATAGGCTAGATATCAGGAAAAAAATTTTCACAGTCAGAGTAGTTCAGCAGTGGAATAGGCTGCCTAAGGAGGCAGTGAGCTCCCCCTCACTGACAGTCTTCAAGCAAAGGTTGGATACACACATTTCTTGGATGCTTTAGGATGCTTTGGGCTGATCCTGCGTTGAGCAGGGGGTTGGACTAGATGGCCTGTATGGCCCCTTCCAAGTCTATGATTCTATGATTCTAACTTAGAAACAACGTTGTAACACGATCACCTCCTTTTTATTTAAAAAAAGGTAGATTTTGTTAGCAGAGTAAATAAATCATTGATATGCACATGCTGTATTTATTTAAGGAACAACCATACTGGATAGTGCAGAGGAGAGATAGAGATAGGCTGCCTACATAGCTGGCTGGCAGAGGGAGAATGAGGGAGACGCTTCTGAGAAGATGCAGGAAATTGCCCCTAAGAGTAGCAATCTGGAGACATACAAGAAAGACACTTAACAGGAGAGAAAGGTCCTGAGCTCACTGAGATATAATGGTCTGCTTGCTGCACCAGACATTGCCTATTCCAACAGATTTTTCAGAATGGAGGGAGGGAGAGGGGAAGATAGCAATGAGGAAAAGGGGCATTTCCAAACAGTTCAAAATGGAGGGTGTGTGGAAAAACCCAATTCTGCGCATTTCCGCATTTGGCAGCCCCCTTAGACCCTGCTTAAAAAAAACGAACAAACAGTCAAGTCAAGTTTATTCATACGTGCACAGACCAGAAAGCAGATAAAACTTTCAAACTGTAAAATTAAAACCAGCAGGATTCTTTGGTATGGGACAAGTGAGGGGGCAATTCGGGTCTCTGCCCAAAGAGGGAAATTTCAGTGTTGAAATGGACAAAAAACTTGATCCTTTAAAAATGCAAATCAGAACGATATCCTTAGTGCGGAAACAGTCCTGGGGAAAATGGCCCCTTTGGAAGGGGGACTCTGCGGCATTCTACCCCTTGAAGTCCCTCCCCTTCTGAAACCCCACCCTCCGCAGGCTCCACCCCTCGAATCTGGTGATTCTACCTGAGTTGGTGATCCTACCTGTGGGGTGGGTGAGGCTGAGATTGTGGGACTGGCCCAAGGTCACCCACTGACCTTTCCTGGCAGAGTGGGGATTTGAACTTGGTCTGACACTCTGACTGCTACACCCGTCCGTCTCTCTACTCCAGGGGTAGTCAAACTGCGGCCCTCCAGATGTCCATGGACTACAATTCCCAGAAGCCCCTGCCAGCAATTGCTGGCAGGGGCTCCTGGGAATTGTAGTTCATGGACATCTGGAGGGCCACACACTGGGGCATGTAGACTTTTCCAGGCAATGGTTTGTCTTCTCCCACTGCTGAACTACGCAGGATCTAGTAGTGTGCACAATTCCAAAGCATCCTATAGGGGGCACCAGAGACGTGTGTTTAGCATAGTTGGAATAGGATCTTATTGGTATTTTTCAAATGTTCTCTTCCATGTACTGATGGGCTCACTTGTAGGCTGCCTGCTCCTTTGAGCACACTTCCTCTCCGCTTGCCTCCAGAGCAGACAGAATTAATGAAGGACAGATGGTCAGGATTACTTGGTCTCTCTCTCTCTCTCTCTTTGAGAGCCAGCTTGGTATATTGGTTACGAGCAGCATGCGCTAGTCTGGAGAACAGGGTTTGATTCCATTCGAGGAAAAGAGCAAAGGATGTTGCGGAACTACAGAAAAATAACAAGAATTAGATATATGGGCAAGGGGGGGGTGGCCAAGTTGGACAACAAGGCAGTGGGTGATGACAGCCTGGTTTGGAGTAGTTATCATCATGAAATGAGGCAATTTGCACCCCGCTTTTCTCCTCAAAGAACATCAAAGGCCATTTAAAATAAAAAGGGTCCAATGTAGTGTCATGGTTAAGAGCGTCGGCCTCTAATCTGGAGAACTGGATCTGATTCTCCACTTCTCCGCATGCAGCCAGCTGGATGACCCTGGGCTATTCACAGTTCTCTCAGAGCTCTGTCAGCCTCACCTACTTTACAGGGTGTCTGTTGTGGGGATAGGAAGGGAAAGGTTTTTGTAGGTCGCTTTGGGTAGTGAAAAGCGGGGTATAAAAACAGCTCTTCTTCTCTGTCTTTCCTTTCCTTTCCTTTCCTTTCCTTTCCTTTCCTTTCCTTTCCTTTCCTTTCCTTTCCTTTCCTTTCCTTCCCTTCCCTTCCCTTCCCTTCCCTCCCCTCCTTCCTTCCTTCCTTCCTTCCTTCCTTCCTTCCTTTCTTCCTTCCTTCCTTCCTTCCTTCCTTCCTTCCTTCCTTCCTTCCTTCCTTCCCAGAGTTGTGTCATAATAAAGCAGTTTCATCCTTTTAAGCAGACTGGTGCTCCGCCCTTCTTGCAAACTCTGCCAGCACCCACTTCACGTACCTGCATGTCTTCCCTACAGGTCTGCATCCAAAATGGCCACCAACACCACTTGGGAAGAAGACATTTATGGAGAATACGAGGACTATGGTGACTCCGAAGATGACCTTGCTCTCCGTAACGCCATGCACACTCTCTCCATGGTGGTCTACAGCATCGCCTTTGTCCTAGGGGTGGTGGGAAATGGCCTGGTCATCTTTGTCACCGGCTTCCGCATGAAGAGGACCATCAATACCATCTGGTTCCTCAACTTGGCCATCGCTGACTTCGTCTTCACTTTTTTCCTGCCGCTGAGTGTGGCCCACATAGCCTTGGGCTTCCACTGGCCTTTTGGAAAGGCTCTCTGCAAGCTGAACAGTACAGTGGCCTTCTTCAACATGTTTGCCAGCGTCTTCCTCTTGACGGTCATCAGCATGGACCGCTGTATCTCAGTGGCATGTCCAGTCTGGGCCCAGAACCGCCGCACCGCCCGGTTGGCGTCTCTGGTGGCCGTGGGGGCCTGGGTAGCAGCCCTCATGCTCAGCATCCCGCATCTCGTCTTCCGTGACACCAGGAAGTCGCCCACCAATGAGAACATCACCCACTGCTACAACAATTTTGCCTTGTCCACCGATTTTCAGTCAGAGGAAGTTGTCAACCTGGAACAATATCGACACCGAGCCATGGTGTTGACCCGTTTTGTGGCTGGCTTCCTGGTGCCGTTCACCATTATTTTGGTCTGTTACGGCATCATTGCGGCCAAGCTGAAAGGAAACCGGCTCGCCCACTCTGGGAGGCCCTTCAAGATCATGGTGGCTGTGGTCTTGGCCTTCTTTCTTTGCTGGTTCCCTTACCATGTCTTCTCCTTCCTGGAGATGTCGTTGGCCACGGTCACACCTTGGCAACAGACTCTTCTGGTGGTGGGAGCGCCCTTGGCCTCAGGCTTGGCCTATCTCAACAGCTGCCTGAACCCTTTCTTGTACGTCTTTGTGGGGCAGGATTTCAGAGAGAAGTTACGGATGTCCGTCCTCGCGGCTTTCGAGAGTGCCTTCAGCGAGCCCTCAGCTCAGGTTTCCCTGCCTTTCACGAAGAGCAAATCTAGCTCAGGTTTCGACCATCACTTGGTCTAGAAGGCCCAAGTTCCGGGCTAGGACCCTCGGGCAAAAGTTGATGGGGCAGAGATTTTTTTTTTTTAAAGGTAAAGGTAAAGGTATCCCCTGTGCAAGCACCGAGTCATGTCTGACCCTTGGGGTGACGCCCTCTAGCGTTTTCATGGCAGACTCAATATGGGGTGGTTTGCCAGTGCCTTCCCCAGTCATGACCGTTTACCCCCCAGCAGCAAGCTGGGTACTCATTTTACCGACCTCGGAAGGATGGAAGGCTGAGTCAACCTTGAGCCGGCTGCTGGGATCGAACTCCCAACCTCATGGGCAAAGCTTTCAGGCGGCTGCCTTACCACTCTGCGCCACAAGAGGCTCTTTTTTTTTTTAATTCTCTCAAATGTGGAGAATGGGTTCTAGAATCTTCTGAAGAGCCTGCACCTCATCATCCCTCTTTTCATAGGTGCAAGAAGGGGTATGAAGTGATCTTGTGAGTTAAGTTCTTTGATAGGTTCAGGCCCTCATTACACATTATGAAGCTGTTGTGTTTGCCTTTTCCTGTGCAACTATGGGTCTACTCCAAGCACTGCCTCTGGCCCCATATTTATACGAATGGGAGTAGGAGTGATCAAGCATAACCAGCTTGTGTTTTGTCTATCATACAGTGGGTGTTGCCATTCTTTTAACAGCCCTCTAATGAGGTTTTAGGAAAGTGCAGGCAGAAAGTTCCCAGAACCCCCTTCCAGGAAATTCCTGGGTATTTGGGGGTTGAGCCTGAGGAAGGAGGTGTTACAGGAGGGGCAGGCCCTCAGTAGGGTAGAATGCGGTATGGGCTACCCAGCCAGACTGGTATAGTGGTTAGGACCACGGACTTCTAATCTGGCAAGGTGGGTTTGATTCTCCACTCCTCCATCACATGCAGCCAGCTGGGTGACCTTGGGCTCTCCACATTACTGATAAAGCTGTTCTGAGTGAGCAGGAATATCCGGGCTCTCTCAGCCTCACCTCCTTCACAGGGTGTCTGTTGGGGGGAGAGGAAAGGGAAGGCAAATGTTATTCGCTTTGAGACTCCTGTGGGTAGAGAAAAGCGGCATATAAGAACCAACTCTTCTTCTTCTTCTTCAGTTCAGCCATTTTCTCCAGGGAAACTGAGGTTTATAATCTGGAGACCAGTTGTCATTCTAGGAGATCACTAGGCCCCCACCTGGACCCCGGGAAACCTATTCCCCTCCTTTCCCAGCCACCAGTCCTGCATGTCTTCCATCCCTCACCCCCTCGCATGCCTCCCACCTGCTTGTGTGTCCTGGTTTTAGAAGCACTTCCACTGCCATGCTCACTGTTGCCTGCAGACCTATCCGCAGTGGCCTACTGAGCATACAGCAGAAAGCATGATTAGTGGAGCACTAGAAAGTGAACGGGCCGAAGGTCCTGGCAGCACTGGGCCCATTCAGAAACTCCGGGGCCCAGTAGCTTACCCTCCCCCTGGGCGTGTTGAAGGGTTTGAAAATGAAGGAATCGAATCAAACAAATGCTGGTTAAATAATCGATATTTGTAATACTAATAGGAGACATTTGTGCTATTGTGTTTGTTAGAAATCAGCCCCTGAAAGCAGGGGACTTATAGATGCTGTGTTAATACTAATATTCGGTATTTGGGGTCCCTCTAGGCAGAGGATATGTATAAATCCAACCCTCTGGCCGGAAAACTTTCTCAGATAACCCAGTGGCCTGTTACAGATAAGCAGTCTGCCACAGAAAGCAGAAGGCCCCAGTGTCAGAATGGAAGGCAATTAGATGGGTGATATGGTGGAAGGTATTGTCAGGAGAATATTAACAGTGCTATATGTTATTGGAAAAAGAAAGATAGCAGAAATACCTTCATTGGCAGAAAATAGATCAGTAGAGAAATAGTAAGAAGGCTGGCTGATGTCATAGCTGATGTCTGATGTACGTCGTGGTCTATGTTTAACTCAAGATAGATAAACTTTCTGTATAAATGGAAAGGAAAGGAAAGGAGAGGAGAGGAAAGGAAAGGACACGCAGTAATGGGTTTAAACTACAAGTACAACGATATAGGCTAGATATCAGGAAAAAAATTCTTCACAGTCAGAGTAGTTCAGCAGTGGAATCGGCTGCCTAAGGAGGTGGTGAGCTCCCCCTCACTGGCAGTCTTCAAGCAAAGGCTGGATACACACTTCTCTTGGATGCTTTAGGACAGGGGTAGTCAACCTGTGGTCCTCCAGATGTCCATGGACTGCAATTCTCATGAGCCCTTGCCAGCAAATGCTGGCAGGGGCTCCTGGGAATTGTAGTCCATGGACATCTGGAGGACCACAGGTTGACTACCCGTGCTTTAGGATGCTTTGGGCTGATCCTGCGTTGAGCAGGGGGTTGGAATAGATGGCCTCTATGGCCCTTTCCAACTCTATGATTCTATAAATACAGCCAACTAACAGCATAGTTTTCTCTCTGCTCTTGGTGGAGAGCTGTCCAGTAGAGCTTCTTGACCAAATAAACTATGCTGTTTTTCTGAGACATTGCCTCCTTCCTGATTGGGACTGGGAAAGAGAATGGGGGACAACATCATTGATGGCCACCCTACCTCTAATTACTAATGGTTAATGTGGCAATTGGAGGCCTTGAGTGACTTATTGCTGTATGGATTAATCAACCTAACCCTACTTTGTCTGTCAGTATTTCTGTTTTATTGCCTTCCACCAACCCCCTCCCCCAAGGAATTTAAAAATATATCTGTATGTAATCTCTATATATCACCATCTCCCTATATTTGCTGTTAAAAACCTGACTCGCCTGATATTTTACTTTTTGGCTGTATCACTCTTTTGGTTCCATCTTAGCGAGCAATTGCCTTATCAATGGGAGGAAACAATGGGGAGTATAGCTTCCCCGTTCTCGTCTGCCTCTTTATGCAGGGTTAATGGGACTGCTTACTTCTCTCCACCATCTTCCAGGGCAAGAAAGATAAATGAGTTGGCAAAAAACCACATGGACTTGTATAATGTATAACGAAGCCCTCAGGATGACATCTTGCTAGATATGTGTTGGTTGCATAAATGACAGTTCTATAATTCCTCCTTCTTTGCCTGTAAGAAATGGCTGTTTGTGTCACTCTATGACTGTCTTCCCCATAACAACCTATGGATGTGAAAGCTGGACCCTGAAGAAGGAAGACAGGAGGAGAATAGATGCTTACGAATTATGGTGATGGAGATGAATGCTGCAAATACCATGGACGGCCAAAGTTATTTAGATAGTTTTAGAGAGGAGCAAACCAACCATGTCATCAGAAGGCAAGATATTACGGCTAAAGATCACTTACTTTGGACACATCATGTGATCAAACGCCCTACAAAAATCGCTAATGCTCGGCGTGGTCAGCGGCAAAAGGAAACGTGGTTGCCAAAGGATCCGCTGGCTCGACACGATCAAAGCCAACACAGGGATGACCATGAACCAACTGAAAGAAGCAGTCAGAGACAAGGGCACATGGTGGAGACTTTCCTATAGAATCGTCGAGGGTTGGACACAACCGAACAGATGACATCATCATCATCATCATCATCATCATCATCATCATCATCATCATGACTGCATCTCTTGTCTTTTAGATGCTGAGTAAAACTCTGTTCCATTCTGTGGGCTTTATTTAGAGTAACACTGATTTTTTTAAAAAAATGCTGTTTATGATTTTAAAATTTCTGTTGTTGATTTGCTTTGCTTTGATGCTGTTAGCGTCTAACTGGACTTTCACAGTTTTATGATCTTGCTCAGCCACCCTGAATCATTCTGTGGATAGATGGCAGAGAAATGCTCGTGGTGGGTTACAATGTCTGGTAAAACAATTACCTCCAATAAAAGACATAAAAACACAGAACATGGTGGACCCCCCCCCCAGGAAGGAGGTAAGGATGATTTAGTATACTACTCACACCTGGCGGGGGTGGGAGGGTCAGTTAACTTATGGGTTAACTTAGGGGTCAGCCAACTTTTATCACTGAAGAGCCAAACCACCGTCAAAGCTCAGAGATCATCAGGGAGCCAGCATACCTGAAACAATACAATTTAATAGAATTGATAACTGATATGTGGATTAATAATCCATAAAACCTGTAGCCCAAACACTGGTAGTTCTTAAGTCCTTTTAAAGGAAGTAACACACTCAAGGCCTCACAATAAATAGTAAATACATACATCATGCATAACTACGTCATCTATAAGCGTTCTAGTGTGCTGGCATAGATCAGCGCATGGTTCACACACGGATTTCAAGCATTGGTTCATCTCTTACCATGTCCTGTTCTGAAAAGCATCCCAAGAAGCCCTTGGTTGGTAGAAAGCACCTGTCAAGTCACAGTCAATCTGTGGTAACCCATCATGGGGTTTTCTAGGTCGGAGGTGGTTTGCCACCTCTGGCTCTATGTAGCCACCCTGGACTTCCTTGGTGGTCTGCCATCCAAATACTAAACAGCTTAGCTTTTGAGATCTGACAAAACTAGACTAGCCTGGACCGCCTTGGAGACTTCCTGCACACATTGGATCATGCCCTTTAGAAGTAGATTATCCTGCTGTTTTGCATAGGAAAATCCAGCTGCAAAAGCACATTTGAAGTGTGTTATCCAACCTGTGTGGAACGAGCCTAGGGTTTATTCTGCACACAATAGATAATGCACTTTCAATTCACTTTAGAAGTAGATTTTCCTATTCTGTACAGGAAAATCCAGCTGCAAAAGCACATTGAAAGTGCATTATCCTATGTGTGCGGAATGGGCCTAGGTCTCAGCAAGAAGTCTTTAGTTCCACAAAAATCTAGGTTGGGGAATAGCTGGATATTTGGGGGGCGGAGCCTGAGGAGGGCAGGCTTTGGGGAGGGGAGGGACTCCAGTGGGGTAAGCTGCCCTAGTGTCAAGCTTCTGAAGCAGCCATTTTGCCTGGGGGAGCTGATCTCTATCACCTGGGGAGCTCCAAGAGTTTGGCAATTTTAACTGTAGACATTTCAGTGAAGGGGGAGAGTAAAGGAAATCCTTCATGCTTAGCCCGGTTAAAATCTTCCCAAGTTCGAGGTGATTTGCCTGTGCCTTGCGTCCAGCTGCTCTGCTTTCCACATCCTCTGAACCACTTGCTGGAGGGTCAGAAAGAGGAATTTCAGTACAAAAAGAGAATAGCAGAAAATCCCCCTTCCAAGAGGACAACTTCCCCTAGGCTGGCTGAGGGCAACAAACTATATTAGATGATCTACAGTGTGCCCTTGATTGTCTGTTGTAGGCCCACTCAGTCATTTTCACATTACACCTACAGCTCATGGTGTGATACAAATTAACATTCCTCCGGGGATGGGCCCCTGATTACATTTAGGGCTGTTTTTTTTATTTTGTACCCCAGTTTTTACTATCTGAAGGAGTCTCAAAGAAGCCTATAATTGCCTACCCTTCCTCTCCCCACAAAAGACCACCTGTGAGGTAGGTGGGGCTGTGAGAGCTCTGAGAGAACTGAGACTGGCCCAAGGTCACCCAGCTGGCTGCATGTGGAGGAAGAGTGGGGAATTGAACCCATATCTCCAGAGGCTGCTGCTCTTAACTGTGATTCGAAGTGAACATGTGTTGGCCCTTTCTTACAAAGCAGTGTACCTGCCCCACTATGTTTCGGCTTGTCCTCTGTACTCCGAACCCAGGGGCAAATCCCTTGCCAAGTTATTACCAAACTCATACTGTATTTCTGATTTTGACAAAGTCACCTATCTGTTATCAGATGATGACCCCTACTCAGTGATCCCCAACTCCTGGTCCAGAGACTGGTATCGGTCCGTAGATCAGTCGCTACCGGGCCGCAGCTCTGTCTAAGAAGTTAGGTGCTTCAGCCCACTAACGTTGACCCAACTTTGCAGAAGTCCAGGTCACAAAGCCTCCCTTCTGCATTCCTCCTCTGACTAGAACTCCCTCATCTCACGTCCAGGAGTGCCTTATTCCCAGGGCAGCCCACACAACTCCATGGCAACGAGGTTCCTGCTTGCTGCCTTCAGCGACCACAGCGAAAAGAAACAGAGGCCAGCTTGCTCCCCCGTCCTTCTCATCCGTTTGCCCAATCAGAGGATCCGTAGGGGTTGCCAGTTAAGCCCGCCCCTCCGGTGCCATAATTATGGGTCCTCTAGTAGATTATTAGTAGACTCAGTAAAATTGTCAAGCGTTGACCGGTCCCGGGTGATAAAAAGGTTGGGGATTATTGTATATAGGGTGGCACTTTTCACTCTGGCTGCCAGGAAGATCTGAGCCAAAGCATTTTTACAGGAGCATCCACCTTGATACATCATTCCCCACCTCCTCTTATTGTAACTCAGTAGCCCATGTTTATGAGCCTCTTGTGGCGCAGAGTGGTAAGGCAGCCGTCTGAAAACTTTGCCCATGAGGCTGGGAGTTCAATCCCAGCAGCCGGCTCAAGGTTGACTCAGCCTTCCATCCTTCCGAGGTCGGTAAAATGAGTACCCAGCTTGCTGGGGGGTAAATGGTAATGACTGGGGAAGGCACTGGCAAACCACCCCGTATTGAGTCTGCCAAGAAAACGCTAGAGGGCGTCACCCCAAGGGTCAGATATGACTCGGTGCTTGCACAGGGGATACCTTTACCTTTACCTTAGCCCATGTTTACAATATTATGTACGCAATAATGGAGAAATATTGTTTTATTCGTATTTGTACCACATTGTTTTAATTGTGCTTTGTGATGGCCTTTGGCTATAGGTGATAAATGTTATCATATTGTATCGTACAAAGTGCTGTACTCCTAGGGTGGCCATCTCTGGACTGGGAAAAATCTAGAGATTTTGGGTGGGTGGGTAGAGCATGGGAAAGGCAGGGTTTCACGTAGGGAGGTACCGAAGCAGAGTACAATGTCACCACATCCATCCTCCACTTGCTGCAGGGTCACTGATGTCCATAACCTGCAGATCAGCCATTAATGGTGGGTGTACTCCAGGTGTTACCTGGAACTTGGCAACCCTATGTACTCCACACCCAGTGGGGATGTGTGTGCTTTCGTTGCGACATGTGAAAAGGGGAAAGACCTGTAGAGTGTGCAGTTACGTCATCCTTCCAAACTGGACTTGCAGACTTATTGAAACAGACTTACATCCCCCCCCTTCCCTTTTTTCTTCCCGCTTTCTGCTTCTTTTGTTGCTGGTGTGAGGCATGATTACTCCATCCAGTGCAAAACTGCTGACTGCTCATTCAAAAGATCATTCATGATTCCCGCATGTGGCCAGACTGGAACCTGTCCTTACACAATGCCCAGTTTCCCCAGCAACACCAAGTTTCAGGGACAACAATTCGTAGTTTCGTTGCCATCGGATAAGAGGATCCCCGGAGCTTTTTGGCATCGTTGTAACATTACGCTTTATGTTCCGGCCAAGAAACGGAGGAAATTCTCTCTTTGGAGCAAATTCCTAGCAGCCATTCGAGTTGCCAAATTCAAGGCAGGGCCCGGAGTTCTCAATAAGCTCTTGGACACTGATATTGCAATAGATTCGGATGATGAATCATTTTGAATACAGTTTATACGGGATGCTGTTTGGTTGTGAAAATATGACCCTTTTCCGCATGTGCAAAATATAGCTGGACAGCGTCTGCATGTTTGTGGCATATTCAGCCCCCTTCCAAACAACGTCGCCAACATCCCAAGGCAGTCCAGTAGGCGGCTCGCGATTTCACTATTTTTAAATTGCGATGCGGTAAATCGAGGAAAGTGGATTTACTACCCTAAAATGCATGAGCCACCAGTGAGCAACCAGGGAAAAGATTCCCACCTCTGCATTAATTCAACCTCCATTAAGATTCTCTCTAGTGGTTCGCCACCCAAGCTGCCACTGCCGTCATCTTGCTGCCCAAGTGCCTCCTTCCCTCCCTCCTCTCATGTGTCACATTCCAGCCCTTCTGCTCCTCTTCTCTCCCCCCACCCCCCTGGTCTGCCCACCTGCCACTCAGCCATTTCCTACCCCACTCGCCTTGGACTACCACCATCCCTCTACCTCCCTGAGCACTTCTTAAGTGGGGCTGACCTGCCATTGCACCACCCGAGCCACCTCCGTGCCACTGGTGCGACCCAAGGTGGCAGCTTGGGCAGTGGGGCAGTGCTGGCTTGAGCATTGTGGTGACTCGGGACAGTGCAATGGCTGTGCGCCTGCTTAAGTAGTGCTCGCAGAGGGAGAGGGAGGGCAGGAGTGAGTGTGGAAGGAAATGGCTGAGCAGCAGGTGGGTGGATCAGGCTAGTGGGGGGAGAGAAGAGGAGCAGAAGGGGTGGGGGTGTGACACATGAGAGGAGGAAGGGAAGGAGGCCTTTGGGCAGTGAGCCTGTGGTGGCTTGGAGGTTACTTAGTGACCACTAGAGAGAAATTTAATGTTGGTTGAACTACTGCAGGGGGTGGGTATCTGCCTCTCTTGCCTTGCCCTCCGCTGGCCGGCTGTGTTTAGATTTTCTTTCTTTCCTTTACCTTCTGTGGCAATGCGTACGCATACCAACGATTATGTATTGCCACACGTAGGTTTAAATTTTTTTAAAAAACTGCTAGACCCACAAACCTCTGATTGGTTGCCTCCACTGATTGAAAACGGACCATGTTTATACCGTTTTATTGTAAGCCGCTGTGAGTCTTGGAGAGCGGCAGTATATAAATCAAAGAATAAACAAACAAGCAAACAAACACCCCGATGCCATTTTGACAGAAGTCCCATAGAATAAAAAGAGAAGGAAAACTAGAAAAACAACACTGTTCTTCCTTTTTTGATAATTTGTTTTATTGCCTTTGGAAAGCTCTTTTTCTAGCTATTTTGCCTCCATTGATTCACAGGCCGAGGAACAGTGAGTGAACGAACGCATTGCTCTCTCTTGTGCTTCTTCTGCCACTAGTGAGGACGGGAAAAGGCGAGATGCGGTGGCAGAATGTGGAGGAGAGAACTAGCGCAAATGAATATCCCACAATTGCGGGTAGGAGACGTCACGTGATTTGGCCCTCTGTGTTCTTACTTTTGAGAAGGAATGCTTCAGTTGTCTAACTTATATCCTGGATGACACTCTGATTGACCCAGTGCTGGATCTATGTTTGAACATTATTTTTGACTCTGCTGTTCGCTCTTCTGGGAAGTAGAGCATTACATTTTCTACACCAGTGGTCCCCAAACTTTTTTTGGCTGGGGACCGACAGGGCAACTGCCCCACCCGCACAGAGCTTGCGGCCTGGGAAGTTTTTTACTGCTGGGGGAGCGGGGAGAGGGAATCGCGGCCCGGCACCCTGGCCTTCGCGGCCTGGCACCGGGCCGCAGACCGCAGGTTGGGGACCACTGCCTCCACTTTTTTTCATATTTTCCACCACATGTAGCCCAGCCTTTCTCAACTTTCTTTTACCATGGAGAACCCCCTGAAATGTTCTTCAGGCTTCAAGAAACCCCAAAAGTAGTGCAATCATGCAGAATAGGGTTGGGAAGCAGAGCTGTGGACATGCCCACCCAGGGCCCCTCCCTTTCCCACCCTCTCCAGTCCCATCCTTGGCCATTTGGGGAGGGGGACAGGCATGACCATATGTGGTCATATCACCTGATAAATGCTTAACAAATTTGAAAAATATATAAAGAATTAACTAACTCATACCCATTTAGGAAACCCTTCTATGATCACTCAAAGTGGTAGATGCAGCCATGAAATCAAACGGCGAATAACTCTGGGCCGGAACGCAATGTTAGGCATAAACCGAATATGGAAAAGCAAAGATATCAGCCTTAATACAAAGTGCTGGCTAGTCAACGCCATTGTCTTCCCCATAACAAACTATGGATGCGAAAGCTGGACCCTGAAGAAGGAGGAGGAGAATAGATGCTTTCAAATTATGGTGTTGGAGACGAATGCTGCGAATCCCATGGACAGCCAAAGTGACCAACAAGATAGTTTTAGAGAGGAGCAAACCAACCATGTCATTAGAAGGGAAGATATTACGGCTAAAGCTCACTTACTTTGGACACATCATGCGATCAAACTCGTTGGAGAAATCATTAATGCTCGGCATGGTCAGTGGCAAAAGGAAACGCGGTCGCCAAAGGATCCGCTGGCTCGACACGATCAAAGCCAACTCAGGGTTGACCATGAACCAATTGAAGGAGGCAGTCATTGACCTAAACATATGGTGAAAACTTTCCTATAGAGGGTCGGACACAACTGAACAGATAACATCATCATCATCATCATCATTGACAGTCAAGAAACCCTGGTTTCATGGAACCCTGGTTGAGAAAGCCTGCTGTAGACTTCTGGCATCTTATATACCATTGTCTGCAGACCTTATTAATTACTCTGTACTCTGATTGTACTCTGATGAATGTATCTCACAGGGAAATCCCTGGAGATTAGGGGGGGTGCCTGAGGAGGGAGGAGTTTTGAGAGGAGAGGGAGCTCATCTGGGATGCAGGACCACTCTAGGACTTTGGCTATCCTCGATGCTTTGGATTGTAGGACTATGACCGGGTTTCCCAACCATGGTTCCACGGTATTGTGTGTTACTGTGAAGGTCCCTCTACAGAACCGGGGTGTGGGGTTATTCAAAATGGTGCCTGGGGAGAACTCTTCGACCCTGTGCTTGCTGTTTCCAGCTCTGAGCAAAGAGGAAAGAATAATATTTTAATTTGAGCAGCTTGACCCACTCCCTTCCAGAGCGGCCAAAGACGGGCCTAGAGGGCTGAGGCTCCTCTTACTTCCAGGGGGCGTGGCAAGGAGGTTTGGCCTGATGACATCACTTCCTGGTACTTTCAAGCTTGAAACATATTTCAGCCAGAACTTCATGGTTAAAAGGTTAGAAAAGACAATTGAATACCAGATCAAGCTTAAAGTCCTGATAATCACATTTAAGGCCATATGTGGTTTGGGTCCAGCGTTCCCCCCAAAGAGCACAACACTAAGCTATCACCAACTGGCTAATGATCCCTGGCCCCAAAGAAGCATGCTTGGCCTCAACCAGGACCAGGTCGTTGTCTGTCCTGGCCCCCACAGAGGGAATGAAACCCCAGAAGAGTCCTGGGCCCTGTTGGAGCTATCACAGTTCCACAGGGCCCTGCAAAATGGAGGTCCTATGTCATGCATTTGGTTGAGACCAATAGCAACACCTATGGAGATCCCAAAACTCTCTCCTTTCCAGATATACTCACTTTACAGGGAGACGACCACAACGTTACTGTGATTAAATGTTCTGTGAATAATCATTGCCCATGTTACAGTATGACTGTTGATGATACCACATGAATGACATTGCTATTGTCCTATGTTGTATTGTATCACACAATTTATGTTCTTTGTAAACCGCCCTGACCCACAAGTGGAAGCAGTATACAAATCTAAATAAATAAATAAAACCAAAGGGCTGTATTATGGTATACTATACCTTCTAAAACTGCCATTTCTCTCTGGAAAACTGATCTCGGATCAGCTGCAATTCCTGAGAGCCAGTTTGGTGTAGTGGTTAGGAGTGTGGACTTCTAATCTGGCATGCCAGGTTCGATCCTGCGCTCCCCCACATGCAACCAGCTGGGTGACCTTGGGCTCGCCACGGTGCTGATAAAACTGTTCTGACCGAGCAGTGATATCAGCGCTTTCTCAGCCTCACCCACCCCACAGGGTGTCTGTTGTGGGGAGAGGAATGGGAAGGCGACTGTAAGCCGCTTTGAGCCTCCTTCGGGTAGGGAAAAGCGGCATATAAGAACCAACTCTTCTTCTTCTGGAGTACTCTGGGCCCTGCCTTGAAGTTGGCAACCCTGATGGTGGCTTGGATTCTCACCTGCTTTTTCCCATTAGTTCATCCTCTGTTATTGTTCCAGCTCTGGGTTCTGTGAAACCCGGAGATTTAAGGTTGGACAATTCAGAGCGAGGTGGGAGAATTCAGCTTTGCAGACTGTCCCTGTCTAAACTCGTATTTCAGCACCCTCTCCATGTCATAGGACCCCACGTGGCCACCGGGGTGGAGGGCCGGTCCTGCTGCCTGGGGCCTATTCTCCTTCTTCCAGTTCTTCCCCAACAGAAGGCTGTTCTTCCACGAACATTTATGAATCTACCTTCTACTGTGTTGATCAAATTCAGTTTTGTCTATTCTGAGGGGCTTTTCGCACGCCTCCAAAATCGCACAATGGTTGCCAATTGAAAACGCTATTGATTTGCCGTTATGCACAACGTCGTTGACAATCTGCCACACACCTGAAACCGATCCGCAAAAAGCGCTTCGTTGTAGCGCTTTCAGGGAAATCCCCAAAAGTGGATTCACCCTCCGGAAAGCGATACACTCCTGCAACCAATCTGCAACACTAGCGAAAAAGACCTGTGCGTTAACATTGTTGCGGTTTCTACAAAGTCCCTCCCCCTGGCTCTCTCCTCTGATCTTCCGGTGAAGCGATCGCCATTTTTTTTCTCCGAGCGAGCGGGGATAAACGCACCAGCGAGCCTCTTTCTGTTTAGAGGCTTCCCCGGCTTCAGTCCCTCCCCAGAGTCACTAAGCACAGAGAAGCCCGTTTGCTGATGTATTTTCCCTTTATTTTTTACACTTTTTTCGGCTGAAAATCGGGCCCGTGAGGGGGGGGGATTTTTTTTTTCACTCGGAGGGAGCGTGGCAACGATGAAACGACAGCTCAAACACACCAGGCAGCTGGATGGGTCTCTCCGTTGCAACGAATCAACACAGATTCGTTGCAATGGGTGTTTTTTTTTTTAAAAAACCTTTCTTAAAGGGAAAGGGGCTGTTTGGGAGCATGCTAACGGCTGCCCATTGGCTGCTTGACGGCCAGGGGCGGGACGAGCTTGGCAATAGCGCTTCCTGGCTAGCGATTTTTGCCGAGACCGGAAGCCTGTGGGAAACGCTACAAAACGCAACTGGATTCCACTACAAAGGCAGGTATGCATAATGACGAATTCCACTATTTTAAATGGCGATTTTTCATTCAGCAACCAATTTGCGCCCGGTGCGGAAAGCCCCTGAATATCAGCCACTCACTGAGGTCTTCCAAACCGGAGATGCCAGGGACTGAACTTCTGCACGTGAAGCCACTGGCCTCCTCTTGAGTCCCCTCTCCCATTCTCAGCTTCCTGCCTCCCAAATCAGCCTTTCCTGCACCACTTTTGGAAGGAAGAGAGAATCAGCTGGCAGTTTTCAGATAAAGTTGAAGAAAGGGGGATAAGAGGGGAAATCTCCCAGCTGTGACTCTATGCATGGTGACTCAAGAGGAAGAGTGAATCTTATTGCAACAGTTGTTAAAACAAGAAGTGGGTTTTCCTGTACTTTCAACCTCAAGTTCACTTATTGTGGATGCACACGTTGGCACATTTACTCTAAAGCAGTGGTCCCCAACCTTTTTTCGGCTGGGGACAGGCAGGGCAACTGCCTCGCCCGCGCATCGTGCATGCGTGGCCATGCCCACGCATCGCGCATGCATGGCCGGGCCGTGCATGTGCTCATGCACGCTGCACGGCCGAAATCGCACATGTGTGGCACTTTCGCGCATGCGCGCATGCGCGAAAGTGCCGTGCATGCGTGATTTCGGCTGCGCAGCGCACATTTGCGCATGTGCGCACTGGCCGCGCATGCACAATGCGCGCCCACGGCCCTAATTCCCTCTCCCCCCCTCCCACAGTAAGAAGCTTCCCAGGCCGCAAGCTTGCCGCCTGGGAAGTTTTTTACTGCGGGGGGGGGGGCAGGGAGAGGGAACCGCGGCCCGGCGCCCTGGCCTTCGCGGCCCGGCACCGGGCCGCAGACCGCATGTTGGGGACCACTGCCCTAAAGCAAGTCCACTGAACTGACTTCATGAAAGGTGCATATTAACAATGATGGGCATCAGACCACTGGCCTTCGTCCTTGACAAATACTGACAGCCTCAGCCTGTGCTGGGAAAGAAGTCCTCCAAGCATGCTTCATGCAAAGGCTAACTTAATGAGTTACAATTGTTTGTGAATCCAAAGTTCCCACCCACAGGGGAGGCTGCCTGTTGCATCTCTGATAGACTTACTGTTCTTTCTGGGAGTGTAATTCTGTTGTGCTTCTGGATCAGGTGTCGCAGGGACATCCAATCATTCCTTGGTGTAGAGGTGTAATGGTTAGGAGCGCGGACTTAAAATCTGGAGAGCTGGGGTTGATTCACCGCTCCTCTTCCACATGCAGCCAGCTGGGTGACCTTGGGCTCACCACGGCACTAATAGAGCTGTTCTGACCGAGAAGGAATATCAGGGCTCTCTCAGCCTCACCCACCTCACAGGGGGTCTGTTGTGGGGAGAGGAAAGGGAAGTTGACTGTAAGCCGCTTTGAGACTCCTTCAGATAGAGAAAAGTGGCATATAAGTACCAACTCTTCGGGCCATTCCGCACTCGTCTAAAATAGCACAATGGTTACAAATTGAAATCACTACTGTTTTGCTGTTGTTCATGTCGTCGACAATCTACAACACTCCTGAAACCGATCCGCAAAAAGCGCTTCGTTGTAGTGCTTTCAGGGAAATCCCAAAAAGTGGATTCACCCTCCGGAAAGTGCTACACTCCTGCAACCAATCAGCAACACTAGCGGGAAAGTTATGTGCGTTACCATTGTTGCGGTTTCTGCAAAGTCCCTCCCCCTGGCTCTCTCCTCTGATCTTCTGGCGAAGTGATCGCCATTTTTTTTTCTCCGAGCGAGCGGAGATCAGCGCACCAGTGAGCCTTCGTTTACCCAGCAAGGCTTCCCTGGCTGCAGAGCTGTTTTAAGTCACCAAGCACGAAACAACACACAGCCCTGTTTGCTGGGTTATTTTCCCTTTATTTTTCACTGTATTTTTGTCCGAAAATTGTGCCCGTGCCGGGGGGGGGGGGGGTGTTAATTTTTTTTTCCACTCGGGGGGAGCGTGGCAACGATGAAATGGCAGCTCAAACACCACCTGCTACCTAGATGGGTCTCTCAGTTGCAATGAATCAACACAGATTCATTGCAACGTGTTTGTTTTTTAATCTTCCTTAAAGGGAAAGGGGCTTTTTGGGATCATGATAACGGCCGCCCATTGATGGCCAGGGGCGGGACGAGCTTGGCACTATTGCTTCCTGGCTAGTGATTTTTGCTGAGAGCGGAAACCTGTGGGAAATGATAGAAACGCAACTGGATTCCACTACAAAGGCAGGTATGCATAACGACGAATTCCACTATTTAAAATGGCATTTTTTCGTCCCGCAACCAATTTGCCACATAGATCCTGGTGCGGAATGGCCCTTCTTCTTCTTCAGTAATATCAGGGCTCTCTCAGCCTGATCTCCCTCACAGGGTGTCTGTTGTGGGGAGAGGAAAGGGAAGGCAAATGGAAGCTGCCTTGAGGCTTCTTCTGGCAGAGTAAAGCGGTATATAAGAAACAACTCTTCAGGCAGCAATGCAACAGAATAATCTATGTACTGGGATAAGTGTTTATTACGTCTCTGCACAAGATTTTGTTCCATCCAGCAATGTTTTTTTTAAATTGGAAGGTGCACCCATTTCTTGATTTCGTTATTACTACCATGCTTCTTCTCCTGAATGGGGACTCTGAGTGACTTACCATGTAGGCAGGCAGGAAGAGAGGGAGAGAGGCAAAGAGAGGGAGGGAGAAAAAAGAAAGGAAGAAAACAAAAGAAAGATGAGGAAGGAAGGAAGGAAGGAAGGAAGGAAGGAAGGAAGGAAGGAAGGAAGGAAGGAAGGTAGGGGGAAATTGATGAAAATGGAAGAGAACAGTGGAAGGAGGGAAGGAAGGAAGGAAGGAAGGAAGGAAGGAAGGAAGGAAGGAAGGAAGGAAGGAAGGATGGACTGACGGACGGACAGACAAACGGACAAACGAACGAATGGACAAACGAATTAACTCTGGTTACAGAGCTGGCCAAGGATTGCCAGCTTCAGTCTGCTCAGTTTCTGGAGAATTAGGGAGGGTGAAAATTGCGCAACAGAAGAAGATCAGCAAGAATGTGATGCCAAACACTCCATCCTCAAAAGGGAACTGATATCTGGAGATCAGTTATCATTCTGGTCCACCTGGAAGTTCTGAACCCTACAGTAGCCACCGTCTCAAAAGAACCCCAGAGCAGGTCACTCAGATCAGACACACAGTCCATTTAGTCCAATATCAGGTTTGCCAGCTCTGAGTGGGGAAATACCTGGAGGGTTTATGGGGTAGAGCCTGGGGAGGGGAGGGGCTAGTGCCAGAGAGGCCACCCTCCAAAGCAGCTATTTCCTCCAGGGAAACTGCTGATCTCGGTTGTCCAGAGGTCAATTGTGCCGCCTCTCCAACATCCAGCCAGTTTGGTGTAGTGGTTAGGAGTGCAGACTTCTATTCTGGCGAGCCGGGTTCGATTCTTCACTCCTCCACATGCAGCCAGCTGGGTGACCTTGGGCTAGACACAGCACTGATAAAGCTGTTCTGAAAGAGCAGTAATATCAGGACTCTCTCAGCCTCACCTCCCTCACAGGGTGTCTGTTGTGGGGAGAGGAAAGGGAAGGTGAATGTAAACCGCTTGGAGACTCCCTTGGGTAGAGAAAAGTGGCATATAAGAACCAACTCTCCTTCTCCTTCTCCTTCTCCTTCTCCTTCTCCTTCTCCTTCTCCTTCTCCTTCTCCTTCTCCTTCTCCCTCTCCCTCTCCCTCTCCCTCTCCCTCTCCTTCTCCTTCTCCTTCTCCTTCTCCTTCTCCTTCTCCTTCTCCTTCTCCTTCTCCTTCTCCTTCTCCTTCTTCTTCTATTTCACGCAGCAGCCAACCAGTTGCCCTGGAGGGCCAAGCAAACAGGGCACAGAACCTGAGACTTCCCCAGACTCTGCGTCCCAGCTCAGGCATTCAGTCTACTTACATATATGGAGATACCTTTTCATTACCATGACTGGTAAACATCGATGGACCATTCCTCCGTGCATCTGTCTAAAATCCCTTCAAATGCCACCTCTGCCATGGACATCTCAACACCCACCAGAAGCGGAGTCCGCAGCTGGATCAAGTTTGAGTCCAGAGGCCCCTTTAAGATGAACATTGTGTTATGCAAGGTATATCTTCAGATATACAGAGGAATACGTGAAGAAGTGTGTTTGCCCGTGAAAACATGTATATCTAGAATAAAAAATGTTGTTAGTCCACATTTGTCCTCCTGCTTCAGACCAACTGGGCGATCCACCTGAATCTCTCTGTCTGCATTGAAAGCCCTTTAGCTGATGCAGCTGAATGCAGCAAGGGATTCCATGCCTTGTCAGCAGAAGAGAAATGATCTCAGCCAAATGATTACAACAGACATCCTGTGAGGTAGGCAAAGCTGAGAGACCCCTGATATTACTGAAGAAGAAAAAGAGTTGGTTCTTATATGCCGCTTTCTTTTCTCAAAGGAGTCTCAAAGCGGCTTATATTCACCTTCCCTTTCCTCTCCCCACAACAGTCACCCTGTTGGGTAGGTGAGGCTGAGAGAGCCCTGATATTAATGAAGAAGAGAATTGGTTCTTATATGCCACTTTTCTCTACCTGAAGGAGTGTCAAAGTGGCTTACAATCCCCTTCCCTTTCCTCTCCCCACAACAGACACCCTGTGAAGTGGTTGAGGCTGAGAATGCCCTGATATTACTGAAGAAGAATAAGAGTTGGTTCCTGTATACTGCTTTTCTCTACCAAAAGGAGTCTCAAAGCGGCTTCCGATCGCCTTCCCTTTCCTCTCCCCACAACAGACCCCCTGTGAGGGAGGTGAGGCTGAGACAGCCCTGATATTCCTGCTCGGTCAGAACAGCTTTCTCAATGCTGTGGTGAGTCCATGGTCATCCAGCTGGCTGCATGTGGAGGAAAAAAAGGGAATTGAACCTCGCTCGCCAGATTAGAAATCCACACTCGTAACCACTACACCAAGCTGGCTCTCTCTCAGAAGTCTGGTTGATGTCATGGCTGATGTCTGATGTACGTTGTGGTCTAGGTTCAACTCAGGATAAGCATTCTGTATTAATACAGCCAACTAGCAGTGGCCTGTATGGCATTTTCTCTCTGCTCTTGGTGGGGAGAAGAACCGTCCAGTAGAGCTTCTTGGACAAATAAACAATGCTGTATTTCTGAGACCTTGCCTCCTTCCTGATTGGGAAAGGGGAAGAGAATGGGGCACAACCCTAGGACAGGCCCTTCAGGCTGTAACATAACCACTTTCCACAAGGCCAAAGGTGGCATGCTGAACTGCCAAGGAGGCATCCCAGAAGGTGGATGAAGAGGCTTGAGAACCAGCATGGGGTAGTCGTTAGTGTGCTAGATCCAGGAGCTGGAGGCCCCAGTCTCCAAGTGGGTGCTGGCATTCTTCCAGAATCGCACCTGCCGAGATGACGGAGATCAGTTCCCTTAAAGAAAATGGCAGTTTTGGAATCTGTGACATCACATCCCTTGGAGGGCCCTACCTTCTTCCAATCCTGTCCTCCCCAGGCTTCACCTCCCTTTCTCCAAGAATTGCCATTCTGGAGCTGGCAGCCCTGTGTGGGAGCCCCAGCAGATGGCCTCTGTTAACTTTCAGATGAGACCTTTTCCATGCATGACTTAAACATGCTCTCTCTCCCCCCCCCCCTTTCCTTTTGCATCTTGGTCAGAGGCACTGTGCCCTTCTTTCTGGCCAGTGACAGGCATCAGAGGCTACAAGATGGAGCAGTTGAAGCCATTCCTGTTCTCTCGCAGATTATGCCAATAACTTCACTTCAAGTTTGTTAAACATAAACTTGGCTTAGGTTGTAGTGGTGAAGAGCGGCGGCCTCTAATCTGGAGAACTGGGTCAGATCCCGCACTTCTCTTACACATGCAGCCAACTGGGTGACCTTGGGCCAGTCCCAGTTCTCTCAGAGCTCTCTCAGCTTCAACAGGGTGTCTGTTGTGAGAAGAGGAAGGGAAGGCGATTTGTAAGCCTCTTTGAGACTCCTTCGGGTAGAGAAAAGTGGGGTATAAAACCCAACTCCTCCTCCTCCTCCTCCTCCTCCTCCTCCTTCTTGTCTTAGGAGTAGGGCCAACCACAATGTTCATGTGAGGAGGTCCTCTTCTACCTTATGTAAGACTCCTTAACGTTCTTTAAGAAATGCACTGCATTAGCAACAGGCGCCTCAGAGTGTCTAAGGACAGAATCCAGTTTCCCCATCTACCCACAAAGCCGGTGCTGTCCACACCCCCTTGAGAACTCAGCTATAAGAGGAAGGACAGCGAAGCTGCAAGAGGACTGGCAGATGGTCCGCTTCATCACTGAACAGCTTTAAGGGGGACAAAAGGACTTCTCTTCTCATTCACCTGGAGTCTTCAACTTGCTCTTCTGAAGGGAACTCCTTCACAGGAGTCAGTGATCTCCCGTCTTCAGCGCTGCTCGGCACCTGTCCAGGTTAGTGCAAGCAAATGAACCCTGCAGAGACTCTTCCAAGTTCATGGAAGTCCATGTGTTTAGGTGTGTAGCTCTGCTTATGAATGCAGGAGTTCCCGAGGAATCTGTGAGTTTGTAGCAGTAGGATCCAGTTGGAATCTGGTAGCCCCTTGAAGACTACTTATTGTAATTTAAATTTTTTTGTTATACCCTGACTTTCTCCTCAATAGGGACCTCAAAGTGGTTTATATCATTCTTCTCTCCTCTGACGTGTCTTCCCAACAACTCTACGAAGTAGGTTAGGTAGAAGGCGTGTGCCTAGCCTGAGGGAGCTTCCATAGCACAAGTGGGGATTCGAACCTGGGTCTCTCAGATGCCAATCCAACCCTCTTAACCATGACACCACGTTAACAGCATTCACCTTGGTTGAGGTTTTGGGATGGGAACTCTCCTCACCATATCCAGAGTGTTAGCCCATAATAATAAGAAGAGTTGGTTTTTATGTGCTGCTTTTCTCTACCCGAAGGAGTCTCAAAGCGGATTACATTTGCCTTCCCTTTCCTCTCCCCACAACAGACACCTTGTGAGGTGGGTGAGGCTGGGAGAGCCCTGATATTCCTGAAGAAGAGAATTGGTTCTTATGTGCCACTTCTCTCTACCCGAAGGAGTCTCAAAGCGGCTTCCGATCACCTTCCCTTTCCTCTCCCCACAACAGACACCCTGTGGGGTGGGTGAGGCAGAGAGAGCCCTGATGTTCCTGCTTGGTCAGAACAGCTTTATCAGTGCCGTGGCAAGCCCAAGGTCACCCAGCTGGTTCTATGTGGGGGAGCTTGGAATAAACTCGGCTCACCAGATTTTAAGTCCGCGCTCCTAACCATTACACCAAAGTCGACATGGATTTGCGTGTCGAGTTGCAAGCAACAGGCAGTTGGGAATGGGGAAGCATTACAAAACAGGGACCGGTTTGGATGGCAGCGTAATCTGCCTCCAGATAGGGATGCCAGCCTCCAGGTGGGACCAGGGGATCCCCTGGAATTACAGCTCCACTCCTGTCACAGACATCAGTGTCCCGGGAGTGCATGGCTGCTTTGGAGGTTAGATTCTGTGGCCGTGTGGCCCTGTACCCCACTGGGTCCCTGTCCTCCTCAGGCCCCACCCCCTAGCAACTCTGTTCCCAGTCACACACACCCTGTTGGAAGGGTTACCGCAGCCCCTATGACTACCGTGAGCGATGTGGGTGGGGTTGCCAGATCCAGGCTGGGGAAAACCCTGGAGATTTGGGGATGGCCTGAGGAGAGCAAGGAGCTCAGTGGGGTACAAGGCCACCCTCCAAAGTGGCAATCCCCCCCCCCCAAAATGGCTGTTGCTGCATAAGGGAATCCTGCTTCTTTCCTTGGCAAAGGAACGGTCTTAGGCTAGTGTAAGGTGACCAGATTTCAACATTGGTAAAGCGGGACACCATTGACCGGGGGGGGGGGGTCTGGATTAAAAATTTGGTCTATATGGAGCAACAAAAAGTTTCATAGAACACATAGAACGCAAAAATAGTATTGTAATATACATAAGTACAATTTGCCAGGTACCCCCAGATGTCCCTCCGAAAGTGGGACAATCTGGTCACCTTAGGCTAGTGGGGTGCCCGAGAGGAGAATGGTGGGGATGGCTTAGCAGCCAAATGCACAAGATGTGAAATAGGATCTGCGTTTCGGCTGACAAAAGAGGAAACTGCAATTGTGACAGGCTGAACCTTCCTTGTTCTTGGTGTGGGGGCCGCTGGGATGGTTAAGTAGGGTTCCTAACTCCAGGTCCTGAAATTTCTGGGGATTTGGAGGAGAGGTGGAGGAGACGAGGAAACCCAACAGGGACATGGTGTCACTAGGATTTCCTGGCCTGGGCAGGAGTCCCCTGTTTTACAGATGCACTGTACCCCTCCCCAACTCCCTCAAACCTGGAAAAACATTGCAGGATGTGCCAATGTTACTTCCAGGTGACATCCGTATATCTCAGGGCTCCTCCCCACTCCCCCATCCCCCCGCTGGGAGCATCAAAGGACCTGGCAACTCTAGGTAGCATAGATACCATATTGTTCTGAAATATTCTGAGCCTGCTGGTGGAGAGGGGAGGGGGTATAAAAACCAATCAATCAAACGAACAAATAGCTGTTCCTCCAGCTTGGTTTAGTGGTTAAGAGTGGCGGCCTTTGATCTAGAGATTCCCCGTTCCTCCACATGCAGCCCGCTGGATGACCTTGGGCCAGTCGCAGTCCTGTTAGAGCTGCTCTGACTGAGCAGTCCTGTCAGAAGGTCTTTCAGTCCCATCTACCTCACAGTGTGTCTCTTGCCAAGAGAGGAAAGGAAAGGTTTATTTGTAAGCTGCTTTGAGACTCCTTCTGGTAGGGAAAAGTGGGGTATAAAAGCCAACGCCTCCTCCTCTTTTGTCTACAATCTGGGAATCGGTAATAATTCTGTGAGAACTCGAGCCTCCACCTAGATCAGGCAGAGGTTCCTAGAGTGGCACCCATCAGGGTTTCTGACTTGCAGGGGGTTTCTGGAGTTCTCCTGGAATTGCAATGGATCTCCAGGGGACAGAGAGCCCCCCTGAAGTCCCTCCCCCCTCAGGATCCCCCCTCAAAATCTCCAGGTATTTTCCAGCTTGGAGCTGGCAGTTCTCATTAAGCAGACAGGAAAGTTTTTGCCCTCGTTAAGCAGACAGGAAAGTTCACTGTTGTCTGCCTACTCCTGCAGGCAAGGAATGTCCTGGACATCTGGGGAGGGTGCCGTTGGAGGGATTAGGAGGGATGTGATACCACAGTGCCCACCTCGTCTCAAAGCTGCCATTTCCCACAGGGCAATAGTTCCTAACCTCTGCAGTACAGTGGCCCGCAAATCCAAATTTCCTCCGTACAATAAGTTTAGCGGGACGCTTGCCCCAAGGTAGGTAAAAATTATGACAGAACTGTAAGAGGCAATAGAAAAATTCAAACGTTTAATACTCAGCTTTCAAAATGGGAAACAGCAGAGTCAAAGTCTGTTGCAGAAGGGAACTACGTAGTAGTGACTCACATAGGAGTATCTTATCTGTTCCCAAAAAGAACGACAGAACGACACAATGTTCAGAGATTGAGAAAACATTCTCAAAGTTCAAAAAAGTATATTATCATGAAATCTCGAACAGCACCGGGTACCAGCTGTTTTCAAAAAACGATTCCTCCTCAGAACCCAATGGCGAATCGACAAAGCAAACAAGTTACAAATAATGAAATGTCGGCTTAATTATAGTCTACAGAATCGTCAAGCATGCCAATGGATATTTATCAGTGTAACGAGAATCAAACTTCTTGTGCTCGGATCTTACTGACTTAAGTAGGGAAGAACTCTCTGAAATTGTCCCTCAAACGGGTGCACCGACATAGAAACAGCTCTGCTACTTTTTGTACTGTTAAAGAAAAAGAATGAAAAACGTACCTGGTGCTTGGTGGCTACTTTTTAAAAGAAAGAGTCATCAAAGGTAACAAACAGCAAGAATACCGTATGTACTTACATATAAGCCTATCCGCACATAAGCTGAGGGATCCAATTAGACCACAAAAGATCAGAGTCCCTCAGTCAAACTGTTGATGTCCTACAAGCTGTCAGAGCAATGATTGGCTGGCTGGAGCAGGCTTACCGTAAATACCTGTGTATAAGCCGAGGAGGGCTTTTTCAGCGTGGGAAAAGGTGCTGAAAAACTAGGCTTATACGTGAGTATATAGGGCAATCCATTGTTAAGTCCGTGTGGACTTAAGGTATTATGTCTGAAGAGGAAAGAAATTTATTTCTGAAAAAGAATCTTCTTTAAATGAGTCCTCTCATACTTCTTAGTGGCAAGGGTTTCAAGAACCATGAATTTAAAGTCATCTTGAGAATGGTTATTCCATAATAAATGTTCTACAAGGGGAGCTTCTCTCACAAGATTCCTTATATGGGACCCGTGATCCCCAATCCTGATTTTTGTTTTGTTTTTTAAATATAATTGTATTTATTTCATGGAAAGGATGGGGGTGAAGGGTTTGATGTACAGCAGGGGTAGTCAAACTGTGGCCCTCCAGATGTCTGTGGACTACAATTCCCATGAGCCCCTGCCAGCAAATGCTGGCAGGGGCTCTTGGGAATTGGAGTCCACGGACATCTGGAGGGCCGCCGTTTGACTACCCCTGATGTACAGTGTACAGTGCAGGAAAAGAGGGAGAGGGAAATAGGTCAGTTTTCATAGAATCATAGAATCATAGAATCATAGAGTTGGAAGGGGCCATACTGGCCATCTAGTCCAACCCCCTGCTCAACGCAGGATTAGCCCTAAGCATCCTAAAGCATCCAAGAAAAGTGTGTATCCAACCTTTGCTTGAAGACTTCCAGTGAGGGGGAGCTCACCACCTCCTTAGGCAGCCTATTCCACTGCTGAACTACTCTGACTGTGAAAAACTTTTTCCTGATATCTAGCCTATATCGTTGTACTTGAAGTTTAAACCCATTACTGCATGTCCTCTCCTCTGCAGCCAGCAGAAACAGCATCCTGCCCTCCTCCAAGTGACAACCTTTCAAATACTTAAAAAGGGCTATCATGTCCCCTCTCAACCTCCTTTTCTCCAGGCTGAACATTCCCAAGTCCCTCAACCTATCTTCATAGGGCTTGGTCCCTTGGCCCCAGATCATCTTCGTCGCTCTCCTCTGTACCCTTTCAATTTTATCTACGTCCTTCTTGAGGTGAGGCCTCCAGAACTGCACACAGTACTCCAGGTGTGGTCTGACCAGTGCTGTATACAATGGGACTATGACATCTTGTGATTTTGATGTGATGCCCCTGTTGATACAGCCCAAAATGGCATTTGCCTTTTTTACCGCTGCATCACACTGCCTGCTCATGTTTAGTTTACAATCCACAAGTACCCCAAGGTCTCGTTCACACACAGTGCTACCTAGAAGCGTATCCCCCATCCAGTAGGCATGCTTTTCATTTTCATTTTCAAACAGTCTCCTCTTAACATTATCTACTAGTTGGCGAATTACAATGATCCTGTGTTTTTATGGATAATGATGTCTCTTGATAATCCAGAAAGCATTTCCAATGGTTTTGAAATTTTTCTGGAGGTGCTTTGCGTATCATGTTGGTCAATCTTGCCATTGATACAATCCTGATTTTGATGGGATGTATGGATATTCCTACACAAAAATTCTGACGTGAACAAATCTGTAATTCTACACAAAATTTAGCATTGCAATGAGTAAAGTTTTGTAAATCAAGATGAAAATTCTGTCGCGGAAGATCTATAGGTCTGGTCTCCCAGAAACTTTACAACAGTTACAGCCAGAGCATTTAAAATGCCCAAAGAGCTCAGGCTGGCTAGTTCTAAGGGGCTTTTTGCACGCCTTCAAAATAGCACAATGGTTGCCAATTGAAAACGCTACTGATTTGCTGTTTTGCACAACGTCGTTGACAATCTGCCACACACCTGAAACCAATCTGCAAAAAGCGCTTCCTTGTAGCGCTTTCAGGGAAATCCCCAAAAGTGGATTCACCCTCCGGAAAGCGATACAGTCCTGCAACCAATCTGCAACACTAGCGAAAAAGACCTGTGCGTTAACATTGTTGCGGTTTCTACAAAGTCCCTTCCCCTGGCTCTCTTCTCTGATCTTCCGGCGAAGCGATCGCCATTTTTTTTTTCTCCGAGCGAGCGGGGATAAACGCACCAGCGAGCCTCTTTCAGTTTAGAGGCTTCCCCGGCTTCAGTCCCTCCCCTTCAGTCACTAAGCACACTTCAGTCACTAAGCACACTACTAAGCAGTCACTTTATTTTTTACACATTCATTCAGCCGAAAATCGGGCCCGTGAGAGGGGGGGGGGATTTTTTTTTTTCACTCGGAGGGAGCGTGGCAACGATCAAACGACAGCTCAAACACACCAGGCAGCTGGATGGGTCTCTCCGTTGCAACGAATTAACACAGATTCGTTGCAATGGGTATGTTTTTTTTTTAAAAAAAACCTTTCGTAAAGGGAAAGGGGCTGTTTGGGAGCATGCTAACGGCTGCCCATTGGCTGCTTGACGGCCAGGGGCGGGACGAGCTCGGCAATAGCGCTTCCTTTCTAGCGATTTCTGCCGAGACCGGAAGCCTGTGGGAAACGCTACAAAACGCAACTGGATTCCACTACAAAGGCAGGTATGCATAACGACGAATTCCACTATTTTGAATGGCGATTTTTCATTCAGTGACCAATTTGCTACAAAGATCCCGGTGCGTAAAGCCCCTAATAATTGAACAACCATTGCTACCTAGCTGATTGTCAATAGACCTGGTGAATCTTAGCCTGATCTTGGGCTTCTCACCACAACCTTTTGCAACACATCGATGTTTATAGGGCATCTTTTTTATTTCATTCGGCACAGGAGAAAATTCTAAGGACCAGCAAAGAGAGGATGCTTTAGGTTAAGTCCAGGTGGCCCATTCTGATTCCGAATTCCCCAGTTTTGCAGCTCATCTCCAGACTAAAGAGATCAGTCCCCCTGGAGAAAATGGCCGCTGTAGAGGGGGAACTCCGTGGCATTATACTCCATAGCATTGTACTCCACTGAGGTCCCTCCCTGCCCCCAAACCCCACCCACTCCTGGCTCCACCCCCAAATTCTCCAGGTATTTCTCAGCCCAGAGCTAGCAACCCTACTGAGCTCCCATCTAGCTGAGCCAGCGTGATATAGTGGTTAAGAGAGGTAGCCTTTAGGGTTTGAATCCCCACTCCTCCACCTGCAGCCATCTGGGTGACTTTGGGCTAGTCACAGTCGTGTTAGAGCTGTTTTCACAGAACAGTTCTCTCTGAGCTTTCTTCCCTAGCCCACATGGTGCTTGTTGTGGAGAAAGGAAGGGAAGGTGATTGTAAGGCACTTTGAGACTCCGAGTAGTGAAAAGTGGGGAACCAATTCCAAATCCTCTATGACTAACCATATGTTTTTGAATAATCAAAGTGCACAGCTGGCCCCAGTATGAGGAGCCCAAAGTGAGTGGAATTACAACATCCCCCCCTCTGCCTTGGCCTGAGGAGCTTTTATGGACCACCCTCTCCTTCGCCATGACTCCAATTCTCTCCCCACCCCTAAAATTATAAGCAACGCAATCTAGTACTCATCAGGATGCATTTGTCTTGCTCAGCATATATAAGCTGGAAAGAAATAAATTGTTGTTGTTAGGTGTGAAGTCGTGTCCGAACCATCGTGACCCCATGGACAATGATCCTCCAGGCCTTCATCCTCTACCATTCCTTGAAGTCCATTTAAGTTTGCACCGACTGCTTCAGTGGCTCCATCCAGCCACCTCATTCTCTGTTGTCCTCTTCTTCTTTTGCCCTCAGTCGCTCCCAGCATTAGGCTCTTCTCCAGGGAATCCTTCCTTCTCATGAGGTGGCCAAAGTATTTGAGTTTCATCTTCAGGATCTGGCCTTCTAGGGAGCAGTCAGGGCTGATCTCCTCTAGGACTGACCGGTTTGTTCGCCTTGCAGTCCAAGGGATGCGCAAGAGTCTTCTCCAGCACCAGAGTTCAAAAGCCTCAATTCTTTGACGCTCGTCCTTCCTTATGGTCCAACTTTCACAGCCATACATTGCAACTGGGAAGACCATAGCCTTGACTAGACTCACTTTTGTTGGCAGGGTGATGTCTCTGCTTTTTAGGATGCTGCCTAGATTTGCCATAGCTTTCCTCTGTCAGAGGTGTTGCAACCCACTTGGGGTCCCAGGTTGGGAAATCTGCCTTATGGGGACGGATCTCATTAGTTGGGACACTGTTGGTTGTTCCAGGAGAACTCCAGGCCCCACCTGGAGGGTGGAAACTTCTTGGTTGGAATTGGGGAGCTGAGTAGACAGATCCCAGAACAAAGGCCATTGTGGTCATCTCCCAGATGGGCCTGTGGGCATATGGGATCTGGTAAGCCAACCTTTCCCAACTTGTTTACCACTGAAAACCCCCTTGAACATTCTTCAGGTTTTGAGAAACCCCAGAAGTGGCACGATTGTGCCGAATCTGATTGGGAAGCTTAGCATTGGCCTACCTGAGGCCCCTCCCCTCCTACCCCCTCCAGGCCCATCATTGGCCATCTTGGGAGGGGGGGCAGGTTGACATGACTATACATGGTCATATCACTTGATAAATGTTTAACAAATTAAAACAAATATATCCAAAATTAACTAACTTCTTTTGGGTAACCCTTCCCAAGGCTTTCCAGGGCCTTCAAGAAACTCCAGGGTTCTATAAAAGCCTGGCCAAGAAAGCCTGTGATAAGCCTGGCTGTTTGTTGTGTCTCAATTGGCATATGACTTTGCACGTCTTCATGGTTTCTCCTGAGTGACTGGGGCTCTTTGGGGTACCCTTTGAACCAGGGATGGCCCAACTGTGGCTCTCTAGATGTCCATGGACTACAATTCCCATGAGCCCCTGCCAGCATTTGCTGGCACGGGCTCATGGGAATTGTAGTCCATGGACATCTGGAGAGCCACAGCTGGGCCACCCAGGGCAGAACCTGGTTGTCCCCAAGGGCTGTCAAGTTCCTGCTGGGATGGGGTGAGAGGAGCATTCCTCAGTATCCTGACGTGCAATTCTGGCTTGGCCGGAAGTAACAACAGTGGGTTGGCAGTGACATTCTAGCGTTTCACCAAATACTCTGTGGTTAAACCTTCTGGCAGCAAGATGCTGGAGCAGAAATTTCCGGGCAATATCTGTCCTCTACAGGTCTTTACTTGTGAAGCTCCACAGGGAGTTGGATGGTACCTGTTGGGAACTGATCGCACAGATAGACGGACAATGATCTGATCCCACAAGGCAGTACTTAACCTCCTTCTTTTTCCATCCAGGAGAAGACAGGAGTGAAGGAGCATCTCCCTCCAAAAGTCATGGAAAACACAACTCTACTTAGTCCTCTTGAGGTTGTCCACTCAAATTCCAGCAACGACAGCACTGTCTATTATGACTATGAGTATGACGAAGATTATATCTTCACTTTGCACGAAAGGCTGAAGGTCCTCTCTATGGTTATCTACAGCATTGCCTTTGTGGTGGGTGTCCTCGGAAACGGGCTGGTCATTTTCATAACTGGCTTCCGCATGAAGAAGACGGTCAACACCATCTGGTTCCTCAACTTGGCCATTGCAGACTTCACCTTCACCTTCTTCCTGCCCCTGAGCATTGCCTACCTAGCCATGGACTTCCACTGGCCCTTTGGGGAGGCCATGTGCAAGTTGAACAGCACCATTGCCTTCATCAACCTCTACGCCAGTGTCTACCTCCTCACGGTCATCAGCATAGACCGCTGCATTTCTGTGCTAGCCCCGGTGTGGGCTCAGAATCACCGGAGCCCCCGTTGCGCTTCCTTCGTGGCTCTTGGGGTTTGGATTCTCGCCCTGGTGTTGAGTGCGCCCAGCATCCATTTCCGGAAGACCTTGCAGAAAGAGGATGTCATCAACTGCTACAATCACTTCAGCTCTGATAGAAACCATTCGAGAGTCATCCACCAAGCCATGACTACCAGCCGTTTCATCTTTGCCTTTGTGATCCCCTTCTACGTCATCATTCTGTGCTACGGGGCCATAGTTCTGAGGCTGAAGAGGGACCGCTTGGCCCGGTCAAGTAAGCCCTTCAAAGTCATCACAGCAGTGATTGTGGCCTTTTTCATCTGCTGGTTCCCCTATCATGTCTTCTCTTTCTTGGAGATTCGAGCCTACAAGGACCCCAACCTGCACCTGGTGATCATGATCGGTCACCCTCTGACGTCCAGCCTGGCCTTTATCAACAGCTGCTTGAACCCCATCCTGTATGTCTTCATGGGGCACGATTTCAAGGAAAGGCTGAAACGCTCCATCCTCGCGGTCTTGGAGAGCGCCTTCACGGAGGACAGCCAGGCCACGACGCAGACTAAGACCAAATCCTCAGACTCCCAGGATTCTCAAGGCTTATAAACATTGCTGATCTTGGCTTCTGAAATGTCCTGCCTTCCCCAAAAGACTTCATTACTGGCATTGCGCTCTGCCCACACCAGTTTGTTAGCAAGAACGCCAAGATATTGCCTGGTCTCAACCAGAGCCAGGGCCTTTTCGTCCCTGGCCCCAATTTGGTGGAATGAGTTCTGCAGGACCTACTAAATAGTACTCTTTTTCCAGGCATAGGGCCGAGATCATGGCAGACTGGAATTAGATGGGCCTTCCCCATGTGCCCCCCCCTCCCTGCAGCATTCTAGAATGCTCCCCGGGTTAACTAGTGGTGGATGTCTGGGTGAACGGGGGAAGGTGGGACTAATTTTAATCTGTGTTTTAAACTGTGTTTTTATTATTGTTATTTTATTGTTGCGAACCACCCTGAACCCACTGATTCCCACCCATTCAGGAAAACGATTCAGGGCCATCAAAAAAAAAAAAAAACCTCAGGGTTTCATAAACCCCTGGCTGAGAAACCCTGCTATACACTCATGTTGACAAAAGATTCCCCCCTTTTTTTCTTTTGTAAGTGACAATTCTAAACAAAGCAAGGAGTTAGCATGTGCATGGTCACTGTGAAGTTGTCAGCCAAAATAGTTTAGATTTAAGTTCTCCTTAAGAGTAATTGGAAGATAATATCTGTGCCCTCCAGAAGTTACAACAGTATGAAAGTCGCTTTTGGGGGTGGGTGGGTGAATGCGTTTCTTCTCCCCCCCCCCCCCCCCCCGTGGCACAGCACTGGCTGCTTCAGGCACGAACAGCCGCTTCAGACACCAAAGTGCCCAACCCTAGTGAGGAGTGCAGACTTCTAATCTGGCGAGCCAGGTTTGATTCCCCTCTCCTCCCCCACATGCAACCAGCTGGGTGACCATCACAGCACTGATAAAGCTGTTCTGACCCAACAGTAATATCAGGGCTCTCTCAGCCTCACCCACCTCACAGGGTGTCTGTTGTGGGGAGAGGAAAGGGAAGGTGACTGTAAGCCACTTTGAGACTCCTTTGGGGAGAGAAAAGTGGCAGATAAGAACCAACTCTTCTTCCTTTTCAGTAATATCAGGGATCTCTCAGCCTCACCTCCCTCACAGGGTGCCTGTTGTGGGGAGAGGAAAGGGAAGGCGACTGTAAGCCACTATGAGACTCCTTTGGATAGAGAAAGGTGGCATATAGGAACCAACTCTTCTTCTTCTTCTTCTTCTTCTTCTTCTTCTTCTTCTTCTTCTTCTTCTTCTTCTTCTTCTTCTTCTTCTTCTTGTCTTGGAACTCTTTTTGGCTTTGTTCAATGTCAATTTTTTTTCCTGCAGCAAAAGAAAAAAGAAAAAAAAGGAATTGTATATAATGCTTGTTTAGAGCTATTAAGCCTCATAGGTTGTTAAGAATACTTCCTATGCCAAGTTGGCTTAATTGCTTTCACTTTGTATGCTTTTCCCATTGTACTTCCTGTTGCTTTGTTTTGTATTTTGGCAATTCTAGTCCTTTTACATTGCTTGTTGGACATCGTATCATGTCAGCTGCATCCACTTGCAGTGTACAATATATCTTGACTCTCAGTGATAAAAGTGGATTATGAATAAGGTCATTAACTAAATTATTCCCTTTTCCCTACATAGTTAAATAAAATTCACTTAAAAAAAAGTCCATGAGTTTTGTGTTTTTCTTTTCCTTCCCCTGTCTGATAAGAAATGATGATCTGACACCATGCCTCAACACCATGGGTGTTGAGTTCGTGAGCTGCAACTGTGGGGCATTTTTTCAAGCTCAGCACAACCAACTCAGTGTATAGAATTCTCAGCAGAACCCAGTGCCACTGTGACATTGCACGCTTAACAGAACTGATACAAGCAAGGTGTGTGTGTGTGAGTGTGTTTTGCAAGCCCAGCACAACCAGTTACAATGTACCGATTGCCCAGCAGAACACAGTGCTACTGACATTGCACAGTTTTAAAGACTGTGGCCAAAGCATGGGCACGAAGCTCCTAGTGGAATGAATACATTGTTTAACCTTATTCCAGATTGCTCCCTTTACCATTGCCCATGCTTTAAGTGAAGAACTAGGTACTTCTGTTTGCGACTGAGTTCTTTGGCTGATAACTGTTGGTAAAGAAACCTTAACCTGTAGCTGGTGCAAGACAACTGGAACCAGCAGGAGTCAATATTGATGAGCACATGCCTGGTTTATTTGCAGTTGTACCAGGCTGTTCCTCTAGGCCAGTGGATGAGGCCTACAAATATTACTAATAAACTGGCCTCCCTTCATAAACAACCATCATCTGTATGCCTGCTCAGTTTGTTGTGGCTGTCAGCCATTCAGTTGTGTCCGGCTCTTGGAGATCACATGGCATGGCTGTCCCCACAATCCCTGGAGGTATTTTGCATGGAACCAAATAAAACAGTTTAAAAAGCAACCAGTTTAGACCTCTTTATTATACTACAATTGTTGTTCTGCATTGAATATATGTTGAAAAACTACGCTGCGATCCTCTCTACGTGGAACAATTCATATTAGACTGAAATTCTTCCCTTGTATATAAGTTGATAAAGCTCTGTATGGGACAGCGGGTGCTCATCTGTAGGCCTATGGCTTGGTCTCGCATGCCACTAAAAGTGCAAAAGTTGATCAGGAAGTTTCAGGTCAACATCTTCTGGGGATGCTTCCATCAACAGCTCAAAACCTTGCCGAATGTCTTTCTTAGATGATCCCAGATTAGCAAGAAAGGAAAACATTTGCGCCACAAGCACTGTCCGCAGTAGCTCTTATCCTTAAATTGGCTTGGAGACCATCAGGACAGGAATGAAGGATTTTATCCTAAACACGTCTCTTGAAAAGGGTTCATCCAAAGCATCAGGACCAGGTGCACTTCCGTCATTTCCTTACTCTTTGTCTCCTTGTGGCAGCTGACCTTTGGCAAGGTGGCTTTCCCTTGTTGCTCAGGCTCACTCAAATCTTCTCTGGTTTTGCTTTAAAAATCCTGAAATGAACTGTGCAAACATATGCAAGTATTCGATAACCGTTTTGATTTCTGAATGGCTTTGATGACCGGGTGAAAATGACCTAGCGGAAAAGGATGATATGAGCCATTCAGTCGAGTCCAACTCCTATTATTGTTCGATTTATTGCCCGCCACTCTCGGCATGCCAGCTCATGGCGGGTCAAAATACAACACAATAAATACGAGTCCCAATAACCCCCCCCATTAAACCCCCACAAAACACAAAACCATATGTTGGGAATAATAACAGACTATCTTAACAACCTCACTAACAGCTGAGGTGGCTAGGGGAGGGGTGTGACACCCAGCCACACCAATGGATGGACCGGCGGGGAGCATATCTTCCAGGGGGGGGGGAGCCCCATCCAATTTCCTTCTGGCACTGCCTCATCCATAGACCCGGTGGAAGAGCTCCGTTTTGTATGCCCTGCAGAAAGCTGAAAGTCGCCCAGGCCCTGCAGAGAGTAGAAAGCTCTCTTGGCAATCCTATGGCACAGCTGCCACCATGATTTACTATCTCGCACCGCTTCTTTTAGTTGTGTAATGTACTGGCCGGCGTCCATTTTGATTGTATCTAACCACTGTGTTCTTGGTCAGCCTGGTTTCCTTTTTCCTTTGACCAATTCTAGCAGAATTGCTATCTCCAGTGAGGTGGATTGCATGACAGGGCCAAAGTAAGTGAGCGGGAGTTTTGTGATTTTGTCTACCTGTGATGTCCCGGGCTTTATGTGCTATACTATTTCCTTATTTGTGACTTTTTCTGTCCATGTAACTCACAGAAGCCTTCTCCAGCATCAGAGTTCAAATGAATCAATTCTTCTCTTGTCTGATTTTTGAGATGGAACACATCTTCTGGCTCGCTTCCTGGGATGGAAATAGGACTAGATGGGACATCCGCCCCAGAAAAAGAGCCCAAAGAGGCTGACCAAAGGAGTTGGTCAGTCAGTGCTGTGACTGGCCAGGGTCTCAGGATACACTTGTGTCGGAGGCAGCTGAACCAGTGTCACCCTGCTCAAGGCCTGGGGATGAGCGTGAAGCATGGGAGGCAGCCCAGCCAGCGCAGTGCTGCCCCACCAGAGGCCTTGGGATGCGTGTGGAGTGCAGGAGGTGGCCCAGCCAGTGCCACCACAAGGGTAAGGGGAGGTGAAGGTGGGAGGGAGGAGGAAGTCTGGGTGGGATGTGGAGGGAGTCTGGGTACAGGAGCTGGGAGGGAGGAGTCTGGGGGTACGGAAGAGGGAGTCTGGTTGGGGGGATGTGGGAGGGAGGAGGGAATCTGGCTGGGATTGGGTGGGAGGGAAGAACGGCCATCTCTGACCTGAGGAATTATGAGTGGGGGAGGTGCACCTTGTTGATTTGTAGTAACATGAAGTTGAGACTAGAAAAAGGGATGTGGTTAAAGGTTTCCCAAGTTCTGAGGCACATTGGCTAATGCTGACCCACGTTGAACACTTCCAAAGAGCACTTGATTTCTAAATTTGCTATGGTCCCTCATCTCCCCCTTGAAGTTCTGTTTCCTAGTTGTTAGTTGACAAGGGCTGAATCTGTATGGAGCTTTTATTCAAGTCCCAGGTCAATTCAGACCCTGCTGTCTCCACTGAATGCGGTTTCCATTTTGATTTGGGGTGATTTAAATTTTCCCTCTGCATGATTGATCTGGAGTGACCCTACTTTTCCCCTGCAATATCCTGGAGTGGATATAACCCCCAATAGTTGAAAAATCAGCATGAATATGCATGCAGCTGTCTGCTTTCCCCGAAATAACTTGCTGCCAAGTCTCCAACGCTGTAGAAAAGCCCTGAATAGCCAGGGTGTCAGTTCCTGGTTCTCAGATTGCAAGTCTTCCCTTAAAGTCGAAGCCCTAAATTCTCTTGGCAGAGATTTGCCTCTTGTATTTATTCCCTTTCCTCTGCTGTCTCCAATCCTCTCCCCCCCCCCTCCAAGAAAAGAAAGAAAGAGGCTCCTGCTGTGCTTGGCTCCCCCCTCCCCTTCTGAGCTTCCCTAACCATGTGCAGAACACTTTTCTGTTTCAATGGGGGGGGGGGGAATAGAGGAAGACCCGAGTTCAAATCAGTCTGGATTCAGCAGGATCCACAACAGAATAAACAAAGTAAGTGCAGATCTGGCTCAGATCACTCCACTCCCCAAGTTCCCAACCCCCTTTGGGCATCCGTGGAACCTAATCCTCTGCTATGCCCCCAGCACCAAACAGTGAGCTTTCCCAGTCCTCAGGTGGAATATGTTTGCCTATTCCTTGTCCAATTCACAGGGTTTGTTTTGCGGACTTGAATTAAATTTGGTTGTCAAGCAACTATTTCATCTGAGGTTGTCCTTCTTTATTAAAAAAGGGTCATGGTCAGGATGCTGTCCCTGCACTGAGAACATATCTTGACAGTCAAATAAACTTTCGAGCTAGGAAAACTGAAGACCCATTTAAAGGACAGCTGTGCAGTGTTTTTTTCCAATACTGCAATAAACAGTTTGTATGCCTGGAGTGGTAGCATTGCACTTATCTGAGCTCAATCTCCTGTTTTTGTCTTCAATATGTTGTTAGTTGAGCTATTCAGAATAGTTGTGGGTATGGCAAACAAGTGGTCAGATGGTCGGCAATTCCACCACTTTAATATCTTGATATGTTGGTAGAGGGAGATTTCAAGATCTCTCATAGAATCATAGAAAGACACAGTTGGAAGGGACCTCCAGGGTCATCAAGTCCAACCCCCTGCACAATGCAGGAACTCACAACTACTTGCCCACCCACGGTGACCCCCACTTCATGCCCCCACCAAAATTCAGCCTGACCTAGAGGGAATCATAAGGTTTGTTGAGTTCCCCCACATATCCAAAGATGGAATGGAAATAGCGTTGGTCTTGGAGGAAAGAACTCATGAATATTAACCAAAAGACAGCAGCTACAGGCGTAGTGCCAAGACCCTACCTCTCTCCTCACCAAAGGGTGAAGACTTCTGATGCCATGAGACAAATAAAAGGGCTGATGTGGGCGGGGAAGGGGCATTGATTGAGAAAAATGGGGGGGTCTTCATTCTATGCTGCCCCAAATGGAATGACATTCTCACTGATGACTGTTAAAATGGCATGTACCATCATATTGGGACAGAAAGCAAATTAGACCTGGGAGTATACATCTCACGGCAGTCTGTAGACATAAAAGGTAAAGGTAAAGGTATCCCCTGTGCAAGGACCGGGTCATGTCTGACCCTTGGGGTGACGCCCTCTAGCGTTTTCATGGCAGACTCAATACGGGGTGGTTTGCCAGTGCCTTCCCCAGTCATTACCGTTTACCCCCCAGCAAACTGGGTACTCATTTTACCGACCTCGGAAGGATGGAAGGCTGAGTCAACCTTGAGCCGGCTGCTGGGATCGAACTCCCAGCCTCATGGGCAGAGCTTTCAGACTGCTGCCCTACCACTCTGCGCCACAAGAGGCTCATTCTGAAGACATATAGCATGTTAAATTGGTGAGGAAACTATCCAGTGTGACTGCTGTGTGAGCAATAGTAGTGTGTGGGCCTCAGTTAGAAAGCATGTTGAAGCATCTCATTTCCGTGAGGACCAGGTGGGGGTGGGGGTTAAGTTGGAGGCAATTTACAGGCCACAGAAAGAGTCAAGTAAAAGTACATGAGCAGGTTTACTAGAAAAAAAATTAATTTCAATAAAGCTGCGAACTCGAACAACAATTAAATACAAATTAAGAACAACAGGAATAGCTGGTGGACCATCAGAACAGCATTTTAGGGTCTTAGATTTTCAAAATAGGCAGTTGGCATCACCAGTGTGATGGTCCAGCTGTTCCTGAGGGGCCTTCTCCTGGGTTATCTTCTCCTGCGGAAGTAGAGAGAGAATAACCAGTTATGAGGCTAATGTAACATGGAGCGGCCCCCCAGGAGGCTGGATGCTTAATATTACCCGGTTGTTGGCTGGCAGATGATGGTGTCCTGTCAATTCTCGTGCCAAACTTTGCAGTTGCCTCTCTCAGAAATTAAACTGAAACTGACCAATGGCGTGAAGATCCATTGTTCATGATTGTATTTAAAATGGCTTTTTTTCTGGGGTTTCTCAGTTCAGTTCTGCCTCTTGTCCCACCATGCTGATCTCGCTCTTTTCTACTGCTCCAGACAGACGCTCTATCTTGATCTACCTCAGCCAAGATGCTCACCCTGCTGCAATCCCTGTGAATGGGTTGTTCGACCCCCATAGGGGGAAAAAAAACAATTTATCTGCAATAATGAACAATGGATTTTCAACCCATTGGTCAGTTTCAGTTTAATTACTATGAAAGAACGCTTGCATCATTTTATGGTTGGGGGTCCCCACAAAATCAGGAACTGTATTAAAGGGCCATGGCATTCGGAAGGTCGAGAACCACTGGTTTAGAGGAAGCGTAAGGCTGGGGAAGAGGCAGTGCAATGATTGGGAAAGGCCGTGGGATGAATAAATATTTTTTCACAATATTTTACATAAGAAAATAATGGGAAAATTGGGATTTTATATTCGTTAAGTTCGTTAAGTTCTCAATATAGGATTAGGGTTAGGTTTAGGGTTAAAGTTAGGGATAGGGTAAGAGGAAGCGTTCCTAAATTAGGGTTAGGGTTAAAGGTAAAGGTATCCCCTGTGCAAGCACCGGGTCATGTCTGCCCCTTGGGGTGATGCCCTCTAGCGTTTTCATGGCAGACTCAATACGGGGTGGTTTGCCAGTGCCTTCCCCAGTCATTACCGTTTTCCCCCAACAAGCTGGGTACTCATTTTACCGACCTCGGAAGGTAAAATGAGTACCCAGCTTGCCAGGGTTAGGGTTAGGGTTAGGGTTAGGTTTTGTAAAAAAATAGAGATTTTCAATTGATCTAAAATCCCAACTGGCTGGTATGGATCAATGTTGGTACTTTTTGGTTTCGTGGAAGCGTTAGGCCAGGGGTAGTCAAACTGCGGCCCTCCAGTTGTCCATGGACTACAATTCCCAGGAGCCCCTGCCAGCAAACGCTGGCAGGGGGCTCCTGGGAATTGTAGTCCATGGACAGCTGGAGGGCCGCAGTTTGACTACCCCTGTGTTAGGCTATGGAAGAGGCAGTGCTATGTTTGAAAAGGCCATGGTATGTACAGATATTATTTCACAATATTTTACAGGTAAAAATTATGTAGACAAACAGGGATTGCCTCCTGCTTAAGTTCCTAACTTAGGGTGAGAGTTAGGTTGTTGTTAGAGCTAGGCTGATTTTATTGTGCTACTTCAGACCAACACGGCTACCCATTTGAATCTATCTCTAATTGGAATGGAACTCATGATATAGATCTCCACCAGGGGGCAGCAGAACAAAACTGCTGTCAGCCATGGATTCTCTAGTCATCCATTATTCTCTTAACGCGGACGTATTTATTGAACCCAAATTGTTTCCCATGCAATTCATTCTCAAGGGAATGCAAACACATTCAAATTGCCATCTGATCCTATTTATCTCTAGAATCTGTTAACCGTTTTCATTATGTTGCATGTTAATTTACTCTCATAGAATCATAGAGTTGGGAGGGACCCCCAGGGTCATCTAGTCCAACCCCCTGCACAATGCAGGAACTCACAACTACCTGCCAATCCACAGGGACCCCAATTTCGTGCCCAACTGATCCCTCCACCAAAAATCTCCAGAATCCAGCCTGGCCTAGAGGAAATTCACCAACCACCCACAGCGGCAATGAACAATTCCCTGGGTATTCACACTTTGCCTATAAGTATGATTACTTCCATTGCACAAAATTGCTTCTGAGGAAGTGAGTGTGCACACAAAAGTTCAGACCTTGAATAAAACTTGCTTGGTTTTATAGGTGCCCCTAGACCTTTGTTTTGCTGCTTCAGACCAACACGGCTACCCACTTGAATCTAGCTCAGATTCATGTTAATCCTTTTCCTCTTTTCCGATAAAGCCATACATTTGCAAAGATGGTACCTTTCCCCTCCATGTGATTCATACACCCCAGATTCACTATCAGAAGGCACTGTCAAAGGAGCAGCACAGGTGGTTTCATTTTTCTTTTATCCTTGTCTTACTTCTAAATGTATTTCTGGATTTTTATCCCACATTATGATTATGCCCATCAATCTCCAATGTTGACATATTTATTTTCTTCACTATTCCTGCCCCCCCCCCCAACTAAACTCAAATGAATGGTAATAACCGGGAAAGCGTCTGCCATTAATCACTAACCTTAACCTTTTTATTCCCCCTGTGTTTTTCTGATCTTCATTATAATGCAGCCTATTTCCTGGATATCTTTATAATTTTGTTTACTAATTTACTGCTAATTTGCTCTCTCATTTTTCTGTACTCTGATGTTTCTTGTTACATTGTTTGAGGAAGGGAGCCTGCATATGAAAGCTCACACCTTGACTAAAACTTTGTTGGTCTTAAAGGTGCCCCTGGACTCAAAATGCTGCTTCAGACCAACACGGCTACCCACTTGAATCTAAATCGTAACCATATAAACTAAGCTTGTTATTCCCATCTGGTCCTTGAATCTGTTAGCTTCATTCGGCCGTATGCTAATTTACTATGCACCCTCTACCTACATATTTATGGACAGGTAATTCGCATTTCATGGTATCTGAGGAAATGTGCCTGCACACAAATGCAGACCCTTAAAAGACTCCTTTCATATGACATATTTGGGACCTAAGAACCATGAGTGGATTGTGGATCTTTCTTCTTCCCCCCTTCATTCTTTTTGGGGGGTGAACGGGAGGGAGGCAAATTATATGGTATAGATACCATAGGAAAGCATAAGATATTGTGAGGGTAGCCTGCAGGCTAAGAACCAATTTGGCCAGATGTCTGTGTTAAATCCAACGGTCAAGGTACACGGAGGCACTGGAATCTACTGGCTCCCGTGGGGAGACCAACCAAGCACGAGCCAATAAGCGGCACCGGATTATGATCCTGCCCTGAACCTCAAGTTCTGGTCCTTGGGAAGTTCACATACACAGTGGATTTATCTGGCTTGGAATGCATTCCAGCCATCTCTGCCTTGAGCCACATTAGGGTTGGTTGCCTCCAGGTGAGGCCTAGAACTCAATCTCTAGGCAGTAGCAATCAGTTCCCCTGGAGAAAATGGTAGCTTTGGGGGGGGGGAGACTCTGCAGACTCCCCTCCTCAAACCTCACCCTTCATTCTAGAGCCAGCTTGGTTTAGCAGTGAAGAGTTGGGTTTGATTCTCCACTTCTCCACATGCAGCCAGCTGGATGGCCTTGGGCCAGTCATAGAACTGTTTTCACAGAGCAGTTCTGTCAGAGCCTTCTCAGCCCCACCTCAGTCTCACAGGGTATCTGTTGTGGGGAGAGGAAGGCAAGGTGATTGTAAGCCACTTTGAGATTCCTTTGGGTAGTGAAAAGCGGGGTATAAAAACCGACTCTTCTTTTTTCTCCACTCTGGGCTCCACCCTCCAAACCTCCAATATCTAGCAACTCTAAGCCAAAATCTCTACATGTTGGACTTATGAACGTTGGTGCCTGAGAGTTAGGCGACCACCTGACTGCTGAAGATGGGTTGTGGAGAGGTATGTGATGGCGTCCCAGCAACTGCTGAAATAAGGCAGCAAGTAGGCCACCTGGCACCCTGAGATGACACCTGGGGAAGACCAGGCAGGTGAGTCTAGCCACAACACCAGAAGAAAGTAGAGCACGTGATAGGGGAGCCAGCATAAGGAAAACGTCAGGAGGAAAATGAAGAGGCGTTTGAGGGGCTCCCTAAACCAGGTGTGGCAGGATGGCTTTTCCTTGCCCACGCGGACGCTGTAGCCCATTATCATCAAGGTGAGCAAACCCAAGAACCAGATCAGGAAACTGGTGGAAAGAGACCTCATGGCTGTCCATTCGTCCAGGTCCATTTTGGGGTCTTGGGACAACATCACTGCTTCCCACAGGTCATGGTAGCGCACACTGAGTGCAAAGGACAAAGCCCAGATGACCAGGGTGGCTGCAAAAGCCCAAGGGGATGCCTGGGATTGTTCAAGCCACGCCGGGGATGCCACGGAGACAGCACAAGAGGCAGCCGTGGCAGCCAAGAAACAAGCCCTGGAGACCACGTGGAGGGCGGTGAGGCTGCTGTTAAGGGTCAGGAGGATCTCGGAGCTGGTGTTCATGGCCCAGACCCGCAAGGGCAGGAGAGCGACGAAGATGAAATCCACAATGGCCAGGTTGAGGGACCACAGCCTGTCGATGGATCTCTCTTTTCCGCAGGAGATGAGGAAGACGGTGGAGCCGTTCAGCATCAGCCCTGTGAGGAAAACCAGGCCGTATGCTGCCACCAGCATCGTTAGTGAGATTCCTGTGAAGACCGCCTCTTCTTTCTTCCGAGGGCTTCAGGCAACACACAATGCTGAACAAACTCTGAAAGCAAAGCAGAGACAATAAAGAGAACCGTGAGGGGCATGGTTGTTGGAAAAGCTGTGTTAAGAGGATGTCTGTCTAAGCCAGAGATTCCCAACCAAGGGTCTATGAACCCCCAGTGGTCCACAGGGGCTCCGTATGGGGTCCACGGCCTTTCCTCTCCTGCCTTAATATTGTTTCCTCTCCCCCCTCTGAGTTCTCTCATGGTTTCTGCACCTAGGAGGGGGTGGGACCTTCAAACAACTCCCAGCTTAATCCACTTCCTGTCTCTACCCACAGTCTGCCTCGAGGTTGGCTGTTAACACGAGCGGTGATGTCACTTCTGGTGACCTGGCAGTTCCAGGGGGCGTGGCCAGCTGACATCACTTCCGGGGCTATTTGAAGCCTGACAAACTATTTCAGAGACTCCTCCACAGTCAAAAGGTTGAAAAAAGGTGGTCTAAGTGGATCCCTTAGAAGGACTTTGCCAGGCATTGCAGAGAGATGCGAGTTAGGGGCCGCTCAAGGAAGGAACTGCTGGGAAGCTGTCATTAGCAGCAAGCCATGCTCCTTTTCACTCATAGGCCACTCCAGGCCTGAATCTGAACTTATTTGTTTATTCCGTTGTGGATCCTGCTGAATCCAGATCGATTTGAACTTGGGTCTTCCTCCCTCCCTCCTGGAAACAGAAAAGTGTTCTGTATGTGGTTATGAAAGCTCAGAAGGGGAGGGGAGCCGAGCACAGCAGGAGCCTCTTTCTTTCATTTCTTGAAGGGGGAGAGAAGAGGATTGGAGACAGCAGAGCAGGGAGAAAAAATACAAGAGGCATATCTCTACCAAGAGAAGTTAGGGTTTTTGGAGCTTCGGCCAAGAGAAGTTAGGGCTTCCCCTTTAAGGCAAGCTTTCAGCCTGGGAAGCCTTTGATCTGAAGCCTTGTCTAATCAGGGCTTCTCTACTACTTTGTTCAGCAGCAAGGTTGGAACAGGCAGAGATATGCATGCTTTTTCATGATGATTTTTCAAATATTGAGGGTTATATCCACTCTAGGATATCACAGGAAAAGGGTAGGGTCACTCCGGATCAATCATGCAGAGGGAAAATTTAAATTGGCCAAATTCAAAATGGAAATCACATTCAGTGTAGATGGCAGGGACTGAATCGACCAGTGATTGAAGAAGAAGAAGAAGAAGAAGAAGAAGAAGAAGAAGAAGAAGAAGAAGAAGAAGAGTTGGTTCTTATATGCCGCTTTTCCCTACCCGAAGGAGGCTCAAAGCAGCTTACAGTTGCCTTCCCATTCCCCTCCCCACAACAGACACCCTGTGGGGTGGGTGAGGCTGAGAGAGCGCTGATATCACTGCTGGGTCAGAACAGTTTTATCAGTGCCGTGGCGAGCCCAAGGTCACCCAGCTGGCTGCATGTGGGGGAGTGCAGAATCGAACCCGGCATGCCAGATTAGAAGTCCGCACTCCTAACCACTACACCAAACTGGCTCTCTATAAAAGAGAGCTTTGCAATAAAAGCTCCGTGCAGATTCAACCCATGTCCTTAAATGATTTCCAGGTTGTAGTATTTCTGGATCCATGAATAAAGACTCCCAGAACTGCAGTGCCTTGTAACAGTTGGTGGGTGGCCCTATTGTGTCGATTTAGCTGTCTGCATGGAAACCAGCCCTAGGGTGTTGGGGATAGGGATTCTTTCTTTTGGCAAAGATTCCATTGAGGTGCGTCTTCAGCCAGCATTGTAGTGACAAACCTGCTTACAGTAACCAGACAGCAAACTGATCATAAACACATTCCAGTGTGAGCTTAGATTTTACCCGCATTACAGAAGTGTACGTAGGCAGATTGTGAGTGGGTGGGCAGAAGGGATTGTGTCGGTGGTTGGCTCTTGTGGACCTTCCTTGCATGCCCAGGGAAATGCCCATCACCACTTTGGGATCAGAAGGTAAATTTCTTCCAGGCCAGACTGGCCAAGGATTCTGTTGTTTATGTTTTTTTTTTAGGGTGTGTGTGTGGGTTCATCTGGGCATGGAATTGGGGTACCTGTGGGTAGGCAAGCAGTTGTGAATTTCCTGCATTCTGCAGGAGATTGGACTAGAGAAACCTGATTGGACTAGAGAAACCTGATTCTAGACTGTTAGGGGTCATCCTCAGTGGTCAATATATACTATACAATGCTCTCGTGTCTACAAACAAATTCTAAAGTTTTGCTGGGTGCTCAAGAGAAATCTGTTTGGTGTAGCTCCAACCAATGTTTCTAAAGTCTTTCTTTTTGGAGCTCACCTTCTAAGGTATATCTTGTCTAGGACCACCACTCTCAGCTATGGTCTTATTCTGTATCACAGAATATAGAAAATTTCAGGGGACAATAGTCTGGCAACCCTGGGGCCAGTTTGACAAAGGAGTGTGGAGAACTTGGGCATGAAAAACAAGAATATTGTTCCATGGAATGGAGGCATCCAAAGAATCCAAGTACTTACTTTAAACAATCGCCAAGTTCCTAGCTCTCATGATTACCAAGTTTCTGAACCCAGTGAGCAGGGTATCCAGGGGCCGAAGTCTGAATGCCCCGCCTCTCTCTTTGTTCTTTCCTATTGTCTGCAGCACCCAAATTAAACATGCCCAGCGAGGACAGGGCAAAAAAAAAAAAAAAAAAAACACCCTGACTCTGCTTAATCTTCATCATTTATGCAGGTCTTGGGGTGCAATTTTAACTGATGTTTTGGAAGCTTGAGGAGTGCAGACGGCTGTTTACTAATGAGATGTCGCCTGACAGAATTCAGCCAGGAGTAAAATGCGAGTGTGTGTGTGAGAGAGAATTATATTACATGGGACCTGGAGGGCTTTGCTTTTATTGCTAGGGATTTATAAGCCATCACGGCTTCATCAGCTCAGGGCACATAATGACATTTGCCCAGCTTACGAGGAGCCCCAGAGAGAGATCTCCACGGTTTCCATTTAATCAATAGGGCACGGAGGATGAGAAGCTGTTCCTTTGCTCTGGCGAGGCCCGGATGGCTAAAGGAACTCAGGAAAGTGCTGAAGGATTCCCCATTCCTCTTCACGGAAGAAACTAGCGAAACACTAAAGAAACACACTAAAGAAACTAGCGAGGGTGGATCTGCCTCTTCTGCTGAAATAAATAGGGATGCCCATGAATGCCTGTATACTGAGACATGCCAGCGGCTTGCAGTATGTGTGTGTGTGTTTGTGTGTGTGTGTTTGTGTGGTGATATTGTTTTGTCCACATCCAATTAGCAGGCTTGCCAGCTGGGCAGAAAACAAGGTTTTATTGTAGTGCTGTTATGGGGAGGAGATTCCCCCCCCCCCCAATTCACTTTTTAAAGATATGAACATTGATTGCTCTTATTCTCTTTTAAGAAACCACTTCAATTTCTCTTTGATTTCTCAAGATATGATGCAGTGTGATGCAGTGGCAAAGAAGACAAATGCACTCTTGGGCTGTATCAACATAGGCATCACATCAAAATCGCAAGATGTCATAGTCCTGCTGTGTACCACATTGGTCAGGCCCCATCTGGAGTCCTGTGTGCAGTTCTGGAGGCCTCACTTCACAAAGGATGTGGACAAAATTGAGAGGGTTCAGTGGAGACTGATGAAGATGATCCGGGGCCTGGGGACCAAGCTCTAGGAGGAAAGGCTGTGGGACCTGGGAAAGTTCAGCTTGGAGAAGAGATGGTTGAGAGGGGACAGGATTACTCTCTTTAAATATTTGAAAGGTTGTTACTTGGAGGAGGGTAGGGGGGCAGTTCTTGTTTGGAGCAGACGATAGGACCTGCAATAATGGCTTTAAACTACACGTAGAACTATACCAGCAAGATATGGGGGGGGGGGGGGCAATTTCACAGAGGACTTTAGAAGTGGATTCGGCTGCCTCAGGAGGTGGGGAGCTCCCCCTCTCTGGCAGTCTTCAAGCAACAGCAGGGCAGATCCTTATCCTGGATGCTTTAGGTTGATCCTGCCTTGAGCAGGGGGTGGGATTAATTGGGCTGCATGGCCCCTTCCCACTCTAGGATTCTAAGATTCTTTACAAGGGAATAAGGTTTACGAAACTTCCGTTTACGAAACTGTTGCTTTTGTTCACCAGCCGGTGGTGTTCTAGCAGGAGGAAAGGAAGGGCTAAACAGATATTTTCTGCCTCGGAGCACCAAACACCAAAAAAAAACACTAACTGAAAAACGGTTAGGAGCCTAAAGGTTGAATGGCCGTACAAGGTGAATCATAACATTAAATAAGCATTTATTGTGCGCAAGATATAAAATTGTAAAGTTAAAAACATACACAAAGCTCACAGAAAAATGTAATACATACTGTACTTTGGACTATTCACATGGGCCTTGACTCCCGTGGGCAAGTACTAACCTGAGAAAAGGGAGCCATCATCTGATCAATGAACTTTTTCTATTGGCTCCAAATTTTAAAACTATGTTGATGATAAAGGTAAAGGTAAAGATATCCCCTGTGCAAGCACCGAGTCATGTCTGACCCTTGGGGTGACGCCCTCTAGCGTTTTCATGGCAGACTCAATACGGGGTGGTTTGCCAGTGCCTTCCCCAGTCATGACCGTTTACCCCCCAGCAAGCTGGGTACTCATTTCACCGACCTCGGAAGGATGGAAGGCTGAGTCAACCTTGAGCCGGCTGCTGGGATCGAACTCCCAGCCTCATGGGCAGAGCTTCAGACTGCATGTCTGCTGCCTTACCACTCTGCGCCACAAGATACTGATGATACTGGCTGCTTTATATGTAGTTTTTACTGTATCATTCTATGTGTCCAAAATTAGACCTCTGAAGAAGACCCAATTTGGATGGAAAGGCGTTAGGGTTCAAGTTTTTCATCTTGTACAGACATTCAACCTTCAGGCTCCTAACTGAATTAGGGTTTTTTATGCAATTTGTCCTTTTAAGTTTCCCTCTGTGGATTTCTGGCCTCTGAGCCTCTATGGAATGGAATTCTGAAGTTTCTCAAAACCCGCCTCCCAGCTTCTCCTCTCTTTGCATTTCTCTTTGATGAAAACGGAATTGATTTCAAAACTGACTCCCAGTTCCTAAAAAGAGGGAAAGAAATGGAGAGGAATTATGAGAGTTTTTTTGTTAACAACACTGGATTAATGTCCTTTTTGCTTCAGGAGGGTCTGCATATTTTTTTTTTTTTTGGAACAGGACTCTCTTTTACATTTACCGTACTTCTCGGGGCCTACTTACTGGGGAAACACGTGCAATTCCCCCTCTTTCTGGCTTTTTTTTTTTTGCAAATAACTTAAGCTTGGACTTGTGTAAAGCTGAGAAGAGGGAAGGGCCCTGGGAGCAGCCAGAAGGACAAGACCTGGCTTGATTGCTGGCTCCCCAGATGATTTAAACTTGACCAACTGGAGAATCTCTGCCTGAGCAGGGAACCTGCACCATGACAAGCATCACTTGAGAGCCAGGGAGGTGTAACGATTGAGAACTGTGGACTCTAATCTGAAGAATGATCCTGTGTAGAGCAGGGGGTTGGACTAGATGGCCTGTATGGCCCCTTCCAACTCTATGATTCTATGATTCTAAGAACAGGACCAAATCAGAGTCCAGTGGCACCTTTAAGACCAACAAAGAGGTCTTAAGTCTGAGGAAGAGTGCTTGCACTCGAAAGCTCACGCCTTGAATAAACCTTTGTTGGTCTTAAAGGTGCCACTGGACTCTGATTTTGTTTTGTTCTGCTGCTTCAGACCGACACAGCTACCCACTTGAATCTACCTGAAGAACAGCGTTTGATTCCCCCCTCCACCAGCTGGGTGTCCTTGACCCAGTCCCAGTTCTCTCAGAGCTCCTTCAGCCTCACCTACCTCACAGGGAGTCTGTTGTGGGGAGAGGAGGGGTAGGTAAATGTAAGCCTCTTGGGATACGTGTAAGGAACTTTTCTTGGATGCTTTAGGATGCTTAGGGCTGATCCTGCGTTGAGCAGGGGGTTGGACTAGATGGCCTGTATGGCCCCTTCCAACTCTATGATTCTATGATTCTATGATAGTAAAATTCAGGGTACGAAAACCACAGCTCTTCCTGTTTTTCTCCTGTCTTCCTACAGCTGCCAACTTGGGATAAGGACTTCCCAAGAGATTCAGGGCAGAGCCTGGGGAGGGCAAATTTGGGTAGAGGGAGGATCTCTGCAGTGTCCAAGGACACAGAGCTTCCCCTCCAAAGCAGCCATTTTCTCCAGGGAAAATGATTTCTGTTGGCTGGAGGTGGGTAGTAAACCAAGGAGATTGCCAGCCAACCTATATCTCCTGGTTCCAAGGCAAATACCTAAACTCTGTCTTGGGCCCATTCTGCACACTTAGGATAATGCACTTTCAATGTGCTTTGGCAGCTGGGTTTTCCTGTGCGGAACAAGAAAATCTACTTCTAAAGTGCATTATCTATTGTGTGCAGAATAGGCCTTGGTCATCCAAAAGTCTTACCTTGGCTTGATTTCAGGTTGCCGAGGAGAGCCTTCTGGCTTGTCTGCAGCTGAGACAGAGTCCTGCTTTCTTAGGGGCAGGAAGTGACTGTCTGTCAAACATGCCCTGCTGGGTAGCTCAAAGGCCAAGAGGCAGCATGTGAGAAACCTCAGGCCACGACTGAGAGGCGCAAGCGGAAACCCCCACTCCGTTGCACTGCAGGCCTTTGTGCTACTTCTTTCCAACGGCTTCCCTTCTGCTCTGTGCACGATGGTCAGCTCAACTGTGGTGGGCCTTGGGGGGGCCAGATGGAAACCTGCTGACTCATTGATACCTCTGCGTACAGTGGAAATGAAATGATGTGAAGGACAGATAGATGTGGATTTGGTTTGTGTGCATGTGTGTTTCAAATTCTGAGGGGGAGATTATGGAGAGGAACCTTCCCCCTACCCCCAGATTCCATCAAGCAAGAAGCCATGGGGCCATTGCAGAAATATAGATGTCTTTTAATAGCTTTTCAATGCAACAGTGTTAATGGAAGTGCAGAATGAATAACATAATACTAGACAGTGGACAGAGAGGTGGAGTAAAAACCCTAAAGGGACATAGATTAGGCTGTGTGGTCAGAAAGTGTCACTGGCAAAGACACAAAGTTTAGAATTCAAGAGGCCTGGGTGTTGTTGAGACCAGCGGAGCCATGTAGAGAGCAAGAGGCCTGGAGCAGGTAGGGAGCAGAGGAACTATGTAGAGGAAAGGAGGCCTAGAGCAGGTAGAGGGCAGAGGAAATATATTGAGGGCATGAGGCCTGGACCAGATAGAAGAAACAAATAGAGGACAAGATGTCTGGAGCAGGTGGAGAGTAGAGGAACCATCTAGAACAGGGGTAGTCAACCTGTGGTCCTCCAGATGTTCATGGACTACAATTCCCACGAGCCCCTGCCAGCAAACGCTGGCAGGGGCTCATGGGAATTGTAGTTCATGGACATCCGGAGGACCACAGGTTGACTACCCCTGTTCTAGAGGGAAAGAGACCTGATCGAGTTAGAGGGCAATGGAGCCATGTAGAGGGAAAGAAGCCACTACACTCACACACAAACACACACATGCATGGTCACACCTCCCCATAGGAGAGAGCTTTCATGATGTTCATGATGGGTATGAAGTACCCGTGGAAAACTTTCTCGGGGTTTTCAAGACGAGAAAGGAAGGCTCCAAGAAGGTCGTTTCCTTCTCTGTCCACCTTGGACAAGTCGGAGTCTTTCTGCCTTCGGAAAAGCTTCTTAGGACGTGCTTTAAGCCAGCCATTGGGTCCTTGCCCCTTCCTTACACGTAGCAACCCTGAAGAGCTTCCAGCTTGAGCCCAGTTTCTTCAGCCAGTCTGTACCTTCCAGGAGTCCCCAGTTCTCCAGCCTCCCTACCTCTTCTGGCTGGATCCAACCGGTAGATTTTACGTCGGCGCCGGCAGGCATGGCGCACCTTCACCAAGTAGAAACCCAGCAGAATCCCCCAGTGGGCCAGGCAGGCAGCTAGCCCGTAGGTCAGCGCCTCCAGATCCTGCCAGCCTCGCACAGCCTCTTTATAGAGGGTGAACCCCAATCCCCCCAGCACGGCCCCCCACCAAGTGAGCAGAGGCAGGAGGGGCAAATAGTTGGTGTGGACGTGGAGCCGGCCGGAGGTGCCCCAACCGTCAGCCCAAGGCAGGGTGACCAGGGAAAAGACCTTGGTGGGCAGCAGAGCAGCCATGTAGAGGGCGGAGTAGAGGGAAGCCAGGAGCATGATGGGATTGCGGCGCAGGGCAGTGGCGTACGAGGCCTTGGCCAGGCCACCCAACTGGATGCAGATGAGCGCCCACAGCGAGCCCCAGAGGCGGCCGCTGTAAAGGAGCTGCAGCGTCATGCCGGCCACCAGGAAGGGGAACAGTCCCGAAACGATGGCCTCGTAGGTCATCCACGGGGAGTGCCGAGGCCACCACCGGACCATGTAGAACCACTCGCGGAAGTACGAACGGGACCAGCGCGTCTGCTGGGAGACCCAGCGCAGGAGGACGGAAGGCGTCTCAGAGCGACAGACAGAACGGGGGGTGAACCTGGGAAGAAGAGGGGGAAGAGGCACAAGGACTGTGTTAAATCTGTGGGTTCAGAGACCAGGACGCTGGGGTTCGTCTCAGCTCTTTATTGACCCAAGCAAAGCAATCTGAACTGAGTTTCCCAGCCTCACCCAGTATATACAGATTCCAAACAGAAGGATCTCTCCGCCCAGCAACCTCATTGGTCCGAAGCGAAGACCTCTCATGGGATGTTAACCCTGGCATCTCATTGGTTACAGAAGAGCTGTCATCCTTGTTTCCCATTGGCTGTTTTTTATGATCCTAGCAGGGATCTCAAGCTTCTGATTGGGTGCTTTACCCAGCTTGGATCCCAAGCTCTGGCCCTCTGAGGAACTGCATACACAACAGCTAGCCTGGGGGAGGAGGTACATGCCTGGAAAGGTCTAAAAGCTCAGTTCGATGATGGTGGCAAGTGGTTCCTTCTTTTCATCTGTCTCTTTGTTCAAGGAGAGAGGTTGGACAGAGGCCCAGGAGCACAAGTCTACGTGAGGCTCCAGGAGACAGAGAGGTCGTGTGATGCTTGGGTAGGGTATCAGTGGAGAATGGCTCTGGGGAGCCTGAAGGCTCAGAAAAACTCCAGTTCCCCATCCACATATTTCCCCATGGCTCGTAGTTTTACTTGAATTGCTGTCTCTTACCTGAGAGTTCATGGTGTCTCCTAGCAGCCTTGCCTAATACCAAGAGGGGTCTGCGGTTCAGTGGGAGAGGCCTTGCGTTGCCTGGTGGAGGGCCCAAGTTCAACCCCACCATTTCCAGTCTAAAATACATGGTAGTAAGGGCCAGGAAAGACATGAGAGGTCTCTACCTGGAGGGCTGCTGCCTGTCAGAGTAGACCAGCATTCTTCAACATTTTAACCATAGTGGCACCTCTGAAATATTTTTTGAGGCATCAGCTGGCCATGCCTCTCTGCCACACCCCCTGGAAGTGAGAAGAGCCTTGGCTGGCAAAAGTGTACATGACCAGGGGCCTCCCCTTCTCATCTCCCCCCCCCCAGGCCCATCATTGGCCACTTGGGGATGGAGCATGTCAATGTGCCCAAATGGTGGAGGTGGTGAACTCCCCCTCACTGGCAGTCTTCAAGCAAAGGTTGGATACACACTTTTCTTGGATGCTTTATGATGCTTTAGGATGCTTAGGGCTGATCCTGCGTTGAGCAGGGGGTTGGACTAGATGGCCTGTATGGTCCCTTCCAACTCTATGATTCTATGATTCTATGATTCTAAATAAGGGTAGAATTTGAAAAAATTAAAAAAAAACTCCCTCCCCCTTTGCTTAGAGCTGGAAACTGCAGGCACAACATGTGAGGGCTCTCCCCAGCCGCCATTTTGAAAATCTCCACATCAAGGTACCATTAAGGGACCTGGAGAAGACAATACTGACATTGATTGACTGACAGTCTGATTTAATATAAAATATTACTACTGCTCAATCTGGGATTTTTCTATCCCTCCAGGATGCTACCTGCAGCCTTTACCATTAAACAGGGTTCCCCCAAACACCTAGGAATTTTTAAAGCCAGAGCTGGCAATACTCCCATTGGATGTGGACATAAATCATTCCGGCATGCAGTTTCTGGCTTGTTGGCTCCTCCTTGAACTAGGGAACCCTAGGCAACTGCCCGATTTGTCTCTATGGCACTGGGGATGACTTTTTAATTATGTAAGAGCACAAGAACATAAAAGAAACCATGTTGGATCAGGCCAATGGCCCATCCAGATGGTGGCCAAAGACCAGGTGCCATCAGAAGTTTCACCAGTGGGGCCAGAACTCTAGAAGCCCTCTCATTGTTGCCCCTCAAGCTCCAACAATACCAAGCATCACTGCCCTAGACATAAGAATGTAAAGGAACCCATGTTGGATCAGGCCAGTGGCCCATCCAACTCAACACTATCACACAGTGGTCACCTTCAGGAGGTCCCCCTGTGGGGCCGTAACTCCAGAAGCCTTCCCACTGTTGCCCCCCCCCCAGGCACCAAGCCAACAGAGCATCGCTGCCCCAAACAGAGTGTTCTATCTATATCTTGGGGCTAAGAGCCCCAGAAGGACCTCTGTTCCATATGTTAAGCCAATCCCCTCTTGAATCTGTCTATGCTTGTAGTCACCACCCACTTCCTGCGGCAGTGATTTCCACGTGTTAATTACCTTTTGGGTGAAGAAGTCCTTCCTTTGATCTCTTCTAAGCTTACCGCTCATTAATTTTATTGAACTAGAGGTGCAGACCACCTGGAGATGTGTGGTCTAGTACAGGGGTAGTCAACCTGTGGTCCTCCAGATGCTCATGGACTACAATTCCCATGAGCATCTGTCAGCGGTTTCTGGCAGGGGCTCATGGGAATTGTAGTACATGAACATCTGGAGGACCACAGGTTGACTACCCCTGGTCTAGTACACTTAGTACAACGCTTAACTTTCAAACACAGAACCCAGAGGGCTCTCCTCTCACGCACCCTTACTTGGTGGCATAGCCAAGACTCAGGACATGGTTGGTGAGATGCCGATCGTCCCCAAAGGTACACTTGTTGCCCAGGAAGGTCTGATGGTACCAGGGCTCCAGGAACTGCTGCAATAGGTGGTTATGGTACATGCCTGGAAAGATGATGTACCCAAAAAGATAAGTTCATGCCGGTGTGAACTCAACCCAGGCAGATCTTGTTATATACTGAAAGCAGCTCTCCCATATTACACCATTATTTTAAGGCAGGCATGTTTACTAGCAAGTAAGTCTCGTTTAGGGAGGGGAGGTGGCATGGTCTAGCCCAATGTCATCAGATCTCAGAAGCTAAGCAGGTCAATACTTGGATGGAAGGCCACCAAGGAAAGCTCTGCAGAGGTGATGATCAACCATCTCTGCTTCTCCCTGGCCTCTAAAACCCCTCACTGGGGTTGCCATAGTCAGTGGCAATTTTAGGACACTTTCTACCAAGCATATTTGAGTCCACTGGGGTGGTGCTGGTAGGTTGGATTGTAAACTCTGAAACTTCTAATGCCATAAAATTGTCGTATTTGGGCTCAAAAACCATCCCAGAGAAGAAGAAGAAGAAGAAGAAGAAGAAGAAGAAGAAGAAGAAGAAGAAGAAGAAGAAGAAGAAGAAGAAGAAGAGTTGGTTCTTATATGCTGCTTTTCTCTACCCGAAGGAGGCTCAAAGCGGCTTATAGTCACCTTCCCTTTCCTCTCCCCACAACAGACCCCCTGTGAGGGAGGTGAAGCTGAGAGAGCCCTGATATTACTGAAGAAGAAGAGTTGGTTCTTATATGCCGCTTTTCTCTACCCGAAGGAGGCTCAAAGCGGCTTACATTCGCCTTCTCTTTCCTCTCCCCACCATAGACACCATTTATATTACATATAAATTCCCTACTAGAACAGTTCCTTGAGATCACTGGCAGTCTTCAAGCAAAGGCTGGATACACACTTTTCTTGGATGCTTTAGGATGCTTAGGGCTGATCCTGCATTGAGCAGGGGGTTGGACTAGATGGCCTGAATGGCCCCTTCCAACTCTATGGTTCTATGATTCTATGATTCTATCTGGTGTCATCCGTCATTCCTTAAAATATCCACAGATAGGGATTTCCTTTTTTGCCAGAATATGTCTGTTGCACAAGGAAAAGTCTCTTGAATGGTTGGTTGACCCCCTCTGCATTCTGCGTCCAGTTTTGTCTGGGGGAATTTATGTTTGGATACTGTTTCTAGTTACGCTTGATCCAGATCTCAAGGAATTGAAAAAGTATCTAAAAGTAAATCCCCCCCTCCCGACCAAGCTGAATACCAAATGTGCAGGGCAGCCATTCTCAATGTTGGGAACCCCCCAAAACATTCCTCAGGCTCTGAGAAACCCCAGGAGTGGCTCGATTGTGCTGAATATGATTGGGAAGCAGAGCTGTGGACACGTCCAGCTGGGGCCCCTCCCCTTCCCACCCCCATCATTGGCCATTTGAGGGTGGGTGTGTGGATATGACCATATATGGTCATATCACCTGATCAATGTTTAACCAGTTAAAAATATATTAAAAATGAATTAACTACCAGCCTTCCAGGAAACTGTTCCGGGGCCATCAAGAAGCCCCAGGGTTTCACGAAACCCTGGTTGAGGAAGCCCGGTGTAAGGAATCACCCTATCTTTCGAGAGCCTTTTCCTTTTGGCCCATTTATTTCTTCCTCTTTGTTTTGTCTTGGTGCATTCTCCTGTGTCCTTTTGGAAAATGCCTCCCCAATTAATTGAACGACAAGACTAACTAAGATTGCTGACTGAAGCTCCCAGTCCTGAGTCTCCTGCTTCCGAAGCAACCGCCCAAAGTTCTTCTCAATCTATAGGCCCTCCTCTGCATACAACCAATCGCCAGACTCACCCAGCGGGCCGCTGATGCAGGTGACACAGTCGAAATAAGACTGGCAGGCCCGCTCCATGTTGAAGGCCATCCAGTAGCGCAGGCTGCTCATGAAGCTGATGAACGAATCCGACACGTTGAGGATCCGCACGTCCCCCGCGACGGCCCCGCAGTGCTCGTTTGCCTCCAGTACCTTCACTAATTCCACGGTTGCCATGGAGTCAAGTTTGGTGTCTGAGTCACAGACCTGGGCAGAAATGGAAGGGGTGACTTCTAAACTGTAGACCAGAGGTGGCTAAACTGGGGTTCTCCAGATGATTTGGGCTACAATTATATCTGGAGAGTCCCAGTTTGGCCACCTCTTTGCTTGTGGACACGCTTCAGACTTTTTGCATCACTCCTTATTGTCCATTTTACTTCCTGTTGAACATTTCTCTAAACCTCTCTAGGGTTGCTAGATCCAGGTTGGGAAATACCTGGAGATTTGGGAGGTGGGGACTGAGGAAGGCAGGACTTGGTACGGGGAGGTTCCCCTCAGTCAGAAAACCCTCTTTTCATGTCAGCACTTAAGCTGTCTACTTGTCTGTGGCTCACCCTAACTAACCTTTCCCCAAATCTGCTCTCCATATCCTGACAGCTCTCACTGGTTACCCTTGGAGAGAGGCAGAACCTGGCCTGTCCGTCATGGGCGGTATCATCCACTCAGACTACGGTGTAGTCTGCTTGGGGCTTTTTACCCACTCCCAGTTTGAATGAATCCCTGCAATATACACTGAATTCGATTTCCACTTTGATTATGGGCGCTTTAAAGTTCCCCTCTGCAACATGCATGATTGATTCATGGTGACCCTACCTTTTCCCTGCCATATCCTGGAGTGGATATAAGCCTCAATATTTGAAAGACCGCCATGAATAAACGTGTAGACAGCTCCTTTTTGCAAATTAATTTACTCCTCCATGCCTGGGAGCAAAGGAGTCTTCCCTGATTGGCCAGGGTGTCAGTTCAAAGACTTCCTGGTTCCTGGTTGCAAGGCTTCCCTTAAAGTGACTGTGCTCCAGAAGCCCTAACTTCTCTCAGCAGAGATTTGCCTCTTGGGTTTTTTCCCTCTTCCCTGCTGTCTCTAATCCTCTTTTCCCGCCCCTCGTTCAAGAAAAGAAAGAGCCTCTTGCTGCACTTGACTTCCCTCCCTGTTCTGAGTTTCCCCATTCAAGTTCAGAATACTTTCTGTTTCAATGGGGGGGGGGTGAATAGAGGAAGACGCGAGTTCAAATAGATCTGAATTCAGCAGAATCTACACTGGAAAAAAAAAAGTAAGTGCAGAATCAGCCTATCAATGACTCTCCATGATCTTGTGTAGAGGTCCAACTGGAGATGCTGGGGATTAAATATGGGACCTTCTGCATGCAAGGCAGAGTCTCTGCCACTGAGTCATAGCCCCTCAGATCCGGTTCTACGCTGAGCCACAAAGACATGCAATCTAGAGGAAACGGATAACTCATACCTGGATATAGTCCACTGAGTCCTCCAGAGCACGGAAGGCTGTGTACATCACCTCCCGCTTCCCACCCCACTTCTGCATGATGCAAACACATCTCTTGTTCCTGATCAACGTCTCCACTTCCCGCTGTTGGGCCTCCTTCAGTGCCTCTGTCGTTGGGGGACTGTGGTAGTTGCCCTCCCACACACAGGTCCCCACGCTTTCATGACAAAAGACCTCCTGGAACATCTCCATCATGTACTGATCTTCGGGACCGTTGCCATCGACAACCATCACCACATAGAGAAGTTGCTTTGGATAGGCTATGTCTCGGGCTGATTCAAGGCACTGACGCAGGTAGGCAGGGTCCTCCTGATAGGCCGAAATGGTGAGGGCCACGGTTTTGGAGAAGCTGCAGGGTGGGACAGGTCCCTGATGCTTGCGCAGTTCCAGGTAGGCAAAACATCCCTGAGCGAGGAAGTGGAGGCTCAAGAAAGCTCCGTAGAGGCCCAGAGAAGCCAGGTTCAGTGGATGCCTCACCAGCTGGAAGCCCAAAGTGTAGGAGGCCAAGATGGCGGCCAGGAGGAGGGAAGAGAGGAAGTAGGTGAGGAAGGACCGGGGGAAGGAGACCAGAGGCTTGATTGGCATAGGAAGTGGCATGATGAGGGACTATCCAGCTGAAAGAAAAGAGAAGAAAGCATAAGAATACAGCTATGAAATATTCTTGTCCCCCGCCTTGTTATTTCCTAGAACAAAAATCATTGCGGTGTGCGCAAGAGGGGAAGAATCTTTAGCAAGTTTTCCTGACTCAGGAAGGCTTGAATAGCTTTCCAAACATGTATCCCCTACATAGATTTTCATGACGTTTTCACAACGATGGTTATGGTCAGACCTTAAAGGCTTCCTGGGGGGAAAATACACACACACATTGCATCTTCGGGATCGCGAATTTCCTTCTTTTCCTTCCGAAACAATCCTTTCCCACTCCCCCACCGTGTGGTTGCTCCAGAGGGTTCACAGAGTCGCTTCTTCTCAATCAATGCCAAACCAAAGAGATGATTTAAAATGCATGGCAAGGAATGAACTGCACCACCGACTGACGCAGCGGAGGGCGGGCTGGAGGCAGACGGACCCACCATGCAGCGCACACAGTGTAAAGAGGCAGGCAGGACTCCTGACGCCTATAAAGGCACCTCACACATGGGTCCCGGAGTCTTCGGCCAGCTCACTGTGGAGCAGCTTTTTGTTCTAAAGTGTTTTCATGTGTTCCGCATGAAATCTTTGAGTTCTCTTTCCCAAACACTTTCTCTTCTCCCGTAGTTCCAAGCCGCGGGCTTTCCATCTGCACAGATGCTCTCCCCCCCCCAACTTTCTCCTAATAATGTATCTCAGTTGTTATTTTTTTTTAATGACTTCAGTCATACCCCAATGGGTCCCAAAATGGCTGACCTCATTCTCCTCCATTTTCTCCTCACAAGAACCCCCTTGAAGTAGGGTAGAAGAAGAAGAAGAAGAAGAAGAAGAAGAAGAAGAAGAAGAAGAAGAAGAAGAAGAAGAAGAAGAAGAAGAAGAAGAAGAAGAAGAAGAGTTGGTTCTTATATGCCGGTTTTCTCTACCCAAAGGAGGCTCAAAACAGCTTACAATCTCTTTCCCATTCCTCTCCCAACAACAGACACCCTGTGAGGGAGGTGAGGCTAAGAGAGCCCTGATATTACTGAAGACAAAGGTTCTTATATGCTGCTTTTCTCTACCCGAAGGAGGCTCAAAGTAGCTTACAGTCACCTTTCCTTGCCCCACAACAGACCCCTGTGAGGTGGGTGAGGCTGAGAGAGCCCTGATATCACTGCTCGGTTAGAACAGTTTTATCAGTGTCCTGGCAAGCCCAAGGTCACCCAGCTGGATGCATGTGGGGGAGTGCAGAATCGAACCTAGCATGCCAGATTAGAAGTCTGCACTCCTAACCACTACACCAAACTGGTAGGCCAAGAATGTTTGATCGATCAAAGATAATCCAGCGAGCTTCTATGGCAGAGGTAGGATTCGAACCCAGGCCTTTCAGAGAGTTTATCCCAGCACTCTAACCACTATACCACACTAATTCTATTTACCAGACTCCTTTCCTGTTCCTCAGAGCCTGGCCACCACCCCAAGACACAGCTCTGTCATCAGCACCAGAGCCAATCAGGGACTGGTTAAGCCACAACAGCTTCCTAAGGCCCCCTCCCAGCCCTTGACCTGCTTCCACACACGGTTGCCAAAGGAGGAGAGAATGATCATTCAGTCTGCAGAAGGAAGCACATGGAGCATTTCGCAGCATATTAGTGCCTTTGCTCCTGTCTGCAGATCAACTAGTTTTTCAAGGCACAGGAGCAGGGATTAGTTGGCAACCTTATGCTCAGCATCTTTGTGTACACGTCTGCTTATTGTTGGAATGTGCAAGATCTGCATTGTGCATAATGGAGTACAATATAAAGAGTGTCCTGCAGAGGGCATCGGAGGAGATGTGTATATAGCATAGTTAGAGAAAGAACTTCCTGAAATATATTTTTCAAATTATCACCTCCAGTGTCCTGATTGGTCCAATGGGAGACTTCCTGCTCCCTTGAGTACACTTTCTCTCTGCTTGCAGAAAAGAGAACAGTTAGTTAGGTCTCTCTCTCTCTCTCTCTCTCTCTCTCTCTCTCTCTCTCTCTCTCTCTCTCTCTCTCTCAATAAAACTATTTTATTCTTTTATTCTGTTCCACATTTCCTGCATCTATACACTCTGCCAATACTTGTCACCCTAACCCCCCCCCCCACCCAGTGATAACCTTCTGTTAAAAGCATACCCTCTGTATTTAATGTCCTCAAAGGATCCACCCCAGGCTAGAGGCAAAGATGGAATCTTTCTGAGTTTTCCCTCTGACAGTTCCTTTTCGAAAGGCAACGGTCAGAAGATTCCGGGTTGCCATTGGCTGATGTCCCTGTGACATCAGGGCGACCTGTAGAATGAGGGTCCAGAGTCAGAAGGGGAGGTCAAGAGATCCTGCCCAACAGACACAGTTCCTGGGAATGACCACAGCTTTAAAGCAGGGGTAGTCAAACTGCGGCCCTCCAGATGTCCATGGACTACAATTCCCACGAGCCCCTGCCAGCATTCGCTGGCAGGGGCTCCTGGGAATTGTAGTCCATGGACATCTGGAGGGCCGCAGTTTGACTACCCCTGCTTTAAAAAGAAAAACAAGCCTTCGAAAGCCAACCATAAAGTTCACTTTACCAGCTGGAAGAAAGGAGGAGGAGGAGCAATTATGCTACTGGCCTCTAGGTGGCAGCACCCACCCGATCCTGATAATAGCTGCTGCTTCATCTGTATGGCGGGGAACAGCTGGAAGGTTGGAAAGGTTGCTGAGCTGGCGTTTTCTGGCTGAAATGCTATGATTACTTTGACATTTAGCACCGTGTGAAGCATTCAAGGCTGGGGGAGAGGGACAGGCTATTGTGTGTGTATGTGAGAGGGTGTGTGTGTGTGTGAGAGGGTGTGTATGTGAGAGGGTGTGTGTGTGTATTGTGTGTGTATGTGAGAGGGTGTGTGTGTGCAGCACATGCGGGATCCAATATGGGGCAGCTGGCCTTGCTGTGACTTGAGGAAAACAGGAGAGGATGTTGGGGAACTACAGAATAATAATGGGAATTAGATATATGGGCAAGGGGGTGGTGGCTAAGTTGGACAATAAGGCAGTGGGAGATGACCGCTTGGTTTGGAGCAGTTCTCTTCATCAAATGAGGCAATTTGCAACCCACTGTTTTACTCAAAAAACACGGAAGGCAATTTAAAAATAAAAATGGTCCGGTGTAGTGTCATAGTTAAGAGCGTCGGCCTATAATCTGGTCTGATTCCCCACTCTTCCTCCACATGCAGCCAGCTGGGTGACCTTGGGCCAGTCCCAGTTCTCCCAGAGCTCTCTCAGCCTCCCCTACCTCACAGGGTGTCTGTTGTGGGGAGAGGAAGAGTAGATGATTGTAAGCCACTTTGAGACTCCTTCGGGGAGTTGAAGGCAGGGTACCAAAAACTAGCTCTTCTTCTTCGGAAAACGTCCACTAAGTTCAGAAGCAGGGATCCTACTTTCTTCCAAAGATCCTTCCTCCAAGTGAAGAGGCTCTTCTGTTGGAAATGAAGATGCCAACCTCCATGTGGTGGTCAGTGTCCTCCAGGAATGAAAGCTCATATCCAGGGTAGAGAGATCAGTTGCTTGGTGGGAATAACAGCTCTGGAAGGTGGGCTCCACCCCCCCCTCAAAAAACACCTCTGCTTTTGCCAGGCTCTGACTCCAAATCACACACTGTTTTATCTACTGCCTTCCAGGGGAGACTGCAAATAGATGCCTGGAAAGAGGTACCCGGCCTACCCCAACAAAGAATAGCAAAGGACAGACCCAGGACTACACAAAGGCATCCTGCTTAAATACAGTTCCTCGGACCCCCGGAAAAAGAATGTGCATAATCATATCATATTGTTAACTGTGTGGTGGTGAATTGATCTCTGATGAAGATCCTTTTGCTTGGAACGCATCAGGTCGCAGTCATTCGTATTATTGTTGTCCTGGTTTGATTTACATGCCTGTGATCTATAAAGATAAAGGTATCCCCTGTGCAAGCACCGGGTCATGTCTGACCCTTGAGGTGACGCCCTCCAGCGTTTTCATGGCAGACTCAATACGGGGTGGTTTGCCAGTGCCTTCCCCAGTCATGACCGTTTACCCCCCAGCAAGCTGGGTACTCATTTCACCGACCTCGGAAGGATGGAAGGTTGAGTCAACCTTGAGCCGGCTGCTGGGATCGAACTCCCAGCCTCATGGGCAGAGCTTCAGACTGCATGTCTGCTGCCTTACCACTCTGCGCCACAAGAGGCTCTAATCCATATGGAAATGAAATATTCCCTTTTTGTGTGTTTTTAAGTTCTTATATTACGCCGAATTCTGTGAAATAAAGTTTTTAAAAAATATATACATACATTTTTTGTCCCTCAATGTTCATGGTTCTCACCTGTTTTTCAGGTAGAACTTTTTTTGGTTTTTCCCTTTTCTTCATTGTTTTGTGCCTCTACATTTCCAAGAATTTCCCAAGTTGGAGAAAGAGCCACTGAAGCCAGAAGAAGGCTCCTTAGACTGGCAGAAGGCTGCAGACTTTGATCGCCGAATGATAGGATGGTGTGGGCTAGGTAGAATCTTATCTATCTCTGTATGCAGAAAATAGCCATTCGTGAGTCTGGACACCATAGCCTGCGTTCTGTGCTTTCATCTCAACTTCCTCACCATCTGCTGGCGCTGTGAATATTTTCTGGCACTTCAAAAGCCTCTTCGATCAGAGGTGAACACGGAGATAAGGAAATGAGGGCAGGGGGGCATCCAGTGGCATACCATGATATGTGCCCCAAGTGCCACTTTGGGGCACCACTGGCCGCCATCTTGACCAGCGCGTTCCTCCTGCAGTGCCGAGGGGGCTTTTCTCTTCGCTCCTTGGCAGGGCAACCCTCTTGACATTATACTGTTCCCCCCTCCCCCCCTTCTTCTCTGCCATCCGTTGCAGCCCCCCACCTCCACAGTGAGTTCTTCCTTCCTCCTGGAGCCCAGAGCTGAGTAAACACAGCTTCACACTCTCGGCTCTGCTGGTGTTGGCTGGCTCTGCTGACTGCCCCCTTCCCCGGCATGGGCTTCCCTCGCAATGGGGCTCTCCAAGCAGGCAAGGCAGCCAAATCAGGACGTCAGCCTGTGGCTTCCCGAGAGCAGGGTGAATAGAGCCAGGATTGAGCCCGCTCTGCCAAGGGAGCTGAGCCCAGCCCAGGGGCACTGTGGTTTTCCTACGCTCCGTCCCACCCCTGGTACAGCAGCACTGTACCAGAGCTAGGGGGGACTGAGCCAGGGCCTCCAGGCCATGAGTCAGGCCCTGATCACCCCAAGAGAGGGAGGCCCAGCCAAATGTCGCTCCAGACGCCATGCGGGCAGAGCTTGGCCGCCTTTCAACCCCAGCTGCTGTGGCCTGTGCGGTGCGGCATGAAGCAGAGAACATGAAGTAGCATGAAGCACAAGTCAGGCTCGATCCAGGCATCAACTGTCTTTGGGGGAGGATTTACTTCCCTCTTGCTGCCTAACCCCCCCCCCTTGCCGCATCACCCACCTGCTGCCCCAGGTGCCAAATAGGCTAGGGATGCCACTGGGAATACCTGGTGAAAGGAGGGTTTGACCTTTAAAGCATTGTTTATTTTTGTTTTCACCCAAAGCATCAGAGCCCCCAAACATCAAATTATTTGGTAGTAAATATTCAAAGGAATTTTTTAAAGCAGCTTTGGCTTATACTCCCACGAACAGGGAGGGTGTCCAGGGGAAGGATGTAGCCGGGCAGAATCCAGGGGAGTCCTTGGGATTCTGGCCATCAGCTGTGCATGAGAGGTGACCGTGCTACACCTATGCTCAGTATTAAGGTCACCCAGCTGGCTGCAGGTAGAGGAGGAGTGAGGAATCAAACCAGATTAGAGGCCTCTGATTTTAATCCCTGCACCACCCTGTGAAGGAGTGGCCCTCACAGATTTCAGGAGATCCATACCTTTGAAAACAGATTCTTGATGGTGCGTGTACTGAAGCTGGAAGTACACAAGAAGAAGAGTTGGTTCTTATATGCCACTTTTCTCTACCCAAAGGAGGCTCAAAGTGGCTTACAATCGCTTTCCCTTTCCTCTCCCCACAACAGACACCCTGTGAGGGAGGTGGGGTTGAGAGAACCCAGATATAACTGAAGAAGAAGAGCTGGTTCTTATATGCCGCTTTTCTCTACCTGAAGGAGGCTCAAAGCGGCTTACAGTTGCCTTCCCTTTCCTCTCCCCACGACAGACCCCCTGTGAGGGAGGGGAGGCTGAGAGAAACCAGAAATTACTGAAGAAGAATAGCTGGTTCTTATATGCCGCTTTTCTCTACCCAAAGGAGGCTCAAAGCGGCTTACAGTTGCCTTCCCTTTCCTCTTCCCATGACAGACCCCCTGTGAGGGAGGGGAGGCTGAGAGAAACCAGAAATTACTGAAGAAGAATAGCTGGTTCTTATATGCTACTTTTCTCTACCCAAAGGAGGCTCAAAGTGGCTTACAGTTGCCTTCCCTTTCCTCTCCCCACGACAGACACCCTGTGAGGGAGGGGAGGCTGAGAGAAACCAGAAATTACTGAAGAAGAATAGCTGGTTCTTATATGACGCTTTTCTCTACCCAAAGGAGGCTCAAAGTGACTTACAATCGCCTTCCCTTTCCTCTCCCCACAACAGACACCCTGTGAGGGAGGTGAGGCTGAGAGAGCCCAGTTGTGTGCACGTTCATCGCAAGAGATTCAAGGCCTGTGAAGAGGAACAGCCTTACCTACTGAGGGGGGCGGAAAAAGAAGACAAATGGGGTTGAAAGAGAATATTATGTTTTTGTTTGATTGTCTAGACTGTGTATTGTTTGCATAGGCGTGAGAGGATGAACGAGTGACCTTTAGAGGCTGGGATCCCTTGTAACTCAAATCCCTCTAAGCACGACTGAGGCGACCGAGAAAGAGTGGAGCCCGCTGGCCAAGCTGGGAGCGGTCACAACACCAACCTGTGAATTTCCACATCTGCAGCATCGAATGTCAGATATGTCATCATGCACCAACAATGCCCTTCTACCGTCTACCCTAGACAAATGCACCAAGCTCTTTGAGAGAATCGATCCACATAAATCAGATATAAGAAATCGAAACATTCAGAAATCAGCAAAACATTTTAATCTCCCCGGAGATGCTATTACAGGCTGGAAAATCACTGTTCTTCAACAAGCTAATTAAGGACGTAACTAACTAAGAATTTCAAAGAAAATATACAATGCGAAAGTGCTGTTTTTAGAATGCATCTAAAAATGAATTGTGTCACCTTGTCTTAAAAAGAGACGTGGATATTCTCAGTCACGAAAATTTCTAATAGTTCTCTGGGACTCTATTTGAGGAAATTTTAATTGGCAGTTCTTGACATGCTTTATCACACTATAATCTTGTACCAATATCAGTTACATTTTACCAATGTGTTTCATCTTCTGACTTCTCACCATCCAGTATGTGTAACTGCTAAGTATGTTGATTTATGACGGGATTCACACCTAATTTTTGACGTCAACTCCTCCCTTTCCTGCTTACATTGAGATTTACACTTACTTGAAGGACTCATGGTGTTATTTACACCAAGCCATTACATAGCTATCTAAAGAAATGAGCTGTGATTCTTGAAAGCTTAGCTTAAAATAAAAGTTGTTAGTACTAAGGTGCCCCTGGATTTTTTGGTCTCGGTTTTTGCTTCGATAGACAAACATGGCTGTCCCTTTGCAGTTTGTACACCAATACCCCACTCTGATGGAGGCATGGGGTTAGAAGTGCTGAAGTTTTGGGGGAGAAGTCATAGAATCATAGAATCATAGAGTTGGAAGGGGCCATACAGGCCATCTAGTCCAACCCCCTGCTCAACGCAGGATCAGCCCAAAGCAATTTGGTCTCTAAGAGAGGGCAAAGGGAGAGGGCTGAGGGAAAGAAAGAGAGTTCTAGGAGAAAAGGGGAGGTGGAAATAGGGTGGCCAGGCACTGCTGGGCTGTCGGCGGACGAGGGGTCGCTCTCCGGGAGCTCCCCCCATAGTTACCCAAACCCAGAAGATCATCTGGCATGGTGATGTCACCCGGAAGTGATGTCAGCATGTCAGAGACATTGGGGGTTACACGTCAGCTTTGGGGGAAACTCTATTTTAAAACATTAGCTTCAAACCATAGTTTTCCCCAAAACCTTGAGTGGGAGATTGGAGTGGGGGAGGATCACCATGAAAGCAGGTGTGTGTGTCTCTTTGTGTGTGGGGTTCCCATTGCTTTTTGAAACCCCCTAAATGGGGGATGTAACAGCAAAGCAGGGATTCTTCTGGCCCCAGTGGGGTCTGGCATCCCTAGGTGGAAGCTGTGTGGGTCCAAGGGCAGAGAACAGTGACCCGGGGAAGCCGAAGGAGAGGCATGAGAGAAAAGAGCGTTCTGAGGGAAAGAGAGTTCTGAGGAGAAAAGGGTATACAGAAGAACCGAGAACAGAATGACCCGAGGACAGGGTTGCCAGTTCTTGGCTGGGAAATATCTGGAGACTTAGGGGGTGAAGCCAGGAGTGGGTGGGATTTGGGGCAGGGAAGCACCTCAGTGGAGTATAGTGCTATGGAGTCCACCCTCCAAAGCATCCCTTTTCTCCAGGGGAACTGATCTCTTGGCTGGAGATAAGCTATAATTCCAGGGGATCCCCAGGTCCCACCTGAGGACTGGCATCCCTACCTGAGGAGCCACAAGGAGACAAAGGCGAGGCCTGAGGGAAAAGAGACTTCTGAGGGAAAAGGGGGAGACAGAAGCCATCTGGGTCTGAGGGCAGACAAAAGAGTGGCTTGAGGTGCCCCAAAGAGAGATCCAAAGGAGAGGCCTCAGGAAAGAGGGAGTACTGAGGGGAAAAGGGAAGACTGAAGCTATCTGGGTCCTATGGCAAAGAATAGAGTGACCAGAGGTGCCCCAAGAGAGATCCAAAAGAGAGGCCTGAGGGAAAAGGGAAAACAGAGCTGAGGAGAAAAAGGAAAAGTGAAGCCATCTCCAGTCAAGGGCAGAGAACACAGTGACCCAAGGAGCTTCAAGAGAGCTGCAGCCTCCAGGGATCTGCAGCAGTACAAAAGGCCTAAAGAGAAACAGCATCACCACCACCACCACCACCACCACCACCGAGAGCAGCCAAGCCACAGTAGCATGGGAGAGACTTGCAGAAGCCCCTCAGAGAGACAAGAAAAGACTGATCACTTCTTTGTTTCCGACTTTAAGTTGGGCGTCCCAAGTCTGAGTTTTGTATATGTACGTTCCAGTTTGATTCCCCCATCCCTGTTTGTTGAATTAAGCCTACAGTTTTAAATTTGACTTGTGTGTGCCTATAGCTGATTAGAGGGATTGGGAGTTGTGTTTGAAGTTCTTCTTTTTACCTATTGTCCATTCTGGTAGTAGGTAGAGGCCAGTAGGCTGGAGGCATATCTATTTTCTTTTTTGCCATCCCCCTCAACTAACCGACTCAAGACCCACAATTTCCTCTCTCAGCCGGGGTTATGGTTACAGAAAGAATAGTATGACGCTGGACTGAGGGCCTCAGGTGTCCTGTAGCCCCATGCACGACAGAAGCTTGTTTGTGTCTCAGAACAATTGGTGACACAGCACAAACATTCCAGGCACTAATTATTTCTCACGGAGAAAATATTCACATTATCTGAGTGGACAGATAAGAATTTCCAACTGTACACCAGCTGGAGGATTTTGGAGGCAGTGCCTGAGGTGGGTGGAATGCCAGTGGAATCTGACTTGACTTTCAGGTAAGGGATTTTCCCTAGTCTCTATGGTCTTTACCATAGAGTTTGGGGAAGTTTCTAGAGTGGCATGGAGGACATGACATCATGTCCAGGTGGAAGGCGAATGAATCTGTTGCTACTTCTGGGTGACACTCTAGGAATCCCTGCAATTTCTATGCTAAAGACCACAGAGACTGGGAAAAAACCCATAGAACATTCCCTTTGAGACCATTCCTCTTGTTTTTTCTTCTACTGCTCAAGTTACTGAGGACTGCGAGTGGGGAATTGCCTGCTCCTACCAAGAGATTGCCTGCTCCTACCAGGGAAGTGGTAACCCTTAGATACACCATAACCAAAGAAATAGAGAGCTAGATTCTTATCAAGATTTGTCACAGAAATGTGAGCACTGACACATAAACACCCTCCCCTTTCAAAAAATTATCTCCTTGCCATGGTTTGGTGTCTTCATATCAGTTCTCCAGGAGGGACACAAAGGCTGTAGGAAGCCGATTCAGTTCAGAAAATTGTTTGGGGCAAAGGCTTACTCGCTTCCCCTTTTACCAAAGTCCCAATCCAGGCTCTGCATGTGCACACAGATACAACTGTTTCCGAGAGCTACTAGAAAAGACAAAAGGCCTGAATCAGAGGTTTTCAGTAACTTAACCAAGGATATTGACCTTAATTTTACAGCACACCTTAAGCAGCATGTCCAAAAACATCCTACTGCATCAAGAAGCTCAGAAGATTGAAATGAAAGCCACCAGTTCCCTTGTAGGTTTCCATGTAGTCTACAGATGTAGAGACTCCTTCGGGTAGAGAAAAGCGGCATATAAGAACCAACTCTTCTTCTTCTTCTTCAAAAGGTAGGGTCCTTGCCTACAGGCTTCCCCAGTGAGACTAGGATGCAAGTGTGTCACTGCACCTTAGGTCTTCTGATTAAGTCTCTGTGTCACCTCAGCCCCTGTGGAGTTTTCATCCTCTTCCGTAAGAGCCTTGCGGAACAGCCCAAGGAAGGAGGCTTGGCGGTGGAGCCTTCGGCTCCGGATATAACCCACCAAGACGTAGATCACGGGGTTGATACAGCTGTGGAGGTAGGCCAAAGCATTCGACAGCTTGAGCGCAATGCCCCAGGAGTCCTTGGAGCCCCACAGCGTACTGATCAAGGCCACAACGTGATGAGGAAGCCAACAGATGAAGAACAGCACCACAATGGCTGCCACCATAGCAAAGGTTCGATGGGACCCTTCCCAGCGCCGGTTGCGAAGCTTGAACACCAGAACCAAGTAGGCCGAGAGGATAATAGCGAAGGGGATGAGGAATCCCCCAAAGAATCTGCTTAGCCTCAGGGGCAGCTCTGTGGCGATCTTGAAGTCTTTCCGATAGCCACAGTACATTGCTCCATATTTGACGGTTACTTCTCGGACCACCAGGTAGGGGAGGCTGAAGACCAAAGCTAAGATCCAAGCCCCGGTACACAACAGGGCCTGGAATTTAGGCCCTCGGTGGTTCCGAGCCCAGATGGGCTGTGCCACCAGCAAGCAACGGTCTACGCTGATGAGAGTGAGAACAAAGACTCCGGTGAAGACTGTGAGGTATCGGGCAAAAGCATGGAGTTTGCACAAGAGATTGCCAAAGGGCCAGTAGTTGTACATGACCTCTTGCACCAGGGCAGGGATACGGCCTAGGGAGAAGAAAAGGTCTGCCACGGCCAGGTTGAGATAGCAGGTCGACGTGAAGTTGTTACGCTTCTTCCTTGTAGCCGTGACCCACACCACCAGCCCGTTGCCGAGCCCACCCAAGACGAGGATGACGACGTTGGTCACTATGCCGATATGGCGCATGACCTCATCCACCCTGGGGGAGGTGTCATTTTGGTGAGCTGTTGAGATGTTCATGATGCCTGTAAGAAGCAAAGATATGAACCAGATTTTAATGTCTGAACCCGTTTTTCCCAATCCAGAACTATCTGCCATAGACAAGACTGTAAACATCGAAATTAAAGCATTGACTGACTTTCTCTCTCTCTGTTAAGTGCAATCAAGTCACGGTCAACTTAAGGTGCTCCCTGCAGGGGCTTTCCAGGCCAGTGAGAAGCAGAGGTGGTTGGCCATTGCCTTCTTCTGCAGAGCCTTCCTTGTTGGTCTGCCTTCCAATTATTGACCCCGCTTAGCTTCTGAGAACTGAGATTGGGCGACACCATGTCCTCCCCTTGAATGACCACACTTTTGAAATTTTTTGCAAGGAGATTTGAATCAAGGCAATTTGCTAGAGCATTTCAGACCAACCTTAAATTCCAGCTTTTATACAGTATACCCCATTCAAAGCCTCTAATAAGTTAGCAAATCTGAGGGTGCAAATTAGTTTTTGAGATGGTAATAATGCTGTGGTAGGAAATGCCATCAAGTCACAGTCCTTACTGGTGATCCCCTAAGGCTTTCAAGGCAACAGTTGTTCAGAGGTGGCTTGCCGTGGCCTGTCTCTGCGTAGCAACCCTGGATTTCTTTGCTGATCTCCCATCCAAATACTAACCAGGACCCACTCTGCTTAGAAGAAGAAGAAGAAGAAGAAGAAGAAGAAGAAGAAGAAGAAGAAGAAGAAGAAGAAGAAGAGTTGGTTCTTATATGCCGCTTTTCCCTACCCGAAGGAGGCTCAAAGCGGCTTACAGTCACCTTCCCATTCCTCCCCCCACAACAGACACCCTATGGGGTGGGTGAGGCTGAGAGAGCCTTGATATCACTGCTCAGTCAGAACAGTTTTATCAGTGCCATGGCGAGCCCAAGGTCACTCAGCTGGCTGCATGTGGGGGAGCGCAGAATCGAACCTGGCTTGCCAGATTAGAAGTCCGCACTCCTAACCACTACACCAAACTGGCTCTCTGAGCCAGTTTCTGAGCTTCTGAGATTGGATGGGATCTGCCTAGCCTGAGCTATCCAGGGCCTATTCCACACGATGGATAATCCACTTTCAATGCTCTTTAGAAGCAGATTATCCTGTTCCGCACAGGAAAATCCAGCTGCAAAAACACATTGAAAGTTCATTATCCAATAGGTGCGGAAGGAGGCCAGGTTGGGTTTGGTAGTAAAGCCCTCACTGGGAATCCCTTTGTTCGAGAACTTGTTGCACGTCTGCTTCCGACGGCCATGACATTGCCAGGAGTATCCCCACCCTTCCAAAATCACAGCCTTATTTCAAAACTCAAATTCTTCCAGGTTTTTCCTCCAAGCACAAACTTCACACTGGAGTGTGCTCCTCAGATAATAGGCCTTGCTTCACACATAAGACTTCTTACATCCTGAAAGAGCAGTTGAGAAACCACCAGGCAATGTGGGCTCAGAAGAGACCACAAACTTCCTTATTTTGGATGAGTGAGCCGGATTCCCTGCCTTTAGAGAGGACAGGAGACCCCTGCTGTGAAAACAAGCTCTTGAGTAAGAGCCAGGCCTTGTTTATTATGGCTGACAGTTATTGCTGACAACTCGGGGTGTCTGAAAGAGATTGAGTGACTCAGTTTCAAATATGCTCTCTGCTGGAACATAAATTGAATGGGACTTATGAAGTTCCTTTCACAACCCTCCCCCCTTGCTCTTTGTAAAGATAAGCTATCTCATTTACAGCGCCAGATTGCTTAGAAGGCCATCTGAGTTCCCCGAAATTGCTGCTCTAACCTAGTAGATCTCACCCTCTTCGGAAATTTTGAGACAATCCTGTATCTTTCTGAAACATCAGCCTTTTTCCTCAAAAGGATGCTCAGTTCATGTATTAGAACTCAGGGATGTATGGTGAAACTCATTGGTCATTTATATACAGAGGCAGAGAAATACTTCTTCACACAATTCCTGTGGAACTGTCTGCCACAAGATGTGGCAATTGCCACTCGGTTTAAAAAAACATGGGGAAGAGGTCTATTGACAGCTATTGACAGTGATCGAAAAATGGAATCTGAATCTTATTTGGAATCTGAATTGAGGTAAGCCAGCTTGGTGTAGTGTTTAGGAGCACGGACTTCTAATCTGTTGAGCCGGGTTTGATTCCCCACTCCTCCTCCACATGCAGCCAGCTGGGTGTCCTTGGGCTCGCCACAGCACTGATCAAGCTGTTCTGAACAAGCAGGAATCGCAATCAGCCTCACCCACCTAACAGGGTCTCTGTTGTGGGGAGAGGAAAGGGAAGGTGAATGTAAGCTGCTTTGAGACTCCTTCGTGTAGAGAAAAGTGGCATATAAGAACCAACTCTTCTTCTTCAGTAATATCAGGGCTGTCTCAGCCTCACCCACCTCACAAGGTGTCTGTTGTGGGGAGAAGAAAGGGAAGGCGAATGTAAGCTGCTTTGAGACTCCTTCAGGTAGAGAAGAGTGGCATATAAGAACCAACTCTTCTTTTTCAGTAATATTAGGGCTCTCTCAGCCTCACCCACCTCACAGGGTCTCTGTTGTGGGGAGAGGAAAGGGAAGGTGAATGTAAGCTGCTTTGAGACTCCTTCGGGTAGAGGAAAGTGGCATATAAGAACCAATTCTCTCCTCCTCCTCCTCCTCCCTCCAATAGCCTTACAAGGGTGTAAATCTGTTTAGGCTGTCATGGTTGATGTCTGGAGGCAGTGCACCTCTGAATCCCAGACCCTCTTTTTCCAGTGGAGGGCAGCTCTGTACATAAAGCTCATAGGAACATGGTTAGAATCAGGGCACTGGATTAGATGGCATCAATGTCAGATCTACCAGGGTTCTTCTTACATGCTTGAATTCCTCAAGACACCATTAGTCAAATAGTCTCCAAAGCAGCATGAAATGAAATCACGGCCAAGAGACCAAGAGGACTGACACCGCCAGGAATTCATCGGGTTCTACGGCTTGTCATTATTTGGGACAGTACAGACATCGGTGACCAGCTGGGATTCAACCCAAAATACAAATCTCTTCCCCCCACCAGCCATAACAACAGGATCTCGGGCTGATTTGCACAGGAAAGAGTAATCCTACCCAAACTCTCCCACTGGCTGCAATCTGACAGGTTCTGAATGGATCATCACCACATTGTCAAAAAAAAGAGAAATATTCAAAACTGGTACACGGGTGCATGATTTGGGGCACCTGTAGTACTTCAATGGCCAGAAGGAGACCAACTCCTTGCAGAGAGGGAAAAGGATTCTGCTGCAGACTCCGTATCTGAGAAAATGGGAAGGAAACCTCCAAAAAGGGGCTCCTTTTGCAGCTCAGTCATAGACCAGACAATTGTTTTCAAGCGTTGGCAACGAAGCTAGTCTTGCAAGGACACGGATTTCTTTTGGCCTGCTCTGCTCTGCACCCTCTGCAAAACCCAAAAGGGAATGGGAAGGCAACCTTAGCAAAGTCAGGAACTCAAAAGCTGAGCTATAAACCAATATAAAAATGTTAACAAATATTTATTAAGGTGCACCAATATAATGTTAAAAACAAAGGAAAAACTATACAGATCTAACTGCACATGAACAGACCAAATGCGTTTCGATCCTACTGGGTCTTCCTCAGTGGTCAATATTATTCCACAATGCAGTCCTGTCTACAACCAATTCTGAACACTTGCCTTGAAAGCCTTACGAGATCACCCATAAGGACTGTGACTTGATGGCATTTCCTACCATGGCATAATTACCATCTCAAAAACTACTTTGCATCCTCAGATTTGCTAACTTATTAGAGGCTTTGAATGGGGTATACTATATAAAAGCTGAAATTTAAGGTTGGTCTGAAGCTGGGAGGTCAAGGGAAATCTTCTTGGTATAGCCCCAACAAATACTTCGATAATGTTTCTTTTTGAGCCCACCTTCTAAGATATATAATGTCTAGAACAGGGGTAGTCAAACTGCAGCCCTCCAGATGTCCATGGACTACAGTTCCCATGAGCCCCTGTCAGCAGGAGCTCCTGGTAATTGTAGTCCATGGACATCTGGAGGGCTGCAGTTTGACTACCCCTGGTCTAGAACCTCCAATCTCAGCTACGGAGAGTGCGTCTCATGTGTGTCAGAAAAAAGCTTTTGAAAGATATGATTGCATTGTATGATAATATTGACCACTGAGGAAGGCCCATGAGGGTCAAAACGCATTTGGTCTGTTCAGGTGCAGTTTAACATTATATTGGTGCACTTTAATAAATATTCGTTATATTTTTTTTATGCTGCTCTGCGCCCTCGTCAAACAAAGTTCAGATGCTTCTGAAGGTCATTGCCACACACCCCGCTCCCCGCTGGATCAGACATGCCGAAATTGATAATGCATTTCCATCTTCTGAAAACCTGACACAGCCCAAACTGCGAGTGAGTGTCTCGTGGAGATGCGAATCCCCAAATACCTTCTGGAGGATCTGTGGTGCATTTTGCGCCTGCCCTGCTTACCTCGCGTGGATTCAAAGCCGGCGATATCATCTGACAGTGAGTATCTTGCACAGACTGCTCCGTGACAGATTCTGAAAGTGGGTGCAGGAATGGGGGAAGGAAACGGGTTGCAGCAAAGAATGAAAGAGCCTCCCAGGCCCGCCCACTTGTTGCCAAATCACGGGAGGGCAACGGACAATGCGGGGAAGTGACAAGCGGCAGCGTCCGACAACTTGAGCTTTCACGAGACTACAGCAGGGGAAGTGTAGTGTGGTGGTCAGAGCACAAACAGCTAAACAGCACTTTCAAGTAACTCTTCTCCTTCTTCCTCACTCCACCGATCACATTCCACGGTCTGCCACTGGCCTAAGGAGGCTTCTTCTGAATTCACTGGCTCTTTTGCTAACTAGAGATGTCAACTCCGTGTTGGGATATTCCTGGAGATTTGGAGGCAGAACCTGGCAAAAGCAGAGTTTGAGGGTGGAGCGGAGTTCAGCAGGGATATGATAACATGGAACACTTTCCAAATCTGCTATTTCCCCCAAGCAACCGATCTCTCTACCCTGGAGATGAGTTGTCATTCCCGGAGGACACCGACCACCACATGGGGGTTGGCCACTGTGGTTTTGGTGGTTTTGGCCACTGTGACTGAGTGTTGGACTGGATGGGCCACTGGCCTGACCCAAAATGGCTTCTCTCATGTTCTGATTCTGATTTCTGTTGTAAACGCAAGCAATGCGTCTGGTTCTAAACCATGAAGGGTTGCCCGTTCTGGGTTGGGAAATATATGGAGATTTTGGGGCTGAAGCCTGAGAAGGGGGGCGGTTTGGGGAGGGAAGGGATGTCAGCAGGGTATAATGTCGTGCAGTCCACCTTCCAAAACAGCCCTTTTCTTTAGACAAACTGTTTTCTGTTGCATGGAGATCCGTTGTAATAAAGGGGGAGAACTCCAGCCATTACCTGGAGGGTGGCAACTCTAAAAGCACTGGGAAACCAAAAAAAGGGAAACCAGAACCCAAGCTAACCAGAAAAGTTAGGAACCCAAAGGCTGAGCTGCGAAAATAATTATTTAAACATTTTCAAATATTTATTACATAAAGTACCCTAATTCGACATATTAAAAAAATTGCCCTCGTAATTTAAAAACATCCCTTTTCCAACTGCATATGGAATAGACCGACATAGAGTGGACCAAGTGCGTTTCAACCCCAAGGGGTCTTCCTCAGTGGTCAAATTACTGTGAATGCCCTGGTGATTGAGAGCTCATAGAGTTGGAAGGGGTCATACAGGCCATCTAGTCCAACCCCCTGCTCAATGCAGGATCAGCCCAAAGCAACCTAAAGCATCCAAGAAAAGTGTGTATCCAACCTTTGCTTGAAGACTACCAATGAGGGGGAGCTCACCACCTCCTTAGGCAGCCTATTCCACTGCTGAACTACTCTGACTGTGAAATTTTTTTTCCTGATATCTAGCCTATATCGTTGTACTTGTAGTTTAAACCCATTACTGCGTGTCCTTTCCTCTGCAGCCAACGGAAACAGCATCCTGCCCTCCTCCAAGTGACAACCTTTCGAATACTTAAAGAGGGCTATCATGTCCCCTCTCAACCTCCTTTTCTCCAGGCTGAACATTCCCAAGTCCCTCAACCTATCTTCATAGGGCTTGGTCCCTTGGCCCCAGATCATCTTCGTCGCTCTCCTCTGTACCCTTTCAATTTTATCTATGTCCTTCTTGAAGTGAGGCCTCCAGAACTGCACACAGTACTCCAGGTGTGGTCTGACCAGTGCTGTATACAATGGGACTATGACATCTTGTGATTTTGATGTGATGCCCCTGTTGATACAGCTGGGCAAAAGCAGAGGGGGTGGCCTCTGGAAGTGCATATTTTAGAGGGTGGGCTCCAAATCAGATACCTTCACATTAGGAAGGCTAGTTTGAGCAGCACTTAACAGATTTTTCTTTGCCACCCAGCAAGCGTTTTGATGTTGATTTTATACATGAGTGCATTCCTCACGATAATTTGACCACTGAGGAAGACCCCTCAGAGTCATTTGATCCATTCTATGTTGGCCTATTCCAGTGGTTCTCAATGCCACAACTCTTTAATACAATTCCTTCTTTTGTGGTGACCCCCAACTATAAAATGATGCAAGGGTTCTTTCACAGATATTAAACCAAAACTGACCAATGGCGTGAAGATCCATTGTTCATGATTGTATATGATTCCCCCCCCCCCCGGGGTTTCTCAGTTCAGTTCTGCCTCTTGTCCCACCCTTTCGATCTCACTCTTTCCTGCTGCTCCAGACAGACGAACGCTCTATCTCGACCTACCCCGCAAGGCTGTTGTGTGGCACCTGCAGGAAGAGCAGCAACAGTGGAGGCGCCCCCCGCTGGCCAAGCTGCTTGCCCTGCTGCGACCCCTGTGAAAGGGTTGTTGGACAGTCTTTGCTTGAAGACTGGCAGTCTTCAAGCAAAGGTTGGATGCACACTTTTCTTGGATGCTTTAGGATGCTTAGGGCTGATCCTGCATAGAGCAGGGGGTTGGACTAGATGGCCTGTATGGCCCCTTCCAACTCTATGATTCTATGATTCTATGACCCCCTAAGGGTTGTTCAGCCCCCATGTTGCGAACCTCTGGTCTATTCCATCTGCACTTAGAAATGTGATGTTTTAAAATTATGACTATGTTTCTAAAACTCTAAACGCATGCCTTCTACTCTTCTAGATGGCCCCCACGCATGAATACGGGTCGCTGCACATCTATGTATTTGTGGAGCCTTCGTGGAGCACATTACATTCCGTTCCGCCTTTTGTATATAATGCCTAGAAATAAATTCCTTGCTGAGATTTTAAAGGGTATCCATTCTTCGCCTGGGGCAGAGAAACTAATTTTCCTTTTGCCCGATGCGGATCAGTGTGTTTCTTACAGAGTGGCTGTTTGCTTTGTCAGCTAAAAAATTCGGGCCGGAGCTGTGTCCGAAGGCGGGACGATTTTAATGGGACGCAGCGTGGGCGTTTATGCGTTTTTAATGTGTTTTTATGCGCTTTTGACATAATGTTCTTGTTTTTGCTGTAGTTGTCTGTATCTTCCTTTTTGGGTCCTAACTGTTAATGTCCTTGGCCTGATAAACGCTTTGTGAAAACCAGTCACCTCCCATTCTTCTGGAGGTTTCGTCTCTAGAGCCAGTTGTAGTTAACAGCGGCAGTCGCTAATCTAGAGAATCGGGGTTGATTCCCGACTCCTCCATATTCAGCCAGCTGGGTGACTGGGGGCCATTCACAGTTCTCCCAGAGGTCTTTCACTCGACTTACCTCATAGAGTTGGAAGGAGCCATCCAGGCCATCTAGTCCACCCCCTGCTCAATGCAGGATCAGCCGAAAGTGTCCAGGATAAGGATCTGTCCAGCTGCTGCTTGAAGACTGCCAGAGAGGGGGAGCTCCCCACCTCCTTAGGCAGACCATCCCACTGCTGAACTAGACTCCTAGAATCCTAGAGTGGGAAGGGGCCATCCAGGCCATCTAGTCCCACCCCCTGCTCAATGCAGGATCAGCCTCAAGCATCCAGGATGAGTATCTGTCCATCTGCTGCTTAACGGTCATCAGTGAGGGGGAGCTCCAAACCTCCAGTTTGGTGTAGTGGTTAGGAGTGCGGACTTCTAATCTGGCATGCCAGGTTTGATTCTGCACTCCCCCACATGCAACCACCTGGGTGACCTTGGGCTCGCCACGGCACTGATAAAACCATTCTGACCGAGCAGTGATATCAGGGCTCTCTCAGCCTCACCCACCTCACAGGGTGTCTGTTGTGGGGAGAGGAATGGGAAGGCAACTGTAAGCCGCTTTGAGCCTCCTTCGGGTAGGGAAAAGCGGCATATAAGAACCAACTCTTCTTCTTCTTCTTCTCCTTAGGCAGCCCATCCCACTGCCAAACTACTCTGTCCATGAATATTTCCCCCTGATATCTAGATGTAGTTTAAAGCCATTACTGTGGTCCTCTCCTCTGCTGCCCACAGGAACCTTTCCCTGCCCTCCTTCAAGTGACAATCATTCAAATACTTAAAGAGAGCAATTATGTTGATATCCCCCACTGTGCCAAGGGGAAAGCAACTGCAATCCTCCATTTTTATTTCTGGTTTGCTATAAGCAAGACAGGTGAGGTCAAACTCATGCCTACCCATAAGGCTTTGTGAGACAAAAATAGGTCAATTGGCAAGCTCTTTGTAAAACGTTTCAGGTAAGAGATCTCCGGGCTGTCACAAGGGTGATGCAATTATTTGCACTAAGAGGGCCGGCCAGGATTTTCTTCCCCATCTGAACACAGCAGGAACAAAGGAATGGGACAAGTTGCAGACCTAATTAAGTATCCTGAATTGTTTCTCCTTAAGCTCTCTTCTTGGTGAAGTCATCCTTTGTACAGCTTCCTCCTGTTCTTAAATACTGGCACGTCAAAATCCCGTCGACAGAGGGTTTTGTGAGAAAACTGAGTGTGGTTTCCTGTTCTTTGTAAGAGATGGTATGCCCTGGCAAGCAATCATGCTGTTAAACAGTGTGATCACACTCTCCAGTGCATTGGTGCTTAACTTATATGTCTCACTGTACCAAAACAGTAGTCATTAACACGGAGGCAAACTCAGCTAGTCCCTCTGGGCCGTGCATCCATCCGATAAGCTTATTGCCTCGGTAAGTTTCACGACTAAAGAAGTAAATCCTTAATCTTTTGTGAGAATTCCTCTTGTAGTGGCGGTAAATCATTAGTGCGTTGTGAATCAAGGCTCAGTTCCTAATCTCATGGAGCCTGGATGTTCTGCATGAATAGGAGCCAGGCTAGGGGGGCATCTTCGGTTCCTCCTTGGACATCCTCCAACTTAGAGCCAGCTTGGTGTAGTTTGATTAGAAGTTAGTTAGGAGTGCGGAGTTCTAATCTGGTGAACCAGGTTTGATTCCCCACTCCCCCACGTGCAGCTGGCTGGGTGACCTTGAGCTCACCATGGCACTGATCAAGCTGTTCTGACTGAGCAGGAATATCAGGACTCCCTCAGCCTCACCTCCCTCCTAGGGTGTCTGTTGTGGGGAGAGGAAAGTGAAAGTGAAAGTAGCCACTTTGAGATTGCCTTGGGTAGAGAAAAGCGGCATGAAAGAACCAATTCTTCTTCTTCAGTAATATCAGAGCTCTCTCAGCCTCACCTCCCTCACAGGGTGTCTGTTGTGGGGAGAGGAAAAGGAAGGCAATTGTAAGCCGCTTTGAGACTCCTTTAGATAGAGAAAAGAATCGTATAAGAACCAATTCTCTTCTTCTTCTTCTTCCTCCTCCTCCTCCTCCTCCTCCTCCTCCTCCTCCTCTGCAGACTTCTAATCTGGTGAACCAGGTTTGATTCCCCACTCCCCCACATGCAGCTGGCTGGGTGACCTTGGGCTTGCCACGGCACTGATCAAGCTGTTCTGACCAAGCAGGAATCTCAGGGCTCTCACAGCCTCACCCATCTCACAGGGCTGTCTGTTGTGGGGAGAGGAAAGGGAAGGTGAATGTAAGATGTTTTGAGACTCCTTCGGGTAGAGAAATGTGGCATATAAGAACCAATTATTGTGATATGACCATATATGTTCATGTCAACCCCCTCCCAATGATGGGCCTGGGAAGGTGAGAAGGGGCCCTAGGTGGACATAGAATTATAGAATCATAGAGTTGGAAGGGACCTCCTGGGTCATCTAGTCCAACCCCCTGCACTATGCACGACAGTCACAACCATCACAAATCACAACATGTACACAGCTATGCTTCCCAACCTTATTCTGCACCATCGTACCACTTCTGAGGTTTCTTGAAGGCCAAAGAATGTTTCAAGGGTTTTTCAATGATAAAAAAGGTGAGAAAGGTTGATGTAATGAAATCAATCAATCAATAAACCAAACAGTTTAGAGTCTGAGATTTCCATTCTAATGGTCCCTTTTTCTATCATTTCTAATAACATAATTTCCCCCCCAGGACAAATGTAGCAAGAGACAAAGGGCAATTGACCCAAGAATACATCACAGGACAAAGATTTTAAAAGCCTACAGATAGAAAATCTAACAGTCAACTCTCAGGACTGAAAATATCTGTTCTTAAAAAGAGATTCTCTTTTGTTCCCACTACACAGCACAACCCTTCTTAATGAATGATAGAGAATCAACAGCTATTTAGAAACAAAATCAGGTGAGCAGAGCTTGAAATTTAAACCAAAATTGACTTCTAAATCCCCCCTCACAGAATCCAAGGATCTTTGCCTTTCAAGAATCCATTTCAAAAGTTCTTAAAAGAATGCAGCAAACAGAAGTATCAGCTTGACTAGGTTTCAATGCAGCTGAGAGTTAAATGTTAGAAACGTTAATAGCATGTGTTTTTAAACCTGCAGATAAGGGGAGGGTGCTGTTGCAGCGTGTGTGTGTGGGGGGGGGGGGGGGAAAGGAGGCACATAGGCGAGTAAACAACAGTTTACACTATAGTGAAGTTGCTGAGGATCACAGTATTAAGGTCAAAAGAGAAATTACTAGTGTCTTGGATGAAGGACTTTTTTGCTGGCTACTTGCCTAGTCTACTTACAGCTTTCTCTGAATAGAACTCTTGCTCAACATTCATAAAGATATGGTTCCAGCAGTTGGCAGACCTTTTGACACAGGATGTGGCTGCATTCTTGAAGCTCTTGCTATGTATTTGGATGCCTTTTTGAAACCATTCAATCCAAACAATTGGCAGGTATTTGAAAGACACAAGGCATTTCACAGGCCGGACTGATAGGATACAATTAGAATTGGAGGACATTGTTTTTGGAACCCTCAATTTGGGTTTTCTATATACCGATATACTTTAAAGGGATTAGATTAATTCATGGGGGATAAGTCTATCAATGATTACTAGACTGAGGGGAACCTCCACATTCAGAGGTGCTAGTGCTCTGAATCCAAGATCCAGGATGCTGCATCAGGTGAAGGCCTCAGCTTCTATACTTGGTTGTTGGCTGTTCAGAGGAACTGGTTGGCTGCTGTGGGAAAGAGATGGACCATTGATCTGATCCAGCAGAGCTCTTCTTATGTTCGTCTGCTGGTGAGACAGTTTATGGACAGGGGTTACTCCTCAAAAATCCTTAAGAAACCGTAGACTTAAATCCAGATGCTTATCTTTTAGGAGTTTTGGTCAAGGGAAAATATAAAAAATATGGAGAGATAATTAGATACTTGACAACGATGGCAATGATAGTAGGGGCAAAAAATTGGAAGTTAAATAATACCCACTATATTTGATTGGCAGGTGAAAATGTAAGAGCTTGCCAAGATGGCAAAATAGACAATATATGTGGAAGATAAATATTGGACTTTAAGACAATATGGAAGCTTTGGATAGAGTATATCAGGGGAAAAGTATAATTATGGATTTATGACTATCGGTTATGATTTATAAGGGGAAATGAGATAGGACTCAGCAACTTTGTAGGGGATTTAGTGACTTTTTTCTATATATTCTTCAACAAATTGTTGTTGCTGTTGTTAGGTGTGAAGTCGTGTCCGACCCATCGCGACCCCATGGACAATGATCCTCCAGGCCTTCCTGTCCTCTACTATTCCCCGGAGTCCATTTAAGTTTGCACCGACTGTTTCAGTGACTCCATCCAGCCACCTCATTCTCTGTCGTCCCCTTCTTCTTTTGCCCTCCATCGCTCCCCGCATTAGGCTCTTCTCCAGGGAGTCCTTCCTTCTCACGAGGTGGCCAAAGTATTTGAGTTTCATCTTCAGGATCTGGCCTTCTAAGGAGCAGTCAGGGCTGATCTCCTCTAGAACTGACCGGTGTGTTCGTCTTGCAGTCCAAGGGACTCGCAAGAGTCTTCTCCAGCACCAGAGTTCAAAAGCCTCAATTCTTTGACGCTCGGCCTTCCTTATGGTCCAACTTTCACAGCCATACATTGGTACTGGGAAGACCATAGCCTTGAGTAAACACACTTTTGTTGGCAGGGTGATGTCTCTGCTTTTTAGGATGCTGTCTAGATTTGCCATAGCTTTCCTCCCCAGGAGCAAGCGTCTTTTAATTTCTTTGCTGCAGTCCCCATCTGCAGTGATCTTGGAGCTCAGTAAAATACAATCTGTCACTATCTCCATTTCTTCCCCATCTATTTGCCAGGAATTGACAACAAATACAAATACAGCTGGAAATTATTATTTGTAAATGTAACTTAATAGTCTATTAACATGTCCCTTTCTGAGGTTGTCAAACGTATTTTGATGAAATGGACTATAAATAAAATTGGAAATTAGAAAAAAAAGATTCCACAATTTAAAAAAAGTCACCTAACATTCCTTTAATAAAGCAAAAAAACATACAAACACACCATTAGGTCTTCATTATCAACACCAGTAATTAGAGGCGGCAATGCCGATAAGATGATTACCCCATTGACTTACAATGGCAGAGACGCACAGGTTTGTTTTTAAATCATTACTAAACACTAGCATCTTTTATCTTACATTCCTAGATGCCATTCTATCCCACTCTTCACTTACCGAAGACCTAGACATCTCAAGGACATTCTGGTCAGACGTGGATCGAAACCTTCCTCTACGTACAGATAAGATTGGAGCTGATAGTAAAACTAAGCCCGTAATCCCCCTTGCAGTAACCCAGTTTGATGTCTTTGCCTTCGCACTCACATTTTTATGGCTCTTTGAAACAGAGGAGGTACTTGATAAAATCGTTTGTGAATTGTATGCAATCCAGCCTGCCATCTGATAGATGCCAATTTCATTATGAGACCTGTAAAGAAACAGATTTGTGAATGCAGAAGGTGCGTTAGGTTTCAAAGAAGGAATGTGCTTTTCCTTGAACATTTTACAAGCTTGGGACACACAGATAAGCAGCTGCAGTCCTGGGTGTTGGATAAGACCCTGGCTTCCAGTTTATTACCTCTTCCAACCCAAATGAGCTCCAATCATTCCCATTTGGGTAATTAGAATGTCACCAGGGATCTCCACTGCTGTGAAGAGACAGTGGTTGAGGGGATACTAGAAGGAGATAATAGAAAAAAATGAATTCTATATTATGGAAGTATGAAGATATACAACCCCCTCCCCCCAAAAAAGGGTCAACATAAGGAGAATGTGCTCAAGCCTCTGTAGGGTAAAATGTGTTGTGAAATTAAATATTAATATTTATTAAAATTAAAAAGACAAGGCTTGAAATATAGCCTCATTAAAATCCAAGTGGATATTCATATCAATGCTTCTGCTGACCAAATGCGTTTCGGCATCGCTGCCTTTATCAGTGGTCAGGCATAATAAATAAAGCAGCAGACATAAAATACAGGAACAAAAATGTTAAACATACAGTTGGCTCCTTTACCTACAGTGATATAATGTTAACTACTAGGCTTCAAAGCCCGTCAATAAGGATGGGCTTTGAAGGGGCCGGGGCAGCCCCCCCACCCCCCTTCCCCTCTGAAGCCTCCGCCCCTCCCCCCTCCCCCACAAGTCCCCTGCCCGCCCCCCTCCCCTGAGAGTCCCCAGCTTCAGCATGGGCCTCGGAGCAGGCTCGCCGCGTCTCTGACATGGCGGGCCTGCTCTAAGGCCCGCGCCGAAGTCTCCACTTCCTGGCCCCTCCCCCACAAGTCCCCGGCTTTGGCATGGGCCTGCTCCGAGGGTCGTGCCTAAGTCTCCTCCACTGGCCCCCCCACTGGCCCGCCCTGCTCTGCGAGTCCCTGGGCTTCGAGGCAGGGCTTGGAGCAGCCCGCTGCCTCCCTGAAGCGGTGGGCCTGCTCTGGGGCCTGGGCTGAAGCCTCCCCTTGATGGCTGCCTACTTGGCGCGTCCCACGGGGAATGGCAGAGGGGCGAATCGGAAGGCGCAAAGCGCCTTCTGATTAGCTCTTCTGCTTGTCAGTCCAGGTGCCAGAGGCCATTCGTTGACTCCTGTAAGCTATCCTGGACTGAGCCCACCCCCCTTAGGCTTTTATTTATATCGTGGAGCAGTATAAAGATGTAGGACACTAGGGACCTTAATCGATTCTATGGACCAGGCCTCTTCTTGGAGGCCTCTTATGTTTCTAAAACAGGCCCTGGTCCAGATGAGCACTTCCAGTGTCCTATGCATGTCCTATAGGAGCCTCAGCATAATTTGGAGAAAGGCTGACAGTATTTACTATGAATGCTGTCTCCCATGTGCCTTAATGAAGAAGTGGGTTGGCTATGTGTTTGACAGAATGTTGTCCTTCTAGCATTAATCAACTATGTGGGGAAATATTTGCATTTTCTAACATATTTTATTTTCTTACCTAACTGTAACCTGTGGTTGGTCACATGCAAATATGGTTGACATACCTCCCAGTGTGGGGAGGGGTCTCCTGATGCCCAGTCCCACCTCTCTGGTGCTGTTCAGCTGGCCAGTGTGTAAGGGAATTACCCCCTCCCCCAAAAAAGAAAGGGACACTGAAAATTATACTAATATCTCTATATAACCTAGAAATGACATTAAGGGCAATGCTCTGTTTTGGGGGCAAAAACTCCATGCAGAGTCAGATAGGTACTTTGCTGAAATACCTCCCTGTTTCTGGAAGCAACCCATCCCCCCAGCAGTTACTTGGAGGCAACTGGAAACCCTAATCTGCAGTGTGGGTCTCCCCCCTCCCCGTTTTGGTTGATTGATCCATTTTCTTGGCATATAAGGGTACAATGCAGATATTGTACAATGTACTATTCTTAATATTGGCTCCATATTACACTCGATTTTTTTGACCAGGAGAAAACCATTATTCCTATTGAGATGTAATATTTGGATTCAGTTTTTTTCATGTGTTATTTCTTTTTTTTATTAAAAGACCAGCAAGGTTTATTTCTGGGTGTAAGCTTTCCTGTGTACACAGAGTTGTTCAGATCTTGAAAAGTGTGCATGCACCCAAACGCTTGTTCCCATAATAAAACTTTGATCTTAAAGATTCCACTGGACTCAAGCTTTATGATGAGATTATAAAAGACACTGGAGAGGGGTCAAAGATCAGAAGGTAAAGTGAACACAGATTCTGCAAAGATTACGTTAAGCCCGAAACTTTAGATAATTACAAACAAGCAGGGAAGTAAATTACTGCTATTAGGCAGAAAAAAACAAATCAATTGCCATTCTGCCAGGACAGAACTGGGTAGATGAAAGTCAATGAGAACTAATATTGAAAGTCAATGAGGACTAATACCCCCCATATACCCTGGTATCTCTTTCTGTGTATCATCTTCACTTAAGAGGGAGTAACCCTTAGGTAAGGCCTCTACCTGAGACCATGGACAGCTGCTCTTCATCAGAGTAGATACTGCTGGCTTTGGCAGTAGAAAACAGCAAGAATCCAGTAGCACCATAAAGACTAACAAAAGTTTTGCCACAGGAGGATCTTTCAACAGTCCCTGTTGAGTCCCTCAGGAGCAGTGACTCCTGAGAGCCCTTCCCCAAATTTGTAAATTTTTAAGGTGCTACTGGAGTGGACTCTTGCTCTTTTCTCCAACTACAGACTTAACCATCTTGATCTCATACTGACTTTTTGATGGACCAGAAATTGACTGAGTTATAAGGCAGCTTCATGCAGCCCCATGTTCAACATTTAGAATGAAAAGCATCAAGTACTAGAAAACAAACAGCTCTGATTCCCTACCGTAGTCTGCGCAATTGTTCCACTTTAAGGCTTCTTGATCTGAAGAATATTTCAGGGATTTTTCAATGGGAAAAAGGTTGAGAAAGGCAGTTCTAGAATGATGTTTCATTTTTCAACCTTCTATGGCATTATTTCTGAGTGTTTGATTTGCTGACATCTTGAGTCCCTTTATATGTATAGACATTTCAGATAGTGTGTTCATTTAAGATCCTCACCTCAAAGCTATGAGGGGGCTCACTTATGGTCTGTCAAGTCACACCAACTGATAGCTTTCCAAGCCCATGAGAAGCAGACATGGCTTGCCATGGCCTTCTTCTTCAGAGCCTTTCTTGGTGGTCTCCCACCCAAGTACCGATCCTGTTTAGCTTCTGAGATCTGATGACCTCATGCTCTTCCATGCTCCTTTGAAGTCTAGCTAATTTTCCTCTCTCCAGTCCATAATTCCCTAACAAGAGGTATACTCAGCAATTCATCTGGTTCATTCCGAAGAAATATTCATAGTGATTCATTGCTTCCATTTGCACTTTTATTGAGACAGAACTTAAATAATATTTTGTGGCGGAACAGTCCTTCTCTGACTTGCAGGCCCTATTTCATTCATTCATTCATTCATTCATTCATTCATTCATTCATTCATTCATTCATTCATTCATGTATGTATGTATGTATGTATGTATGTATGTATGTATGTATGTATGTATGTATTTATTTATATGCCACTCTCCACAAAGGCTCAGTGATTTCCACTGTGCCTTCCAAAGCTTTTCCAATAAATGAAAGGGCTTTTCTCTTTTTTTGTTCAACTGCTGCCACCACCTGGCCTTTGTAGGAATTGCCCACCGGGCTGGTCAGAGACTCCCAGCTTCCCTTCCAAGCTCTGAGGTCTTGCCTCTCTGTCTTCTGCTACTGAGTGCCTGGTTACCATGGGGACTGCTTTCTGCCTTACGTGTCCTGAGACATGAAAAAGCCAGTGGCTTGATGCCAAACACATCATCAGTTTTGATGTGGGAAATATTGATATTTATGCATGAAAGTACTAATAGATTTTATTTTTTATAGACAAAGGCTCTTAGAAGAAGAAGAAGAAGAAGAAGAAGAAGAAGAAGAAGAAGAAGAGTTGGTTCTTATATGCTGCTTTTCCCTACCCGAAGGAGGCTCAAAGTGGCTTACAGTCGCCTGCCTATTCCTCTCCCCACAACAGACACCCTGTGGGGTGGGTGAGGCTGAGAGAGCACTGATATCACTGCCCGGTCAGAACAGTTTTATCAGTGACGTGGTGAGCCCAAGGTCACCCAGCTGGTTGCATGTGGGGGAGCGCAGAATTGAACCCGGCATGCCAGATTAGAAGTCCGCACTCCTAACCACTACACCAAACTGGCTCTCTGGGTGTAAGCTTTCCTGTGTACACAGGAATGTATTACAATGTATATACAGAATATATAGATTAAAGCAATATCTGATAAAGCAATAAAACAGTAGAAACAAAGGTATTATTTATTTATTCATTCATTTATTTATTTAATTTGATTGATTTCTTATAGTCATATACCGCCCTCCCCTGTGATGTAGAAATGTCAGATCCCATTAAATATCAAGCACTAAAAAGTTAAAACTATTAACTGTCTGATGGGGTAAGTTTGGCTCGAATTTTCCTTGCAGCCAGTGCAAATGATGACACATTATAACTAGTCAAAAGATTGGTATCTGTTAACAGAAAGACTAATTTATCTATGTCAGTATAAAAATGTTGGCCCAATATAAATCTAGTTGAGAGCCAGCGGTGTAGCAATTAGGAGTGTGGACTTCTAATCTGGCGAGCTGGGCTTGATTCCCCGCTCCCCCACATGCAGCCAGCTGGGTGACCTTGGGCTCGCCACGGCACTGATAAAGCTGTTCTGAGAGAGAAGTAATATCAGGGCTCTCTCAGCCTCACCTCCCTCACAGGGGGTCTGCTGTGGAGAGAGGAAAGGGAAGGCGACTGTGAGCCACTTTGAGACTCTTTGGGTAGAGAAAAGTAGCATATAAGAATCAACTCTTCTTCTTTAGTAATATCAGGGCTCTCTCAGGCTCACGCACCTCACAGGGTTTCTGTTGTGGGGAGAGGAAAGGGAAGGCGACTGTAAGCTACGTTGAGACTCCTTGGGGTAGAGAAAAGTGGCATATAAGAACCAAGTCTTATTATTATCCCAAGAGCCTCAGAGCACCTCCAACAGTTACCATCATATTGACTTGAAATTCTGCTTATACCTTTAGGGGTCATATACCACCCTTCAGGTAGAGAAAAGCAGCATATAAGAACCAGCTCTTCTTCTAGTTAAGAATGTGGTCTTTGGTTTCAGTAATATCTAAAACATAATGAGAAAGGTCTTCAACTGCATGTTATCCACAAACACATAAGCAAAGGGCTACATGGGAGTCAAAGTCAGGCCGATGGCATGGTTTGAAAATGCAAATAGAGTCAATATGTCAATGTTCCTTTGTGGGAAAAAAAAATGAGGTTTACAAGTTATAGAGAATATGCCTGGGGACACCTTCCCAAACAGCCTTTTCCACTTGGGGAACTGATCTCTGCAGTCTGGAGAGGAGCTTTCATTCTGGGAGATCACCAGGTCCCACCTGGAGGCTGGCATCCTTTTACCTCCATGGAGTACAATGCCAAAGAGACACATACCCTCTCTCAAGCAGCCCTTTCCTCTAAGGGAAACTAATCTCTGCTGTGTGCAGAGGAGCTTTCATTCTGGGGATTCTCCCGGTCCCACCTGCAGGCTGGCATCCCTGAACCTCCATGGGGCACAATGCCACAGAATCCCCCCTCCCAAGGAGCCCTTTCATCCAGAAGGACTGATCTCTGTTGCCCGGGGATGAGCTGTCATAGCAAAATTCCACCTCCAAAACAGTCATTTCCCCCTGGAATGCTGATCTCTATAGCCTGCAGATGAATACTGACTCTTAGTAATCACAGCCTTCTGCTCTAGCTGCTCAAGGACCGACAAATCTGCCAGCTATAGATGTCATGATGATGCATTCATCCACAAGTTCTCTTAGTACCTTTGGATGCAATTCATTTGGCCCAGAGGACTTCATAGTTTCATTTAAAGAAACTAGGTGTTTATGGACTACCCCTACAGTGATCCTAGGCTGCGACTCCTATCCCTCATCACGTGATATGACCTTGCCACACTGAGCATGATTTCTCTTGCAAGAATAGACCATTAATGACACACATCCTACCAGCTGAGTAGCACCAATCTAGATTCAGAGTCACAGTTTGGCCATCCCTGGGGTAGAGGAAAAAACTACCTGTGATAGCACAGTGAAGCATTGAAGGGCTTCAATATTTTGGGATTTTAATCGATAAGATTAAATTGTAGGTAAAGCTAGAGAGATCAGCCCTGCCTGCTACTTAGAAGACCAGATCCTGAAGATGAAACTCAAATACTTTGGCCACCTCATGAGAATGAAGGACTCCCTGGAGAAGAGCTTTATGCTGGGAGCAATTGAGGGCAAAAGAAGAAGGGGACGACAGAGAATGAGGTGGCTGGATGGAGTCACTGAAACAGTAGGTGCAAACTTAAATGGACCACGGGGAATGGTACAGCAGTCGTCCGCGTCCTTTTTTAGGCTGCGGACCGGTGGGAAGGAGGGCGCGGCAGGTGCGTTTGCACCATGCGCGGCCACAAACGCGCATGCATGGCAATTTCCTGCTGTGCATGTGCGTTTGTGCCTGCAGCTGCGCTTCCCTCTCCCCCCCCCACAAAAAGAAGCTTGCCGGGCCGCAAGCAAATCGGCCACTTTGGCGGCCGATTTGCTTGAGGCCTGGGAAGTTTCTTGCTGTGGGGGGGGGGGGCGGGGACAGGGAGCCGCGGCTCGGTGGTTGGGGACCACTGTGGAAGAAGACAGGAGCGCCTGTAGGATCATTGTCCATGGGGTCGCGATGGGTCAGACACGACTTCGCACCTAACAACAACAACAACAAAGGTAGAGATATCACAGTACACTGAGAGGTGGTGTGTCCCTTAGTTAATTATGAAGGTGTTTAAAATAGAGGTTGATTGATATTCAGCTACAGTTAACAAGCAAACTAGCCTTAAGATTTATGGGTCAGGTTATGATAGCAACTATGCAAGTGACTAAGGAAGTATATTATGCCTCAGTAATCACAGAATGAAACGGAAGAAAATCCCTACGTTGAAAGAACTGTACTGAAGATCTGCGAATAACAAATAAAGTTATCGATAGTGTATCTTCACCTGTGTGCTCTGGGACAATAGCAAAATGTATTTTTAGTATGCAGAAGAATATATTAAATGGATTTGGAAACTGATGATCTTTGAAGACTTCAGGGGGCTCATCTGCTGGGATCTTCCTGTTTGGAATCCAAATAAAGGTCATTGTCTCGGCTGTACCTGCATTTTGAGTTCTGGTTGAAGCATTAGCTAGCCAAGTGACTTTTCGGCACTAGAGGGCAATGTATGGGTAGAATTTAATGGGAAGAAATTTTAGTTATGAATGTTCTACCACAGTGGTCCCCAACCTTTTTATCACCGGGAACCACTCAATGCCTTTTACTGAGGCCCGGTGGGGGGGGGGGGGTAGTTTACTCCTCTACTCTCAACCACTGCCCTAATGCTCTCTGATCGCTATGGTAATGTTTAAACATCCCTTCAAAATAAGATACAGACACTCTACAACAATGAAGTGTGTTGTAAAGGGCTGGGGGGGGGTGAAGTAAAGGGCCGGGGGGGGGGGGAAAGACGTCCTTCGGGGCCCACCTCCAATTAGTCAAAGGACCACATGTGGTCCGCGGCCCACAGGTTGGGGATCACTATTCTACCCAACCAGGCAGAACATTCCACCAGATCAGGATCAGGACTAAAAAAAAGCCTTGGTCTTGGTTGAGACCAGTTTGACCTCTTAGGGTCCAAGGATCCTGAGCAAATTCTGATTACAGATCTTAGTATTCTTTGGTGGGCATAATGGAAGAGTTGGTTCCAAAGATATGAGCATCCCAGACTGTTTAGGGCTTTAAAAGCTAGCACCTATCCCATCTCCAATCTAGAGACAGTGCAGCTGGGAGAGCACAAGTTGGATATAAGTACCTAAGTGGTGAGCAAGCAAGATTTCATGAAATGAACAATTAACCCAAATGGGTTCCTTGCACCACTCCCAGTTTGAATTTAATTGTTGCAGATACAGCAGTGTGTTGCACAGAAACAGCCAGTCCCCTGGGCTGGATGAATTTCATCCAAGAGTACTAAAAGAACTTGCAGATGTAATTTGTGAACCTCTGTCCATTATTTTTGAAAATTCTTGGAGAACAGGTGAAATGCCAGAAGACTGGAGCCAGGCAAATATTGTCCCCATCTTCAAGAAGGGGGGAAAGGAGGATCCAGGTAAATACCGATGCATCATATATAGCTGGCAGATTTTTAGAATAGACCATCAAACAGTCAGTCCTTGAGCAGCTAGAGCAGAAGGCTGTGATTACTAAGAGTCAGTATGGCTTTCTCAAGAATAAGCCATGCCAGACTATCCTTATCTCTTTTTATGAAAATGTTACTACCTTGCTGGATCAGGGGAATGCTGTGGATATAGTTTCTCAATTTCAGAGAAGCTTTTAATAAGGTTCCACATGATATTCATGTTGACAAGTTGGAAAATGTGGTATGGATCATATTTCTGTTAGGTGGATTGAGAACTGGTTGACAAATCACACACAAAGGGAGCTTGTTAATGGTTCATCATCCTCTTGGACAGAAGTGATGAGTGGAGTGCCTCAGGGATCTGTCCGGGACCCTGTGCTGTTCAACTTATTTGCAGATGACCCTGAAGGTACCTTCCTGATCTATGATTCTATGTGTGTAGGTTTCTTTAAGCTTCATAAAACAGCTTATCTATTCCTAGTTGCCTCACCACAAAGACGGATAAAATTAAAGGAGAATATGAAGAAAGATATTAATATTGTGAACAATTTATCTGAAATGAGTTGGTCAGCCAAGAACGATGCTACTAAAGCTTTTTAATGAAAATTATATTGGAATTCCCCAAGCTTTGTTGAGTATCAACAACTCCTGTTCGTGAAGCAAAGGCTCTTGTCAAAAAACTGAATAATTACAAAACAGCTCTGATATGTATAATTTCAAAGGACATTCATTCTCCAAAAGATTTATATAGTAGTAATACAGCTTTACAGCAGTCTGGCATCAATTTCTGTTCAATAATAAATCTTTATGACAGCCTTTTGTTTTATTTACATAGTACATGAGACAAGTTTCACAAATTTGAAGATTTAGGGAGGGGGAAAACTGATACCAGAATCTGAGTATAAAGCCACAGAATGTCACCGAAAAAGGAAATCTTTGATGGTTAGGTTTAACAGTGAAACCAATGAAAGCATAAATTCAAATCCTTCAGACAAATTCAGAAGTAAAGCTTTTTATATCAATACTAGTAGGAAAGCCCATTGTATCCAGGAATGCAATGGGATCTAGCGGCATACCTGGAGGAGGGAGGTTAGGGCACGAGGCAGCCAGGGAGTAGATCGGCGGCTGGGTGGGTGCTGCTTGACCAAGGGAGGTTGTAGGTGGGCCAGCGAGGGTGCGAGGCTTGCCCGGTGTGCACCTCCAGGTGTGAGGGCACCACCGGGAAGCACTGGCACAGCATCAGGCCAAGGTGGGCGGCAGCCCAGGTGAGCAGCCACGTCGGCGTGGTCAGGTGGCCAGTGAGAGCCACCGGGACAACCCATATTTGAATCAACTGGGGAGATCGGGGAGCAAGCGGGCGGCAGTGATGGTGGGCTGGAAGGCCATTTGGGGGAGACGGTGTGGGCGACAGCCAGCAGTGGGCGGTCTCGACGGAGGGGCCTTTGTTGGTATGGTGGCTGGGTGGTGCGGTAGCTGGTAGGGAAGGGCCTCACCGAGGAGGAGCGGGCGCTGCAAGCAGCTGCTCCAGGGGCCATCCCAATCTGGATGCGCCCAGCTTTGCTGCATGTGTCTGGATTGGCCTGCTCAGTTGGCTCCTGGAGGTGGGCGCTTCAGGGGCTGGCCTAATCCTGATGCACCCAGCAAAGCTGGATTGGCCCGCTGACCCAGACACCACCTGGACACCACCCAGACAGGGTGGCCCTTTGTGATCCGGACAGGGCCACCTACATGGCTGTTTCTAAAATATAAGAGCTATACTAATGGTAAGGATAGATGGGTTAATAACAGCACTAAGAAAAGGATGAGCTGCCTATGAATCGCTACATAACTGGTTTAATTTTCTAGTTGACATATGTATGTCTGAAGAGGAATTTTTTTTCCAAGGGAAAAGCACTGGGTGAGAGCCTACAGATCGCAAAGAAACGTTTGTGAACAGCTTTTCATTATTTTCAAGATTGATTCCTGAAAAGAAAACCGTGACTGAATTGCTTGCTGCACTAATAAACATGGAGCAGCACTGTTATTGTTCTGGAGGATTCTTGTCAGGCCTGAGTCAGACCGTTTCCGCATTAGTATACATACCTCATTTTAGCCTTGCTTTGGACTTCGATTGGATGATGCAAGTTGGCTCTCTGCTTTCTGCACTTGGGCCTTCCTCCCTTCCTTTTCCAGGCTGTAATTCACCATATGTTTTCCACATTGGGGTCAGAAGGAGGCAGCCTCCCATAATGCTTTGCTCCTTTCCTCATTCCCAAACGTTTTTTTTAATTGCCAAATGGTGCCTGATTGTACCTTTCTTTTAATCGTGCTCCTTCATTCCATGTCTCCTCCCTCCCCCCTTCCCCCCAAGGTATTTTTTCTTAGTTATTGTGTTACAACGCTGCATTGATATAACAAGAAAGACTGGGATTCTTTTTTGTCCCTGGAGGATTGGAGAAGGCAGGCGAGCCTGCGGCCTGCTTCTGAAGGATGGATGGGGGGGGGGGAGTCCCTGCTGTAGATCAAGTGGGGAAGAGAAAAGGAAAGGTGGAGCAATTGGGATTATTCTGCAATCGACTATCCTGAAAGAATTTTGGGAGAATATTTGGGGAGGAAATCATTAATGGGGAGAGAGCAGGTTCCGCCATAGAGAGGAGAGTCCCTGCTGTGTGGCCACGGGGGAGGAAGATGCCCTGATTCAAAGTGATTTCAGGCTTTGGGAATGCAGGCAGCATTGGGGGGGGGGGGGTTATAGGAAAGTGCTCCTCTATCCTGGGTGGCAATGGAAAAAAACATGCTCATTTTCCAGCTTCCCCAATTTTGTTAATATGCGGGAACCAACCTACCAATATGTATGCAGTTACATTCTCTTTTTCTGAGCAAAATTAAGTGAAGACCCCTGCCACTTCGCCCCCACCCCCACTTCCCAGCTATGGCCAATTAAAGCCTGGTTTGGAGATCTTTCCTGACTGTAAACCAGATTTCTTTCCCCAATTTCCCTTGACCAGTGAATGAGGAGTTTATCCATGCATGGACGTTACTTCTTCCTGTCCCTTTGGAGTTGGTGGGAAAGTCTCTAGTCTGGAAATATTCTTATCAACGCTCCTTTCATGTGTTGTTCTCTGGCTGGTCCCCTCGGAGAAGGCATTCTCAAATATTGATAGGACGGAGCATTTCAACCTTTGCTTAATACCACGCCCCATGAAGACATACAGGATGGGGTTGAGGCAGCTGTTGACAAAGGCCAGGCTGGATGTCAAAGGAATACCCGTGATGAGGACTCGGTGCAGTGTTTTGTCCTTGTAGGCTTGGACCTTAAGGAAAGCGAAAACATGATATGGGAACCAGCAAATGAAAAACGCCAGAATGACAGCGGTGATGACCTTGAAGGGCTTGCTTGATTGGCTTAGGCGGTCCCTCCTGAGCTGCAGAACAATCGCTCCATAGCAAACGGTGATAACCATGAAGGGGATAGCGAAGGTCAAGATGAACTGGTTGATTACTGTGGCACGGTGGATGGTTTTTGCTTGTTCCTCATCACTACTGAATTCTCTATAGCACCCAACCACCTCCCCAACACGTATGGTCTTCCTGAATCGAAGGTTTGGAGAACTCAACGCCAGGGCCAGGATCCAAACACCCAAAGCCACAAAGGAAGCCAGGCGGAGGGTCCGGTGATTCCGAGCCCAGATGGGACATCTCACAGAAACACAACGGTCTATGCTAATGATCATAAGGAAGTAGACACTTGCGTGGAGATTGACCAAGACCAGGGTGCTGCTGATCTTGCACATGGCCTCCCCAAAGGGCCAATGAAGGCCCAGGGCGAGGTGGACAATGTTCAATGGCAGGAAGAAGGTGAAGGTGAAATCTGCGATAGCTAAGTTGAGGAACCAGATGGTATTGACTGTCTTCTCCATGCAGAAGCCAATGATGATAATGACTAGGCCATTTCCAATGCACCCAAATAAGAAGGTCAGGCTGTTGATGATCATGGAGAAGACGTGCAGCACATATTCTTGGTCCATAGGTTGTTCATTCATGAGACTAAAATTATCGTAGGCAAGAGTGGTGTTCTCCATTTTCTTTCAGGGACACTCTCCTTCACTCTCGTCTTCTGTCTTCTCCTGGATGAAAAACACAAGAATGTAAGTACTGTCTTGAGGGTTTCTGGTCATTGCCCACCTACTTGAGAAATCTGTACCCAACAGCAACAATGCAGCTACCTGTGGAGCTTCGCAAACAGTACATGAAAAGGATACCTTTGCTCTGTGCCCCAGAACCTGGTTGCTAGAAAGTACAATTTAACTAGAGTAGGGAACAGTGGTCAGTCAACCTGCCCTCCAAAACCTGCCTGAGGGACTGCTTGCCTGCTTATGTCCCCCACAAAGCTCTACAAGTGCGAATCTCTTGGAGGTCCCTGCTCCTAAGGAAGGGCGCCTGGCCTCATCTAGGGCCAGGGCCTTCTCAGTCCTGGCCCCAACCTGGTGAAATGAGCTCTAAGGAGAGCTGAGGGCCCCGACGGAGCTATCACAGTTCTGCAAAGGCTCTTCCACCAGGTTTTGGGGTGAGGCCAGCGCTAGTGCTAGGGATATCACAGCCCTCCTCAGGCTCAGTTGTAGTACATCTACATCCCCCACCTCTAGGGAGGTCTGCTCAAAGAAAGGATTTATACACTGCCAGTCTTTTGTGGTCATAGGGGGCTGAGAGCCTTGGGTAAAATGGGTTTCATGTGGGAGGTTATGTTGCAAGCCACTGGAAAGCAGCAAAATAGAAGTCTAATAAATAATAATATGACTTATTTTTCCTAGAGCCAGCTAAACTCACAGCTAACACCACATCTATCTTTGGCCACAATTCCCACAGGTTTCAGGGGTCGTTTAAGAGTAGCATCAGTCAGAAAACATGTGTATTTAACACCCAGAATAAAATCCAAAATCATTTGGCTATCAGATAAAGGCAAAGCATTGTTAAACCCGACGTAACGTAATGGATGCAAAACCTGGGCTCCATAATTGCTATGGAGGAATGGGAACGAGTTTGGACCAAAATTCCTAAACAAACCAACAGCCAGATTTTAAGGGAAAACTGGTATAAGATGTTTTATAGATGATATATTACTCCAAAGGTCATTGCAAAAATCTCAGATAGGTTTGATAATAAATGTTGGAAATGTCATAAAGCAATAGGTTCCTTTTATCACATGTGGTGGAATTGTGAGAAAGCAAAAAAGTATTGGGCTAAAATACATATGGTGTTACAGGAAATATTTAAAATGCAATACCCAATGAAGCCTGAATCTATGCTGCTAAGCTTCCACCCAAGTGCTTTACCTACTTCTTCTAGAATCTTCTTCTTCCATGCAACTACGGCAGCACGGTTGGTGTGGGCGAAGCACTGGAAGGCGACTGAGACTCCAACTATTTCCACACGGCTTGACAAATTAGCGGACTTAGCAAAAATGGCAAGACTCACTAACGTGGTTAAGAAGAAACCACCGGAAGAATATGATGAACAGTGGAGTGATTATCTGGACTTTCTTAAGAAAGACAGCAGTAACTGCTAGGTTAGGACCAATATGCAATGGGAACTGACTATATATTTCTTGAGATAATATTAGACTACACTAAGTATGGTATACTTGTATAGACGATGTATAGACAATGAAATAATTACTTATCAGCTGGTCGTTTTTTTCTCTTTTACCTTTCTGTAAATGCTTTATATAATAACAAATAATAAAATTATATAAAAAAAACAAAACAAAATCATTTGGCTATCAGATAAAGGCAAAGCATTGTTAAACCCGACGTAACGTAAGTAAGCCCACATTCTAGCTGCATCGAAAGGCGTAATTATGGAGAAAAAATAAATGCCATATCAGGAAGAAGAAGAAAAGTTGTTTTTTGTACCCCACTTTTCACTACCCGGAGGAGTCTCAAAGCAGCTTACAATCACCTTCCCTTCCTCTCCCCACAACAGACACCCTGTGAGGGAGGTGAGGCTGAGAGAGCTCTGAGAGAATGGTGACAGGCCCACGGTCACCCAGCCGGCTGCTTGTAGAGGAGCAGTGGGGAATCTAACCCAGATCTCCAGATTACAGACCACTGCTCTTAACCACGACACCAAGCTGTCTCTCAGCAGAAAACAGACAATGAAATTCCTTGATGGGATAAATCATTGCTCCAGGCTGGAATATGGCTCTACCCCCACACCTGAACCAAACAAATCAAACTGCTACTATTACTATTTCAAATGTATGTCAGCTGAGACACAAAACCGATATGTCTTGAGTTCAGTAGTATAGCGCTCCCACCGTTCCGAAGAGATGCTCTGCGCCACTAAGCATGCCTCTGAACCAAAATCCCCATGCATCCAGAGGTACTTCCTACAAAAACAAGCACTCATTATGTCATTTGGTCCCGGTTTTTCTGGCACTGACCTGGAGCGAAGCAGAACAATGTCCCAGAGTCCGATTCAGGACTGCCTGCAGTTTAAGGAATCTGGAGAAGAGAAAAGAAGCCCGTTTACTGTCTTCGTCGTTTGCTGTTCTACCTTCCCCTCTTCCCTTTGCCGTTAATTCTATCCTTTATCTCACCATCAGAGGTTTGTTGGGGTTTGATAACCAGCCTCTAAGCATTGTGGGTTTGGGAGGGCAGGAAATTGGGTGGCGTTGGCAGTGCTGTGATGTGCAGTTTTCTGCATTTGTGTCGGTGTTGTTCATGTCCCTACACCTGCAGTGCCAAATAAGGCAACTGAATCTATGGGTCTCCTGACATGAAAGTTATAGGAAAAACACAGATCGCGTTCTTAAAAAAATTTAAATTTAAATTTAAAACTAAAAATTATAAATATAAAGAATACAGAGGAAGAAAAAGGATTATAAAGAATAAAACATAAGTAACAGATAATAAACACAACAAAACATATTGATCACAAAAGTGTTTCGAGCTAGCTAAAACAAAAGCCAAGAAATCCCTCTCCAGAAAATACAAAAAATCCTTATCCATCCATGATTCATATATATAATTGGGAAATAGGCCTAGGGGTGGAGTGTGTCCGGCCTCAGGACAGTGTCCGGACTCGAATCTGGGCCAATGATTGGGCCGGCCCCTACACCACCCGCCCTCCCTGACTGCCCGCTCGCCTCTCGCCCGTGCACACACAGAGCTGCTGCGGAACTGGAGCTGGCACCTTGGGACAACATGATGCTCAGAGCAGGCCACCGCCACCGCCCAACATGAGTAGGCGCCGGGTTCATGCACCCACCACCGGCGGCAAGAAGGGCAGCAGCTGGCTCTGCCAACCAGGATTGGCAGTTGCCCACACCAGCCGCCACCACCACACACCACACTGCACGGGTTGCACCACCGACGGTCTGCACGCGCCCTCCGGAACCCCTGTGTTCCGTGCCACTGCACCACCGGGACTAGCTAGGTCCCGGAAACACTCCCCCCCCCTGAGGAGGCCACACCATTGGCGGCCGGTGCCAGCCGCAGCTGCCCCATCCTCCATGCTGCCACCTCCGCTGCCCCTGCATGCCCAGAGCCCCCACCGCTGCCTTGTACATTGCTGCCCATCCGAACCCAGCCTATGGCCCACATGCCCTCTGCACCACACCACCCCCACACGCTGCCTTTGGGGATGGGGCCTGCCGTGCGGAGGCCTCTCTGCGCCTCCACAGCAATCACCTCCCATGTACTCCCACTAGCGCCCGCTGCCTTCTGCCATGCAATTGCTTAGCTGCTAGTTGTTTAATAATTTTGTCTATCCACAAATCGTAAGAATAAGTCCCGGCACTCAGGGGATTCTTTTGGTGGTTTTCTGTTTGCTAAATTAGTCCACTTCGTTATTGTGCAAACTTTCTGATCTCCTCCAACTGTAAGTTCACATTGTGTTCTTCTTGATGCTTCCATCTCAATGCCAGTAATAATCTAGCTGCAAAGGTCTCATGGGGAAAAAATATAGCATGGTTAGGCAGATTAATTGGGAAGACACTTAGCAACATAAATTTAGCACCTAAGGGAACTCAATGCTTAAGATTTTCTCCGTTGCAACATGTATTTTTATACATTCTTGACAGCCAGCTTGGTGTAGTAGTTGGGAGTGTGGACTTCTAATCTGGTGAGCCGGGTTTTCCGCACTTCCCCACAAGCAACCAGCTGGGTGATCTTGGGCTCACCACAGCAGTGATGAAGCTGTTCTGACCGAGCAGGAATATCAGGGCTCTCTCAGCCTCACCCACCCCACAGGGTGTCTGTTGTGGGGAGAAGAAAGGGAAGGTGATTGTAAGCCGCTTTGACACTCCTTTGGGTAGAGAAAAGCGGCATATAAGAACCGTCATTATTTTTAAAAATACATTCACAAGACCACCACATGTGAAAGGAAAGCCCACCTCCAACAGTTCCCATCATATTGACTTGAAATCCTGCTTATACCTTTAGGGGTCATATACCACCCATAAAACATTTGGTACCAATTTTCCCTCAATAACTGACATTTTGTTAATTGTACAATCTCACACTATAGCTGCTCCTTGTTATGTTCTTCTTTCATCAATGTGTCTCCTGGCATAGAGGTAAAAGTTACAGGGACAACATCCTGAGGTAATGCCCATTCTGAAGGGAAACTGAAGGGAACCATCCTTTTTCTAGGGTTATATCTAGGTCTACGTCCTTTTTATCTAGGTCTATATCTAGGTCTGTATCTACGTCCTTTTCTAGGGTTATATCCAGGACCATGCCCTCAGTTAGCTACAGCGTTTCACAGTTGACAACGTTTGATTTTCATGCTCCTATCAACCTACTGTGCTGTTAAAGACAGATGAGTGACAGAAGATTCTTAAGGCGGTGTGGAGCTATTGACTCCGCCCATGTTTCAGTGGAACCGAGCAACCCATATACAATTACCTTTGCTTTGCAGGGGGATACCATCCACGCTTCAGCCAGGACACAGACCAGAAGCCTTTTGGCATAAAACTGGCCATGGCCTTATTAACAACAGAGTGTTGCACAGCATGGGGGATCAGGATCCGGCCCACTTGTGGACTACCGGCCACAAGGTAGCCCCTTGACATCAGCGGACAATGCCCATGTCCATCCGGCAAGGCCACCAGGATCCCTGGACCCCCAGTGGCTTGCTGGTTCCCCAGGGAGGAGGCCATGGTCAGGAATCCATCGAGGCATGAGCCCCTGCTGGGTTCCTTTGCCAGAAATGCGGCCCTGCCATCAAGGCCCCCTCATCCATGAATGGGGGGGGGGCAGCTGGCTCCGCTTTCCCACAGCCTCTTAGAGAAACCCCCTCTATTCAGTAGGCCAGCACGTGGGCATGGCCTGCTCCACAAACGGATCCACCCCATGCTCAAATGGCAGAACGACATATAATCCCATTCTTGTAAAACATATAACACTAGTAGAAAGCTCGCTGCAAGCTGAATAGCAGCAGGTGCTAGCGGGATGACCATTGAGGAGGAGGCAGCGATGGCGAGGCACGAAGAGGGCTGGCACTCCGCAGGCAACCTTTCTGTCACAAGGTGGGGGGAGAGCGTAGGTCAGGCTCAGGGCTGGTGGCCTTGGGTCGGCTGGTGGTGAGCATGCAAATATCTGGAGAGAGATGCCTCCCACGGTGCAACGTCCCTCGTGGCGCGGACAGAGGCTTCTCAGCGGGCTCGTGCTGTCGGCTACGTGCTCCGCGCGGCCTTGTGTGCCACCTCCATGCTGCTGCCGTTGCCACCGGTTTCTCACATGGACTGCAGCCACCTCCTTGGTGGTGGCGGCTCCAGTGCCTCCCCCTGGCCGTCGTCTCCTCCTGCCCGCCACGGCAGCCTTCTCCTGGCTGCTGCCTCCTAGCCACCGCAGCCCATGTGGAGCTCCACGAACTCACAAGATACAGCAGCCAGGCTCCCGGAGAGGTGAGCAGCCGGGTAGGGAGGGTGATCACTCTTTTCAGCAATAACTTCACCATCTGCACTCCCAACCACTACACAAATTGAGGGTTGTGGTGCTATTCTAGCCGTATCAGATTACTTCCTCTCTTTTCTTGCCAAACATCCAGATTAGCTATGAGTATGTGGACTATGTGGAACTATTGGTGGATTCTGGTTGCTTAAGGCTATTTTAATCTTTGACAGTCAATTGAAAAAGTTAGAAAAAAGTTAAATGATTGATACAGAGTAAGGATTAGATTTAGAAAAGACGAGGAGCCAAGCCTGTTGCATTCAGGAATACAATGGACACTAGATTAGGGGGGTGGGGTGGAAGAACTCTGCAGATGGCCTCCCCCTCTCCCCAGGACTTGGAAAGGCTGCAGGCAGCTGTTAGGGAACTCACCAGCAGGGGCAGCTCTCACGCAGCAAGGATCTGCAGCTTCCGAGCCTCAGAGGGAAGTGGAAGGAGCAGGGGGTGGTCAGGGGTGGGGGACAGAAGGCGATTGGCTGGCTGCTGGAGACAGGCAAGTTGGTTGGAGGAGGAGGCACAGGGGTGGGACAGCCCCCCTGAGTGGCTGAGCAGCACTTAAGCCATGAGACAGGCTCCTCCTCCAAGGCCTTAACAGAATTATATTATGTGGAACAGATGATGATTGATGCATTATGTGAGATTTCTGGGAGTATTTGACTTGTTTTTTTTTAAAATAATGCCAAGAAATAGTGAGACAAAAACCTGAAACCTTGTTTGTTCTTAAAATATTACTGACTATAATCATTAGAAACATTAGGAACTTTGACAGTTTTAGCGCTTGTTCTAACATGCAGGATTAATTTGCACTTGCCTGTCCTTCTTAACATATTTTTAACAAAGAGAACTATTCAGTTTTTGCAATAGAAGATAAACGTTTTTGAAGATTTTTGATTAGGTTTGCTGATTAGGGTTCAAAGAACGGAAGTCACACATCTCATTTCTGTTAGCAGATGTCAAGGTTGATAGACAGCCTCTAATAGAGAGATCCTGGAAATTCTACCACTCAGCATTTTTGAATAAGCAGTGTCGTATTCAGAGCCTTTAATCCAGATTACCTCATTGGATGTGGGAAGAAAAATCCCATTACGCTCTCCTGGAAATCAAAGTCAGCTGCAATCTGTTTCAGTGCTTTTCCACATGCTTGACTTTCTCCTGATTTTCTTGGTAGTTCATCCCAGGGGTTCCGGGATCAGTGTGTTCCTACAAGGAACCCACCCTGGATGACCAGCATTAAGTTCCTTACTCCTCCACATGCAGCCAGCTGCGCGACCTTGGGATAGAAGAAGAAGAGTTGGTTCTTATATGCTGCTTTTCTCTACCGGAAGCAGTCTCAAAGTGGCTTACAGTTGCCTTCCTTTTCCTCTCCCCACAACAGACACCCTGTGAGGGAGGTAAGGCTGAGAGAGCCCTGACATTACCACTGGGTCAGAACAGCTTTATCAGTGCTGTGGCAAGCTCAGGGTCACCCAGCCGGTTGCATGTGGGGGAGTGGGGAATCAAACCTGGCTTGCCAGATTAGAAGTCTGCGCTCCTAACCTCTACACCAAGCTGGCTAGTCACAGCCTTATGATAGGCTGTTCCCACAGAGCAGTCTCTCTCAGAGCTCTCTCAGCCTCACCCGCCTCGCAGGGTGTTGGTTGTGGGGAAAGGAAGGAAAGGCCATTGTATGTTGCTTTGCGACTACTTCAGGCAGGAGTCTCTTTTGGCATCTGAAATCACTCCATTCTCCTAAATACAGGATAGATGGACTCATATTCTAGCTGTATCTGAAGAAGTGAGCATTGACTACTCAAAGCTCATGCCTTGCCCTAAATTTTATTAATCTTTAAGGTGCTCCTGGACCCTTGCTTTGTTTCTACTGGAAAAGACAATAATGGTAGAAAAATTTGAAGGCAGTAGGAAAAGAGGAATACTTCACCTAAGATGGACAGACTTAGGTCCATTCCGCACAGGTTTAATGTAGCAGGAGTGTGGCAAATTGTAATCGGTACTAATATGCAGTTATGCACAACGTCATACACAATCTGCCACACTCCTGAAACAGTCCTGCTAGAAGCGCTTCATTATAGCGCTTCCAGGGAAATCCCAAAAAGTGGATTCACCCTCTGGAAAGCGCTACACTCTTGCAACCAATCTGCAACACTAGTGAAAAAGTTCTCTGTGTTACCATTGTTGTGGTTTCAGCAAAGTCCCTCCCCCTGGCTCTCTCCTCTGAACTTCCGGTGAAGCGATCACCATTTTTTTTCTTGGACCGAGCGGAGAGCAACGAACCAGCGAGCCTTCATTCACCCAGCGAGGCTTCTCCAGCTGCAGTCCCTCCACACAGCTGCTTTAAAGCTCGCCTCAAGTCACCAAGCACAACACAGCCCCATTTGCAAGTTCCCTTTATTTTCGGTCGAAAATCGTTCCTGTGCACGGGGGGGGGGGTCACTCGGGGGAGCGTGGCAATGATGAATCGGCAGCTCACAGGCCAGCTGCCAGCTACATGAGTCTCTACGTTAGGAGGAAGCAAGGAATCAAGGCATATTCATTGCAACGTGTTCTTAAAGGGAAAGGGGCTTTTCCGGAGCATGGTAACAACCACCCATTGGCTGCTCGTTTGATTGACGGCCAGGGGCGGGACAAAGCATGGCAAAAATCGCTTCCTTTCTAGCGATTTTTGCTGAGACCGGAAACCTGTGGGAAACGATTGAAACACAACTGCATTCCAATACAAAGGCAGGTATGCGTTACGCCAAATTCCACTATTTTAAATTCCGTTTTTTTCTTTCCGTAATCAATTTGCTACATTGATCCTGGTGTGGAATGGGCCTTAGTCAAGGAAGCTGTGGCTCTACATCGGCAAGACCTGAGAAAGTTGGTGAACCTTAGGACATTTGGGAGGCCATTCATCATTAGTATCCCAGTAAGTAGAAAGTGACGGAGGCAGTTCACACACACCAGAGCCACTACTGCTTCTGAATGACAAACTGTGTGTAAATGTTTATGTGTGTAGGGCTTTGTCCACACACTTGGAATCATTGGGCAAACACAGGGCCCCTTCAATACATCCAGGACATACAAGTGTAAGCACAAAGGGTCTTGTTCAAAAGTTATACTGGAGGTGAATTAGCGCAGAACCATCCGATGCCATTTGGCTCCCACTTGCAAGCATTTTACTTTGGAACAGTCCTTGAATTTGAAATGGCCCATTCCACAAATGTTGGCTAATGCCCTTTCAAGATGGTTTTGCAGCTGGATTTTCCTGTGCGAAACCGGAAAATCTGCTTCTATAGTGCGTTGAAAGTGCATTAGCCATTGTGTGCAGACTCATAAGGTCAAGTTCTCTGAGCCTTTAGAAAGGTTTCAAGATATTTTGACAATAAAATCTCAAAATCTACCTGCTTCCTCTGCCGTGGCATTTCATAAAGAGCACTTGCCAGGCGCAGGACAATTCCACCCTGTCATGGAGTAAATTGCTTTCGAAAACAGGAAACAGTCTGTATTTCAACACAGAACATTTTTATTCTGCAGAACAGACGGTCAAGGTCTTACAAATGTTTACATCATAAAAATCTGAATATCTTGGTAGTGGAAAAAAGGTGGGAAAAAAAGCAGAACAAAGAGAGGCGGAAGAGCAAAATGAGTGTATGAATATTTTTGACGTGTTTCTGTCATTATCATCTGCAATAAGAGATGTAAGCGTGCTCCAGGACTCTACTCCTTTTGAGCTGCAAGCCAAGAGTCTTGTGCGCTGTCACCTTCCAAGGGTGAAGAACTTGAATTTCATTCCGGTGGCATAAGCATAATCTGATGAGGCTCTGACTTTTGATGGAGCTTTCCTCCATTTCAAAAATGGTGATGTGGAAGACCAACCGATAAAGAAAAATCCTTAAAGAAGATGTCAAGAGTCAAAAAGCTAGTTGGAAGAACTGCCTGAGAACAGACTCAAGAAGGAATAGACTCAAGAATCCCTTCCCAAAAAAATGGGTCAAACATTTGACATTAGTGCAATTGACAAAATCCAAACCAAAAAAGAAACCTTATCAGTATTTTTTTGGACTATTCTTTCATTGGAATATAAATCCGAGTATTTGGGGGGTTATCTGAAATAATTGAGCCCCAGTAATCCCCAACACCCCCCTTCAAGGATCGCTGCCTTGTTGTGGCAAGGGGGCTTGCGTAGTTCAGTGAAGCTATGAGCTATGCCGTGCAGGGCCACCCAAGACGGACAGGTCATAGCTGAGAGCTCTGACAAAAGGTGATCCACTGGAGAAGGCAATGGCAAACCACTCCAGTATCTTTGCCATGAAAACTCTATGGACAGTTCCAATAGGCATAACGATATGACGCTGGAAGATGAGCCCCTCAGGTCGGAAGGTGTCCAATATGCTACTGGGGATGAGCAGACGGCTAGTACGAGTAGCGCCAGAATGAATGAAGCGGCTGGGCCAAAGCCGAAAGGAACCTGGAACGTCAGATCCATGAATCAAGGCAAGCTGGACGTGGTTAAACAAGAAATGAGAAGACTGAACATCGACATTTTAGGAATCAGTGAACTAAAATGGACAGGAATGGGTGAATTTAATTCAGATGACCATCAGGTATACTACTGTGGACAAGAATCTCGCAGAAGAAATGGAGTAGCATTCATAATCAATAAGAGAGTAGGAAAAGCAGTCTTGGGATACAATCCCCAAAATGACAGAATGATCTCAGTTCGAATCCAAGGCAAACCATTCAACATCACAGTGATCCAGGTCTACGCCCCAACCACTGCTGCTGAAGAGGATGAAGTTGATCAGTTCTATGAAGCCCTACAACACCTTCTAGAAGCAACGCCCAAAAATGATGTGCTTATCATCATGGGGGATTGGAATGCTAAAGTAGGAAGCCAAAAGATAACCGGGATAACAGGCAAGTTTGGCCTTGGAGTACAAAATGAAGCAGGGCACAGGCTGGTAGAATTTTGTCAAGAGAATACAATGGTCATAGCAAACACTCTTTTCCAGCAACCCAAGAGACGACTCTACACATGGACATCACCAGACGGTCAACACAGAAATCAGATTGACTATGTGCTCTGCAGCCAAAGATGGAAAAGTTCTATCCAGTCAATAAAAACAAGACCAGGAGCTGATTGTGGTTCAGATCATGAGCTTCTTGTTGCAAAATTTAGGCTTAAATTGAAGAAAGTAGGGAAAAGCACTAGGCCACTCAGGTATGAACTAAATCATATCCCTGACGAATACACAGTGGAGGTGACAAATAGATTTAAGGAATTAGATCTGATAGACAGAGTGCCTGAAGAACTATGGATGGAGGTTCGCAACATTGTACAAGAGGTAGCAACTAAAACCATCCCAAAGAAAAAGAAATGCAAGAAATCAAAATGGCTGTCTGAGGAAGCTTTACAAATAGCTAAGGAGAGAAGGGAAGTGAAAGGCAAGGGAGAAAGAGAAAGATACACCCAATTGAATGCAGAATTCCAGAGAAAAGCTAGAAGAGATAAGAATGCCTTCTTAAATGAACAGTGCAAACAAATAGAAGAAAACAATAGAATGGGGAGGACCAGAGATCTTTTCAAGAAAATTGGAGATATGAAGAGAACGTTTCATGCAAAGATGGGTATGATAAGGGACCAAAATGGTAGGGACCTCACAGAAGCAGAAGAGATCAAACAAAGGTGGCAAAATTATACAGAAGAACTATACAAGAGCGAGCTTAACATCCCTGATGACCACAATGGGGTAGTTACTGACCTGGAGCCAGACATCCTGGAATGTGAAGTCAAATGGGCCTTAGGAAGTCTGAGCAACAATAAAGCTAGTGGTAGTGACAGCATTCCAGTTGAACTATTCAAAATCTTAAAGGACGATGCAGTAAAAGTGCTACACTCAATATGCCAGCAAATTTGGAAAACTCAACAATGGCCACAGGATTGGAAAAGGTCAGTTTACATTCCAATCCCAAAGAAGGGCAATGCCAAAGAATGTTCAAACTACCGCACCATCGCACTAATTTCTCATGCTAGCAAAGTTATGCTCAAAATCCTACAAGCTAGGCTCCAGCAATATGTGGACCGAGAACTTCCAGAAGTACAGGCAGGATTTCGAAGAGGCAGAGGAACTAGAGATCAAATTGCCAACATACGCTGGATCATGGAGAAAGCTAGGGAGTACCAGAAGAACGTCTACTTCTGCTTCATTGACTATGCTAAAGCCTTTGATTGTGTGGAGCACAACAAATTGTGGCAAGTTCTTAAAGAGATGGGAATACCAGAGCATCTTATTTGTCTCTTGAGAAATTTATATGCAGGTCAAGAAGCAACAGTGAGAACTGAACATGGAATCACTGACTGGTTCAAAATTGAGAAAGGAGTTCGGCAAGGCTGTATACTGTCGCCTTGCCTATTTAACTTGTATGCAGAGCACATCATGAGAAATGCGGGATTAGAGGAGTCACAAATTGGGATCAAGATTGCAGGGAGAAATATCAACAACCTCAGATATGCAGATGATACCACTCTAATGGCAGAAAGTGAAGAGGAACTAAAGAGCCTGTTGATGCGGGTGAAGGAGGAGAGTGCCAAAGTTGGCTTGAAACTCAACATCAAGAAAACAAAGATCATGGCATCCGGCCCTCTCAATTCCTGGCAAATAGAAGGGGAAGAAATGGAGATAGTGACAGATTTTATTTTCCTGGGCTCCAAGATCACTGCAGATGGGGACTGCAGCAAAGAAATTAAAAGACGCTTGCTCCTGGGGAGGAAAGCTATGGCAAATCTAGACAGCATCCTAAAAAGCAGAGACATCACCCTGCCAACAAAAGTGCGTTTAGTCAAGGCTATGGTCTTCCCAGTTGCAATGTATGGCTGCGAAAGTTGGACCATAAGGAAGGCCGAGCGTCAAAGAATTGAGGCTTTTGAACTCTGGTGCTGGAGAAGACTCTTGCGAGTCCCTTGGACTGCAAGGCGAACAAACCGGTCAGTCCTAGAGGAGATCAGCCCTGACTGCTCTTTAGAAGGCCAGATCCTGAAGATGAAACTCAAATATTTTGGCCACCTCATGAGAAGGAAGGACTCCCTGGAGAAGAGCCTAATGCTGGGAGAGATCAAGGGCAAAAGAAGAAGGGGACGACAGAGAATGAGGTGGATGGATGGAGTCACTGAAGCAGTAGGTGCAAACTTAAATGGACTCCGGGGAATGGTAGAGGACAGGAAGGCCTGGAGGATCATTGTCCATGGGGTCGCGATGGGTCGGACACGACTTCGCACATAACAACAACAAAATCCCCAACACATTCAGAACTTTGGGGACCACCATATAGCCAAAGTTAATGGTCATTTAAAGAGATCATAGTCCCTTTAATCATTTTCTTGGTGAACTCACCAAAGGGACCGAAATCGCTTTAAACATCTTTCCCCTCTCTATTAAAACCAATGAGGGATGGGGGGACCTTCTTTGGGGGCCCATATCATTGGACCCTCTAGTCTGAAATTTTTGAAAGTTTGGGAGTGGGGATTTGAGGAGACGCATCACCTAATATCTCCAGATCAAGTCTGGCTTTTGGAGGGGGGTAGTGTTGTTTTCTATCCTCATGCATGTATGCATAAAAGGGAGTAATGTTGGATATAACTAAGAATGGATCTGGAGAATGAAGTATAACATTTGCAAGAATGGAATGAGAAAGAGAAGGAGAAAGTGAGAGTACAAGAGGGACAGAAAAATTTCCAAGTGTGTGCATCTTTTGTTTGTGTGATGTTTTTGCTTGTCAGTTTTAGCAAGGGAAATCCTTGCTTCAGTTTACCATTTTCTTCAATAAAGAGATTTCTTGTTTGCAGTGGATGTGCTTACTGGGAGTTGGATGGAGGCTTGATAACTTCTTGTGAAGCAGTAGTTTCTATGCTGAAACAGATAAAACAGATAAAAACAGATAAAACAATTCCATCTCCTTTGTTTAATTCCTCTCCTTCTTTTCCACACTGTTTCTTTTCAGTTTCTCCCCCCTTTCACCTTAATTTTTTTCCATCTCAGTTCTTGCATATTCCAACAAACTACACATCAAGCTATGTCCTCTGCAACTCAAAAGACAATATATGGGAAAGCAGATTGCTCTGTTAAAAGACATCATGGCTGCCCTATCTGAAAGAGTTATTGCCCCTTTATGATTGATTTAACACCTTCATGTAGTTAGACAGCAACAGAACGACCCCTGATTACTCACCAAGAGGGGTCCTTCTCCTCAGGGGTCAGGAGGACAGCTTGATGATGGGTGTTTCCCAGCTCTCTTTGAGGGAGGCAGGTAATTTAAATATTCCGTCTTCCTGTGGGAAACGCCCCTCTCAGCCAGTCGGTATCTCCAGAGAGTCCTTCATATCCTGTGCCATCACTGCTATAATGGAAGCTTGTTAACGCCAGACACAGACACTACACCGAGGAAGGAGGGCAAGGAAGACTAGACACAGAACAAACCCATGCCAATAATCTAACCGTCAGGTGTCTATATTCAATGTTCTTTTTTTTTGTAAGCATTAAACCTCCAGACTGGAGAACTCAACTGAAGAATTCTGGAATCGAATCCAATCGTGATGGACCTCCCTACTGGGTGGGACAAGCTGTCCTCCTGACCCCTGAGGAGAAGGACCCCTCTCGGTGAGTAATCAGGGGTCATTCTCCCTCTGGGTCAGGTGGACAGCTTGATGGGACCTTAAAGAGCAGTCCCAAACCCAGGGCGGGTCCGTTAAACCAGGTCCATCACGTGAGACAGAACTCTACGCCTGAAGATAGCCTGTTCCATCTCCCCTTGCTGAATCTTATAATGCTTGACAAATGTGGAGGGCGTGGCCCAGGTAGCGGCCTTGCATACCTCCTCCACTGAATCTTGCTTGGCAAAGGCTGCTGAGGTGGGCTTTTCCCATTCTGCCCGTATTTTCCTCTCGAAGGACTCTGGCATAGGAAAGTTCTTTAAATTAGTTTCAGGTTTGGGAAAAAATTCTCCACTACCGTTAGAGCCATAAAACTTCCTGGCCCGTTTACAAGGGGGTTCCTCTGAGCCAGATTGCTTCAAATCCAGGATAGAAATGGATTTATTAAGCAGAAACTGAAAGTCTTCCACATTGAAAAATCTCTCAGTCTGTTGAGGTACCTGGATTGGTTCTACCTCCTCCTCATCTGTAATAAATTCCAAATCACCCTCCTCTCGTTCTCTGGCATCCATCTCCTCCTCTGAAGAATGAGATCTCTGTTGGGTACAGTGTGGTTTCTTTTGGGCTTCCTTGGTAGGCCAGCGAGGCCTGGAGCCAGAGGCCTGAGGAGACCTCCTGTGGGAATAGCTCCTTCTGGAAGCCCTGGAGTCTGGGGAGGATGAGCGGAACGAGACATGGAGGTTCTGGAACCCTGGGGCAGAAGCTGCTGGCACACCTTTGCAATTTCAGCTTGTACAGTGCTCTGCATGAGTCTTACAAAATCCAGAGGTAAATTAAATTGGCCTTGTGTGGCCTGCCCTTCGCCCGTAGCCGCTGTGTCAGCCGGCTTGGGAGGGCGTCTAGGCTGCTTAGCGGCCCTCGCGGCTTTTGAGCTGGGAAACACCCATCATCAAGCTGTCCTCCTGACCCAGAGGGAGAAAAGCTGAACATCCTGTGGTTATGGTGGGCGGAACTGCTGGCCAGGAGAGTCTCTGAAAGTTTGCTTCAAACTGAGCCGTGGAAAGTCTCTCTGAGCCACTTGCCGAATTCCTGAGCCTCTTCTGTGTTATGCCAGAAACTAGGAGCCCAAGGGATTTGGCAAAGCTTCTTTGTGAGATCTGATGCTCATGACTGTGGAAGGGAATCTAGGACTGGCAGCCTGAAAACAAATCGGCAAGTGGTAGGATTTTTACCTGAAGTTATAACTTGTGCAGAAATTTTGTTGCATTCTGTCTTGTCTGTTTCCATTACTCCAACTGTTTAATACAGGGGTAGTCAAACTGCGGCCCTCCAGATGTCCATGGACTACAATTCCCATGAGCCCCTGCCATGGACATCTGGAGGGCCGCGGTTTGACTACCCCTGGTTTAGTAGCTACTACTGACAGGTAAGTGGCACAGCCAGGAGAACTTTGGATGCCAGCCTCCATCACCTGCCCCTGCATCCTTGGTGGTCTCCAATCTAACTCCTAGCCAGGGCTGACATTGCTTAGTTACCAAGATCTGATAAGATCAGGCTAGCCAGCTTGGTGCAGTGGTTAAGAGTGCGGACTTCTAATCTAGTGAGCCGGGTTTGATTCTGCGCTCCCCCACATGCAGCCAGCTGGGTGACCTTGGGCTCGCCACAGCATTAATAAAGCTGCTATGACTGAGCAGGAATATCTGGGCTTTTTCAGCCTCATCCCCCTCCCAGAGAAGGAAAGGAAAAGGGTAGTTGTGGGGAGAGAAAAGGGAAGGCGACTGTAAGCCCCTTTGATATTCCTTTTGGTACAGAAAAGCGGCATATGAGAACCAACTCTTCTTCTTCTTGAAAGCTTACACTGAACTAAAGCGGCCCTGTACCCTTCTGGAAAATGGCGGGTTAGAAAAAAGCAAGACAATGTTATTTTTAGAGTGTCACAAGACTCCTGTTGAAATAAATCAACCCCTTTTTCTCATATCATAAGTATGATATGATAAATTTGAACATTTTTGCTGTCCTCTGATCTCCAGTTTGTGCACCCTTCTCTTCTAGCCAAACATCCCTTGCATATCTAGGACACGGAAGAGAAGAGGCCAAAACCTTTGATAATCTACAAGTAAAGTAAGTTTTATTGTGAAAAGGAAATTGTTGTATTTGCACTGTGTTGTATATTGTAATCATATGCAGGCATTGCCCTTTTGGCCTGTTCTCCACTTGTGGTCAGTCTGTGTGTTTCTCCTGCCCTTTCTCACCGGAGTTTGACTTCCCCTTCTCTGCCTGCAATGCTGCACCTTATTTTTAAGCACCACTCTTTCCTGTACTTCTAAGGCAGGGGCCCCCAACACTGAAGGAGTAACCGTCACTGGTTTCCCCTCTTTTGAAGTATCCTGTTATTAGAGAAATGGAGAGTGAACTTTATATTTTATGTATCTATTAGATTTTTATCTCGCCATTTACGACAAGCCGTCTTGTGGCAGATTACAAGATAAAACCCCATGTAAAACACAGACTAAGGATGTGCTGCAGTGACCCTGATACAGACTAAGATATCTGCAAGGTGCCTGGCAGCTTGCCCATACAGGGTAGAGCCCCTAAACGGGTCAAGAAGGATTCTAATACGTCTTGAGCTAATCGGATGATGTTTCTCAAGAAGATGTACAGAGTGGTCGATTAGATTACGGCCTAATTTGGTTGTGTTATTCTGAATGTATAAAAATCTGTGTCTGGGGCAACTTGGGGGTACTGGGTATTAGACATGAGTCACAGTGTCACCCTGTTAGTTGCTGCAGTTATTAAAATGGTTCCTATTCCAAAAATGCCAAATACATATCTCCTCCAATGCCCCCTGCAGGACAGTCTTTAGATTCTGTTCAATCATGCACACTGCAGATTTTTCATATTCCAACAATTCCAGTGGTATGGAAGATTGAACTTTAGCATATCCTATGCCCTGATACAACATCAGCACTAACATTAACTCTCTGTCTTATTTTCTTCTAGAACCTTATGGAGAAAGCCAACATGAGTGTCTTTTCAGAGAAGAACGACTCAACCACAATCCTAAATGGCAGTCATTCCCTGGCAGACATAAGTCCCTTGAGCCTGGCTGTTGCCACCTTTACCTTGGTGTCCTTCCTGGTTGGGATACTGATCAACGGGCTCTTCCTGTGGGTGCTTGGGATGAAGATGAAGAGAACAGTGAACACCTTGTGGTTCTTCCACCTGATTCTCACCTATATCCTCTCTTCTCCCTCCATACCTTTCCTTGCTGTTTACATCCTCCTTGGCTTCCACTGGGTCTTTGGCACAACAATTTGCAAAGCTGTCAACTTCTCTGCTTCACTGGGGATGTTCACCAGCGTCTTTCTGCTCACCATCATCAGCCTGGACCGCTACCTCTTCATCCACCATCCTGTCTGGGCCCAGTATAACCGCACCACGTCCCGGGCACAGAGGTTGATTGCAGGCGTGTGGTTCACTTCTCTCATCCTGAGCTCCCCCTACTTAGCCTTCCGGGAGACTCGCGTGGGAGAGAACAACAGGATCCAGTGCGTCAACAATTATGCTCTCTCCAGTGACTGGGATGATCCCAAAACAGAAGCCCTGAGGGATCGCATACACTTGGCTTTCTTTGTGGTCCGGTTCCTGCTGGCCTTCTTGATTCCCTACTGCATCATCATGGGCTGTTGTGGTGGAGTGGTGTGGGAAATGAAGAAGAGAAAGTTGGCAAGGAACAAGAAACCACTCAGCGTCTTGGCAGCTGCGGTGGCTTCCTTCTTCATCTGCTGGCTTCCCTACCATCTCTACCATGCTTCATTGCTGTTTAAGGAAGCACCTGAAGGTTTACGGCTGTCTCTGCGTGTGATTTTAATCTTCGCCATGTGCTTCAATTTCTGGGTCACCCCTCTTCTCTACCTTGTCGTTGGGGAGAAATTCAAGCAAGTCTGCAAGACGTCCATCCTTGCTTTGCTGAAGAAAGCTTTTGTGGACATTTCCATTGAACCCGAGGCTGAGGCCAGTGCTAATGATGAAGACCACCCAAACAGCCACCAAGGCAACTTGTAGATGGAGACCACTGGGGAGGCGGGCAATCATCTGCCTTCTCTTCATAGAGATTGCCTTGAGTTGCTTGTGCAAAGAAAGACAGTCCCTACATCTTATAAAGATGTTTTCCTGATTATGTGTGAACCCCTTCCCCCTTGTATGGACTCATATGCCCTGACTTGGATGGCCAAGACTAACCCACTCTCATCAGAACTCAGAAGATAAACAAGGTCAGTCCTGGTCCGTATTTGGATGGGAGGCCACTGAGGAAGTGTTAGACTTCGTCTCTTAGCAAGAGCCAGCTGCAGACTATCAGTCAAGGGGTTAAACTGTTTTTTTTTTTTTGGTAATTTTTATTTTTTTTGTTTATTTTTTAATTTTTTTTTAAAACTTATTTTTGTTAAATATAAAGCATTTACAAAAAAGTGGAAGAAAAGAAATGAAAAACCAGCTAGCAAAGCAAATATTGTTGCATAAGAGAGAAATAATATAGTACTGTTTTAAGAAACAGTAGGGTCAATCCCCATCCCATTATCAATTATACTTGATCCTAGCCTAAAAATTAATACTAGCTATCTTTCTTAAGAAAGTCCAAGTAATGACACCGTTGTTCATACGTACTCTTCAAATGGTTTCTTATTAACCATGTCAGTAGGTCTTGCCATTTTTGCTAGGTCTGCTAATTTGTCTAGCCATAAAGAAGTGTTGTTGTTGTTGTTAGGTGTGTAGTCATGGACAATGATCCTCCAGGCCTTCCTGTCCTCTACCATTCCCCGGAGTCCATTTAAGTTTGCACCGACTGCTTCAGTGACTCCATCCAGCCACCTCATTCTCTGTCGTCCCCTTCTTCTTTTGCCCTCAATAAAAATAGCAGAGTTATTGTATAAATCAGGGGTAGTCAAACTGTGGCCCTCCAGATGTCCATGGACTACAATTTCCATGAGCCCCTGCCAGCAAATTGTAGTCCATGGACATCTGGAGGGCCCCAGTTTGAGTACCCCTGGTTTATACAATAACTCTGCTATTTTTGTTACATTAACTTCTCTATTAGTTTTTATCAACAGGAAGTTCATGGTCATTACATACAGGAAGGCAATGGCAAACCACCTCTGTTTGTCTCTTGCCTTGAAAACCTTATGGGGTCACCATGACCTGGTTGAGACCTGATGGCACTTTCCCCCCTGAACTCAATATGGACCCACAGGACTAATTGTTCAGTCCACAGATATAACCTCCCTGCAAGAAGAATCCAGTCTGAAACAGGTCCTTGGGTCAATTGATCACTAGACATGAGGAATGGATGGCATTTTCTTAACAGACATGATGCTGCCTTATCCTGAGCCAGTTTGGTGTAATGGTTGGGAATGAGGACTTCTAATCTGGCATGCCAGATTCAATTCTGCACTCCCCCACATGCAGCCCCCTGGGTGACCTTGGGCTTGCCAGGCTGCCGATAACACTGTTCTGACCGAGCAGGAATATCAGGGCTCTCTCAGCCTCACCCACCTCACAGGGTGTCTGTTGTGGGGAGAGGAAAGGGAAGGTGACTGTAAGCCACTTTGAGCTTCCTTTGGGTAGAGAAAAGCGGCATATAAGAACCAACTCTTCTTCTTCCGAGCCCGACCACTGGCTTTATCTGACTGGAAGCTGCTCTCGGGGATGTTAAAAAGAGGCCTTTCACATCATCTTCAGCCAGCCCTTAACTGGAGATGCCAAGGATTGAACCAGGAACCTTCTGAATGTGAAGATGACACTCCGTGCAACAGTGGAAGGCCAAGGGGAGGGGGAGGAGGAGAGCAGGTTTTTCACACCCCACTTTTCACTACCTGAAGGAGTCACAAAGTCACTTACAAACACCTTTCCCTTCCCCACATCAAACACCCTGTGACGTCGGTGGGGCTGAGAGACCATTAAGATAATAGCTCTGAGAGAACCGTGACTGGACCCTGGTCAACCAGCTGGCTGCATGTGGAGGATTGGGGAATGAAAACCAGTTCTCCAGATTAGAGTCCACCGCTCTTAACCACGACACCAAGCTGGCTCTGTCGTGTCCTGGGAAGGAAGTCTTCAGTAAGCTCAGGAACTGGACTGGCTTTCCAGGTGACATTTGGGACCCTAAGCAGTAACTAGGAAACCCTGAAAGCTCATGCCAAATTTCGTGTTTTCATAAGCTCAAAGTGTTATGTTTTTATCTATTTTGGACCATGAATTAGAATCATATGGTAGATTGAGTTGTGAGTTGTGCGTGTCCTACATAGTGCAGGGGGGTGGACAAGATGACTCTGGAGGTCCCTTCCGACTCTATGACTCTATGATTCTATATTGTTAAGACGTAATGGCATGGAAAACCAGTTTGGTTGATTTATGCTGTATAATATTGTATGCTGTATTATGCTATGTAATATTGTATAATATTGTATTACTCTGTGTAATCCTTATCAATTGTTTGTGAAATTTGTGAAAAATTTGTGAAACCCGCCGGGGGGTGGGGGTGGAGTGTGTCCGGGGTGTCCGAGTTGGAATAGGGCCAATCTGGGTGCGGCCACCCTGAACGGCCCAGCCCGGCCCCTACAGCTCCTGCCCTCAATCACTGGCCACTTGCCCCTCAACTCATACATGCTGTGAACACAGGAGGACAGGGGGGGATGGCCGCCTCCTCCCCTCGCTCCCCAAACCCCAACCAATGCAGGATATGGCGGTCACCTCTCCCCTTGGGTGGGCTCTCAGGTATGGGTGCTTGGGAGCCCAACAGCTCTCTTGGGTTGTCGACCCTTGTTTCTTTCTTAGAAGATTTTGAGACCACCCTCCCGGCAACCCCCCCAGATCGCCAACGCTGCCCCATAAAGTGGCTGGAGAATAAACCCATCAAGTCTTTTGGTTAATTAAAAGTTTTATTCCTAATACTAATGAAATGCCAGTAATGAAAAGAAAGTATTGCCCCTCAAATAAAACTGTAAAAAAATAATAGTACAACATGTAACACGAAGCAGCAAGGAAGCAGCCTTCCCTAGGTTGAGGTGCCCACGCTCGGCACGCCTCTCAGGAGGGGTCTGGGTGCACACGTCCCCGGTGCTTCCGGATCCAGCTGCTCACCCGACTGCCCAGAGGCCTACGTCTCCTTCCTCCTTCTGGTGCCGGGCTACGCTCCGGCCGCGGCGCAGGATGATGACGCCTGAAGGCATTCCGGACCCACCGGAGCAGGTTTTGGAGACTGTGGTGGGATGTGGGTAGAGCCGCTGGGGTCTCCACGTGCTCTTCTGCTGTGGCCACTTTCAGACCCTGCAGGAATGAGAGATGCCACAGGCTGACCTCGGCTTCACGGCCCTGACTGTGGCTCTGTGGCTGTGGCTCCAGGGAGGGACATGGGCTCTCGCTCCAGGTGGCTTTGAGTCCCAGGTGGGCTGCGCAGGAGGGCCTGGCCTGTGGAGTGTGGAGTGGCCAATCTCCCCCTCTAGAACAGGGAGGGAGGGAGGGGGGGAGATGGTTTCAGGGCTGCACTCCAGCCAGCCTCCTGACCCATTGGACCCGTTCAGAGGGGTGGTTTTTTGCTAGAGGCTAAACTGGCCATGCTTTCTGGGTACTTCCTGCGAAAAGGCTGGGTCAACAGAAGAGCTGGCCCACTGAATTGGTGGAAGAGTGCCATGTAGGACACTTGCATGCAGGAGCAGTCTATCTCTGAGGGCCTGGAGTTGGGCACAAGCAGCCCAAGAGGGCCTGCATTTCCCCCTGGGAGATCTGTCAGGCTACATTCCGAATGCTGGGAAGGGCCACGGTGATGTCAGTGGCCATACGGCCACCCCTGTCTTTTGAGTCCCACGGTCCTCTTCCTCAAGCTGTCTAGACCAGGGGTAGTCAAGCTGCGGCCCTCCAGATGTCCATGGACTACAATTCCCAGGAGCCCCTGCCAGCATTCGCTGGCAGGGGCTCATGGGAATTGTAGTCCATGGACATCTGGAGGGCCGCAGCTTGACTACCCCTGGTCTAGAACTTGCCTCTTGGCTGTGATGGGGTTAGCAGCACGTACCTCATTGTTTCTTGCCAAAGCCTCCTTGGGGCTGGGCGGCAGGGACTCCTCCTGAAGGGGGTGAGGGTTCTTATGGGTCCCTTCCTCACCGCGGTTGGCCTCCTGGCCTCCGTCCCCCTTGCAGGCTCCATCCAGTCGTGTGTCCGCCACCTGATCTCCGGCATCTGTCCTTTCAGGGGGCTTAGGAGAGTCCTCAGCATCACACAGGGTGCTGAACGTGTGATAGCAGGGGTAATGCCCGGTGGGGGACCCAGTGTCCTGGCGGAGGTCTGTGCTGTCAAGAAGGTAGCAACTCTCTTGCTCCAACTCTTCCGGAGAGCCTGGCCTTGGAATACGGAGGCTGTCTGTCACCTGCCCAACACTCTCAGGTCTGTAAATGGAGGCAACCTGGAAGGGAAACATGACTGAGAAACTAACAAATGCTTTGGACGATGCCGTTGAAGAGAAGAAGAAGAGTTGGTTCTTATATGCCGCTTTTCTCTACCCGAAGGAGGCTCAAAGCTGATTACGTTTGCCTTCCTCTTTCCTCTCCTCCCTGTGAGGTGGGTGAGGCTGAGAGAGTCCTGATATTACGGCTCTTTCAGAACAGCTTTATCAGTGCTGTGTCTAGCCCAAGATCACCCAGCTGGCTGCACGTGGGGGAGTGCAGAATCGAACCTGGCATGCCAGATTAGAAGTCTGCACTCCTAACCACTGCACCAAGCTGGCTCTCCAGTTTGGAATCTCAGAGTCGTAGTCAGGGAAGAGTGGAAGCCCTGATCCATTTACTATTATCTCTGGTGGATAAGATCTCACGTGTCAGGAGCCAGGAGGGAAACGCTGAGCTAAATGGTCTCAGCAGATGTTCAATAGGAAGTAAAGCCCATTTCTCTGGCCTCCATCTCCATGCTGAAGGTCATGGGATCCCTCTAGAATTAAAGGCTCTAAGGCACGGTGAGAGGGCTGTCACTGCCTGCAGAGCTGCTGCCAGTCAGAGCTGGCAAGATTAAAGCTGGCAGACCAAGAGGCTGACTCTGCCTAAATCAGCTCCAGGTGTTTCTGGAAGTTCCCATCGCTCAGTGGTCAGGCACCATGATTTGCACACGCCAAGGAGATCCCGGGGGCAGTTGGGGAGTAGCTCCTGCCAGTCAGAGGAGAGGAGACAACCGGGATGGCCTGCTGGAGCCTCGTTTGGCAGCTTCCGAGGAAGGTGGGGGTCCCACTCATTCAGCCTATGGACTTGGCCCTCTCATGTATTTGGGTGGAACGGTTTCCCTTATGTGAGCTTTGAACTTGGCAAATTGTTCCTAACCACTTGGTGCATTTAACGAGAGAAATAAGGGTTGTCAAATGTCCAGGAGGGGCTTGTAATCTCATTGGCCTGCCTCCAGCCCGGACAGGATCTTGCCTGCCCACTGAATTCTTCTCTCATTCCCCATGGCCCCTGAACCAACCAGCTTTTCTGCCTCTCCTATGAAGACTCACCACTTTTACGATGACCTCCAGAGGTTGACCTTGTTTTGCCCTTGGATGAGGCCGGGTGTCCTCCAGGGAGCCCAGGACCGAAGCTTGGTTGATCTCCCCTTCTTCTTTGTCCTTTTGAATGTCCTGGGAAGGACATTCTTCTTCTTCTTGTTCATCAATCTGTAAGGCCCAGAGAAGGTTAAATTTAGGGCCCTCCTATGAATCATCACAGGTGGCTTTTCATGAAGAAACAGGGATGCATATTTCATTCATTTCTTATCTCGTTAATTTGCACCAGTGAAGCAATGTGGTGACTCTGGAAGCCATGCTCTGCATACGGAGTTTTAAATCTGGTGTCATTGGCATCCCACGTGCCAGGGTATAGCTGATGCTCAGGACCATGGGGAGGAGACCAGACTATGGAAACAGGCACCCTGATGCTGCACCTGGCAGCTTCATAGGGACTGGGGTGTCCTCCTGGCAGCTGTTTTGCTCCCTCATTCATTTTCTGGACATGGACCTCTCACTGATTTTTCTTGCATTCCTCCAACTCCTAACCCAGCCTGTGCTTCTGGTGATCTGCCCAGCTTCTGCCTTTCCTTTCAAGACTCACCTGGTTTGCTAGGCACCTCCTCTGTAGAGGATCACACTCCTCTGGGCTGTCATAACCCAAAGACATTTCTGCAGCATCTTCCTGCACCTCAGTGGACCTATCCTGATGTTCCTCTTCCTCCTCCGGTCTTTTCTTCTGCTGCACCTGCAAGGCCAAAGTGTCCAGGGAAGGTTGACATTACGACCCTTCTCAGAAATCCCATTTGCCTATTTAGCCACTGAGTCACACTGCTGACTCATGGTCCATGTATGGTCTACTAAGACTCCAAGATCCTTTTTACACATACTACTACCAAGACACATCTCCCCTATCCTAAATTGGTGTAGATGGTTTTTCCTACCGGAATGCAGAATTTTACATTTGTCCCTATTGAATTTCATTTTATTCCGGTTTGCCCACTTCTTAAGCCTCTTCCCCTAGTGGTTCCCAGGTGTCCCAATCTGGTAGGAACAACAATAGAAAAGCAAGGGAAAAGGTCCCTTTAAGGGATGGATGAAGACCTGATGCACAGGGCTGGTGGCCCCTCTCCACCCCTCCCCTCCCTTGTGCCTCTCCAGCACCTGGTGTTTTCTTGGGAGATGGCCTCTGAACCGTCAATGAAAATTCAGGATAGTAGAGGAAAGGCACTCAGAGAGAAGTCCTATTGTGAAAAAAAGTCTGGGGTTGAAGAAAGGTCCATTTGGACCTTGGTCAGACTACTGATTACACGTAATGGGCACCAAACTGTTAAATCTTACCATACAATTTATTTTTTTGTGCCATTCCTAATATGACCTACAGTAGAACAGCAGATCAGTAGAACATGACTGCTCTCCAATGTTGTAATTCAGGGGTAGTCAACCTGTGGTCCTCCAGATGTTCATGGACTACAATTCCCATGAGCCCCTGCCAGCGTTTGCTGGCAGGGGCTCATGGGAATTGTAGTTCATGAACATCTGGAGGACCACAGGTTGACTACTCCTGTTGCAATTGACGTATAAGACAAGCTCTAATGATGTGAGCATATTTTACCCCACCATTCGGGATCTGGTCCCTTTGGCCAGCCAGATCTCCCTCGCCTTTCCCCTCACCTAGTGGCATTTCTGTTTATGCAGCCCCCACACCCTCTAAACAGAAAGTCACCGTCTCTCTTACCATTTCCTCCGCCATTAGTCTGGCAGCTTCTCTAGAGTATTTACCAGCTTGAAATACCAATTTCCCTAGAAGGGCGATGTGAGTACACAAGTCGGTTGTCCGTTGAGTCTGGACCCAACTGACCAGGCAAGGGAGGTTCCGAGCTGACCTCATCAAAGGTTCTGGATTTTCCCACGGGGGAAGATTCTATCCCAACTGGGCCTGCTTTGGTCCCCCACAGAGCTTGAAGAAAACAGATGCCAATGCCAAATGCTTGAAGGAAAGCAAACCCTTATGAAAAACCATTTCATGTTTTTGGAAACCCATAAAATCAGCATTATTCAATAGAGCCAGTGGCTGACTGTATGCTATGTACCACCCACCCACACACACACACACACACACAGACACACATCCAGCAGGGCATTATGCCAGAAAGCCCATCCACCCAAAGAGCCATTTTCTGGAGATCAGTTGTCGTTTGGGGACATCTCCAGATTAAGGATGCCTTTCTCCAGTTGGGGCCTGAGGATCTCGGAATTACAGAGATCAGGAGCTCAAAACAGCTGCTTTGGATGGTGGATTTGTATGCTCATGAGGTCTCTGTCCTCCCTCTCAAATCTCCAGGCCTGCGTGGGAAGAAGGGCGGAGTCCTCAGGGCAAAGGGAATCAGGAGGCCAACTGGGTCTGAGAAGGGCAAAGAAAGAGCGGCTCCAGAAGGAGCCTCCATAGATCTTCAGCCTCCAGGGCAGAGGTAGTCAACCTGTGGTCCTCCAGATGTCCATGGACTACAATTCCCATGAGCCCCTGTGTCTGCTGGCAGGGGCTCATGGGAATTGTAGTCCATGGACATCTGGAGGGCCACAGGTTGACTACCCCTGCTCCAGGGAACTGCAAGACTTGAGAGCCCCTAGCCCAGGAGAAGAGGCAGCTGGAGGCCCCTCACCTCCTGCTGTGATGTTCCTGGATACAAAAGGCAAAGAGAAGGATGATGGCAGAGTGAGAAAAGGCAGCAGGGGGCTTATAGGAGAGAAAGCAGAGGGGGCCAAAGAAGCTTATCCCTTGAATTAAACTTGGTGGGTCTTAAAGGGGCTCCTAAACTCAGACTTTGCTGGGAGTGAAAACAGTTTACAAAATATCTAGCAGGGAAAACGGCTGGCGAGAACTTTCCTCCCATTATGTTAAAGCTCGAGGAATCTCAAGGCTTGTGGGGCCAGGGTGGTATTGCGGGTTACGGTATCGGGTGGTATAAGGAAGACCCAGTATGGAATCATGGCTTGTACCACGGAGACTCCCTGAGTGACCTTGAGCCAGTCACACTTTCTCAACCTAGCCGACCTCGCAGGGCTCTTTAAAAATTTCCAAAGATGCAGAACCCACCACCTCCCGAGGAAGCCTGTTCCACTGAGAAACCGCTCTAGCTGTCAGGAACTTCTTCCTGATGTTCAGATGGAATTTCTTTTGAATTAATTTCATCCCCTCCGGGGCAAAAGAGAATAATTCTGCTCCATCCTCTACATGGCAGCCTTTTAAATACTTGGGGCCATTTCGCACGGGGATCTTTGTTGCAAATTGTTTGCGGAATGAAAAATCGCCATTTAAAATAGTGGAATTCGTCGTTTTGCACACCTGGCTTTGTAGTGGAATCAGTTGCGTTTTTTAGCGTTTCCCACAGGCTTCCGGTCTCGGCAGAAATCGCTAGAAAGGAAGCGCTATTGCCAAGCTCGTCCCGCCCCTGGCCGTCAAGCAGCCAATGGGCAGCCGTTAGCATGCTCCCAAACAGCCGCTTTCCCTTTAAGAAAGGTTTTTTTTTAAAAAAACAGACCCATAGCAACGAATCTGTGTAGATTCGTTGCTACGGAGAGACCCATCCAGCTGCCTAATGTGAGCTGTCGTTTGATTGTATGATCGTTTGCACGCTGCCTCGAGTGATAAAAAAAAATTCCCCCCCCCCCTTCTCACGGGCTCGATTTTCGGCTGAATTTATGTGTAAAAAATAAAGGGACTTTATTTCAGCAAACGGGCTTTTAAGTGGTTTGTGCTTAGTGACTAAAGGTGAAGGACTGAAGCCAGGGAAGCCTCTAAACAGAAAGAGGCTCGCCGGTGCGTTTATCCCCGCTCGCTCCGAGAAAAAAAAATGGCGATCGCTTCGCCGGAAGTTTGGAGGAGAGAGCCAGGGGGAGGGACTTTGAAGAACCAGCAACAATGGTAACGCACAGGTCTTTAGCGCTAGTGTTGCAGATTGGTTGCAGGAGTGTATCGCTATCCGGAGGGTGAATCCACTTTTCTGGATTCCCCTGAAAGCGCTAAAACGAAGCGCTTATTGCTGATCGGTTTCAGGAGTGTTGCAGATTGTCTACGACGTCGTGGGTAATGCCAAATTAGTAGCGTTTTCAATTAGCAACCATTGTGCTATTTTTAAGCCGTGGGAAATGGCCCTTGAAGATGGTTATCAGATCCCCTCTCAGTCATCTCCAGGCTAAACAGACCAAGCTCTTCCAACCTTTCTTCAGGCTAAACAGACCAAGCTCTTCCAACCTTGGTCTCCAAACCACTCACCATCTTTGTTGCTCTCCTCTGGACATGCTCCAGTTTGTCTACATCCCTCTTCAATTGGGGTGCCCCAAAACTGAACACAGTACTCCATATGAGGCTGAACCAGAGCAGAGTACAGCGGTACCATCACCTCCCGTGAACTGGACACGATACTCCGTTTGATACAGCCCCAAATCCTATTTGCCTTTTTAGCCATTGAGTCACACTGCTGACTCATGTTCAGCGTATAAGACTCCTAGATCCTTTTTGCACATGCTACTGCCAAGACAAGTCTTCCCCATCCTATAATGGTGTATTTGGACTGGAAGTAAAACCATTTTTACCATTTGCCTGAATACCAGAGTGATCTTGCAATAGCATGGCATGGTGACATCACTTCCAGTACATGCCAAAAATAACATCACCCCATAGCCTTGGCCCCTCCCCACTCCTGGCAAGTGCCCCCCCATCCCCCGCTTGTTGCCAGGAGTGACCTGCCAACACTAGCTTGAAGCTGTTTCCTCTTTCATGTGTGTATTTTTGAGAATTGGGTTTTCAGTGGATTCTATAAGCCTTTTTCTTTCTATTATGCTTTTATCCATCTTAGTGGCCCTGAGCAGAAAAATGATACTCAAATGTTGTAAATAAACGAACAGCTGCCAAGAGACTGGTTTTAAATCTCCCTTAATTTATCTGTTAATAAATTCCAGACCAAAGAACTTCCGGGATCCTGGTAAAACGTATATTCCTGCATGACATTACACTGATTTAACATCTTCCTTTTGAATTACTTTCTTTTTAGAGAAATAATGATTTCATTTGACATACGTACATAGATATATAAAGCTATCTATTGCTGATGATCAGAAATAAATTGTGATTTGAAAACATTTCCTGGCTGGTTTTGGCTTAGATAAATGCAGAAAGAGAGAAAGTAGAATCTTTTCTTTTTTTTTTGGCAGGGGGGGGGGAGCTGGTTCAGTGGGAGAATTGCTGCATTTCTATTCCACAGATGAGTATGGATTTATTGGTTTGTTAAAAGAGTTGATTCACTCTGTTAAATAATTTGTGAAATTAATAGCTTTGGAGCGAACTTTTTACACACCTGCAATAATTGTTAAAATATTATTCCAGCAATTCTAGCAGCAATTTTGATGGCTTTTGATAACTAGATCCTCCACTCTTATCAATAAACTCTAGGAAACTAAGGTCACAGTTCCCATGAAGAAAATGGCTGCTCTGGAGGGTGCACTCTGTGGCATTGTATCATGCTGAAGCCCCGCCCCACCCCGCCCCAAACCCTGCCTTATCTAGGCTCCACCCCCAAAGTCTCCAGGCCTTTCTCAAACCAGAGCTGGCAACCCATCTTTGGGAATTTTTAAACAGAGGCTGGATAGTCATCTGACGGAGAGGCTGATTCTGTGAAGGCTCAAGGGGGTGGCAGGTGACAGTGGCTGAGCGATAGGGTTGTGAGTGTCCTGCATAGTGCAGGGGGCTGGACTAGATGACCCAGGAGGTCCCTTCCAACTCTATGATTCGATGATTCTAACCCTATTTGACAATGAAGTGTCCTTTGCATATTCTCTGAAACTCTGTTGTTTTAAACATGCTTTCGTCATTGTTTTAATGTGTTTTAAAACAAATAATTAAGAGAAATAGCTAAAAGATATGTGTTAGCCCTTTTATTTTCTTTTTAAACATTCAAGTAGAGCTCCCTGAGGAAGCTCAAAGTGTAACCCTTAGGGGTTGTTAACATATTGGAATAAACTTGTCTTCCCACAGCACCATTGCTCTTTCTTCGTCTCAGCTCAAGTTGGAGCAGCCCTTCATTTCCTTCCATCTGGAAAAGACCCTTTTGCCCTGTTGGGAGAGCCAAAACAGCTTGCAGTCAGGCTGCTCAAAATCATAGCATCACAGAATAACAGAGTTGGAAGGGACCTCCTGGGTCATCTAGCCCAACCCCCTGCACTATGCAGGACACTCACATCCTAATTGCTCATCCACTGTGACCTGCCACCCCTTTGAGCCTTCACAGAATCAGCCTCTCTGTCATATGGCTATCCAGCCTCTGTTTAAAAATTTCCAAAAATGGAAATTTTGTAAATGCCACTTACAAAAATGTTTCTGAGGCTACCCATGTTGGTCCATATGATCTGGGCCTTCAGAGACCAGCAAAAGTTTTTAGGGTGTAAGCTTTTGAGAGTTAAAGCTCCCTCGGTCGGACATGAGCAGAAATGGAGATCTCTGAATCCTTGGATTCCAGGCACACCATTTCCACAGTAGAGCCAACTCCCCACCTCAGTGATCCTAAAGGCTCAATAATCACATAATTTCTTCTAGGAATAGACCCAAAGACCTTCCCTCCCGTTCCCTGTGTTTTCCTCAGGCTTCAACTTGCTCTTTTTGAGTTTGGAAATTCTGAATTTGGTTTATTTCCCCTACACCATGCCATCACTTTGGGTCATCAGGGTTCTGTGTGCTCATCCACCTTTTCCCACCTCTGCTGGACTCTATTCCCCTATAAACAATTCCTCAAAATTCCAAAAACATCAAAACGAACTCCTAGGTATTCTTTCGTTTTCGGTATCTTCGTCAGTGATGCAAGATACTCTTTAACCAGGGGTAGTCAAACTGCAGCCCTCCAGATGTCCATGGGCTACAATTCCCATGAGCCCCTGCCAGCATTTGCTGGCAGGAGCTCATGGGAATTGTAGCCCATAGACATCTGGAGGGCTGCACTTTGACTACCTGTCTTTAACCTTTAATAATCAGTCCTCTTTGAATGAATTCCTACCATATATCAGAAGGATGTGACCTTAATCCTATGGTAATATGTATGTAGTTCAATCTCCAAATGTTTCTATAGTGTCCACTGTACAGATGTCTACAAGTATTAGCATCATCAAGTGTAAATGCTTTTTAGTAGTGACACTATAGAAACTTTTGGAGATTGAACCACATACATATTACCATAGGATTAAGGTCACATCCTTCTGATATATGGTAGGAATTCATTCAAAGAGGACTAATTATTAAGTATCTTACATCACTGACGAAGATACCGAAAATGAAAGAATATCTAGGAGTTCGTTTTGATGTTTTTGGAATTTTGAGGAATTGTTTATAGTGGAATGAACTGTTATTTGCCATCGCCAGCTTGAAAATCATTTCATTTGCTTGTATTACGGCTGACGGGTCTTCACCTGTTGGACTCTATTCCACGACATGTCTGCCAGTATTTTTAAAAATGATTTTGCATTGTAACGCTATTTGTAACACTATTAATGCTGTTACTGAGTGTTAAGGGCAATTAAAATTACGTCGTGTTAACAAGCATGTGCAAAAGGTAAAAGGAAACTGTGTGATGCATCATGGGAGGCTGCATCTTTTTGGAGAAATTGCAGAAATCATATACCAGGAAACAAAGCCCTTCTGCGTAATAACTTGTGCAAAATTGCCGTTTTCATTGAAAAGCAACATGAAAGCTGCACTGTGGGAAACATGTCAGAAAGTTTTGTAATGAATGCTTGTTAAGGATGCAAAGGGACAATGGCTATTGTCATCAACTTGATTACAGCAAAGTGGGAAGGGCTTGGGGGCAGACAATTTTGTCTCTGTAGTGAGACAAAAGTCCTATATTCCTGTTCGCTAGCGGGTGTGTGTGTGAACAATGTAATGAACTTGTGAATTGACTGGAGTTCAGCTATCTTGTGCTATCATTTCCCTTTGAAATGTGTTTTTTTTTTTAGGATTGTCCCTCTGGGGCCAGCAACAGAATGACCTTGAAAATGAAAATGTTCTTAAAGAAATTTCAAAGGGGGATTATAGCACCAATCAAGCTGATTACAAAAGGGCAGTGCCCCTCTGCATCCCTTACAGCAGGGGTAGTCAAACTGCGGCCCTCCAGATGTCCATGGACTACAATTTCCAGGAGCCCCTGCCAGCATTCGCTGGCAGGGGCTCCTGGGAATTGTAGTCCATGGACATCTGGAGGGCCGCAGTTTGACTACCCCTGCCTTACAGGCATTCTTACAGCACCCCTCCCACCTTCTGATAAAAGGATTTCAATCTCTGCTTCTATTCTACCGTGTCTGACAAAGGGCACTTTGACCCTTGAAATGTACTGAAACTTTTTGTTCTCTACGGTGCTACCAGACTCAAATCTAACAAGAAAGATAGTTGACAGAGTGAACAGATAGTGGACATTGAAAAAAATGTCGTCAGATATCTGAATGCAAAATCTTGGATGGAGTGGTCTTTGGAGTCTAGAGTGGAGAACAGGAAGCCTGGAAATATGCATGAAACCAGCAGAAATGGTGCAAAACAAAAGCAGTCACCCATCCAACATTTGAAGACAACCCTAAACTACAAAGCACCCCCTCCCCTCCCAATCTATTATTTGCAGGAGAAAAGCCTGACATATTTTCATAGGGCCTATTTACTCTGGTGCTGGGGTGCCCAACATGGTACCCAGGGATATCATGGCATCTCCCAACATCTTACCTGTTGCCAACAAAGTGTTTTTACAAAGTAGGTGGAGTGAGCTGGACCCTTCTGCCCAGCAGGGCTTTTCACTGGCCACCGGAGATCTGATTAAAATAACATTGTTTTGGCAGCAGCTGTTGTGATAGACAGGTCTTAGAAAAGAAGACAGTGAGTGCAGAAACAACAACAGCAGTGAGGGGTTACAAATTTTCACTAGGCCGACAGAAGCAGGGCAAATTGCCAGACACAGCTGACTGAGAGTTATTATTCTGGCTGTGGGCTGGAGGGAAGACAGTTCAGTCTGAGACTGGTTTGAGAGAGTTTGACAGAACATTAGCTGAGAAACACATCTGAAGATAAACTCAAGTGAGAGAGCAGAGTTTTCAATTGATGGATAATCCACACAGTACCTAGTCAACTAGGGCAGTAATCTAGCAGAGGGAATTGGGGTAATAAGGTGGTGTTTATGTCAAAATTGTCAAATTGGTAGGACTGTCCTTCTAAGGGATGGGAGGACCTCACCTAGTTGTATGGGGAAATCAGGGGTGTATTTCCTAGGATTCCTCTCTCTGAACAAGCAGGGAAAGTGGGGAAAGTTATAGAACAGAATGCCATCTTTTATTGTAATAATGGGGTATTTATGGGATTTTATGTGATTTTACTTTGATTTTATATTTTATTGTGAACTGCCGTGAGACCTTTTGGCGAACAGTGGTATATAAATAAATAAATAAATAAATAAATAAATAAATAAATAAATAAATAAATAAGTAAGTAAGTAAGTAAGTAAGTAAGTAAGTAAGTAAGTAAGTAAGTAAGTTTGTGTGAGGTAGAGTTCTAGTAACGGACTAATGGTTCATTCAGGATGATAGAAGTTGGTGGCACGGGCTAAGAGTGCCCGCTTTCTGAGCACTGTGTGTGTGTCAGGGGAACTCCAGAAGATAAAGATAAAAGAAGAATAAACGTGTTTTATTTATTATTCATTTATTATTCAATTTATAGCCCTCCTTACTCCGAAGCTCAAGGCAGGTTACAAGTAGTCATACTACCAATATAAAACCCTCTCCCCTAAAATCAACGCCCTATAAAGCATCAAGAAAGTGAAAATTCTCTTCTCCCCTCTGTTAGGCCAAATAAATTTCACAAACAGCCTTCGGTAAGAAAGAAAGTTTGTTTGTGCCAACAGAAACAAAGCTTAGTTTCTTTGGTGAAAGCCAAGACCTTACTCCCTACTTGCTAGTATAAAGCAGTTCATCTAGGAAAATTCCATCTATTCTGTCGCTCCCAGGGCATTCCTGGGCCGGGCTCACGTTCTTTTCCCTATACACCCCAAACATACAATTTCCATACATGCATGTGCATTAAAATGAGCTCGAAGTCCACCTGGGGCCCATTCCGCACACATAGGATAATGCAATTTCAATGTGCTTTGGCAGCTGGATTTTCCTGTACAGAACAGGAAAATCTACTTCTAAAGTGCATTGAAAGTGCATTATCCTATGTGTGCAGAATAGGCCCAGGTGTGGTGATTCTACTATGCTAATAAGCCTAGCTCAGCGTCAACATCTATATCTCTCACCTTTAGTCCAAAAAAACTGGTTTTTACAACAGGGGTCTTATCTGTCAAGTGGGGTGCCAAGATTCCGAGATTCTATCTAACCTGTTGTTTCTCTAACCCATTTTACTATCAGGGTGAAATGCTTATAATACGAAACAAGAAATTCAGCTCTCACCCTTCACCTCTACAAACAACCACAAAGGGGTCTGCTTGATGACCTAGCGCAGGGGTAGTCAAACTGTGGCCCTCCACATATGCATGGACTACAATTCCCATGAGCCCCTGCCAGCATTCGCTTCTCAGTGTAAAAGAAACCTTAACATCTGGCAGAAAAGCCCAAGAACATCTGGAAAAGCCTGTAACTAGGAGCTGTGAACCAACTGATTTGTATATTGAATATTGATTCCTCATTCTTTTCTTTCCTCTCTTTGTAAATAAAACCTTTGTTGGTAAAAACACCTCAGTACTATTCTGACTAAGGGTTTTTCTTTTAAAGAAAAGAGGGCTGGAGAGAAAATTTACCTCAGTGTAGGGAGTGGGGTAGAGGTATTTGCCAGCATGGATTATTTCTTTCTCTCTTTTCCAGTGAATTGTCCCCTGTATTGGGCTTGCTCATTGTATGGACATTTGTGTAAGGAGGGGGACCACTTCCCATGGTGGCCATTTTGTGGCTGGTTCAGCCTCCCAGGGCAGCCATTTTGTGGTTGTGCCCCACACCCTGTTAGAATTTCTAAGGTGCCCACGGTCTCCAAAAAGTTGGGGACTTTCCAAAGCAGCCACTGGAAACACCCTTTGAATGAATGTTCAGTACTGCCTAAAAATGTGATTAACAAACATTCAGTATTGGTGCAGTTGCTGGTTCAATCCACATTTGCAGCCATGAGCAGAAAACCGACCGGGCGATATTAATCCTATTTTGTCTGGGATAAAAACACATGACTTTGGACAACTTGCCTTTGGTTCCTTTCTGTATATTTCAGGGGTGGCCACATTGTGGCTCTCCAGAGGTCCATGGACTACAATTCCCATGAGCCCCTGCTGGCTTGGCCCCTGGTATATCTCCTTTCATTCCAGATGTTGGTTTTCTCTCTCTCAGGACGAACATAGCTTTATGCGATGTTGTCTGGGGGTTCGAAGTTGAAGTAAATCCCACTATACCGGCTGGCAGAGTCCTGGAGCACATAGACGGGCGCATTGCCCTCCCTGAGGTTAATGTTGACGTAGACCTCGTTGGCATCATCGGCCGTCTGTTGGCCTTGGGAACGGAATGAAACTTGTCTACGCTTCCAAAGCCTAAAAGTAAATTCCATGATTGGAATACCGTAGTTAGTTAGATGGTGGAAGGTGGGAAGTACTCGGAACTGGGCTGGTGGGTAGAGAGCAAGCACTTAAAAACTCACCCGATCAGGCAGGTCCCGAGCAAAAAGAGGCCGGCTGTGATCAAAGGCCCTCCGATAGCAAAGATCAGGATGTGAGGGTGAGCTCCTGCAATGTTAGAAATGAGACCCGAAAAAAACTGAGGCTCATCATATCTGTCCAAAAGCAAAGGGGCCAGATATGAAGAAGCACCACAAGTCAGCAACAGGCAAGAAAACAGAAAACAGAAAACGCCTGATTTTGTTAACTTCATTAACATAAAACTCTCAACACTTTTTCTCTTCTTTGGAGTTTAGCCAGAAGAATGTTCAGATTTCATTTCATTTCCAATGACCCTTCCTCAGTGGCTAGTACTGTATTTACAATTTATATAAGCCAAAATCTCAGTCTCAGTTAACTTCTTGATTTATAATCTGGCGAGCCGGGTTTGGTTCCCCGCTCCCCCACATGCAGCCAGCTGGACTGAGAAAGCTGTTCTGACCGAGCAGGAATATCAGGGCTCTTTCAGTCTCACCTCCCTCTCAGGGTGTCTGTTGTGGGGAGAGGAAAGGGGAGGAGATTGTATAAGAACCAACTTCCGTTTAAAGTGACTTCATGGTTTTTTCACACATCTGTTAGATAAGGAAAAACCTTCTTCCTCTCCTTGAGGTCCCAGCCTTGTCTACAAGGATGTTTCTCATCCTACAGGGAACATCAGAGATATGAATTTAATCTTTTAAACAGTCTGGTACATCAACCGTCTTTACTTATTTAATCTCTGCTGCTGCTTGGGCCCTTCTGCATGCCAGTCCACAGCTTCCTCCCTGCCAAACCAGATGGCCTCTCTTTAAGTAAGAACCTCTTGGGAACCTGGCTGGCTGCCCTATGAATACCTGGACCGTCGGAAGATGAGTGCAGGTGGGTCCTGCCAGAAGCTCTCTCAGCCTCCCCTCCCTCACAGGGTGTCTGTTGTGGGGAGAGGAAAGGAAGGTGATTGTAAGCTGCTCTGAGACTCCTTTGGGCAGTGAAAAGTGGGTTATAAAAACCAACTCTTCTCTGAATCAGGGTTTGTTTTTAAATAGTGGTTGGCATGCCAAATTATCCAGGCACAGATCTGGGAGAGAGAGACTTACTGGAAGGAAGTACGAATTGGAGGGTGTGAGTTCCGAAAGGATTGGTCGCAAAACAGACAATGCTGTGGTCCCCGTTCTGGTACCCAGTCCAGGTGAGAGTGCTGGTGAGCTTGTCCCCCTGGGCCTGGAAACTGACCCACAAAGACTCTCCAGGGATGCTTCTGTTGACGGTCTCCCCATCCACTTGCCACTGCATCTGGGGTGGAGGCCAGGAGCTCAGGGAACAAGAACATAACAGGTCGTTGTCCAATTGCCGACAAGGGGGACTTCCCTGGGGGCTGCTGAGCCTGGGGCTGTCTAGGAAAGTGCAAAAAACACCAAAATCAGATGCAACAATAGCACTGCCACCCTCCAGGTGGGTGCAGCAAACAAATAATGAGGTGCACAGTAAATGGGAAACTCCAGAAAGAAAGGGGCTGTGCATAAATGGCTCTTAATCCTCAGTAAATAATGCCTCCCAAAGTGCAAAATGTAATTATAAAGCATCATATCCAGGCCTATTACTTAGGTTGTCTTAATTATAAAGCATCATTAAGACAACCTAAGTAATAGGCCTGGAGGAGCATTGTCCATGGGGTCGCGATGGGTCGAACCCGACTTTGCAACTAATAACAACAACAAATAGACATACAATATTGTCAATCTGTGAACAATCATGCAACAAGTGTAATACAAAACATAGTTCAGGCAAAAGTCCAACAGGTTAGTTCCAACTGAAGTCCAAATGAGGATCCGGAAATCCCCTGTTTCGCAGAGTGGCTTCTACTGTAAACCCAGCAGGAGTAATGTAATGTTATCGGGTTCCTTAAGGGAATAATAACAAATTGACTCAGAAGAATTCTCCAGACAATTAACTAATTTGATTACATCAAACAGTATTCTTTCAGACTGCACAAAATCTGCTCAATGATCTAGGGGAGAAAGAAGTTACTATCCCACAGGAGTACTATTAGCCTGAACTATTTGTTGTAAAGAGCCTCTTGTGGCGCAGAGTGGTAAGGCAGCAGACATGCAGTCTGAAAGCTCTGCCCATGAGGCTGGGAGTTCGATCCCAGCAGCCGGCTCAAGGTTGACTCAGCCTTCCATCCTTCCGAGGTCGGTAAAATGAGTACCCAGCTTGCTGGGGGGTAAACGGTCATGACTGGGGAAGGCACTGGCAAACCACCCCGTATTGAGTCTGCCATGAACACGCTGGAGGGCGTCACCCCAAGGGTCAGTCATGACTCGGTGCTTGCACAGGAGATACCTTTAGCTATTTGTTGTAATATTATGCACAAATGTATAATATTGTATGGTTGTAACATGTCCTCTTAATCATGCTTTATAAATCATTATTTTGCATTTCTGGCAGCATTATTTACTGAAGTTTAAGAGCCATGATTACTCAATTTCCAGGTGGGTCCCAGAGATCTCCCAGATTTACCACAGAACTCGAGACGACAGAGACCAGTTTTTTTAGTGAAAAATAGCTGCTTTGGACAGGGAGCTATCTGGCATCAAACGCCACCCACCCCAAATTCCACGCCCCGCCAAAAATCTCCAGGATTTTCTCAACTGGCATTGGAGATCATACACAGAAATATGTAATATATCATTTATGTAATATGTAATGTATCATTTTTACTGCATGAGAGGGCAACTTGTAAGTAAAAACAGGAAAAGGGGCATTTTGCCAACCTTTATTTGTGTTTTTTAATGTATGAGGTTTTTGTTGTTGTGGACTTCGTTTGAAAGATTTCTTTCTCATTGCAACGCAAGTTCGATCTTTGATGCATTTCCCATGATCATGTGGGAAATACCATCACCTCAACCAGTTTTCTCACACAAACACACCTCCAATCTGAGAAATGTTAACTGGGGGTATCAGGAAAATTGTAGTTTTAAAATATTTTTAACTGCATGTTTTAAATATTGTTACCTGCCCTGAGCAATGTGGAATGTCAGGATATAAATGAAGAAGAAGAAGAAGAAGAAGAAGAAGAAGAAGAAGAAGAAGAAGAAGAAGAAGGAGTTGGTTCTTATATGCCGCTTGTCTATACCCAAAGGAGTCTCAAAGCAGCTTCCCTTTCCTCTCCCCACAACAGACCCCCTGTGAGGGAGGCGAGGCTGAGAGAGCCCTGATATTACTGAAGAAGAGAATTGGTTCATATATGGCGTTTTTTCTCTACCCGAAGGAGCTTACAGTCGCCTTCCCTTTCTTCTCCCCACAACAGACCCCCTGTGAGGTAGGCGAGGCTGAGAGAGCCCTGATATTACTGAAGAAGAGAATTGGTTCTTATATGGCGCTTTTCTCTACCCAAAGGAGTCTCAAAGCAGCTTACAGCATCCCGGCCTCAACCATAGACATGGTGGAAGAGCTCTGTCTTGCAGTTCCTGCTGTTGTCCTTCCTCGCACCAAATCCTGCCCTTCACAGACTCCACCCCCCAAAAAATCTCCAGGTATTCTCCCATCCAGAGCTGTTAATCCTACACTGTGGCCCTGTTTCATCTTATTTGAGGAGTGGCCGAATCTACCTGGATTCAGGCATGAATCAGCTGAATCCGGTACCAATCACCGTTTCCCCAATAAGTTTCAATGGCCAAATCAACCTGCCTTGAATCACCAAATCATGATTCAGCATGATTCGGCAATTCGAGCAAGGGAATGTTTAAACTTTAAAGGGAATGAGAAATGGGGGGGGGGGGGGAGGAGTGGCCTGCTTCCATGGCAGATGTGGAATCTGTTTTTCACCAAAGTGCTGCTAGAGTTGACAACTCGGGTTGGGAAATTCCTAGAGATTTTGGGGAGGAGCCTGGGGAGGGCAGGGACCTCAGTCAGGTGCAATGCCACAGAATCCACCCTCCAAAGCAGCCATCTTCTCCAGGGGAACCCATCTCTGCAGTCTGGAGATGAGTTGTAAATCCAAGAAAGCTGCTGCTGAGTCACCCTCATTAGGTCTTCAGAAGGCCGTATGGTCCAAAGCAGGGTAGTCGAACTGCGGCCCTCCAGATGTCCATGGACTACAATTCCCAGGAGCCCCTGCCAGCAAATGCTGGCAGGGGCTCCTGGGAATTGTAGTCCATGGGCATCTGGAGGGCCGCAGTTTGACTACCCCTGGTCCAAAGCAAGAAAACAATCCCACTGAGTCAGGAAGCCCCGTCCTCCAACCTTTATACAGGCAGAGGCTACAGATGCTGCAATGGGGTGATGAAATCCTCACCTGCTCGATTTCTGCCTGTTATCAGGGGCAAATGGGAAGAGTGGCAAGCCAAAGATGAACACACACACGCATCTAAAAGCGCACAGTTCTTACATTGCACACATAACTGCAGGCTCTTCTTGGCTGAGCCGTAGGGCATCTCTGCACGGCAGTGGTACTCCCCAGCGTCCTTGGGCCTGACCTTCGACAGCAAGAGGTGGTGCTCCTTGCTCTGTTTGCTCCCACCGAGAGTCTTGTTCTCCTTCATCCAGCTCATGGTGGGGACAGGTTTGCTCTTTGCTATGCATTGCAAGCTGACACTTTTGCCTTCCCGGGCCACTGCTACCTCCAGAGTCCCGTTTGCTTCCTGTGAGCACCAAGCTGCAAGGAAAACAGATCCACATGAGACAGGATCACCTGGGAGGGGTGCCTGTTGCTAAGGAAACCTCACTTAATAGCCTAATAGCGCACTCTCGCTGAGTTTGTGGGTTTATGTCAGGGGTAGTCAAACTGCGGCCCTCCAGATGTCCATGGACTACAATTCCCATGAGCCCCTGCCAGCACACGCTGGCAGGGGCTCATGGGAATTGTAGTCCATGGACATCTGGAGGGCCGCAGTTTGACTACCCCTAGTTTATGTTGTCAGGGTCGATGTGGAGTTATGGCAGGCTAAAGCTCCAGGCACGGTAGGCTTCTACGGAAAATGACAGACATCGATCGATCTCTGCTCTTGAATCAGCGGTTTCTCCCAAGGAAACTCTGCTTCTTCCTCATGGGACGCTTGGATCTCAGTGGGTTTGAGGGTGTGGAGGTATATTCACTTTCAGGTGAGAGCGAAACCTAAACCTCTGGCTACCTCTGGTTCTTCTCATCAGAGCCAGGGTGGTGTTGTGCTCAACATGTCAGACTAGGATGGGGTGGCCAAACTCTACAGGACTACAATTAGGGGCTGGGGCTCTGATAGCAATGATGGGATTATCCAAAGGCGGTACTTGACGGGGAAATGGGAAGTTTCTGGAAGGTTCTGAAAATGGTTGATACCTAATATCTGATAGATGAGAGTAGTCCATCTCTGGAAGGCTGGCTTAACGTTAGGGACAGGAAGGATTTTTTTTTTTCGGGGTGGTGGTGGTGGTAAATATAGCATTTCTTTAGGATAAGTCTTCCTTCTTCTTAGCACTGTGCAACCTCGGGGTGGCAAGCCTGCACTTTGTGCCTTGGTTCACTGCCCTGAGGCTGTGCAGCCTTGGGTCGGTGTATGAAGGTGCATGGGGTGGGGGTGGGTTAGCGCTATGCAAAACTGGGGCAGCAAGGAAGTGCGTGGTGCCAGGGCTGGCTCGCCTTCACAGCACAGCTTCCTTTGGCAACCATGAGCTCCATTTTCCCTTTGCCCATACCAAAGCAGAGCCAGATTTTTGTGGTGTCAACAAGGAGCGTTTTGAAAAGATCAGGCTATTCATCCCTGTAACATGGTGGCCATTAGAATTCTGTCATAGCCTTCGCTTTGGGGTGGGGAGGTGAATGGGGGGGGGATTTTAATATATTGAATTGCGTTCTGATGTTATTCTGGCCCTGTTAAAAAAAGCCATCAATGGTGGAGGCAGGTGGAGTTGAGGATGGAAGTGATGCACAGGAGGGAGAGTGGGAACAATGCCCCAACTGGGGCTGTCCCAGATTTTCCCCTTCCAGACACCCCTGCCCCGACTTACCCCTTGTTGTGTAATGGGGCAAAAAAGGGAACACGGGTTTATCCACATTCCCTTGCTGCAGGGCAACAGTTGGGATTGCCCTGGACCAGGCCTGAGTCCATTAGGAAGCAGGAATTAGCCCCACGTGCAAACAGGCAGTGAAGCCAGCCAACTCTCTTGTGCAGAAACGGTCTGATTGTATCAAAGAACAATAAGAAAGGAGGCAATATGTAAATAGGTCTATAAATAAATAACCTCAGGAACCTTGTTGGGAATGTGATATCTGACCACAACAAATTGAGAGACAGACAGACAGACATTCCCTCTCCCAGATCCCTTTTGATGCTTTGAAATGCACCAGGGGGCATCCGTTTCTAAGGATTTGATGGCTGTGATAAGCGAATGTCTTCAGAGCTTCACATCGCTTACCTGCATGTCTATGGCTTGTTACGTTTGCCAGTATTTTGACAACCTGAGGTAGCTCTGAAACACAGTAAAACAGCTGAGTGAAGTCAGGGGAGCAAATGTTTAATGCAACTATAGTGTCCCCCCTCCCCCCTCCCCCCTCCCCAGTTTGATTGGAACAGTAGTAAAGAGGGAAAGGAAACTTCACTCTTCCTCTGCAGACCATTTTTCTGGGGAAAGTAAATAGATGCAGGGGTGGTGGCTAAATCCTATCACACCTCAAAAGTCTGGGAATTAGGGAGGGTGTGTGAGTGCATGGGAGGGGGGAGATAAGAAGGAATCTTTGTAGGGGTATAAATTTCCCCTCTACCAGGGGTTCACAACATGGTGCCCCAAAGTCCCTTTCCTGCGCTCATTCTGCACATATCAGATAATACACTTTCAATGTGCTTTCGCAGCTGGATTGTCCTGGGCGGAACAGGAAAATCTCCTTCTAAATGGCATTGAAAGTGCATTATCTAGTGTGTGCAGAATGGGCCCTGCTGGTGCCTGCCTTTAGAAAACAGATGTGCAGCCAGGTGGCGCTTTTCCCAGGAGGGCTTTTGGTTGAGAGCCATCGTGGTGTAGTGGTTAGGAGTGCGGGCTTCTAATCTGGCATGCTGGGTTCGATTCTGCACTCCCCCACATGCATCCAGCTGGGTGACCTAGGTCTTGCCACAGCACTGATAGAACTGTTCTGACTGAGCAGTGATATCAGGGCTCTCTCAGCCTCACCCACCCCACAGGGTGTCTGTTGTGGGGAGAGGAATGGGAAGGTGACTGTAAGCCGCTTTGAGACTCCTTCTGGTAGAGAAAAGGGGCATATAAGAACCAACTTCTTCTTCTTCTTCTTCTTCTTCTTCTTTTGAGATGTGAATGGGCTTTGAGGACTCCTGAAAATGTGGCTTTGGCAGCCACTGGTACCCCGGAACAAAGATGTGCATGAGTGGAACTAAAACTGTGACGGCCATTTTGCAGCTGCTCCCACCATGCAATGTCAGAGGATTTAATTGGTATTCAGCAGCTCTCTATCCACACATTCCCTCCCTCCTTCCCTAGCGATGCCACTATCTCAGAGAAGAAGCGTGAGCATCCTGGCTTCGGGTGGTGATAGCATCCATTGTCCTAGGAGAAGAAACTGCATCTCTGGGGAAGGGATTCCACTTTGCATGCAGGACTGTGTGTTCATTCCCCACCGTCTCCACTTAAAGGAGCTAGCGGCTCTCAGGAGGGGCCTTTCTCTGCCAGAGACCTTGGAAAGCGAGTGTGAGTCACAGTAGCCAATAATGAGCTATATGTTCCAGACCACAGGTACTATATTAAGGAGGGACAAATTAATGTTCCATCTTTTGTTCCTGTTTATATTGGTTTCTATTTTGGGCAACAGTTTCTCTGCTTTTTTTTTTCCTGTTTGGTTTTGTCAATTTTGAGAGCACAATGTACAGTTTTTGCTATGAAAACGACACAGTCTTTTATGCTTTGTGCCATTTTCATGCATAATGGAAGCATGATGCTGACTGACTGAGAAATAAATACCATTGAAAAATGTGCATAAATGGGGCAGGGATACATTAGCATGAAAAAAGACTGAAATTGAAGAACTGCAAGTTCTGGTTGCACGCTGGAGATCTGAAATGGAGAAAGAGGTGGGTTTTGATACGGCCACGATGGGAAATGTCATAATAATCCCCTGAGTATAAAGCTGTTTTCACACAGGTGGAAGCCAAAAGAGAAATCATGATGGGAGAAATCTATGCTCAATCTATACCGTGATGTCCGATAACAAACAGTGGAAGTACAACTCCCGCAAGCCTCTAGGATTACGAATTTGCTTCTGGGTCTCTCCCAGCAGAGAAGGAAAGGCCAATCTAACATCAAGAGAGGCAAAATACCTGGGTCCTATCTGCACTTACCGTTTAATTTTGATTCTTACTGAATTGAAGTGGTAGCTCTTTAATCGACATCCTGATGATTGAATGAAATGAAGTGCCTCCATTAAATCATTTTTAAACAAAGAAATGCCAGTGCAAAATGTCCCCATCACTTAAAAAAAAAAAAAGACCAGAAAGAGGGCAGCCATGGGAAGCATTCCCCCCCCCCCCCGGTGTGAAGCACGTGCAGACTGGAAGGAGGGAGGAAGAAGCAGCTTGAGGTAAAGAATGGCTGGTCTTTACCTCTTCTGACATTAATGCTTATCACATTACTTAAGGGGGCTGGTAAAGCAGCATAAAATGAAGGAAGCACTAAAATGAAACCACAAGAAGTGAAAGGGGCTGCTCTGATCAGCGGAGACCTCTGTACAACATCCGTGCTGGAGGCTGGCTGGCGTGGGGTTGGGGAAGAAAGCCTGAAAGAGGCAGGACATCTGCACCCAGAAAAGAGTGCCGTGGGCCTGCATTTCTCCGATGAAGCGGAGAAAACCCACTCTTGGATATGCTGAGAAATAAGTAGCGTGACTCCAGAGTTGATCCTGAGCAGTGCAGATTGGAGGAAAAAAATGACCAGCATCAGGGTGGAGACTGAGGTTAGGTGCAGAGTGCTTTCTAAAAACTAAACAATGTGCTTTAAAAGCCCAGTGCAGGTAAGTGCCAAGTAGGGCCCATGGTTCTGTTTGGCATGCAGAAGATCCCAGTTTCCATCCTGGCATCCCAAGTTAAAGGGTCCAGCCAGTAGGTGATGGGAAAGATCTCTGCCAAGAACTCTGGGGAGCTGCTGCTGATCAGAGTAGACAATATTGGCTTGGATGGACCAATGGTCTGTTTCAGTGTAAGGCAGGTTCAGGTGCCCTTTCCTGCCAAAGGCCTTTAGAAAACGGATGTGGAGCTGGGGGAGGGAGGGAAGCCTTTCCCATGAAGGCTTCTGATTGACCATTTGAGAACTGAATGGCTCTGTGGATTGCTGAAGATATTACTTTGGTAGCAGCTACCATCATAGTGTGAGGCTCTCTGCTGCATGACTGAAAGTAAACGGCGGCAGCCATTTTGAGGTGGCCATTTTGAGGTGTTATGACAACACTGTATTATCACCTCGGCGCTAATCACAGACCCGCCGATGTAATTATAAGCAAAGCTTTCTGAATCCCTGCAGCACATCAACAAGTACAGAACGATCCTTAATGTTCACAAGATCATAAAATGGCAATTTGTGCAATGGGAATCGCGAATGTGAGAGCATCAGCAGACAACACAGCAGTGGGCGACATTTTGAATCATGTCATCATGCGATTGTCTTGTTATGCCTGCACAAATATTTTTTAAAAATTACAAGGGGGGGGGGGTTGTTACAGGAGACGTCACGGTCAACCTTCTCAAAGCAGATGGAAAATGGACGTGGCGCAATCAGACCTGGCTTGAGATGGAAGAAAAGACCTGATCTAGGAAACCAGCTGCCAGGTTGAACTGTCAAATTGAATTGTCAAATCACAGCCAATTTACAATGGCTTTGTTGGATTTTCAAGACATGATACAATTGGTCTGCCGTTGTTGGCCTCTGCGTAGCAACCTCGGACATCCTTGGTGGTCTCCCACCTGAGTACTAATCAGGGCAGACCCCACTTAGCTTCTGAGATCTGGCTAGCCTGGGCGACCCACCCCAGGGTACAGGCTAAGTCAAGTGAATAAGAAGAAAATCTCTTAGCCAACACAAAAACAAAAGGGGTGGTATGAATTCCATTGCTGTGGTTAACATAACTGTACTTCAAACTTCCTTGCTCAATTCTGAAGTAATAGAATCCCTCGTCTTACTTTTGGACGTTGTTGATGCTGAAGGAACAGTTGCCTTGATCGGGATTCCCTGTGAGCTGGAAACGGTTTGCGGCAGATCTATCGATGGCTGCCTTCTGGTCATTGGTAGCCACCAGACGGCCTGGCTGAGAGAGGGTTGGCAAGCTGACGAATTCTTTCTTAAACCAGTAGCCATAGAGTTCCTTTGGCCTGGTCTGACGCGGGAAGGTGAACTGGCAGGGGATATGAACCTGGAGACCTTGACGCACGGAGATGGAGGCAGGTAGGTTGGTTAGCCTATAATCCGAATTCTGGCTCAGCAGACCTTCCATGGAAAGGAAAGGGGTTAACTGGCGTGTGAACAGAGGATGAAAGAAGTCTGATTGGACCCTGGTACTGCTTCAATTATTTGGCCACTCCATAGGCTAGACATAGGCTTTCTCAACTAGAGTTCCTTGAAACCCTGGCTTTTCTGGATGGCCCTGGAAGGATTCCCTGAATGGGTGGGTGGGAGTGAATAATATATATATATATAAACTGTGTGATACATTTATCGGGTGATATGACCATATATGGCCACGTCAATCAACCCACCCAAGTGGCCAGTAATGGGGTGGGAGGCGGTGGGAAACCCTGGCTTTTCTGGATGGCCCTGGAAGGATTCCCTGAATGGGTGGGTGGGAGTGAATAATATATATATATATAAACTGTGTGATACATTTATCGGGTGATATGACCATATATGGCCACGTCAATCAACCCAACCAAGTGGCCAATAATGGGGTGGGAGGCGGTGGGAAGGGGAGGGGCCTTGGGTGGGCATGTCCTCAGCTATGCATACCAACCATATTCTCCATAATCACACCACATCTGTGCAAGATGTAGCCTAACCACTAGGGTTGTGCACGGCGGTGTCCAAATCGGCTGTTCCAAGCTGATGCCGCCAGTGCTACGCTGTGGGGGGGAAACACGGGCGCTGGTGCAACAGTTGGCGCACACACGCAGGCGCAGAGCTCCGAGTTGTGCACTGGCACCCGTGTCTCCCCTCCCCCCCACGCTTCGTTGGCTGTGTCAGCCTGGAACGGTCGATTCAGACGCCGCCCGCACAACCCTACTAACTACCCAGTAAAGATTCACTCTTTTAAATCTGGATCTGTGCCTCATCCAAAAAGATAAGTATTAGCTGCATGTTTTTGAATGCTCTGTTACTCTGCAGCTCTGTTTCTCTGGAGGGACTCAGGACCCAGCCAAGTCTGAAAGTCCCAACACTTTATTTCCTTGAATGGGATGCCTCTCTGTCTTAACCTGGGAGCTGCTCTCTGATCCTGTCTCTTGCTTTGCAGTCTCTCTTGCTTCACATGGCCTTCCATGGAGACATATATCTCCGCAGGTCTCTCCTATAGGTTCAGTGCCCACATACTCTCATGCACATGATGCCATTCAAGCTGCCCATTTGTGCTGGGGAAGTATTCTTTGGATGAGGTGTCTCTCTCTTCTTTTGACTGCAACTTGACTGTGCGTGATCTTGTTCAATAAAAGTAAGTAGACCTGATTTTGCAAACTCTTCGGTGTTCACCAAATATCCCAATAGAGTCTCCCTTCAACATTTTGATCAGACTTTCTACTGAGCTTTAATTAGGTCCGAAACAGCACTGAGAGAAAGGAAGTGGTTTAGCAGGCGATACGTTTGTGGGCTTCCGGACAGGACCCAAATGACTAACAAACAATGAACTGTGAGTTTAATAGCTTATTTGCATATAGGGTTGCCAACCTCCAGGTGATGAACAAATAGGCTGGCCAAATGGTGGACATGAAAAAATAGTGAAATAAACGTTGGTGGCAAAAATAAAAAATAATTTTAATTTTAATAATGTATTCCAATGAGATATAAAACTGTTTCCTTAGATTCAAACTGTTTTTCAATCTGGTGCTAACCAAATGGAGAAAATCTCCTAAAAATTGAGTGCAAAGCTCAAGTCCAAATAGTTATGTAGAAGCACATACACCAGTCTTTCTCAATATTTTTAGCACTGAGAAACCCCGGACACATTCTCCAGGCTTCGAGAAACCCCAGAAATGGGGCAATTGTGAACAATATGACTGGGAAGCATAGAGGTGTACATGCCCACCCAGGGTCCCTCCCCTTCCCACCCCCTCCAGGCTCATCATTGGCCATTTTGGGAGGTGGGGGGGCAGGTCGACATGACCATGTATGGTTATATCACCCAATAAAAGTTTCAGGAAGCCTTTCCAAGGCCATTGAAAAGTCTGATCTAAACCATCAATCTGGCAGAAAAAAACATTAGGAACAAAATTTCCTCAAGTGACTTCCCAGATAGAGTTGATTTCAACCTGAGTCTTCATCAGAAATATCTTGATAACGTACAAAAAATACGAAACATTATTTACAGGGGAAAGTTGTTTTGACTATGTACAATGTTTAGATATAAGGAAACAGTTTTGTACCTTACAGGACTATATTATTTAAATTATTGTTGCTTTTTGCCTCCAACAATTTTTTTTACTTTTTTTTTTTAACCTCCCGGCAGCACGTGGAGCTCTCTTGCTGTTATGACTAATCTCCAGACAGCCGAGATGGGGTTTCCTGGAGAAAATGGCTGCTTTGTAAGGTAGGCATTGTACCCTGCTAAGATCCACCTCCTCCGAAACCCTCATCCCCCAGAGCTCCATCCCACAAAATCTCCAGGTATTCTTTCTCACTCCAGAGCTGGCAAGCCTATATACATATCTGAATTGTGTGATGCTGAAACTGATCTAAGACCCACTCTAGTGTGTCAAGCAGATGTGCTGAATGCATCTAATTTTTCTTAAGTGAAAAGAGACATTCCTAATGCAAATAACGATTCTTGGCAGAACAGCATTTCCCTTAAGATCCCAACTGTGATGGAGGCAGGAACTGCTTTAACCTCTTCAAAAGAAAGCACAGACAAATCCTCCCATAAATACTACAAGAGAACCTTGAGAGCAATTTAAAGCTCATGGGTAAAGACGTTCCGAGGCCTCTGCCTTGTCAAACAAAATTTATCTTCAATGACTTTCCATGTGATTGGGCCACCCGCTTTGGATTCCAAATACATTAAAATCTGTCAAGGAGCTGGAGTTTGTTGTCCTTGAGACAGACAGAACTTGACCCTCTTCTCCAGATTGCGTTTGATGAGCTGGAAAGGTGGAACTGAAGCATCTGAAGGGTCTAATAATGACATGATTTAGAACAGGGGTAGTCAACCTGTGGTCGTCCAGATGTCCATGGACTACAATTCCCATGAGCCCCTGCCAGCATTTGCTATAAATGCTGTTATAAATTTAATACAGATATTGGCGGTTGGGGAAGTCTATTGAAAAACTAATTCAACCGGTGTGTTTTTCAGCCGTTGCTTTGAATAAACAGTGACACTTATCACAGCTTACTTGGGAGCTTCCATGGTGTTTTGTGCCTTGGTCCGATTATCCTACGACTGAGTGGTCATCTGTTTGTTTACCACCTGGAGGCTGGCAACCTTGGCTGATGTCTAAACAGAAGCCAGCAGGATGCATGCAGACTAAGAATATGTTTCTAAATGGTTCTGATTTGTGTCCATGGCACCTACCTTGCCAGAGAAGAGTGAGGACCACAGTTGCCTGCATTGCCTTAAAGGAGGCCAGATACCTCATCTTCCAGGAGAGACCAGAGATGTGTCCGATTCTTCAGTCTTGTGGCCTCCTCTTGCAAGCAGACACTTCAACCAGAGATCGAAGTCATGAGATGCAGTGAGCAGGCAGCCCAAACCACATAGACTACAGAGAGTGCTCAGAGTTCCTAGGTTAGAAAGATTTACACTCACAGAAGTCTGAATCAGGGGTAGTCAACCTGCGGCCCTCCAGATGTCCATGGACTACAATTCCCATGAGCCCCTGCCAGCGAACGCTGGCAGGGGCTCATGGGAATTGTAGTCCATGGACATCTGGAGGGCTGCAGTTTGACTACCCCTGGTCTAAATGGTCCCAGAGGGACCCACAGGGATACCTTGAGGAGAATCATATCTCGGGAGGGGGACTTTTGGACCTGTCTCAATTTTAGGCAGCAGTCAAGCCATTCTTGTTTAGCACATATAAATATTGTTAATCTATACAAAATCACATTGAAATGTTCTAGGTGTTGTTTCAGCCATTCTGTTAACCAGAACTATGCCGAGTACTTTCTGCTTGCTATTCAGGCAACTAGTCCAGGCAATATTTTTCAACTCTTGGAAGACTAATTAACATTTATTACAGCATTATTATTATTATTAGTATTAGTATTAGTATTATTAGTATTATTAGTATTATTAGTATTAGTATTAGTATTAGTATTAGTATTAGTATTAGTATTAGTATTAGTATTAGTATTATTATTGTCGATTTATTTCACGCCACTCCTGGCAAGCCAGCTTGTGGCAGGTTACAATGTCAATCTCCTACACAATAATCCCCCCCAATAAAACCCTATTTAAAACAGTTTAAGCTTAAACAGTTCCGCAGGGCCTGCAAAAAGGAGCTCCTCCACCAGGCATTTGGCCGAGACCAGGCGTAATCAATCAGCGACCAAGGGCCCCTGCTCCCACCCCCCCCCACCCCCAGAATTCAATCAATAAGCCACCCCCCTCAGAATCCCATCAACAAGCCCTGGACCTGTTTGTATTACGATTGTTTATTGTTATACTGTGTTGTGTTTGGTTGCAATTGTTGGTTATTGATGTACATGTTCTACAGACTGTTTTATGTATGGTTCTCTGTTATAATGTAAACCGCCCTGAGCCTCCGGGGAGAGCGGTATAAAAGTATGATAAATAAATAAACAAACAAACAAACAAACAAACAAATAAATAAATAAATAAATAAATAAATAAATAAATAAATAGAATTAAATTAAGCAGTTTCTGATCCATATCTCAGAGATTTCCCTGAGCAGAGTTCGAGGAAACTGATTGAGAACCAGTGTGTTGTCGTGGTTAAGAGCGGCAGCTTCAAAACTGGCAAGCCAGGTTTGATTCCCCACTACTCCACATGCAGCCAGCTGGGTGACCTTGGGCTCATCACAGGACTGAAAAAGCTGTTCTGACCAAGCAGTAATATCAGGGCTCTCTCAGCCTCACCTCCCTCACAGGGTGTCTGTTGTGGGGAGAGGAAAGGGAAGGCGAATGTAAGCCACTTTGAGACTCCTTAGGTTAGAGAAAAGCGGCATATAAGAACCAACTCTTCTTCTTCTTCAGTAATATCAGGGCTCTCTCAGCCTCACCTCCCTCACAGGGTGTCTGTTGTGGGGAGAGGAAAGGGAAGGTGAATGTAAGCCACTTTGAGACTCTTTCAAGGTAGAGAAAAGCGGCATATAAGAACCAACTCTTCTTCTTCAGTAATATCAGGGCTCTCTCAGCCTCACCTCCCTCACAGGGAGTCTGTTGTGGGGAGAGGAAGGAAAGACAATTGTAAGCTGCTTTGAGATTCCTTTGGGCAGTGAAAAGCAGGGTATAAAACCCAACGCTCCTTCCGATGTGCATCATGGTGCCCATAGGCACCATGTTGGGAACCACCGGCCTACAACCTGAGATGTCAGGGATTGGACCTGGGTCTTCCTTCCTTCCAAATATTGAACCGTTGCCTCCTTATGAAGCTGCCATCTCCCTACGCACAGATAATTTTTTACCCCACTAATGGCTGCATCCCACCCAAAAGTATAAGTCATGCAGTCTTCTCTATCCTTGGGGAGCAATGCTGGAAAAATTGCATGAGGTTAATTTCCTTCCATCATGCCTCTTTTTAGAGAAGATCAGGAAAAGGTGACTGTTCTCCCGACTTAGGCGTGCTTACCATGCAGAGATCTGCTGCTTCTTTGATTCCGTGTGTAGCTGGATAGCTGGCTGGACACAGCTAAGATATAAAGACAAAAGCAAGAGCAAACGGGCAGGAAACGGCTTCAACGAACTAAGTAGCATGGGAGGAGAGTGAGAATGTTTTGCTTTTGTTTTTAGCCTTTTCAGGGTCTTGAACATTGAGCAGTGGTTTCAGAGTTGGAAATTCAGGAGGTGAAGGTCTCCCTGCCCCTGCAGATCCCTCTCCAGGGCAAGGAAATCTATAAGCAGAAGTCGTGACACCTTGAAGACTGATACAACATGGATTCTAGCATGAGCTTTTGTGAGCCAAAGTTCCTTTCTGCGGATACAAGTGAACGCTGACTCACAAAAAGCCACACCAAAGCTCAGATTAAGCTCTAGAATACTCTGTGGGAGGGTGGAGAGGTGAGAATGATGAAGCCAAGGTTCTAGTCCTCAGCACGGCAAGAAAAATGTCTGGTGGAGGGGCAGATGCTAGGGGCTTTCCATGACCATTTTGCACAAGTAACCGCAGTCTTGTGGTGGGCGCTTTTAGCACCTAAGCATACGGTGAAACAGAAAATGCAAACAGGGGTGTTTTGGCCTGCTTGAGTTGGTAGAAAGCTGGACAGGTAACTGAAGCCCAAAAAGACATTTTGTGTTAATGATTCGGGAGAAGGCAGCCCGATTACCCACCCCTCCTCTTTCCCAGCTCATTCCCCACCTTCAGAAAACAGAAACAGGGCTGTGTTTTGCCTGCCTCATCCCAAAAAGCCCGTGGGCATTTTAAAGATTTTATTTCACCTTTGACAATGCAGGCTTGTGGTTGCGCTGGAACATGGACCACACCATTTTTAAAAAAAATTACTCAGATCAGAAAATGGAGAGGGGAGGGTGAGGGTGAGGGTGAGGTCAGGACAAAGCTACTGAGATTATCACAGATTTCCCCCTCCATACAGTCTTATCCCTGATTGCTCACTGGCTGCTCAATTATGGGATGCATGACTTCGTAAATTCAGTTTTATGATCCCCAAAATTGTGAGTTAAAAATGGCCAAATCTTGACCCAGATACTGGACAGCCTTGGGATGCAGGCGACGTCATGTGGAGGGGGCTCTAAAAGCCGCCAACATTCGAAAGCTGTCCAGGAACATTTTCCTCGTGTGGAAATGGTCATATTATATTGTTCATGATTACCCCTCTTTGTGCTGGCTATATTTCAGCTGCAGGGGGTTACCTTCAGATTCAGGTAAGTTTTCTCATTTTGGAGCTCATGTCGAGAGAATCAACTTTGCTCTTCCTGTTTAGCCATCCCTCAAAGATGCTATGCTTTCAAACAAGCTTGAGAACAACCAGGGACTCAGCACCCTAGTTCATGGCCATGTTTTTTTTATTCCCCCCTCCCCTGTTTCAAAGACTGAAAACTCTCTGGAAGCCACTTCACAGAGTCCATCTATCTATTGCTAAAAGTCTTGTCTCAGTGTTTTCAAAGGATAGCACAGGCAAATGCGGGGGCAGGGGGAGGATGAAGCACTTTAAAAAAACATTAACATTCAAAAGCTGTGTGGGAATGGAGTTAGGGAGGACAATAAAAAAACACATATCCTAATGGCATGAGTTTTTGAGTACAGTCAAACATTGTATTAAATCTGTGGTTCAAGGCAGGGTAGTCAACCTATGGTCCTCCAGATGTCCATGGACTACAATTCCCATGAGCCCCTGCCAGCAAACGCTGGCAGGGGCTCATGGGAATTGTAGCCCGTAGACGTCTGGAGGACCACAGATTGACTACCCCTGGTTCAAGGAATCCAGGATGTTGGGAGTTCCATCATCTCTTTATTGGGATTTCAGCATGGTGGTACAAGAGGCAAAATGGAACTGAGACTGCCCCCCACCCAAAAAAAACCCAACTTACATACAAAAGCAAACAATGGATCTTCCCAACAGTGCACGTTATTAGTCAGTTTCAGGTTTAAATTGACTGGATCCAGCAGACAGGATCTAGCTGCACATTGGTCAATTCCACTGCCTGCTTTGATCCTGCTTGGACCTAAAACTTTGGACCTAAAAGGTCTGCAGATTTGCATTTGGAGAAAAAACAGGACTGTGAAGGGGAAACAAACTCAAGGGAGGAGGCTGAACAAAGGGAAACTTTTGAGCAAGTGATAATGTGTATGCTGATTTAGGGCCATTAGCAGATCTTGACAACCTCTTTAATGCAACATCAGCTATTACTGCCAAATTATGATTCCAGCCCTACCTGGCCATTAACCCCACCCCCTATGTATATGTCATGGCTGAACATGGTATATTTGTACAGAAATTAAACCTTGATATCTTTTAGCCTCTCTCAATGTTCCTGTCTCTCATTGAAGCTGCACCTTCCGGAGCTAAGATAAAGCACATGCTACGCTCTCTCAAAGCATGCCAAGAGTGGAAACTGTACACAGTGGGGTAAAAGAGCAATTCTCTTTTGTATGGTTTTGTTCTCCAACTACAACACGTGGTAGCCCAGAGAGAATGACAACACCTTCCCTATCTCGTCACACTGAGTTTCACAAGCAGAGATCTGAATAAAACAGGGTTTGTTGGGTACTCATTTTTCCTTCTTTCATTTCAAGAACAAAGCGAATTCCCTCGCCCCCTTTTAAACAGACAACAAAGCCGGCACCATGTCCTTCAGGACATTTGTAGATTATGATTCACTGTTCCCGCAATTTGAAAGCAATGTACTCCATGCCCCGACACAATTTTAAAGATTGACACACTTGGTTAACAAAAGAAAGTGCATTGCTCAACAGAGCTGTGTCTTCTCTAGGAAAGGCAGTGCGATTGGATTGCTTGCCAGTGAAGAGACGTTGTTAAAAAGTAAAAGATCTGGGACACTCTGCTCTGGGGGAAATGGCTTTGCCACTGTGATAATCTCAGATAATACCACTTCTCTCACGCCTGACATGTCTGACTGAGCTACACTGACCCGCTCCGTTCAAAGTGACCGTAACCCTCTGAAAGACTTTCTGTTTTTAAAATATGGTGTCGTGCTGTGTGCAGGAGCACCGTTCCCCACATGAAATCAGCCACACTGCTGTTTTCTACATGTTTGGCTATTTATTTTAGCTTGAGCAGCGTGCATTGGTTAATCCCCCTTTGTGATTCCTATTTACATAGTTAATCTTATTCTTTACAAGGTTTTCTCCATTTTGTTTCTCAAAGCACGTTGAGCCCAAAGGCCTGGAAGATCTTTCAGCTTTTCCCCACCATTTTATCATGCCGGTCCTTGCCAGTCGTAGACTAACAGGAAAGGGGCTATGTCTCAGTAGTAGAACTGCTCCCTGGCATGTTAAGGCCCCTTTTTCTATGCTTGGCATCTGCAGCAAAAGCAGGTTATGTGTCAGGTGCTAAAAGAACTCACAACAAAACTTCTATAGTAAGAAAGCTTTAATGGAAGTTTACTTTAGTCACTATAACTCAGGAAGTCAAATCTAACCCACAATAGAATTGCAAGCCCTTTTCAATCCAATTCTCCCGCCCAAAACTTGAATATTCCCAAGGGGAGGGGTGCCCTCTTCCCCAGGTGCCATCCCAGGCATCCTGCCAGAGGTGCTACAATTCGCACGTCCTTGGACTGGCCGGCGCCTAGTGACAAGATACAATGTTGCTGTTACAATATGCAGAGCGAGCGGGCAGGGATCAAAGCACAAACAATTCAGAGCGGGCACTACAAAGCCTGATAACATGGGAACAGAGAACAGGCTTGGGTTACATGGGAATCCAGGAAAAAGAACAGTGAAATACAGACAAGATGGGGTGACCCCTGTTCACAGACAATTCATGGCAGAGAGCAGGCCCTGACTGAAAGAAATGCAGCACACCCACTGCCAGTCTGAGTACACTATGCTGACGACTCAGAACACCTGCTGGTCCCCCCAGACACCTGCCCATGACTCTCCCAAAGTTACTGTTGATTGTTATTATATTATAATTGTGCCTTTCTAATCTTTTGATGTTTTATTGAAAGTTGTTTTGATGTTATAGTCTGTATAATGTTCCATGTAAGTTATAATGTTCTGTGTAAACCGCCCAGACCTGCAAAGAAATGGGCGGTATAGAAATCCAAATAAATAAATAAATAAACAAACAAACAAACAAACAAACGAACGAACGAACGAACGAATGAACGAACGAACGAATGAATGAATGAATGAATGAATGAATGAATGAATAAATGGACCAGATTTTATTTTATTTATTTATTTTTAGATTTTTAGACCGCCCTCCCGTACGGCTCAGGGCGGTTCACATAAAACATTGCAGGAGTAACACGTAGAACAGTCTAACAAATAACACAGTCACAAATGACACATCAACAATCTAACAATGGCTTCGAATAAACAATAAGCCCCCAGAAAGAGATGTCCTGTGTTAGATCCGTGAGTTCATAGACTGGGATGCTGGGAGTTCCTTTCAGCTCTTTATGGTGACCCCAGCATGATCATGCAAGAACCAAAAGTGAACCAAGGAAACCCACAGCCAACCCCGCAATATACCAAAGCCCCACAATAGATCTTCCTACCCTCTGCAGGCTCCACCCTCAAAGTCTCCAGGTTTCCCCCTATCTGGAGTTGGTAACTTTGCAGTATTTCTTCTACACATATTTTTGCTATGTTGACTGATTTTTGTTTGCTCTCTTTTTCAGTTGAATGCATTCAAGCACTAGCATAGCCGTCTGGGGGCTTTTGCAACCTCTATGTCCGCTTAGACGTGACACTTGTTTTATGGTTTCATTTTGAATAACTTCCTTCTGGAGCTTTTTATTTTAAAAAATAGCCACTTGATGTATGTACGTGCAGTTTGAAAACTGAATGGCTCTTGGGAAAGCTGGATTTCTTCTTTGGTTGCGTTGATGAAAACGGTGCCACCAATAAGCCCCCAGCATGGAATTTATGATGTTCATCCTGGCTCTAGGGATCAGTTCCTCATCAGAGTCATTTGGAAGCTCTTTTATAACTTAGGCATCATCATGGATGGGGAAAGAATATTTAGGGAGGAGAGAAAGGCTTAGAGCAGCCTTTCCCAACCTTGTTACTGTTGAGGAACCCCTGGAACGTTCTTCAGGCTTTGAGAAACCCCAGAAGTGGCACAATCATGCAGAATATGGTTGGGAAGAACACCTGTGTACACGCCCACCCTGGGCTACTCCCCTTCCCATCCCCTCTAGGCCCATCATGTCCACTTGGGGGCTCGACATGACCATATATGGTGATATCATCCAATAAATGTTTAACAAATTAAAAAAATATAAATATACATTAATTCACTCCCACCCATTCAGGAAACCATTCGAGGGTTGTCAGGAAACCCCAGGGGTGTCAGGAAACCCCAGGGTTTCTTGAAACCCTGGTTGAGAAAACCTGGCTTAGAGGGAAATCTGAATAAATGTAGGGTATCCATGAGTTAAGAAGATGAGTGGACCCCCTAAAGTATCATGTTTCCAAGTAAAAATGATTCTGGAGATATGGAAAATTTCCATTCCTAAAAAGGTTTGTTATTAGAACTTGCCCCCCCCCCAGTTCCAAATCTGACCCCTGCTATACTTCAGTCTCATTATGTATTGCTTTATCTAGTTTGAATTTTTTAAAACAAAACTTTGAAATGAAATTTAATACCATAATCATATACAATCAATTGCACTATCATTCCATAAATGATCAAACGATTGTAAATGGTACATAACAGTCTTTTGAAAAGCAGGTTGACTCATTTCTAACTAACAGGCCACCCTATTTTACACTCAATTTAGGTTTCTCATTAACATTTGCCAACTTTCTCCTTTCTATTTTACATGGCAAAATTGTTGCCGAACAGTTAATGGGACCAGTTGCAGGCTATTTGATAGCCATTCTTCTTTCGTTAGGAAGTATTCAGGTCTTCCAATGCCTAGCAAATATAATTCTTGCACCAATTTACTGAGTAACCAGAAGGATTTTCATGTCATTCAGATATGAAATAAAATAATTCCGAGATTTTGTGGAGCAATAAAGCAAATAATTCTTACACCAATTTACTGAGTAACCAGAACGATTTACATGTCATTCAAATATGAAATAAAATAATTCGGAGATCTTGTGGAGCAATAAAGAAATTAAACCAAGCAATTTAAAACAAAAACACTTGTGATGGAATTTATGCTAGATTTTTTCTACCTTACATTTGGTCAATATGGGAATGCTTATGCACCATGCCAGGCCCCGCCCCCTTAACTCCAAGCTCCATGGGATGATGTCACTTCCGGCATGACCCAGAAGTGCTGTCATTGCATCTCTGATTATGTCAGTAGTACCGTTGCCACTTCAAGCTGGGAAATTTCTGAACATTTGGTTGTGGAGGGGGGAGGGCAGGGTTGGGCGAGAGGAGGGACCTAAGCAGGGTATAATGCCATTACAGTCCACTAAATAAAGCAGCCATTTTCTCCAGGGGAACTAATCTCTGTCATCTGGAGATCAATTGTAATTCCAGGAGTTCTCCAAGCCTCACTTGGAGGCTGGTAACCCTAAATAGGTTCCCTAAATCTTCCCTATGTCACCTTCCCTATAAAAGTCACCTTGATCACTTGACTCTCATTTCCCCACCATGGGCATAAAATCCATATATTTGGGGTCTAAAAGGGCTCCTTTGGTCTAGGTTTCTACCCAGCCCTCCCGTGGCCAATGCCACCGCCATGAAAGTATGCTTTCTCTCTTCAAGACGAGCAAAGTAGGACTTCTCACTTTCTGCATCCACTCGCCTTGCCCCACTCCCCTCCCGTTACCTTCACAATATTCTTTTTCTCTCCCTTCTAGGAAGGCTGGGCCTCCTGCTCCCAACTGGGATGAGCAAGGAAACAGGGTCAGGGTAACTGGAACGGAGCAACAGATGTCAAATTTTGGACAATTGCTAGAGCATGGCCAGTGATACAAGGACCATGCTTCTGGGTCATGCTGGACGTGACATCACCACATTGATGATCCAGGTTTGCCAGGTGTCCCCTCACTACTAGCAGGGATGGGAGTAGGGTTGGGTGGGAGTAGGGTTGTCATCTCCAGGTTGGGAAAGTCCTGGACATTTGGAAGTGGAGCTTGGGGAGGATAAGGGCCTCAATGGGGTATAATGCTATAGAGACTGCCCTTCTGAACAGCCATTTTATCCAGGTGAACTGATCGGTGTAGTCTGGAGATCAGCTGCAATTCCAGGAGATCCCCAGGTCCCATCTGGGGGTTGGCAACCCTACTCCCACCCCACATAGGTATCCCACTGGTTTCCAGTCACAGTCTGGCCACCCTGCTCCCTTACCCTCCCCATCTCTTATTTTCTCTCATCCAATAGGATCACCTGTCTCTAGCCTCCTCCTGATATTCCATTTCTAGCTTCTCTACCAGATCCGTCTTCTAACCTGATTTCACCTCCCACCTTGCTCTCTTTCCCCATCCAACACCTTTCTCCTATTTCTCTCCCTCCTTCCTAACAAACCAACCCTTTTATTATCGTCTCCATCCTAGCTGGAGGCCGAAACACACACCATTCTCCTAATTAAACCAGACAATGGGAATTGGTGCTTAAAACACTGTTTTTGTATTTCTGCACTGCCTCCAGTTAATGGCTACCATGGAAATGCTTAGCACTGCCCTCCGACCTAGAACTGCTTTGAAGTTACTTCTGCACTTGTAAGTATCCTTTTATCTCCACTTCTCTTTCAGTAGAGATAAGAAGGATTAAACGACTGTTTCTTTTCTTTACCTTTCTCTCTTCTGAGAGAGCTAAGCTCTGTCCAAGTATACAAGGACAAAGCATGTTCTGGAACCACAGACTTGAACATGTGTGTTTGGAACATCAGCATGTGTGAATCTTGACATGGGTCTCCACTGATTAGCAACAGGGCTCTGAGGCAAACTGAGGAGGACTAAATTGGCTTTCTATGGAGGGTCAGAGATCTATGCACTTCCTCCCATCTGTCCCCCACCACACTCCAGTCACTGTTCTGTGTCCCAGACCACAGATGAATTCACTGACCCTGTTATCAAGTTGGTGGTTTCTTTATTAAATTAAATGGTTTTTAAGTGGAAAGCTAGTTAAAGAACTCAAACTCAATTATGACCTCTTACTGTTTTAACCAGAGAGGGAAACCTTCTCTTGTATTAAAAAAAGGCTAATTGAGGTTGATTACCAAAAATTAATCATTGAAGCTTATGAAACATGCTCTCCCTTGACCTTCGGCACCCGTCGTCATCCGGGTCAAATGGCCCCATACATCAGCATCCTAACCAATCCAAATCTGTATAGTTATTTCACAGGCAAAGTTTACTGTAATTCCATCTGCTGTCCTGGGCCTCTTCTGCATGATGGATAAGCTGATGAAAACACATTAAATACACCATTGTTTTTCTCATCTCTGCACAAAAGAGTGAATTTACTCCGCAAAACTGATTTTGCTCTGCATGGTGAACTGCCTCTTTGGTTTTTTAAGCATCTTTTAAGTGTTGTTTCTGAAAGAGGCTTTTCAACGATTCATTTCTCTCCTGCCTGAGACGAACTATTAGCCATGCAGAGAAGCTCCTTAGTTATGCAGATTAGTGACTGCATTAGAGAACAAAGCGGAGTTGGCAAAACTACAGGTGGCAGGGCTATGAATTGTTTCATGCAGAGAGCATTGCAACATAGTTTTTCAACATATATTCAATGCAGAACAATGATTGTAATATAATAAAGCAGTCTAAACTGTTTTTTTTAACTGTTTTATTTGGCTCCATGCAGAATACCTCCTGGAAGGTAGATTTTGAGGGATACCCTCTGAAGATAGATTATGTCCCTGTGGTGTCCATGCCCTGAGTCCATTGTGCCTTTTATGACCCTTAACATAAATTTTACATGGATAGTTTTTGAGCTGAGAATACTAATCCCTCCCACTTAATCAAACTCTATAGCCTTCTCATTGATATGGTGCCGGGGAGACTTAAGAACACAGCTAATTACCTACAGAGTATTCAGAGATGCTGTTAAGGTTACAACTGGAATTTTATCTGTTTTGTGTACTACTGTCAATTGGTTTTCTTTTGTATAATTCCAGGAAAGGTCTTATGTATGTAAGTGCAAAGCTAAACAGGTTTGGCCCTGGCCAGTATTTGGATGGGAGACCATCAAGGAATACCAGAGGCACTACATGAAGGTGGGCAACTGACTTCATTATTCTCTTGACTTGTAAGCTCTATGAAGTAGCCATAAATTGGTCGTGACTTGGAGGCAAAAAACAAAAAAGACACTAGGAACCCATAATAGTTGCTTGGAGATTTCACCCATTGGTTTAGGGCAGGGGTAGTCAAACTGCGGCTTTCCAGATGTCCATGTACTACAATTCCCAGGAGCCCCTGCCAGAAAATGCTGGCAGGGTCTCATGGGAATTGTAGTCCATGGACATCTGGAGGACCACAGTTTGACTACCCCTGGTTTAGGGGGTGTGGCCCCAAATGTAGTGGGGAACTCTGCAAGAGAACTTTGGGAATATCAGCTTCAGCCAAACCAGTAAATATCCCTTGCTGCCTATTGGCTGGAGTGAGTCCATTGTCTCGGCCTCTATATGACCTATAGGTCCAATCAGTGATCCGTCTGGAGATGTGGGGGGGGGGTGGAAAAGAATGGAACTTGATAGCCCATGGGCTGAGGAAATGTGAAGGTCAACCCAGAAGCCAATAAGATTGGATCCTTCTGCTGAGATCGACAGGTGTCCTCCTCCCAAACCAAAAAGTATATTCCAGTCAGTCATTCAGGGAAAGAGGAATAAGAGCTGGCAGCTGTGTAGATCAGCACTGGAGCTGTCCACAGGCGTGGCAATCTGGGAGCAAGTAAAGAGCATGGAAAGCCAGAACAACCAAATCAAAAGTAGAGCTGTCCAAACAGAAAACTTGAGCATATGCTGGCGTCAAGGAACGGTATACCAATGAAGGTCAAGCAGAGATGTATTGTAGTACCCAGCTCACCCATCCTCTCTGTTGCCTGGAGCTGGGTCTGGATCCTGGCCACAGAGCGCAGCTCTCTCCTCTTGAGTAATTCCATGAAATAGGATATTGCGATGTACTTGTGTATCATACAATCTTCTGGGGCTGCTAGGCATGAATGTGTTCATTCTGTCTTTACTCCTGGCTTCAGGGCTTGCAAAACAGAACTCTTCCACCGGTCAATGAGAAAGATTTGTTGGTTCCCCCTCCAGGATAGTGTGTGTATGGCAGCTTGGTTTCATCTGCCCCCTCTTCCCACCTCCAGTTTGAGGGAAAGGTTTTATATATATTTTTTCTGCCATTCTTCTCTTTTACATTGTTCATTTGGATGGTGATGTTTTTTATGTCTGGGGTTTTAATAGGGTTTTATTCATACTAACGTAACCCGCCATGAGTCACTGCGAATGGCGGGCAATAAATCTAAATATAATAACAATAACTTGGACATGGTGCCTTCTCCATGTACATCCATTCTGGGAAATTCAGAAAGAGGGGGTTCATCTCCTCCATTAGGTCATCCACAATGGTATGCTTGAGCATTCCCTGTGGAGGTTCTTAGTTCTCCCTGGTTTTGGATATGGTAAGAGCTGTAGGTGGAATCTTTCTCAAGTGGTCTGGTTCCATTCCATTCCAGTTCTGGGTCAGAGTAGATCCCGATCAAGACCCAGTAAATGGAGGTCATGGCAAATGCATTTGCTGCTGGTTGTAGAAGCTTACATTTTCACTGAGCAGTGAATTCTGAACTTCATCTAACACACTTTGGAAACACATGAGGCTGTCATATACTAAATCAGACCATTGGCCCATCAAGGTTGATCTCATCTGCTCTGATTGACAAGTACTCTCTCCATAGTCTCAGGCAGAGGTCTTTCACATCAGAGAGCCAGCTTGGTGTAGTGGTTAGGAGTGCGGACTTCTAATCTGGTGAGCCGGGTTTGATTCCCCACTTCTCTTTCACATGCAGCCAGCTGGATGACCTTGGGCTCGCCACAGCACTAATAAAGCTGTTCTGACTGAGCAGGAATATCAGGGTTCTCTCAGCCTCACCTCCCTCCCAGGGTCTCTGTAGTGGGGATAGGAAAGGGAAGGTGATTGTAAACCACTCTGAGACTCCTTCGGGTAGAGAAAAGTGGCATATAAGAACTAATTATCTTCTTTAGTAATATCAGGGCTTTCTCAGCCTCACCTCCCTCACAGGGTGTCTGTTGTGGGGAGAGGAAAAGGAAGGTGATTGTAAGCTGCTTTGAGACTCCTTCGGGAAGAGAAAAGTGGCATATAAAAACCAACTCTTATTCTTCTTCACCCTTTGCCTGATCCCCTGGAGATATCAGAGATGGAACCTGCAACCTTCTGCAGGGAAAAGCAGAGGCTTTATCACGGAGCCACTGTCCCTCATCCACTAAAGGTGTGTGCCTGTTCACATAGGAGGAGGTGGTCCTGTGGAGATGTTGGATCTAGAATCTTGAAGGCACATTTGAAAACATCCGCTTAAATTTGGTCTCAAACCTGACCGCCAATTCTTCAAGACCAGAGGTACGTGTTTCATGCAACAAACTCCAGTTTAAATTCTGTCCACTTCATTTTGCACTGTTGTTTCCTGAAAAATAGCCGTACACAGAGTACATCACAATGGCTTCATTTTGATGCTACTAAGGCATGTGTATCATTGGCCAAATCATCTTGGGAACATCACAAAGCTTCAGTGTTGGAAAAGATCCAGTACTTTTCCTGTTGATGCATATTCACTTCAGCAGTATAATTTTATGAATGCGCTGATTGGATTCAAAAATTGCAGTTTTAGATGTGGATTCTGCTCAGTCGGAAAGGGCAGTCATCTCTCCCCCCAGCCAGCCCCACTAATGAAATTTGGTAGAAAGCCTACTGGCAAAATTGATTCAGTGCTTTTGTTTTGTTTCAGGGATAAAAATCTACAAAGTCTAAAAGTCAACAAATGGCAAACATATGGAGAAGCTGGGGGTAAAATGCTGGCAAAGAAACAACAGAAAGATAAGCATGCTTACTGGAAAGAGGCAGAGTGAAATTGCTTGAAATTAGAGTGCATTAAATTAAAAGATAAAAGAAATGGCATATTTTGCCTGGGGAGAGATTGCCATCCAAAGCTGAGCCTTTCCACCTGCTCAGCCCTACCCCCTACTGGACACCTCTAAAAGCACTGGAACTTGGCATTGGTTTGTTAATTGCTTGCCATTTGATTTTTGTATGTTATTCGGATTCTTCTCATTCCTTTGCATCATGGATGGGATGTTCTGTCTGAATAGAAAGGGTATCTACCTATCTCTACACCTTATATTCTAATAGCCAGCCACAGGCCCCATCTGCAGATAGCTAAATATGCAGATCAAGGCCACACAGAAGCTAAAGACATTGCATTTCCCCCCCTTAAAACCAAAATAAAATAGATGAGGGGGGCATTCAAATCCTTCTAAAAATGTTGCCTGCATGCTTAGAAGAAGAAGAAGAAGAAGAAGAAGAAGAAGAAGAAGAAGAAGAAGAAGAAGAAGAAGAAGAAGAAGAAGAAGAAGAGTTGGTTCTTATATGCCGCTTTTTTCTACCCGAAGGAGTCTCAAAGTGGCTTTCAATTGCCTTCCCTTTCCTTTCCCCACAACTGACACACTGAAGGAGGTGAGGCTGAGAGAGCCCTGATATTAATGAAGAAGAAAAAGAAGAGAATCAGTTCTTATATGCCACTTTTCTCTACCCGAAAGAATCTCAAAGCGGTTTACAGTCACCTTCCCTTTCCTGTCTCCACAACAAACACCCTGTGAGGTGGGTGAGGCTGAGAGAGCCCTGATATTACTGCTCTGTCAGAACAGCTTTATCAGTGCTGAGGCGAGCCCAAGGTCAACCAGCTAGCTGCATGTGGGGGAGCGGGGAATCACCAGATTAGAAGTCCACACTCCTAACCATTACACCAAGCTGGCTCTCAGACAATGCACTCATGGAAACCACTCCAGTCAGCCAGTGCAGTGGAGCAGGACTCCAGTGCTGGACACAGGCAGCCATTGTGGGCCCAGATTCAGCCCATTACAATGGCAGCTGCAGCGGTGGACACCAACCGCCACTTGTGGTGGACTGCCCTTTTTAAATCCAACAAGTGCTGTACAAACAGGCATAGACTGAAGAGTTTATATTCATAAACTTCTGAGAAATTACGCACAATTCCTGTCAGAAATGGCAAGGCCACGCAGACCTAGAGAGGCATACGATGGCGAGGGAGAAGAAACATTTGCTGAGGGAAGTCTTAAACAGGAGGTGAAAATTGAGACAGAAAACTGAGAAGAAGCAGCAAAAATTCAGGCAAATAAAGAACCACGACTAGAATTAGCCAGGATCAAGGTGGAAATGTCTAAATGGCAAAGCAAGAGCAAGAAGCCAGTCCAACCAGGGCGACAGCTCTGAAGAGTGCAGTGGGTGGCCTTCTCGGTCCTGGCCCCTACCTGGTGGAATGAGCTCCCAGGTGAGCTGCAGGGCCTGCAAGACGGAGCTCTTCCACCAGGTCTATGGTTGAGGCTGGGGTCAGCAAACTCGGGACATCACCCCCCCCCAGGAGTTAGGAAGTGTACATTGCACTCCTCCATTATCTCTGATATTAGTATGGGGAGGGATGGGGTATTTTCTCTTTGCCGCCATGTTGGTATTAATATTTTAATGAGGGTTTTAATGGGTTTTAATGAGGTTAAGATCATTGTCACCCGCCTCGAGCCTTCCAGAAGAGGCGGGAAATCAATCAATCAATCAATCAATCAATCAATCAATCAATAATAATAATAATAGAAGCTGCCTTAAGAGTCAATTAAAAACTTAAGACAACACTGATGTTTCAAGATAAGGGGTTTGGGTATTAGAAAGGGTGCAACACCTTTATAGAAACCAAAAGAGTAAGAGAATACTCAAAGAAAGTATACTAGAGTGTCTGGGAGATATACTGGAACAAAAGCCTCTCGGCATTTTTAAGTAACTGAATAGCTTAAGAGACTCTCTGCAGCCTGAAACATAAGTATTAAAGCCTGTGCTTATTCTAGTTTTACCTCAGAGTGACTTCAGAAATTTCAACTCCTGATTTCACCTGAGCTTTCCCTCAGTGCTGACTAAAATATTTCCTTAATTTTGAATTTCAAAGCATCCCAAGGGTCCTTTTCAATGGTTTAAGTTAAAGGGCGACCAGGGCCCTTCCCTCCAGTTCCTGGGCTGAATCAGCAGAAAAACACCATCCTGAGACAGGGTGGGACAGACAGAGCTTTCCAGGGAAGGGAAAAAAAACAGACACCTAGGGCTGTTCAGTCAGAAAAGCAAACAGAAACGAATGGGACGTTTTACCTCTGTGGGAGAGAACGGGAAAGGGCTCATCATATTGCTGATGGCTTGGCTGCCGGGCTCAGTATTGGTTGTGGGGGAAGCAATTTTGTGGGGGGGGGGGATATGGGACTTCCTCCCATGAGCCTTGCAAGCCCTCTCTTGTACTTCCGTAGGGATGCCAGCCTTCAGGTGGGACCTGGGGATGCCCCAGATTTAGAGTTCAGCTTCAGAACAGAGATCAGTTTCCCTGGGGCAAAAGGATGCTTTGGAGGGTGATCTCTAAGGCATTATACCCCACTGAGGTCCCTGTCCCTCCAGGCTCCATCCCCGTAACTCTGGGAGTTTCCCAACCTGGTTCTGGCAACCCTGCACCCCTCACCTCACCCACATTCCCCATTGGAGGCCAAAGAGCACCTGGCAACTTTATACAGCAATAATTTACTAGGTGTCACTAACTTCATTGGGACGTACGTCAAGTAACGGTGTGTCTTTTATTTTGTTTTGTTTTAAGACTCCATTTCCCCCTCCAGTAGGGACCCAAAGTTCACAATATTCTTCCCATCTCCATTTTACAATCACAATAGACTCATTGCTAGGTTAGGCCGAGACTGCATGGCTGGCCCCAGGATAACCAGGGAATGGCATTCCATCTACCTTGGGTCAGGAGTAACAGCTACAGTACCTACTCACAGCCATTCCATGTTTCTCTCCCAGCCAGCCTTACACATCTTTATAAAACTACATGGACGTGAGGGAATCTCCAGCGCTGAAAGGCTGGGCTCAGGGGCATCCACAAAGTCCTGGGTCCAATCTCTGGCAGGGTCAGGTCATCGGTGATGGGAAAGCCATCCACCTGAGGTTCTTGGTGCTCTTCCTCTACATGCAGCCAGCTGGGTGACCTCAGGGTAACCACAGTTCTCTTAGAGCGTTTTCAGCTCCACCTGCGTCACAGGCTGTCTATTGTGGGGAGAGGAAGGGAAGGCGATTGGAAGCCATTTTGAGAATCCTTGGGTAGTAAAAAGCAGGGCATCCAAAAAACAAAACAAAACAAACAAACAAAAAACGCTCTTCTTCTTTCCTTTAGAACTGTTGCTGATCAGAGTAAAGAATTCTGACTTCAATAGACCAATAGCTCCTCAGTAAAAGACAGCTTACATCAGCCTTTCTCAATTTTTTTAACAAATTCAAATTCAAATTCAAAAAACCTTTAATGGCACATAAAACATCATGAGAACAAAGGTAATTCATAATTATAATTAATTAATTAATTACAATTAATTGATAAAAATTACATAGTCTTGATAAACAAATAAAAGAGAATAAAATAAGCAGTAATCATTTTTTTTTAACATTGAGACACCCCTGAAACATTCTTCAGGCTTCCAGAAGCCCCAGAAGTGGCAGATCGTGCAGAATATGGTTGGGAAGCTGTGAACACGCCCACCTGAGGCTCCTCCCCTTCCCACCACCACCAGGCCCACCATTGGCCACTTTGGGATGGGTGGGTGAGTCGACATGACCATATATGGTCACATCGCCCAATAAATGTCTCATTAATGTAAAATATATATTAAAATTAATGAACTCCCACCCGCTTCCGGGGCCATCACGAAACCCCAGGTTTCATGAACCCCTGGTTGAGAAAGTGTGGCTTATATGTTCAGAGATTTTTCATGGTGGAGGGCCCTTAATTCAGTGGCAGAACACCTGCTTTGCTTGCAGAAGGTTCCAAATTCAATTTCCACCATCCTTGGTCAAAAGGATCAGGTCTCTGGTGATTTGAAAGAGTGATATGAATAAATACCAATATTAATATTGACCAACAGGAAAAAATTATAGTGTTCTTAATCTAGCTGGGATGTCCGTCTGCTGTAGAACTGTGAGCCAGTATACATCATTCTGTGCTTATACAGTCCAGGATCCCTGCACAGCTGCAGTAGTTTCAGTGCCCTTGGCTTTGGGAAGCCTCTTTGACTCTCCATCCACTTAGGCATTGAGCTCTCTCCACCAGTTCACTGTGCAATCCACAAGACCTTTAATTAAAATCAAACAGACTGCCGAATGTGTAATAACTCCAGGCATGAAGCCCCAATTTGGAAAGCAAAACTCTGTTTTCAGTCCACAGGCCCTGGGGAGCCAGCAGGAGATACTCTTCCATTCATCCAATTCGTGCCCTTTTTATCATCTGCTCCTCCCCTCTCAGTGGAGCGTTCCTCCGGTTCAAAAACCAAACAACCGAGAAGAAGAACAGGAAACAAAACAAAACCCTACAAAGGAGATTTCAAGAGAAAAGAGTCGTTAGCCAAAGAGCAAAGCTGCCTGTACTGACTCCAGAAGGTTTATGGTACAGCTGGAGAAATTCTTATTGCAATGCTTGTTTCCTTCATGGCTCTTCTGCTTTTCAGTTAACGTGCCCTGCAGGACAGAAGGGGAGATACTTACTTGTTCAAGCACAGGACTATCAGCAAAATGGCAGCTGAAGACCTCTGAAACTCATCATGGGTGGCTGAAATGAGTAAAAACATTGCCATGTTGAGCTATGGTCCTGCTGAGGCCTTTGTCAGCATCCCCAGTGAAGAAGAAGGAAAGTTGGGGGTTTTATACACTGCTTTTCACTACCCAAATTTGTCCCAAAGCACCTTACAAACACCTTTCCCTTCCTCTCCCCACAACAGACACCCTGTGAGGTAGGAGGGACTGAGAGAGCTCTGAGAGAACTGGGACTGACCCCAGCTCACCCAGCTGGCTGCATGTGGAGGAATGGGGAAATCAAACCTAGTTCTCCAGATTAGAGTCTGCCTCTCTTAACCCTTACACCAGGTGTGGCCAAACCGTGGCTTTCCAGGTGTCTGTGGACTAATATTCCTATGAGCCACTGCCAGCATGTGCTATAATGGCTTCTGAGGGGGAAGCGGTGAGAGGCTGCAAAAGCTAGAAAAAGCATCCTCTCTCACAGGGTGGGCTGTGGCTTGTTGCGTTCATCACTGCCTTGACAGTCCAAGATGGATGTGAAACATAGCCCAGAGAAGGTTGAGGGCACCCAAAGGGTGGGTCTGAGAGGCATAGAGAGTACCCCACTGAGTACCGTCTTTGCTAGGCTCCAGCCCCAAAGAGAGCCAGCTTGGTGTAGCGGTTAGGAGTGTGGACTTCTAATCTGGAGTCCAGGGTTTGATTCCCCACTCCCCCACATGCAGCCAGCTGGGGGACCTTGGGCTTGCCACAACACTGATAAAGCTGTTCTGACTGAGCAGTGATATCAGGGCTCTCTCAGCCTCACCCACCTCCCAGGGTGTCTGTTGTGGGGAGAGGAAAGGGAAGGTGAATGTAAGCCACTTTGAGACTCCTTTGGGTAGAGAAAAGTGGCATATAAGAACCAACTCTTCTTGAAATCTCCAGGAGTTCCCCAGTCTAGATCTGGCAGCCCTAAACCCCCATTCCTCAGCAGTGGCCAGGGGCAATCTGGCGACCCTAGACAAAGCTGGTCTTTATTTACACTTCAATTTATATCCCACCACTTCCACCCAGTGGCGACTGCTCACGGAGGAAGATTGTTTTGTTTTTATTATGCTGTAAACCTCCCTGAACTTTTTGGAAGGGCAGAATAACAATGCAATAATAAATAAACAGATAATACAAAATAGATGAAACAGGGCCACAGTGTAGGATTAACAGCTCTGGATGGGAGAATACCTGGAGATTTTTTTGGGGGGTGGAGTCTGTGAAGGGCAGGGTTTGGGGCGAGGAAGGAGGACAGCAGGAACTGCAAGACGGAGCTCTTCCACCATGTCTACGGTTGAGGCCGGGATGCTAAGGAAGATCTATATGACCCCCCCCCCCAGATTCGAAACACAGTTATACAGACGACGGCCATGGGTTCCACCTGCCCCCTTTTCTTTCTTCCCGCCCTCAAGGAGATTGTATTGAGGGGAATGTGTCTGAGATGGGCTAGAACTTTTTTTACCGCCATATCCTATTTCATTTTATTTTTCTGGATTGTAAATTATGTCTGTGATTTTAAGGGGAAGTTTTATTGAGGTTTTATACAGACTTAGTAACCCGCCACGAGCCACCCAAGAGTGGCGAGTAAGAAACTGAATAAATCATCATCATCATCATCATCATCATCATCATCATCATCATCATCATCATCATCATCATCATCATACCATAAAGTCCCCTGTCCAAAACAGCCATTTTCTCCATGGGAACCAACCTCTGCATCAAGAGATCAAGTGTAAGGTGCAGGAGATCTTCAGGCTTTACCTGGGGGTTGACGTCAAAGAAGGAAACCAGAATACCTGGAATCCCATGTACACAACCTTCAAAGACACTATATTCCAAGTTCTACAAACAAGGTTTATATTCAGAAATCAGACGTGTGTTACAAAGTCAACGGCCAAAGTCCTTTCATTTCAACGATTCTCCCAAAATTGTTTTGCTTGAAGAAGCTGAAAAGGACTGATGTCGAAGAACGTGGCTTTTGATGACTGTTGATGATCACGGCAAGGGGGGTGGGGGGTGGGCAGCTATTTAATCCCCGCCTCTCAAGAATTCGGTTTCAAGCTGCTCAACAAGAGGAGGCAACCTTCCTTAATTTTTGTCTATTTGACCTGGAGGTTGGCAACCGTAGTCCAGTGGCACTTCACCCACGAACAAAATCAATTTCCATGTGAACATTTTAGCGCTCTCCTGCTCAGACTCATAATGTGTAAATCCATTAGGACAGAGGTTCTCAAACTTCCTAATGCCGCGACCCTTTAATATAGTCCCTCATGTTGTGGGGACCCACAACCATAAAATTAGGCAAGGGTTCTTTCACAGACATTAAACCAAAATGGACCAATGGCATGAAAATCCATTGTTCGTGATTGCATATAAAATGTTCTTTTTTCCCGGGTTTTCTCAGTTCAGTTCTGCCTCTTGTCCCACCATGCTGATCTCACTCTTTTTCGGCTGGTCCAGACAGACAAATGCTCTATCTCAATCTACCCTGCAAGGCTGTTGTGTGGCTGCCCCCCCCCCCCCTGTGGCCAAGCTGCTCACCCTGCCACAATCTCAAAGGGGTCCCGACCCCCCGGTTGAGAACTACTGCATTAGGCAGATGTGTTTATTTATAACACAGTCTATAGAGAAGGGAGCTACTCACTGGTGACATCAAGACGGATGGTGCTCTCAACTTGTTTCTGTACATGAGGGTACCAGACCCGGCAGGTGAGCAATTTGCCCTGATCATTTAGGGAGGGTGTGAAGATGAAGTTGGACCCATAAGTCCAGCTGTCCTGGTTGTGCTGTTCACTCCACTCAGACGTGTCGTATCCTGTCACAGCTGTTTCCCATGAGATTTCAGGCTCAATCCTAAAGCAAGGCCCCGGAGCCAAGCAGGTCACAATGGCTTCCTCCCCAGAAACCAGAGTAGGCAATTTCACAATATCTGGTTTCTCAGTGAACTCTGAAAGAAGGATCTCCAGGTAAGAATGATATGAAAACACAGGCGGCGGATTGAGAACAGACCCAGAAAGGATAAAAGACTGATAAAAGCTCTCACGGTTCAATTGTTGCACAAAATGCAGAAAACGGAACCGTTCGGCAGGGCATTTAGATCACGGAGAACAAGTCTGCGTAACGTCTGTGAAATTTATTCCCTTTTCATCGCCTTGTTCCTTTATATACCACCCTGTTCACTGCATGGTTCATCAGTTTTGATGTTCAGCCAAGTGGTGTTGTTTGTACATACGATTCTGCTCTCTTCTGGTCCTGACCTGGGTTGCCCATGCTAGACTGATCGCGTTAGGCCTCAGTAGTGAAGCAGGGTCAGCCCTGGAGAGTAGTTGGATGGGAGACCTCCAAAGCATACCGGGATCATGACTTGGAGGCTGGTAATGGCAATTCTGCTCTGAATATCCCTTGCCTTCAAAATCTTGCAGCAACTCTTGGACATAGAGGCGCAAAATGAGACTTCTATATTACGAACGGCTTATTTTAGCCTAAAATCATGGCCAAACATCCATTGTTGTTCTTTATCTACTGAATATTAAAAATCCCAATCATAGATGGGCTTTCTCAACCAGGGTTTTTTGAAACCCTGGCATTTCTTGATGGTCCTGGAAGGGTTTCCTGAATGGATGGGAGTTAATAAATTTTGTATTTATAGTTTAAATTTGTTAAACATCTATCGGTCAAGATGACCATATACGTTGACCCACCCACTCCTTTGAAAATGGCCAGTGATGGGCCTGGAGGTGGTGGGGTGGGGAGGGGAGGGAATCTGGGTGGGCGTGTACACATCTATGCTTCCCAATCATGCCACTTCTAGGATTTCTCAAAGCCTGAAAAATGTTTTAGGAGTTCGCTGGCAGGGGGCTCCTGGGAATTGTAGTCCACGGACATCTGGAGGGCCGCAGTTTGACTACCCCTGCCCTACAGAGTCACCATAACCGATTCTGTACCAAGATATAAAAGGCATGCCACTTCCTGCTTGCAAACCCTCATTTGGAAACCGTGTGATTGCACGCTTTCCGACGGGAGACCCCTCCCATGTTTTCCCGCCATCTCATCGTGGCTTTTAGCCTCCCGACGAGGCAGCAGAGAATCCAAAAGCATAGACGACCTGAACTTCTCTCCCTGCTCCTTGGGCTGTCAATCAATACAAGTCACTAATCCCTTCTCAGCCACTGTTTGGGAGACTCAAACTTCCATTACCCCCCCCCCCCCGAGCACTGAAATAAAATTAAAAACAAAACAATACACTTTCACGTTGCTATGGGGAAATGCTACAACTGTAAAACATTTCTTTAGATCCCTTTTTGAGATCCTTTGTACAATGGTCTCTCTTTATGTTTGGGTAGATTTGTGATAGCCTGGCTATGGTAACTAGGCCCCGATGATTTTGTGTTCATGATAATGATTTAAAGCACAGAACACAGATGCCAAGCTAATAGGGAGAGGGCTGCTTCATCACATGCCCCCCTCCCTGTTCAGACCCCACCACCAGAAAACACAAACACGTGAGCAATGAGAGGCTGTCCAGGGGCAAATTCCACGTGCAGAATCAGTACAAAAGTCAGCTAGGACTTGACGGCATGTTCCAGCACATACTGGCCTGATTTTGGGCACCTGAGACAAATGACTTCGCCAGTTTCTCCTGGTGCCCATCCTCACACTACCTTCACTGGGGCCAAGGCTACACCAGCTTATAGTACCCTACATCCCAACAAGGATAAGTGTGGTATTCAAATTTAGTAACTTATTTGGAAATCCTGTTTCTTTTTTCCTGCTCCATGAGCCTGAGGCATTTAAAGGGGACTGAGATCCCTTTCAATGATTTGGAGTCAAGAGTTCAGGCCAAGCTGTGAGCTTACCAGGAAAATATCAAAAAGGGGGGGGGGGAGACTGCTGAGGTATGAGGTTTTTTTTTTTTTTAGCTCTGATTAGCTGAATGCACACCCTAGGAACCAGAAGTGCAACTGCTTCAGGAGTCCAGTTTCTCAAAGTGTCTCAAAAAAACCCATGCAGTTTCTCCAAGACGGAATTGGGCAACTTTGCTCCTTCTTCAGGAGACCTAAAAGACGGGCTGGGAAGGGTGAAGCATTTGCATTCCTGTCCGGTACCGTTGCACATAAGCTCTGTGGTCTCCAACTTTGCCTTCCCACCCCTACAGCATCAAAGGCAGCAAAGCGCAAGGAAAGAGGTAATTGGAGAAAATGCTTGCCTGTGACGAGGACTTGAACTGTCCTAGGAGCTGGGTCATGGCTGGTGAGATAGATGAATTTCACAAGGCTGTCCGCAATTTGAAAGACGTACTCTCCGTTGTCCTGCAACTGGGCGTTAAGGATGCTGAAGGAGCAATCGCCTTTATTCGGATCGCCTGATAAATGGAAGCGGTTTGCAAAGAACGGCTGAACCCTTTGCGTCTTGTCGTTGGTGGCCACAAGAACGCCTGGAGTGAGGAAAGCTTGCAGCAAGACATCAAGAAGGTTTGTCGATGTTTCTCTTTTCTGATACCAGTAGCCATAAAGTTTCCTCGAGATCTTTGAACGATCATACGTGAACTGGCAAGGAATGTGAATGCAGAAGCCATGTTGTACAGAGACAGAGTCAGGAACCGCCAGTGTAAAAGCCAGATTCTGGCTTGACGAACCTATTAGAGGAAGAAGAGATATATATGGGAGATTTCAACAGATCCTGTATTCAGCTAGGCTGTGCCCCTGTGGACAATGCTGTATAGAATCAATGACACACGTTTTCTTCCATTGTCCATTTTATTCTTCGATCCGAGCCAAATTTCTTAACTCGCTGCTGTGTAAAAGAGAACTGCATTCGGATGAACGAAAGACTCAGTTTCTTTTGACATCCCAGAACCCTGATATAATCGAACCAGTAGCAAAGTTTTTACATCTTGCCATGAGAAATCGTGAATGTGTTATGTCTAAAGCATGATCTTTGCCTTTGTCTTCACTAGCAGTGGATCCTTTTGCACTTTCCCTTCTTATGTTGTACTTTTATATGCTATTAAAGTCTTGTTGTTGTTGTTGCTGTTATATACAGGCAGTCAGGAAAGAATCAGTACAGGAAGATTTTTGACGTATAACCTCTCTGCAATTAAAACTAGCAGAAAGAAGAGTGAAGTGGCCTATGAGTTAAGAAATCAACGAGCCCATGGGGCAGGGTTAGTCAAACTGCGGCCCTCCAGATGTGCATGGACTACAATTCCCATGAGCCCCTGCCAGCGAACGCTGGCAGGGGCTCATGGGAATTGTAGTCCATGCACATCTGGAGGGCCGCAGTTTGACTACCCCTGCCATGGGGCCTGCAATGGCCTAGCACAGGGGTCTCCAACATGGTGCATGTGGACATCACAGGGCCTGCCATAGTGTTCACCAAGTGCTTTTAGAAAGTAGGCAAGTGAATTTGATTTTCATAAGCATGGTGGTAACTTACTGTAAGGTGTAGCTCCAATTCGCCTTTCTAAAGTATCTGATTTGTAGCCCACCTTCTAAAACGTGTATTATCTGAGGCCACCACGATGTAAAGAAGATGGAAATAAAATTATACAGTTCAAAAATATTAAAAATGCCCATATTTTAAACAGAATATCTCCATACATATGTGAGTGTGTGTGTGTGGGGGGGGGGGGGAGGAACAGAGATAAACCACTATGACAAGCCACCAGACAGATAGTTTAAAATGTAATTGGTTTGACATAGTGGTTTATCTCTGTTTATCTCTGTTCCTTTCCCCCACACACACACTCACATTCCTTCACTAGGCTTCAACACTGACCCATAGAAAATTGCTGGTGCCGTATTCTATCGGCCTGTTGCACGAGAAAAATGGATGATTCCAAATTAGTGACAAGAGAGAAACAGAATCTATCCAGTGGCTTAATAAAGCTTGAAAAGATAAAGAGTCTCTTATGTTATTTATTCAGGCTTCGACTCTGCCAGAACGGTCTCTAGATTTGTTTTCCGTTTTCAATCTTTCATCAGTGGCAGTGAGTCCGTCCTTGTTAATATTTGAGTATAATTAGGCAAACGCTCCTGTATCATGGAGAGTCAAGGCTGTGAGCTCAAGAGATCAAGACATCAAGAGATCAAGGAGATCAAGAGCTCACAGCCTATATTAAGGTGACCAGATTGTCCCACTTTTGGGGGGACATCTGGGGGTACCTGGCAAATTGTACTTATGTTGAAATTAAAATATATATATTACAATACTATTTTTGCATTCTATGTGTTCTATGAAACTTTTTGTTGCTCCATAGAGACCAAATTTTTAATCAAGAACCCCCCCCCCCCCCCCGGTCAATGGTGTCCCACTTTACCAATGTTAAAATCTGGTCACCTTAATTTATATAGTATAATATTATGTATATAGTATAATCAGAGTAGCTCAGCAGTGGAATGGACTGCCTAAGGAGGTGGGAACTTCTCCCTCACTGGAGGTCTTTAAGTAGCAGCTGGACTGAGACCTATCCTGGATGCTTCAGACTTATCCTGTGTTGAGCACAGTGTTGGACTAGATGGCTTGCATGGCCCCTTCCAACTCTATGATTCTAAATAACAGCGACCTTTTCCAGGCTAAGCATGTTGTGTCTGAGACCCTGCAGAAGGGTAGCTCCAAGCAGTAGTTATCAATCAGGCCTGCATATACCAAAGAGACCACACTCATCAGAGATGGCAGCTAGGAACCACCATTTTAACCAATCAGTCTCTTCATTTCAGTCCAAGTGGTGATAAAGTTCTTAAAGTGAAAGCCCAGAACGTCTCTCTTTTCAACAGCTGTTGGTGAAGTTGGTGTGGAGGAGCCAAGATTTGGGGGTGGACCATGGGGTGCGGGAACAGGGACTTCTGGGGGGGGGACCCCACCTTCCACACATGAGAGCAATGGTTCACAACGAGATTCTGCCATGTCACACAGGAAAACCCACTGACATAATGACTGCTGTAATACCTCAAGAGTGCATCATCCAACCATGTGTGAATGCAGCCTTAGAGACAGACCCTTCTGCCCCTCCACCCAGCATCCTAGCAGCATTTCTTGTGGTAACATTTCTGGGGCTCAGGCACATGGGCAGCCAGGTTGAGACGATCCAGCACCTGGCTGCACAAGCTCTTGGTCATTTCTCTATGAGAAACTGACCCCCACAGGCTCACATAAAACACATGATAGACTCAAAAGGAATGTAAGCCTTGCATTTGAAAATATGCTGGGCTTTCCAACAAGCAGGGTTGGAAACGGAATACCTGACTCAAATATAGTTCCTTAAGACCCCTCTGGAAAAAAAATCTCTGAACATGATGGATACTGGAATATGCAAGAACTGTACCGTGCATAATTCAAAGGGATATGAAGAATACCTACAGGGGGCATCAGAAGAGGTGTGTTTTTAGCATATTTAGGGTAGGAACTTTCAAATACTCTCCTCCCGTGTTCTGATTTGTTCCCTTGGAGACTTCCTGCTCTTAGTATACTTCCTCCCCACTTGCCTCAATTAACAGACAGAATGAATTAACAGAACAGTTAAACAGTTAGGTCTCTCTCTCTCTCTCTCTCTCTCTCTCTCTCTCTCTCTCTTTTTCCTATACAGAGTTTGTTTCCTTACTCACAATAAAACTATTTCATTCTTTTAAGCAGCATGCCACTTTGCACCTCTTGGCATATTTAAATTCTGCCAACACTGGAGCTGCACCTTGGCAAGGAATACCACTTGGATGTCTTCTCCGAATGTTGTGTGGTTAAGGTAGGAGAACGAAGGAGTTGAATTAAGCATTCTGCGCTCCTCCACTCACATTATGGGGGGAGAGGGACATCTCATTGACACCATAGGCTCCACAGAACTGCCTTCTCTCTAGCAGACTGGAGGAGGAGGGCAGATTACTTGCCTGATCCAGGCCAGGAAACACCTGGAGATTTGGCGATGCAGCCTGGGGACAACAGGGATATCGGTGGGGTACAATGCCTTAGAGTCCACCCTACAAAGAATTCATATTCCCCAGGCAAACTGATCCCTGTAGTCTTGAGAGCAGCTGTAATTCCGGGAGGGGGGGATCTCCAGGCCCCACCCGGAGGTTAAAATGAAATAGGAAGGGTAGGGCCCAGTGAAGGACCAGACACAAAGCAAGTAATAGGGTACTGGGATATCAGTATGGTATCTGGAACGTCTGGAACGCCTTAAGCTAGGAGGGGCAGTTGTTAGAACAGTCTTACTCCCTGTTAAGAGATTGTTCCTCTAAACTGAAGTTTCCTGTTGAAAACAATGAAATCGATCTCCCTTGAAAAAGCCGCACACCGAAACGTGTTGGGATCTGTTTAATATTCTGGACATCAAAGAACCAACTGAAGTTTGAAGTCTCCTTAGAAGTCTATTTATTATACTGCAACATTTGATACATCATAATGGTCTCCCAGTGGCCTATGACTTGCTCTGTCCCCACCTGGAGGTTGGCATTCGATAATGGAATTCAGCTCCTCTCCTCCCCCCCCCCCTCCCATCACCACCAGCAGACCATCCAATGAACTGACCATCTGGGTCATTGTCAGAGAATTGGCATTTCACCAGACCACACCTACTTCTGCACAGGAAAGCCCACACCAGAACAGTTAGTGTTGTTGAGGTTGTCACCAGATTCTGCCCTTTCCAGGGCGGGTCCATGATTTGGGGCCTCCTCCTGCCCCCCGGTATCTTCTTATGGCCGCAGGAAGTCTCGTCCTGGGGCAGCAGCTGTGGGGCAGAGGGAGGAGGGAAGGCAGAGAGTGAGCCCATAGTGACACCCCCGGCTTCTGCTTATGACCAAGATCTCTGGCCCCAAGCCCAGGAGCTCACATTTTATCGCTTTGCAGTTTTGCTCAGAGCCAACTTAGCTGTCAGGGTGCATGAGCAATGATTTCGTGCCACCGTCTTTTCTCAAATTTGATACTTTAGAAGTTAAGATCTTTCAGAAGTTACAATATTTTGCATAAAGCTGTATAGTATTCCCATTCATTGGGTCCTGGGGACACATGAGGCTGCCTTCTATAGAATCAACCCCTTGGCATATCAACATCAGCATTGACTTCTAAGAGTGGCAGTCACTGAGGTCAGAGTCTAGCTTGTCCTAAATTCAGTGCCACCTGTGGCAGAAAGGGCTTGCTCTGGCCTACAGGCCCCATTCCACCTTGCCCACTTCAAGGTTTTTGCCATCTCCTGGGCCTGTTCCACACACGTTGGATAAATGCCCTTTCAATGTTTCATGTATTGTTTGGACGTTTTATGTAATCTGCCCTGAGCCTTCAGGGAGGGCTGTCTATAACAATGAATGAATGAATGAATGAATGAATGAATGAATGAATGAATGAATGAATGAATGAATGAATGAATGAATGAATGAATGTGCTTTTGTAGCTGGATTTTCCTGGGTGGAACAGGAAAACCTACTTGAAAGTACATTATCTGACATGTGCAGAATGGACTCTGGAGAGGCTTGACTCTTGCACTCTAGGGTAACTCACCACCACTACCTGACCACTAGCCTTATTTTATTCCAGCATCCTGATTTCTAGGCATTTAGACATCACAGCAAACTGAGGTTTCCTAACCCAAGAAACCTTCCATCGCATCTTTCCCAGAAGAACACTAAAGAGGAACAGCAGGAGAACATACTTCAGAAGAATGGCCTGCAGGGAGGGTCAAGACTCCTTCTCTTCCCAGAGATGAGCTACGGGTGCCAGTCTTCAGGTCTGTTCCCCTGGAGAAAATGGCTGCTTTGAGAGTAGACTCCATAGCATTACACTTTAATGAGGACCCTCCCCACCCTAAATCTCACCCACTTCTGGTCCCACCATCAAAGTCTCCAGGTATTTTCCAACCCAGAGCTGGCAACCCTGTCTGAGGCCTTGATTCTGTGACTCCTGCTGCCCACTACCTGGTCTCCCTAGGGACAATTTACTACCCGGTGCACCCCTGGAGGAATTGCCACTTGCCAACTGCCAACCTCCGCCCTCCCTGAGCTTCTTTTACAGTAGTGTGTTTGAAACAATTGAGTTCTATCTGGTACAGAGAACCACTACCCACATCCAAATTTATATAGTATTTACTAAAACGAAAACCATAGAATCCTAGAGTTGGAAAGGACCATATAGGCCATCTAGTCCAACCCCCTGCTCAATGCAGGATCAGCCTCAAGCATCCAGGATAAGGATCTGTCCAGCTGTTGCTTGAAGACCTCCAGTGAGGGGGAGCTCCCCACCTCCTGAGGCAGCCCATCCCACTGCTGAACTACTCTGACTGAAACATTTTCCTTAATGTCTTGCCAGTACTCTTCTACATGTAGTTTAAAACCATCGCTGTGGGTCCTCTCCTCTGCTGCCAACAAGAACTGCCCCCTGTCCTACTCCAAGTGACAACCTTTCAAATACTTGAGGAAATCATGCAGAATATAGTTGGGGAACCATAGCTGTGTACATGCCCACCTGGGACCCCTCCCCTCCCCAACCCTTCCAGGCCTATCATTGGCCATTTTGGGAGGGAAGGGTGAGTCCACATGACCATATATGGTCATATCACTCTATAAATGTTCAGAACATTATTAAAATACTAGTAATCAAGCCCGCTGTATGAGTAATACAGCGGGCTCTAGGCACTAACCAGATCGTAGGAGGCCCGTCAGGCGGCGGGGCCTCTCCCGGGTGGCGGTCATTTGGCAGGCAGGGAGTCCCCGGCAGCCGCGCTCCGCGCAACTGCTGGGAGCTCCCTGCCTGGTGGCCTGATGCGGCCTGACGCGCCTGGCGGCCTGACGTGGCCTGACGCGCCTGGCGGCCTGACACGCCATAGAGGCGGAGGGCAGAGCGGCTCCGCGTCGAGGCGAGGGCGCAGGCGCGGCAGCCATTTTGGAAGGCAGCGGACAGAGGCGGGAGGCAGCACAGAGTCGCCTACAATCAACATGTCCCGAAGATATGATTGCAGAACGACGATCTTCTTCCCAGAACGCCGCCTCTATCAGGTGGAGTATGTCATGGGGCACGCGGGCAGCTGCCTCGGGATACTCGCCAACAACGGGGAACTGCTGGCTGCGTCAGGCCGCCAGGCAGGGAGCCCCCAGCAGCCGCGCGGAGCGCGGCTGCCGGGGACTCCTTCGGGCGGCGGCCTGACGCGGCGAGAGGCGCTTCGCACCTCTCACCGTGTCAGGGCGCCGGGCAGGGAGCCCCTGGCACCCGCGCGGAGCGTGGCTGCCGGGGACTCCCTTGCGGCCAGCCTGACGTGTCAGAGCAACTGCGAGCCGCGCTGTGCGCGGCTCGCAGTTGCTGGAGCTGGGAATCGGAGGAACCAATCGGCAGGCGCTGCGCGCCTGCCAATTGGTCCCTCCGATTGTCTGTCCTGAGGAAGGGTCCAATCCGGACCCTTCATCATCACGGACACATCCCGCCTTAGGACCCCTTAACGCTTTATTTAGTCCGTGGCGCCCGTGGCGCTACGGGCGGTTTAAAGATATTAAAATGAATGAGCTCCCTCCCATTTGGGAAACTCTTCCAGGGCCATCAAGAAATGCCAGGATTTCACAAAATCCTGGTTGAGAAAGCATGACCTAAGCCAATTTATCAGGCTGGGATTTTCAAGTTTTCATATATGATGTTAAAATATAGTCGTCCCCCCCCCCCCTACGACCAACACTAATTGGTTTTACCCACTGGGTAACCCAGTAAGAGTTGAGCTGAGGCTCTCACAATTTCTATTTTATAATGTTATTGTTATGATCTTGTTAAGTTATTATTGTTATAATGTTATTACTGTTACTGTTACCTGTTACCATATGTTAATTGTATCTTTTCCTGTTTTCTGTAAACCGCCCTGAGCCCTTGGGGAGGGCGGTATATAAATCAATCAATCAATCAGAAGAAGAAGAAGAGTTGGTTCTTATATGCCGCTTTTCCCTACCCGAAGGAGTCTCAGAGCGGCTTACAGTCGCCTTCCCATTCCTCTCCCCACAACAGACACCCTGTGGGGTGGGTGAGGCTGAGAGAGCCCTGATATTCCTGCTCGTTCAGAACAGTTTTATCAGTGCCGTGGCGAGCCCAAGGTCACCCAGCTGGTTGCATGTGGGGGAGCGCAGAATCGAACCCGGCATGCCAGATTAGAAGTCCGCACTCCTAACCACTACACCAAACTGGCTCAATCAATCAATCGATCAATCCTGACAGCCCCTCCTCCCCCAGACACACATCCTTGTTCTGCTTTGCCTGAAAGGAAAATAATATTAACTAAGTAAATACAAATTGGTGAGAAGTCTCGTTTACCCTTTTCCGTGAACGAATACACAGTGCATGCACTTTCCTCATAATGTGTGTTGACTAATCCCATGTTACATCACTTTCAATGCATGTGAACTCCAGTCTGTAGTTTTAAACCTATATTTATCCAGATACTGATCCCTGGTGCCATTTGTGAAGTGAGTGTGCAATAGCTGTTTTGTGAAAACAGGTGAATGCATATAATTGCACTCGCTGTAACAGGTCATAGGGTTGCCAATCTCCAGGGGGAGCCTGGGGACACCTCCAGACTACAGGGATCTGTCCCTATGGAGAAAAATGGAGGCTTTGGAGGGCAGACTCTATGGCATGGTACCCCACTGAGGTCCCGTTCTCCCCAAGCTCCACCCCCAAACCTCGAGGGAATTTTCAACCTGGAGCTGACAGCCCTACATTTGAACGAGATTTCATGTTCTGCCAATGCACATTCAGAAGAGTTAATGCACATTCAGAAATCTTAAAGCTTATTAAGGATTTCCCTTGGACCTTCTGCTAAGAGACAGCAACACAAGGAAGGCAAATCAAATTTCTCCCCCTTGCTTTGATTCCCTGAAATTCACAAGAGGAACAGTGGTTTTTTAAAAAATATATATCTATTGCTATTTTGAACCAGTTGAGGGTTCAAGAAAACCATAAGATTTTTAGATTCAGTTTCTTTCCTCATTCTTGGGGGGAGTGGGAAATGCCTCTCTAACGGGTGTTTTGTTTTTGAGCTGGGGAATCAGGTTTTGTTTTGACTACCCCAGGTTTCCTATCCTCCAGGTGGCTCGGGGAGATCTCTCATGATGATAACTGATCTCCAGAGGACCCAGATCAGTTTTCTTGGAGGAAATGTCTGCTTTTGAGGATGGACTCTACGGCATTATGTCCTGCTGAGGTCCCGCCCCTCCCCAAACCCCGCTCTCTCCAGACCCCAAATCTCCAGATGTTTCCTGGCTGAGAGCCAGCAACCCTACCAATGGTAGGGAAATAAAATTGGGAAGTGGGTAAACAGCTGGTTCCCCTCTTCCAAAACCTCCTTGCCCCCTCTCAACTCACTTTCTATGCACTCCTCTGAGTAGACTTACTTCTCCTGCAGCCACAGAGGAACCACCGACGTGCCGCCGCCACCTCCTTTCTACGGTCTCAAGCACTAAGAAACTTCTTGTAAAGACAGAGAGGAAACGAGGAGACAGGAACCAGGAAAAGGAGAAGTGGTGGCACGCAGCTTCTCTGAGATGGCCACGAGGGGCTTTTCTTTGTGATGTAGTGCAGACTGCATTTTCATCGCCTGCATGTTAGTGGCATTTTCAACGATTGCGTTTCTTGAAAACGTGGCTGATTTTGAGAAAAGGTAGTCAGGCCTCGGGCCCTGTTCTATGCTGAATCTGACTAGGATTTGGGCCAATTTGATAGCAGAGTTTTGTCATAAAAGGAGGCCATACAAATTCTGGCTTGTGTTTTCTTCACTGGTAACTACAGGCAATGAAGAAGAACAGGACATTTCAACTTCCCTTACAAGTCAGTTATTATGTACCCAAGTGCTGTTAAGTCCCAATGGACTGACGGAGACCCGGCAAGGTGTCACAACCGTCTCTGGTTTTGCCATTTGTTCTTTTATTGCTTTGCGCTGTTTTCTGTCCATGTAACTGATTACCTTAGATGTCTTAGATGTGAATTATAGCAATAGGGGTTGGTAGGTTAGTAGGGGGATTTCCTGTCCTGTCTTGTTGCCCGCTATCTCTATGGCAGCCTTGAAGGGTGGTTGTGTCTCCCCAGTTAACTGAAGGATGGCATCTGGAATCTTTGCACCTAACTGGACGGGTGGGTGGAGCAGTGGGGACTTGGAAATTATAGTAGGGCAACAGATAGCAGAAATTAGTCTTAGCAAACCTTCCAGGTAGCGAACATTGACGTTCTTTTCAATAAAGATATTTTCCTACAAATGGATTTTTCTTATTGAAAGCAATTGGCTAAAACCTCACACAAGGGGCTTTCAAGGCCAGGGAGAAACAGAGGTGGTTTTACATTGCCTTCCTCTGCAAAGCCTTTCTTGGTGGACTCCCACCCAAGTATTGGCCCTGCTGAGCTTCTAAGGTCTAAACAGATTGGGTTTCACCATGCTGTTTCCCCCCACATGTACTTAGTCCTGACCTGGGTGGGTTCTGCATGTAAAGGTTTTCATCAAAGCCAGCAAACATACAGACCCTTTTAAATCATCATTTTTTTAAACGGTTGTGTTTTTCTACAAGGATTATGCATAAGACAGACTTATGACAGCAAATAGTGTGTGGAGGGGGGCAATTCCTCCACTGTGCTAGATCAGTGGTTCTCAACCTTGGGATCGGGACCCCTTTTGGGATCGGGACCCCTTTGAATGTCCCTTTCACAGGGGTCATGGCAGGGTGAGCAACTTGGCCAGAGATAGAGCGTTCATCTGCCTGGAGCAGTGGAAAAGAGTGAGATTGGCATGGTGGGACAAGAGGCAGAACTGAACTGAGAAACCCTGTAAAAATAACGCAATTTATATACAATCATGAACAATGGATCCTCAGGCCATTGGTCAGTTTCAGTTTAATTTCTGTGAAATAACACTTGCATAATTTTATGGTTGGGGGTCACCGCAACATAAGGAACTGTATTAAATAGGAAGGCTGCGAACCACTGTGCTAGATGCTCATTGGCAGGCTATGGTCAGCTGCAATGTCACATGACCACCACGCTGGCACAGGCTACTGGCAGAGCCTTATGAGAATTGTAGTTCATGGCCAGGGAGACCTCAACAAGAAATTTCTGTGGGGGCAAACAGTTTTCTGAAAACACTACAATCTTCCCCCTCAGAGGTAAGCTGCTCCTTGTAGAGAGTGGATTAAAATGCTTGCAAATGCCTTTGAGGGAATGAATAAATTAATCTTCCGCTGGCATAATCTTCTGCTGGCATAATATTGTTGGGAGGGTCTGCGCCAAACTAGGGGTGCCTCAAGCTCTCATTGGTGGATGAGGGACTAGAGACTGTCTGTTTCCCCCATTGGTGTATGGTGGCACAGGGGAGGAGATCAAAAGCACACAAGCAAATATGCAAGCAAAAACAGGCATTTTCGTGACCGCTGTAAAAAGAAGCTTGTTTTAAGGTTAGTTTTAAACGCACACAATACCTTTATTGTCATAAAGTAGATTAGCAAGATAAACAAAGAGTCAAGTTACATCAGTCAGTTTGCATTTAAAAACTGAAGACATAAATTCTGCCATAATAAAAGTGACATCGGCATCCTTATCACTCAATAAAAATTGGCAGATCAGGTCTCTTGAATGGTTTCTCCATTTTGGTATAAAAGGTATAATATGCCTTCGCTGGACAATGAACAAGGGACAATCCAGTAAGATATGTTGGATGGTGTCAGGAGAATTTGATTCACAAATGCATAGTCTGTTTTCAAAAGGAATTTGGAAAATCTCCCTTGTAATACTTTGGATGGAAAGGCATTTAGCCAAGCAAGCGAAAACGCCCTGCGATAAAGAGGATTTGCCAATTTATAGAAATAAGCCAGCATTATCCCTTGCTTCACTTGGAGACCAAGAGCACGGAGAGAGCAAATTGCCGGAACACTAGGATGGATTTTTTGAAATTCCTGATCAAGTAGCCTTTGTTTGATTTGGCACATAATGGAGTATTCATTCAGAGATAAGATGTAATTGTAGTCAGTGCCAATGTGTTGGAGTGTAGTCAGGATGGTAGAGAAACATTTAAATTTAAAAGAGTCTCTCAGTAAACAGGCCAATAGACTATCTGATCGAACCCTAAAATGCAGTTTTAGCCAATATTTGAAGGTGAAAATCCAGGCCTTAGTTTCAAGAAGAACATGGCCAATTTCAAGACATAAAGAGGAGTAAGGGGCACAATTTGGAAATCCCAAAATCTGCCGGACAAAAGGCAGACTGTAACCTTTTCAAGTCTTTGTTAAAACCTGAGATCCACAGAGGGATACCATATAAAATTTGGGGAAAAATTTTTGAGTCAAACACATGACAGGCAGCTGGGACAAACTGATTACCTTTAAGGAAGAAAAACCAGTTTAGATGGGTAATGGAACAGTTAGCCTGCAAAAAAAATCCTATTTCTATGTTTTGTCCAATGCAAATTTTGTTGGAAGGTGATGCTGTGCAAAGACCATCCTTTGATTTTTTCGAAGTTTATTGATAGGTCATTAAGTTGGCAATATTCATAGAAAGTGACATTTATGAGTCTTAGGGTTTTTGGAAGATCGTGTAAAAAAAGGTTAAATAAATGAGGAGCAAGGAGCAAGCCTTGTTTAACTCCTCTCAGGATGGGGATTTGATTAGTTAAATAACCCTTTTCAGTAAATTTAACCTGACAGGTATTGTTGGAATGGAAGTTCATTAGGAGTAGTAATAGGCGCAAATCAATATTAAGGTCTTGCAATTTTCTCCATAGTAAACACCTGGAGATAGAGTCGAATGCACCCTTGAGGTCAGCAAAAGCTGGACAGGGTTTCCTCCTACCTGTATGAAGATATTTGTCTGCAAGAGAATAAAGGGTTAAACAGTGGTCTAAAGTAGAACAATTTTTAGTAAAGCCAATTTGTTGGGGATCTATTAGGTCATTTGAAGTCACCCAATTTAGTAGCTTAAGTTCTAGATGTTTGGCATACATTTTGCTGGCAATAGATAGAAGGCTAATAGGATGGCAATTTTCTGGAGAGCTGGAACCATCTTTTTTATAAATAGGCACAATGACTGAGTTAAGCCAGGATTCAGGGAATATTCCTCATTGGTCAATAGCTGTAAAAAGGACAGCCAGGAGTTGTTTCCACCAGTTAGAGCAGGAGTAGTCAAACTGCGGCCCTCCAGATGTCCATGGACTACAATTCCCATGAGCCCCTGCCAGCAACTGCTACAGTAGAACAACATTTGAGACCAGTGGAACCTTGAAGAGCAACTTAGTGTGCATGCACATGAATGCTTACCCCCATAATTAATTTGTCGGTCTTCAAGGTGTCACTAGACTAAAACTTTGTTCCAAGGCAGTTCATTCCACTGCTGAACTACTCTGACTGAATTTTCCCCCCCTGATATCTAGCCAGTAGCGTTCTACACACAGTTTAAACCAATTATTATATGTTCTACCCTCTGCTGCCAAGAGGAACTTGTCCCTGCCCACCTCCAAGTGACAGCCTTTTAAATGCTTAAAGACAGCCATCATGTCCCCTCTCAACCTCCTCTTCTCCAGGCTGAACATTCCCAGGTCCCTCAGCCTTTCCTCCTAGGGCTTGGTCCCCTAGCCCCGGATCATCCTCGTCACTCTCCTCTGCACCCTTCTCAATTCTGTCCACATCTTTTATGAAGTGAGGCCTCCAGAACTGCACACAGTACTCCAGGCGGGGTCTGAGCAATGCCGTACACAGTGGGACTATGACAACTTGCGATTTTGACGTGATGCCTCTGTTGATATAGCCCAAGACTGCACTCTCCTTCTTTACCTCTGCATCACATCATAACGTAATGTAAGTGATGCACAGTGCATGTCCTTTGTTCATTATTCTGTGGTTTTTCCTTGCTTTTTTTGTAATATTTGCTAAGACAATAAAGATCTATTCATCATAGAAATATATTTCTTTTCTATAAGGATTTCTAGGTGCATCTAAAGTGTTTGTGTGCTTTCTAGAGGTGCTTTCCAGATTTGTGCCCAACTTGGGAAGGGCTCTAGGAAAAGGATGTTTGCTCAGAGACTAAACTCCTATGTTGCCCAATAGAAGTCAGAAGTTATTCTTGTGAACTCCGATTGAGAAATTAGTTCTTAGATTGTTCTCCTTCCTGGCAAAGTCAGAGCAGCCAGAGAGAAGTCTCATCACTTTGTGCCCGGGATCCTGATCCCTGATTGATCAGAGCTTGGGCAGACAAGGTGGCAAGGAAAGGGGAAGAGATTGCGTGAACCTCTTTCCCAAGCCCCGCAGAGGGCAAAGGCGGTGAAGGGGGCATCAGGGATGGATAAGCCTCGTTCCCAGTCAAAACAGCAGAGGTGGTAGCTGGATGAGAGGCAGAGAAAGTGAAGCTGCCAGCCCAATCAGAGTCATGGTGGTTGGGGAAGAGGAATCAACTGGGCAAGGCAAGCCTCAGAGCCAGGGGAAGCAGCGGAGGAGCCAGGAGGACCCTATAAGGGGTTTGGAGGCGGTACTCAGAGAGGTGTGGGGGGGGAATAAAAGGAAGCTCCAACACAAGGTCAGGGAGGAAGTGAGGCAAGGAGACCTGTGGTGGCAAACATTGCCTCAGGGAGTTGAAAGAGAGGGGAAGTCAGGACAAGTCATCCACATACCTCTGTGTTCTGAGACATGAAATTCCTTCCAAATCATGGAGTCCAGTCAGTTAGAAGAGCCAGCTTGGTGTAGTGGTTAGGAGTGCAGACTTCTAATCTGGTGAGCTGAGTTTGATTTTGTGCTCCCCCACATGCAACCAGGTGTGGGACCTTGGCCTTGCCACAGCACTGATAAAGCTGTTCTGACTGAGCAGGAATATCGGGGCTCTCTCAGCCTCACCCACCTCACAGGGTGTCTGGTGTGGGGAGAGGAAAGGGAAGGCGACTGTAAGTCGCTTTGAGACTCCTTCGAGTGGAGAAAAGCAGCATATAAGAACCAACTCTTCTTCTTCTTCTAATATGCCTTGCCTTTTGAAAATTTGTTTTTACCTTGTTTTCACCCAGTCAGGAAACCCTTCCAAAGCCATCAAGAAACCCTTCCAAAGCCATCAAGAAACCCTCAGTTTGAGAAAGCCTATGGGGTTTGGACTTCAAGTCAGTGGGAAAAGGATGTGGGTAACGCTGACCTGATGAGAGCTGGGGTTTTTTTTTCCTGGTCTTTGCTGGGTGGGGCGTGTCTATTGCCCCAACTTTCAAATAAGCCTTGGGTCTCTAATATTTTTGAGCCTGTAGGCACCCTTGAAGTTTTGACACAAGAACTTGGGCACAGGCCCAAAATATCCACCCTGGGAGGCAGGGCCATGCATACAGAGGAAGATCAAGTACAGGGAAAAGGAGTAATTTTAAAAAAAAGCACTCGGGAAAAAAGAAGCATTACTTTAATCTGCATAGACAATCAGGTCTTATGTCCAATCTGTGAGGATTCAGCTGATTGCTCCCAATAAGCAGAATTTATTGATGAAAATCTCTTTCTTGAGGATACAAGGATGCTGACTTATCTAAACCTTTGCTAAGACTAAAAACCTAGGAACCATTTTGTCAGGGCAACCGATCCTGACACATTTCCTCTTCTTAACCTCCAGCCCAGAAACTCACATCACCACCTGACCATTTGGGTGCAAAGCATCCAGCTGCCATCCTACATACCCAGGCCAGGAAGACACAACTGATGCTTCCTGCCCCAAGGTCAGAGGGAGATAAAACATTCCCACACATCAAGCAGCTTTACTTGGTACAAACTGCACTACCCTAAACCCACTACATCGGTACAAACTGCACTACCCTAAACCCACTACATTCATACCTAATGCAATTAATTATACAGAACAAAAGGCAGGCAAAACAAACAAACAGCAAATGGCAAAAGCAAATGGCAAAAGCTGGCCTACCTGATTTTCACAAAACCCAATGTCTTGCTGGGAAAGAGCTCCCTCTAGCCACGTCCAGTTTCTAAAATTGCTTGGTGAGCCCCCAAAAGGGTGTCAGAGGGCACCATGACACCCACAGGCTCTACGTTGGGGGCCCCCTGAGGTAGGCTGTCAATCTAGTTCCTGGTTTACCTGTTCATGCGAGGGTTAGGGGAAGGAAGGGATTTAATGAGTTACATGTTGATTAAACACAACGCTGAAAAGAGAGGGCATGAAGTGGATCCTTTGGCTGAAATCAGTGGTGATTCAGTCAGCCAGCTGGGAAAACAGGGCTGGTAGCTGAATGTCAATCAGCACAGGAACCCAGGAGGCAGGCAGCACCTGGAGCCTGAGCCAAATATTCCCCTGCGTGGGAGCAGGAAGAGGTGAGGCAACCTGCCCTGACTCAAACTCCAGCCTGCAGTCTGGCACAAAGCCTCCAGTGCAGAAAGTGCCCAGAAGCAGAACAGACGTGGGCTGTTCAGGTAGAGAGCAGGACCATCAACTGGCCTCGGGGGTCAAGAAAGACCTCTGTTGAAAATTATGGCTCCTAGCTACCCCATTCCTTGTGGGGACTCCAGACTGTTCTTGGTTCTCAGAATCGGCAAGGACTATGTGTATGTACATTGTATAAATGTGATCAATAGACAGATACAAAAAACATTCCATCTCATTGTAGATGTTGTCCTTGTTCTTCTGATCGAACTCCCAGCCTCATGATCAGAGCTTCAGACAGCATGTCGGCTGCCTTACCACCCTGCGCCACAAGAGGCTCTTGCAGGAGGCATAGTCAACCCCAAAATGTCCGGGAGCGAAGTTATGCTGAATGCTCATAGTAATTTCCCCACATTTAAAGCAGAAGCTTTGCTTAAAAGTTTGCCTGGCTCTGCAGAGCAACCTCGGACTTCCACAGTGGTCTCCCATCTACATATTTATATAAGCATAAATATTCATGTTAGGATTAGGGTTAGTTTAGGTATGGGTCTGCATGGGTTTATTGTCTTTTAAAGGTAAAGGTATCCCCTGTGCAAGCACCGAGTCATGTCTGACCCTTGGAGTGACGCCCTCTAGCGTTTTCATGGCAGACTCAATACGGGGTGGTTTGCCAGTGCCTTCCCCAGTCGTTACCGTTTACCCCCCAGCAAGCTGGGTACTCATTTTACCGACCTCGGAAGGATGGAAGGCTGAGTCAACCTTGAGCCGGCTGCTGCATGTCTGCTCCCTTACCACCCTGCGCCACAAGAGGCTCATTTATTGTCTTTTAGGGAAGGATTATTTTTTAAAAATACCTATCTATAATCATGTTAGGAGTGGGAAAATACTTATACAGCCCATGGCCCTTCCTAACCATGTCACAAAGTCTCCCCCTCCCCCCCCCCTAACACTCCCAATACATTTTAATTAGGGTTGGCTGCTTAGCTTCCAAGATCTGGTGAGATCAAGATAGTCTGGGCCACCCGGATCAGGACAGAGATAGTTTGCCATTGCCTGACTCTATCTAGTGACTCTGGCCTTCCTCGGTGGTCTCCCATCCAAATATAAACCAGGGCCAACCTTGTTTAGCTTCTGAGATCCGAGAGGATTGGAGTAGCCTGGACCATGCAAGTCAGGGGTTAGAATAAAAGTGGGAAATAAAACACTTTGACCTCAGCGTGGAATCCAGATGTTCTGTTTTATACTCTTTCACACAAGCATGAGCCCACTTCCTCCTTTCTCATCGTGGCTGAAGCCATCCCAGTACTTGGAGCTGCTGCAACAGCCCTTCCCAACAGCAAAGCTGCAGCTCAGATGTAGCATTTTGGGGAACCTGCAGAAGGGCCTAACATCTTCTGACAAGCATCAGAAATCAGCCAGTCAGATCTTAAAGACCTATTCAGAAAGATAAGGCCACTTTCTCCCCTATCACAGTTGATCATGACTAGTCTCTTGGTTTCAACCGAGCAAAGGAGATGATAAAACAAAGAATCTTGGATATCCACCGGCAACAAGACTTCAGTGAAGTAAAAAAATCCATTTTCCCAATGCCTCCACTTACCGTATATACTGGAGTATAAGCCGAGGGGGGCTTTTTCAGTATAAAAAATGTGCTGAAGAACTTGGCTTATACTCGAGTATATATGGTAATAATTTGAGGCCATTACCTTATTTATCTAATCTAATTATCCCAGATCATAGGAGATCATTTAGGCTTCTACGATATAATATGCTTCCATATCTACCTTTTCTATTTTCTATTGTTATCTTTTAAGATGTTTTAATTCCTGGTATTAATGGATGTTTCTGTATCATCTTATGCTGGTCTATGACCATAATAAAACTAACTGAACTATGCTTCCATCCGCTTTTAGGGAAGGCTTATTCAAAAAAAAAAAAAAACCTATCTATAATTGTTTATGCATCTGCCAGGATGGGAGCATTGAGATATCAGAACACGTATTACTCCAATGTAACTTATACAATCAAATCAGGAGAGAACTTATTCTATCGTTCCCATAGAAAAGGAGGTGATTAAAGATACATTGTCAGATAAACACACTGAAATAACTTCTGTTGTGGCCAGATCTGCTCGGAGGCAATCAAGACCTGGGTGAATTTGGAGTAACTTAGGTAAAGGCAGTCTCAGTTGCTAGAGATAATGCATGTGAATTGTAAAATGTAATACTTACAGTTGGAATTTGTAAATTGTTTATACTATTTTAATCACCAATGGATACTTTTATGTACATTGTAATTTGATTACTGGTCTAGTACTGTAATAAAGACTATGATGATGGCTAGTCATATTTGTGCAGGGCTGGGTTATCCATGTAGCACGTGCTATGGGCCCTGTGTGGTGCCTTCCCCCATGGATCAGGGCAGTAACATCTCTCCTACTCCCCTTTTACCTGTTTAAGGACACTTGGAGTGATGCCCCTTTCTACTTTGGGAGGCCCTCTGCCCTCATTTTGGCGACTCCCACCATAATTGTAATCTGCTAGGACCCTGCAAATCCCTATACTGGCTCTGGTGCTACAAGCCCCACGAATCCTTAAACCTGGATTTGAGTCCAATAGCACCCTAGCACCCGACAGCATCAGGCAAAGTGATTAAAGAGCAATGGACTCCAAACTGGAGAACTGGGTTTGATTCCCCACTCTTTCCCATGTGGCCAGCTGGGTGACCTTGGGCTAGTCACAGTTCATAGAATAATAGAATCATAGAGTTGGAAGGGACCATACAGGCCATCTAGTCCAACCCCCTGCTTTACGTAGGATCAGCCCTAAGCATCCTAAAGCATCCAAGAAAAGTGTATATCCAACCTTTGCTTGAAGACTGCCAGTGAGGGGGAGCTCACCACCTCCTTAGGCAGGCTATTCCACTGCTGAACTACTCTGACTGTGAAAAATTTTTTCCTGATATCTAGCCTATATCGTTGTACTTGTAGTTTAAACCCATTACTATGTGTCCTCTCCTCTGCAGCCAATGGAAACAGCATCCTGCCCTCCTCCAAGTGACAACTTTTCAAATACTTAAAGAGTTCTCTCAGAGCTGTTATTACTGAGCAGTTCTCTTTGGGGTCTCTCAGCCCCATCTACCTCCCAAGGTGTCTGTTGTAGGAAGAGGAAGGAAAAGGTGTCTGGAAGCTGCTTTGCGATTCCTTTGGGTAGTGAAAAACAGGGAATGAAAAAAAAAACATCTCTCCTCCCTCAGTTGAGAGTCCACGCTCCCTTCCCCAGACATAAGAAGAGACGACTTGCTTAATGGATCCACAGTATTCAGCTCAGTGTTTTTCAAACTTCTGTAAAATGAGATTAATAGAAAGGAAGGTGAAGGTAATATCAAGGTCAATGCTCTTTATGATATTTAGCTATTTAAATCTACGCTGACCGAAGGTCAGATACAACCTGAATGACAGATTAGGAAAGGGACTATCAATCCTAGTGGAAATCTGAACCACATTACTTCTAATTTATACTTAGATTTCATGCATGTTTAGGGCAGGTCTAGGAGAGAGACACACCAATGCTAACCACCGCCATTAATTCATCACTAGAGGCAAAACTCGGATTGTGGCCTTCGTGGGTGCTGACCGCAGGGCAAAAGCAATTTATGGGTAGCAAAGCATGCTCTGAGGCTGGCTCCTCTTCCATCTGAAAAACTTCTGAAACTGGCATGAAGTTGGAGGAGGAGAGCTGATCACTTATTAGCCTTTCCTGGCTGTGAATTTACTCCTGATTGGAGCTAAACAACCAATCCAATTCCTGGCTGAGAACCATGATTTATTCATGAGTAAACATTCCCAGGGTAGAGGCTTTGCCTGGCCACTCCGTGTCCCAGAGGGCCCGCAGGGAATCATTATTGGGCTTCCCAAAGCCCCCCCCCTTCAGGAGGCACACAGAGGCTGTCCCAAGAAGCAACTCACCCCCCCCCCATGTCCTCTGAGCTGAAGGAGGCTAGGAGTCCAGTGCAACTTATTGGCACCAGGGCATGTTCTGAAGCTACCTTCTCTTCTGAAACTGCCAGAAAGTTGGAGGTGGAGAGCTGACTACTTATTAGCCCTTCCTGGCTGAGGGCTCTCTCCTGATTGGGGCTAAACTACCAGGGCCGGCTGATTGGCCCTCATTTGCAGAGTGCTCTGATTGTATCGGTGGCACACCATGAGGGAGGGCCAATCAGGGAGCAAGTGACCTGTCTTTTTGGAAAATATATGGTTTACTGATATAACGCCAATATCAGGGTGTGGCCAAATGTACCCATCTAAACATGACTGTGCAAACTCATGACTGCCATATTTATACATTTGTGTGCATGGAGACACGCAGAAAGGATGGTGCTTGTGGAAACTCATAAAAAGTCAGATGTGGAGCATTCTCATGGAGTTCTCTATTTTCATCATTTATGTTTCCCAATACAAAAGATACAGGTGGAACAACACTGAAAGAAGCAATCTTCAACAAGGATAGATTGGCAGCAGATAGGGCATGTCTGCAAAAAGGAAGAGGAAGAAGAAAAAGAGGAGGAAGAGGAAGAAAAGGAGGAGGAAGGAGGAGTTGGTTTTTATAGAAGAAGAAGAAGAGTTGGTTCTTATATGCTGCTTTTCCCTACCCGAAGGAGGCTCAAAGCGGCTTACAGTCGCCTTCCCATTCCTCTCCCCACAACAGACACCCTGTGGGGTGGGTGAGGCTGAGAGAGCCCTGAAATCACTGCCCGGTCAGAACAGTTTTATCAGTGCCGTGATGAGCCCAAGGTCACCCAGCTGGTTGCATGTGGGGGAGCGCAGAATCGAACCCGGCATGCCAGATTAGAAGTCCGCACTCATAACCACTACACCAAACTGGCTCTCTTATACCCCACTTTTCTCTGCCGAAAGGAGTCTCAAAGCAGCTTACAAATGCCTTTCCTTCCTCTCCCTACAACAGGCTGCATGTGGGGGCAGAGCAAGGAATCAAACCCAGCTCACCAAATTAGAAATCGCCATTCTTAACCACTACACTGCACTGGCCCCTCAAATCCGAGAGCTGGAATGGATTCATCAAGCCATACAACAAGGGCAGCGGAATAGCCAAGCTTCAAATATATGCAAAGTGAACATCCATCAGCACATGTTCAAAAAGCTTCCTTTCAGATCTCCGGATTCAGAGAGACACAGCAGCCAGAAAGCCAATTGTCTAGAAACGTCAAGTCCAATGTGCCAAGACAATGTGCTTGGGCATGAAATCAAGAAACAGTCCAGCCTACAACATTCCTAGGTCCAATGGCCAGCTGGCGAACTGACCCCATTCCAACTGGACTCTTCCTCGTGGAGATGAGATTTCCTATCATGAAGGGTGGCCATTGATCTATGCAGCCCCTTATGAGTCTCATGTGGAAAAACCTTTATGGGCTTAGTTACACCAGGGGGGAAGACGGCACCATTTGCTCTATGGCGGACGTAAGGGAACTTGTTCGGGGAGAGGACCGACTGTTTCCACAACTGATCTTCAGTTCCAGGCTGCTGCTGCTACAGGTTTGGTGGCCCACCTCATTGGCGTTGACCTCGCCCACGGGGATGATGGGAATATCCACAAAGCCTCTCTTAAGGACGGTGAGGATCGACGTCTTGAAGACCTGCTGGAACTTCTCCCCGATAAACAGATAGAGAATGGGGGTGAAGCAGAAATTGAAACACTCTCCGGCGTACATGAATCCCCGCAAGACCATTCGTATCGTTCCAGATGCTTCCCAATGTGTGGCCGAGCCATGATAGATGTGGTAAGGAAGCCAGCAGATGAAGAAGGAGGCCGCAGCCGTCAGCAGGACCCAGAAGGGCTTTCTGTTCCTCACCAGCTGTTTCTTCTTTATCTCCCAACCCATCCTACAATGGCAGCTCGTGATAATCAGGAAGGGAAGCAAGAAGGCCAGGAGGAGCCGGACCAGGAAGACCGCTAAGTGGACACGATGCCTCAAGGCCTGTGTCTCAGGCCTGTTCCAGTCACTGGAGAAGGCGAAATTGCTGATGCACTTTGTCCCGCCCGTCTCCGTGACTTGTGTCTCCTGGAAGGCCACGTAGGGGACGCTGAGGACGAAGGAAGAGAGCCACACGCCTGCGACAAATCTCCGGGCCTGGGGAACTGTGCGGTTGTGCAGAGACCAGACGGGATGGCAGATGAGGAGGTAGCGGTCCACGCTGATGACGGTGAGGAGGAAGACGGTGGTGAACATGGTCAGGGAAAATACGGAGACTATCAGTTTGCACATCACCATCCCGAAGACCCAGTGGAATCCGAAGAAGCTGTAGATGGCAAAGAACGGCAGGAAAGTGCAGAAAAGCAAGTAGGTGAAAATCAGGTGTGAGAACCAGAGGGTGTTCACCGTCCTCTTCATCTTCATCCCCAGCACCCAGAGGAAGAAGCCGTTGGATACCGTCCCCACCAGTAAGGACGCCAGGGTGAAGATGCCAAGTGCCAGGTTCATGAAAGTCGTCATCTCCGGGGAAGGGCTGGGGGGCACCCTTGTGCTCGAGATATTCCTCGACAGGATAGTCACGTTGCCTGGGTCCATGAGGCCCTGAAGGAAGATGGAGAAGAGGCTGAGTCAGTGGCCAAGTAATACACAGCTTGCTGCTCCAAGATAATAAAGGTAAAGGTATCCCCTGTGCAAGCACTGAGTCATGTCTGACCCTTGGGGTGACGCCCTCCAGCGTTTTCATGGCAGACTCAACACGGGGTGGTTTGCCGGTGCCTTCCCCAGTCATCACCGTTTGCCCCCCAGCAAGCTGGGTACTCATTTTACCGACCTCAGAAGGATGGAAGGCTGAGTCAACCTTGAGCCGGCTGCTGGGATTGAACTCCCAGCCTCATGGGCAGAGCTTTCAGACGGCTGCCTTACTACTCTGCGCCACAAGAGGCTCCAAGATAATACATATAATACTCAAGTTCCTCAAATATGCTATTGATTTCAAACCTTGCACATGATTTTGAAAATATAGTTAACCAAACACTGTTTTTCATCCACTGCTCTTCTAACAGGGTGCCTTTTGGACGATCCTTGAGAAAGGCAAGCCCGAAATGGAGAATTTGCCAGAGGCCCATCTGATCTAGCTCCCCGGCTCCTTTTTGAATGTGGGATAAGATAGGAACGGCTTTCGCCTGATTACTTTGTGAACTATGCATTCAAATTGGGTATGTTTGTTTAACGTAGCAGCAAAGCTAGAAACGTTTGCTCGCCATTGAGCTTGGGGATCTCACCAAGCTCTCAGCCCCTAACCACGTACTTCTACCATCTAATCAACCCACAACAGCGTAGAGCATTCATGTTAGCTAGAACTAATGCTCTAACTTCTGCTGTGCTGTATGGGAGATTTCAACAGATCCCGTATTCAGCTAGGCTGTGCCCCTGTGGACAATGCTGTATAGAATCAATTACACACGTTTTCTTCCATTGTCCATTTTATTCTCCGATCCGAGCCAAATTTCTTAACTCACTGCTGTGTAAAAGAGAACTGCATTCGGATGAACGAAAGACTCAGTTTCTTTTGACATCCCAGAACCCTGATATAATTGAACCAGTAGCAAAGTTTTTACACCTTGCCATGAGAAATCGTGAATGTATTATGCCTTTGTTCTCACTAGCAGTGGATCCTTTTGCACTTTCCCTTCTTATATTGTTTAATGTGTCCCGGTTCGAACAGCAGACTGTTTTGCTGCCAATGACACTGCATTAAAGGAATGGCTACTTTTCTTATGACAAAATCAGAGTCCAGTAGCACCTCTAAGACCAACAAAGGTTTATTCAAGGCGTGAGGTTTCGAGTTCAGGCACTCTTCGTCAGACTTCTCCATCTGAGCAAGATAGGTAATCGTCTCAACGCTGCTGCCCTCTTCCCCAAACTTATCCATTTCCTATCTTATTATTTTCTGCTGTAGGTGTTAGCGTAATTGCTCAGTCTTATTCTGTAAATAAGAGCCTCTTGTGGTGCAGGGTGGTAAGGCAGCCAACATGCTGTCTGAAAGCTTTGCCCATGAGGCTGGGAGTTCAATCCCAGCAGCCGGCTCAAGGTTGACTCAGCCTTCCATCCTTCTGAGGTTGGTAAAATGAGTACCCAGCTTGCTTGGGGGTAAACGGTAATGACTGGGGAAGGCACTGGCAAACCACCCTGTATTGAGTCTGCCATGAAAACGCTAGAGGGCGTCACCCCAAGCTTCAGACGTGACCCGGTGCTTGCACAGGGGATACCTTTACCTTTACCTTATTCTGTAAATACATCTATAATATTATTTCAAACAGTATTTGTTGTCTACCTTGGATTCCTGAAGGGCTTTATCACCTCGTAAACTGTGCAAAACAGATCTTGCTGGTTATTCTCCTTTTCACATAGCTGATTCCCCGAATTTTTGATCAGAGCATTTGGGGATAACAGAGCATTTCGCTTAACTGATTTCTGCCAGGGTGGGTAAATGCACTTTCTGATCCCGCCCCCTACCTCCTAACTACAGGACCTCCGTCTTGGAGGGGTTGAGTTTCAGGCGACTCTGCTCAAACCATTCTGTTACTGCTTCCGAATTTGTGGCACGTGTTTCTGGGGGAGAGTCCAGGCAGCTGTCCATGAGGAGATAGAGCTGGGTGTCATCAGCAAACTGATGGCATCCCAACCCAAAGCTCCATACCAGCTGGGCCAGAGGATGCATGAAGGTGTTAAACAGAACTATGTCCTGTGGGACCCCACAAGGGAGACTGTAGGAGCAAGAGAACTCATCCCCCACCACAAACCTCTGGGTCTGGTTATAGAAAAAGGAGCCTATCCAGCAAAGAGATGTGCTCCCTATCCCCATCTCCATGAGGTGATGGACCAACAATTCATGGTCAACTATGTCAAAAGTGGCCAACAGATCTAAAACAACCAGCATGGCCAACCAGCCCTGATCCAGCTGGTGAAGGAGATAAACCAACAGGGTGACCAGCACTGTCTCCACCCCGTGACCAGGATGGAAGCCAGACTGATATGGATGGAAAGCCGAAGTTTCCTCCAAAAATGCCAGGAGCTGGTCTGCCGCAGCCCTTTCAACTACCTTGCCCGGGAATGCCAAATGTGACACCGAGCGGTAGTTGGCCGGGTTCTGCAGATCCAGCGATGTTTTTTTAAGGAGTGGTTGAACCACTGCCCCCTTCAGCCTCTCAGGGAACTCCTCAGAACCCAGGGAGAGATTGATAATATGCCTGAGCTGGCCTCCTATCCACTGGCCACCTCCTTTGAAGAGCCAAGAAAGGGATCAAGGGGGCAAGCGGTCACCCTAAACCACCCCAGCAGCTTGTCCACTTTGGAAGAAGAGAACCACCCGAAGCCATCAAACGTCACCTCCAAAGACGGCCAACAGGCCTCCAGTTCATTTGCTGTATTTACCGTGGCCAGAAGGCCGCAGCAGAGTGACAAGACTTTATCCACAAAATAGCTTGCTAATGCCTCACAGCCGAGTTCCAATTGACTAGAATTTTGGTGCCTCACCTCGGGGGCGGTAAGAGACCTAACTACCCTAAATAATTGGGCTGGGCAAGAGCTTGTGGACACGAATTCCGCGGCAAAAAACTCACGTTTTGCCGCTTTCACCCGCTTTAACCCCATCTCATATGCCCTCAGAAGCGTGCAATAATATTTTCTTGTGAGTCTTCCACCACACTCAGTCTAGTCATCTGACTTCCCTTTTCTTCTCCCGAAGCACCCCAGTATACCAAGGGGCCCATTTGAGTCGAGGGCAGAGAGGGCGTTCAGGGGTAATCTTATTTATGGCAACCATCAGGCGGGACTGCCAGTCCTCCACCAAGGCCGCCATTCAGCCGTCTTACTCAACAGGAGTACTCAAAGAAGATAACAGCAAAACATTAATTGGTGGGTTCATAGAGGTGTACAATAATACAATAATACATAGAGGTGTACAATAAATGAGCCTCTTGTGGCACAGAGTGGTAAGGCAGCAGTCTGAAAGCTTTGCCCATGAGGCTGGGAGTTCAATCCCAGCAGCCGGTTTAAGGTTGACTCGGCCTTCCATCCTTCCGAGGTCAGTAAAATGAGTACCCAGCTTGCTGCTGGGGGTAAAACAGTAATGACTGGGGAAGACACTGGTAAGGCCATCCTGTATTGAGTCTGCCATGAAAACGCTGGAGGGCGTCACCCCAAGGGTCAGACATGACCCAGTGCTTTAAAAAGGTAAAGATACCTTTACCTTTTTATGCAAATAAAAAATTCCAAGTCCCATTTGTTGTCCAGTCCTTGGAAGCCCAAGGAGAAATTCTCCATAAGGCACACTGAACAGGATTCTGGGAGAACAAAGCCTGTTTCATGTCTTTCCTCAGCAGAATTAACCAAACATCAGGACATCAGCTCTCCATGCCACCTGGCTCACCGTGGCTTGTGTGACTGCAGGAGGTATTTTTCTGGTATCTGCTGATTCTCCTTAATGCTGCTGAAGGAAGTCGTGAAACAGGCTTTGTTCTGCTGGAATCCTGTTCGGCATGCCTTATAGAGAATTTCTCCTTTGGCTTCCAAGGACTGCGCCATAAACGGGACTTGGGAATTTTTGATTTCCATATTATTGTATTGTTGCATACATCTATGAACAGGCAAACTATTTTTTGCTGTGTCTTTTACCATGACATTTGGGGCCAGGGACTCAGGAGGTGGGACCTCCTTAAGGAGAAAAAGGGAAAGAGCCCCACCCACCCCCATCCACAGAGCATCAACCAACTTACCTTGAAGCAAGCTGATGAAGTCTCCCCGTGGCTACTGCATGAGATCTGGTCAGGCTCTGATACAATGCTGATGCGGTTGATGAAGAAACAAGAAAGATAAGGAGAAGAGGCAGGAAATAACTTCTGCAGACGTGTCAGTGATGAGCAGATGCTGTCTTGCCTTCTTCTTGCTGCGGTGCTTGAGAGCTTTATGGCAGCCAGAAATTCAGGAAGTGAAGCTTTCTGCACCACTACAATCCCACTTCCAGGTGACAATAGTGCTTAACAAACTTTTCATTTGTCAAAGACACAGGGACTGCTCTTTGCAGACCAGGAGGGTCCTTTTTTTGGAACAGCAGCAGATCTATTAAAAGATGGACTCATGGGTAAGTTCCTCCAGGAAGACCTTCAATGGTCAAAAGTAGCAAGGTGTTTTTTTTAATATTATTATTTCTAAACACACATGCACAAAAGAGGTAGTGCGACATTTCTACAGAAAAGTGAAAAGCATGGAAGACAAGAATTGAACTAGTTTTTCTGGCTGACTGAACAGTAGGGATGGACATGAACCAGTTCATGAGTCAAACTTTGGCATGAACTTGGCCTGGTTCATAGCCCATGAACCAATGCTCAGGGAAGGCACCTTCCCTGAACTTTATTGGGGGCTGGCTTTTTAGGCCATTTAAACCAAATAGCTAAGCAGGGTCAGTCCACCCATCAGCTGCTAGGTTTAACCCATCAATTTTGCTCTCCCCCCCCCCCCTCAGAGGAAGAGAAATGAACAAATTAAATGGCGCAGAGCCATTTAAACCTAACAGCTGGCAGCCATTTAACCTGTCCATTTCACTCCCCACTCCCTGCTTCCAAGGGAGAGAACAAAATGGACCGTTGAAATATCTACCTTCTGAATAATAGTTGATGGGCCCCCCTGCCCCACTGTTAAGATGAAATGGTTGTGAGTCATTTCATCTTGCACCTGGAAGTGGGGGGTGGGGGGAACTGACCGGTGAAAAGGCTCCAATCCATTTCAACTTAACAGCCTGGCCAGTCTACCGATCAGCTGTTAGTTGCAAAAAGCTGCAAGCCGTTAAACATGTCTGTTTCACTCCCCAACCCCTCCCCCAAATCAGGGGGAAGTGCAACAGACAGGCAAAATAGTGGCCAGGAAAAAGGGCAATTCCAGTGGGCTCATTAGGTTTGGGGAAAATCTGGTTCGGTTCGGGGACTGCCTCAAACCCTGAACTGGAATGTTTAGGTGCATACCCATCCATACTAAACACATTCTGTAGATATCTCTGGGCCTGAGCGATGGATCATGTTACCCTTACTGAACGTCATCTGGGCTTGGCAAAGAGGAGACCAAGACTGACCCCATTTTGGACGTCTGTTTCAGGGGTTTCTCAGGGCTTCTAGTTTTGAACCAGCCGCAAAGCATGGTGAGAAATTTCTAATCCTGCCAAAGAAGGCTGTAACCAAAAACTTTAACTTCATGATATTAGGGTATTTTTGCCTTCGGTCCTCAGAAGTGTACAGAGTGCAAAGCCACAGAAAAGGTAGAATGACACCGAAATGTGCAACCTTGGACAAGAGTAAACCTACCAGTGGGTTTCTTGACAGCCCTGAAACGTTTTCCAAATGGCTGGGATTTAATTATTTTTTAATATAGCTTTTCAAATTTGTTAAACATTTATCAGGTGATATGACCACATATGGTCATGTTGACCTGCCCTCCCCCTCCTAAAATGGCCAATGATAGGCCTGGAGGGGGTGGGAAGGGGAGGGGCCCTGGATGGGTGTGTCCACAGCTCTGCTTCCCAGCCACGTTTTGCACATTTGAGCCACTTCTGGAGTTTCTCGAAGCCTGAAGAATGTTTCAGGGGTTTCTCAATGGTAAAAAAGTTGAGGAAGGCTGAGTTAGGATAATCAGAATGTGGAGGTGGAAAGTCCCATCAAGTTGCCACCAATTTATGGCAATCTGTAGGGTTTCCAAGGCAAGGGACAAGCACAGGTGGTTTGCTGTGGCCCCACAATGGGCTTCTTTGGTGGTCTCCCATCCAACTACTAACCAGGGCAGGCCCTGCTTAGCCTCTCAGATCTGACGAGAGTGGGCTAGCTAACCTGGGCCATACATGTCAGGGCAGTCAGAATGTAATACAACCACATCCCAGGTTTAGGAACTGCCTATCGTCCTATGCCGTCCTATGCTCTGGGTGAGAATTTACTGGTAGAGAATTTACCCCTAGCCTCAACCAGGGCCAGGGCCTTTTCAGTTCTGGCCCCCACCTGGTGGAATGAGCTCCAAGGTGAGCTTCGGGCCCTGTGGAACCTTCCAGCATTCTGCAGGGCCTGTAAAACGGAGCTCTTCCGCCAGGCTATGGTTGAGGCTGGGGCAGTGAAGGAAGGTCAGTTGGGGCCCTCCTGATGTTAGATGCAATCTGTGTGATGTAGGATGGGAAGGGGGTTGGAAGGGTTCCACCATGTTGTTGCTGTTATGTTGCTATTGTGTTGTGATTGTCCATTTTAATGGGTTTTAATGGAGTTTTAACTGGACTTTTGTAACCCACCACAAGCCTCTAGGGAGTGGCAAGTAATAAACAAACAAACAACACAACACAACACAACAACAACAACAACAACAACAACAACAACAACAATAATAATTTCCCAAAAACCCATCTTGCAGCATGCAATATCCTCAGCTCTGAGGGTTGGCTGATTAGTCAAATGGATACTTTCACACCAGAGACTTCCTCACAGATATTGCACAATGGAGACTCAGCATTCAGCCACCCAACCCCTTTTGAGTGCAGAGTTTTTGATATTCAGGAACAAAGGTTTTGCTCAGTGAAATGGACACAGCCTTCTCTGAGTGAATCAAGGTAGTTTCTTCAGGGAGATGACTAACAATTTCCTTGAGTGAGCTTCTCCTCCAAGCTGCTGATCCTGCCCATTTGGTGGCCCTCCTCGTCAGCATTGCTCATGGGGATGATGGGAATATCCATGAAGCCCTTTTTAAGCAGGGACATGACCATCTTCATGCATAATGCCTGTTGCGTGAAGTGGAATGACTGCCAATGCATCAGCAAATTGTGGTAGAGATGATAGGGAAGCCAGCAGATGAAGAAGTGGACCACAGTGGCCACCAGGACCCAGAAGAGCTTATTGTTCTTCACCAGCCTCCTATTCTTCATCTCCCAACCCATCCTACAATGACAGCCTGAGGTGATCAGGAGGGTAAGCAAGAAGGCCAAGAGGAACCGGACCACAAATTGAACACAAGCCCTCAAAGCCTGTATCTCAAATCCATCCCACTCATTGAAGAAAGCATAACTATTGAGACACTTCTTCCCACCCTCCTCCATCTCTTAAATCTCCCAGAAAGTCAAGTTGGGAGCACTGAGTATGAAGGAAACCTGCCACAGGACTACCACCACTCTCCATGCCCAGGGAATTGTGTGGTTGTTTTGGGCCCAGATGGGATGGCAGATGAGGAGGCAACGGTCCAGGCTGATGTTGGTGGTGAATATTATGAGTGAAAATAAGAAATTGAGGAGGTTGCAAACCACCATGCCGAAGAGTCAATGGACGACCAGCAGGATGTAGACAGAGAAGAAAGGAAGGAAAGAACAGTGCAGTAAGTAGGTGAAAATCAGGTGTGAGGACCAGGGAGTGTTCGCCATCTTCAGCCCAAAGAATCTAGAGGAAGAGGCTGTTGGAAACTGTCCCCACCAGTAAAGACACTAAGAGAAAAGGGCAGTGGCCAGGTTTACAGAGGTCATTTCCTCTGGGGAGCAGCTCGTTTCCACTTCTGCAGTCGAGATGTTCCCTGGAAGGACGGTCTCATTGACAGCATTGTCCTGGAAAATGGAAGAGTTGGAACAGAGCGTGGCATTGGTGGAAGAGGGAGTGAGGCAGGAAAGGAGAAGCTGTGAGGAAAAAGTGGGGAAACTCCCTACCAAGGCCAGCATTAGTATACCGTAACCTAGCCGTTTTCAACCATTTGACCATGGAGGAGCCCCTGAAATATTTGTCAGGCTTCAAGGAGCCCTGGAACCAGGCCGGAAGTGATGTCATCTGGCCCCGCCTCCCTGCCATGCTTGAGGGGGGACAGTGGGGGGGGCAAGGAAGTGGTTTGAGGCAAGAGTAGGCATTCAGGCTCTGCTCGCTTTCCCAGGCATGGTAACCATGTGAGAACGTCACCCCAGGTCAATGGAAATGGCCAGTTCCCTGCTTTCACAGCAATGTCAGGAATAGTTTTTGGCCAAGTCTACTAAGGCAGGATATAGAGGGAAGGCTGAAGAGGCCTTGGGGAGCCCTTACGGAGCCTGTTGGGCATCTCTGCCAGGGCCCAGGATGTCTGGCGGTGCCCTCTGCTACTGACCCCTGACCGCACACTTCCATTGCTGTATGCCTGCAGGCCCTTCCCTGGCCTCCTTGCTCACTAGCACTTCATCTCCGTTTCTCCTAGCTACCTGGCTTGTTCGTCACTGCCAGTGAAGATTATGCAGACAATGAAGGTCACAGCAGTGGCACACCCAACTGTGTACGCCTCTTACAGCCACTGAGGCAAGGGCATGCGGGTGGTCGTTGGAGGCATCAGGAGCAAGCAGGGAGAGGACGCCGAGGCTGTTAGGTGGAATGCACAGGTGGGGACCATGAAGAGAGGTATGAGTGGTTGCCCTGGTGGTGGGCACAGGAGGGGAGAACTCTCTGCCCAGGGCCCATGAAAACCTAGAGCCGACCCGGCCCCCTACCCACTCACGTGGCCTTTAAGGACTTGCCTTCTACCAAGCCGATGCTCTCTGCTGGGCCTGGATAGCATGAGATCCAGCAGGACTCTGAGACAACATCAGAGATGGTTCATGCAGCAAAGAGATAAGGAGAAGTGACAGGAAACGACTTCTGCAAACGGGGACCGTGTGTGTTTCTCAGGCTGATACCACAGTCGTTTCCCTTGACCAAGCTCCTAAGCCGGTAGCGACTGCAGGGCAATCAGAAATGCAGCTGCTGAAGCTTCCTCCACCAACTACATCCCATCTCCTACAGCAGAGAACATAATAGTCATTGAGCTATTCTTGGGTCACCAGCAGGAAGCTGCTCAACGAAAGGCTCAGGAACCATCCTGCGTGCTTCAAACATGCAGCCTTTCCAGCAATGCACATTTCTGCTGCAACGCATGACTCCAAACTCAAAAATCTCTAACAAACCATTGCTTAGCCTCAGCCTGGAGACCCCTGGGGCAAGAGGACCATGGCTCTCTTCATAACAGGTCCTCCCTTGTCAGACAACTCTTCCTGTGAGGAGGGTTCTCCTAACATTCAACTGAAATCTAGCACTCGGCCATAGGGACCCACTGGATCCCAGCTTGGCCTCTAGAGCAGTAGGGAGGAAGATGTTGCTAACTTCTGGTCTTTGAGGAGGACCCTTCGGTTTGCTCCTCTGCCTTCCCCTTCCGTCATTCTCAGCTTTTCCTCGCAGGCCTCGTCTTCCAGATCCCCGCCATCTTTGCTGCTCTCCTTGGGATCCATTCTGGTTTGTCGACATCCTTCTTAATGGATAGTGCCCAGCAACAGAAGATGCATGTCCCCAAATGAAATATGGTTGGAGTGAAGCAAGTACACAGCGTGGCTTGTATAGAAAGCTTCTGTCCATGCCACCTGAGAGCCTTTGAGTCCAATGGCACCTTTGCCAACAGAGTAGTATTCCAGGTATAAGCCTTCCTGTGCATTCAAGGTATAAGCTTTCGTGACTATGTACACATCTTCAGATTCCTTGTTAGAAGGCAAGTCCATAAAGAGTGCGTGGGGGACATGGACGGTTCTAGGTTTTCATGGGCCCTGGGCAGAGATTTCTCCCCTCCTCCACCTCTAGGACACCCACTCATACCTCTCTTCCTGCCCCCACCTGTGCATTCCACCCACCTACCTGCATGTTCACCCCTCCAACAACCAGCCACATGTCCTTTCCTCAGTATCTGACAAAGTGTGTGTGCATGCACAAGCTTATCTGTGGGACCACCTATCTGCTTATGCCCCCTGCAGGGCCCTTCGTATGAATTTACTGGTGGTCCCGGGTCCCCAGGATATATGCCTGGCCCCAACCTGGTGGAATGAGCTCCCGGAAGAGCTATGGGCCCTGTGGGATTTGTCAGCTTTCCGCAGGGCCTGCAAGGTGGAGCTCTTCCACCAGGCATATGGTTGAGGCCAGAGCAGTTCCTGGTACTGTCAGCTGTGGATCTCAAGCTGAAACCAACTAAGTTTCTCACTCCCAGACAGAGAGTGAGAGACCCATGCTGAATGGTAGGGAGTGGGTTATATATTTATTATCCACCCTCTTGATGTTGTGTTCTGATTATGGTTTAATGGGTGATTTTATGGGATTTTATTGCATTCATGCTTTGTAAACCACTGTGAGACATTTGAGAGTGGCGGTATATAAACATGAACATGAACATGAACATGAACATGAACATGAACATGAACATGAACATGAACATGAACATGAACATGAACATGAACATGAACATGAACATGAACATGAACATGAACATGCTGGTTTTCAAACTCCCATTGGATTCCAACTTTGTCCTGCAACTTCAGAACAACATGGCTGAATCGACCTCAAATCCCATTTGGGTTATTTTTTCTTTTGCAGCCACATCACACTTCTGACTCATGTTCCATATGGGTTTGACAGCCATCCTGAGAGCCTCATCGGATTCCAAGGCAGGGATCGCCCATCCTGTGCCTGTGCCTGCTTTGTTTGCCAAAGGGCACAAATCAGCAGGTGTCTTTGTTTAATCACTTTGTGTTCATTCAGCCAAGCTTTCCAACCCGTCACAGTCATTTGAATTTTGTGTGTGTCTACTTGTCCCAGCTTTTGATAAGGACTCCCCTCCCCCCGCCCCCGAGTCATGGATAATAATGTTGAAATGTACAGGGACCATTTGGCAGCCCACTTGAGAGCTCCTTCCAGGTGCCATCCATGCTCCTTCAGTAGGGGGGTCTGCCAACCGTTGCAAATCCATCTGACGGCAGATTCATTTAGCCCACATTGAACCAGTTTGCTAAACTGAAGCATGGCAGGCAGCTTGATCAAACATTCTGCCAAAATCAAGAGCTTGGTCTGTTTAGCCTGGAGAGGAGAGGACTGAGAGGGGATCTGATAACCATCTTCAAGTATTTAAAAGGCTGCCATATAGAGGATGTTCTCTCTTGCCTCGGAGGGATGGACCAGAACCAATGGGATGAAATTAATTCAAAAGAAATTTTGTCTAAACATCCGGAAGAAGTTCCTGACAGAGTGGTTTCTCAGTGGGACAGGCTTTCTTGGAAGGTGGTGGGTTCTCTATCTTTGGGAAGCTTTAAACAGAGGCTGGATAGCCATCTGATGGAGAGGCTGATTCTGTAAAGGTTCAAGGGGTGGCAGGTGACAGTGGATGAGTGAGAGGGTTGTGAGTGTCCTGCATAGAGCAGGGGGTTGGACTAGATGACCCAGGAGGTCACTTCCAACTTTATGATTCTATGATTCTAAGACTAGGGATGGGTACGAATCAGTTCATGATTCAAAATTCCTCATGAATTTGACCTGATTTGTGCCCTATGAACCAAGGTGTGAGGGGGGCCCCTCCCCTGAACATTTACAGACTTTTGTCCGGTTTGGGATTTCAGGCAATTTAAACCACCCTCTGCAGTCAAGTTTAAGTGGCTGGAAGCCCTTTAAGCCTTTTGTGTTTCCCCTGTTCCAAGTGTGGGGAAGCTCCAGCCATTTCAACAATTGGTTTCACTTCCCCACACTTTGAAAGGGGATGGAGAAAAATCTGCCAGTGGAGAGAAGTGAAACCAACCAGCCAGAACCGCCTAGTTCATTTTGCGGCTTTTGATTCAGTTTGCGGGTTCGGTTCAAGAACACCTTGAACCCAAACTGAACCAGAATTTTTCAGTTTGTGCCCCTAGTCGAGACATCCCAAGGTATGTCAAGCGACGGCATTCACGGACCCACTAACCTGATCAAAACAGACGGTAACTAAAGCCACCGTGGATTTTAAGGAATAAACCATGTTAGCCTAGTTTTTGCTTCCTTTTCAAGACACTCTCACCCATTACTTTGTCATCTGTCCTGATATCTTCCCTGGCACCCCAGTCAGACCAGCTGGTCAAATTTGTAAGAAAGGCAGGGCATAAATAAAGCCAGCAAGCAACTAACACAACGGGAGTGCCTCATCTGTCACTGGGGAGTTCTCCAAGAGGAAAGTCAGAGTTTGTGAGATGTTCTCAGCAAGTTCCTTCAGTACTCAAGGATGAAATTCATCCAACCTCGACTTGGACTCATGTAAGGCTTGTCTGTCACCTGCATTATTCGGGCCAACTCCTGGTTTATCTTGTCCCCAGACCATTAATTTTCTTTCATGAGTTTGGCTGCAGTTCCCCATCTGGGAGAAGATGGCAATAAGAACAAAAATCTCTTCCTTGTCCCCTGTTACCTACTACGGTCCTTACCAGTTTCCTCTTTCTCTTCCAGGGAAATCTTGGCTGTGATTCTTGGCAGTCTCCAACAGCCTTATTTGCGGAGCCAGATTTGGATCGTGGCTAGAACATTCAGTCTGCAGGTTCAAATCCCCAGTCTACCATGGACGCTCTTAATGGATGAGTCCAAAGCTTCTCAGCCTAACCTATTGCAAAGAGTTAATGTGAGGATCAAAGGGAAGGGAAAGCATTAAGGAGATGGCTTGGGCTCTTTCAGGAAAGGAAACATGCACTAGTCAAACTAATGGGGTTTTGCCAGATAAGAATCCTACCATGCTTGTGGCTAGGTCTTCCCTCCAGCTGTCTTGGAGATGGAACTTACACAAGGAGGGGGCTCATAAGTCCTCTATGTGGAAAGTCAACATGGTGCGGTGGTTAAGAGAGGTGGGCTCTAATCTGGAGAACTGGGTTTGATTCCCCACTCCTCCATATGCAGCCCACTGGGTGACCTTGGGACAGTCCCAGTTCCAACTCCAGGATCCATTGATTCTAGGCCAATGCAGGAGGGGGGGGTCACAGGCCCACTATGAACCATATTGTACATGCTGCTGTGGTTAAGCCAGTCAGATGCTCTGTATAGTGGTTTCTACCAGGGCTGATTCTGCACTTTATTTTTTTCCGTTGTGGATCCTGCTGAATTCAGATCTATTTGAACTCGGGTCTTCCTCTATTCCACCCCACCCCAAAAAAGAAATAATTGAAACAGAAAATGTTCTACACTTGATTGGGGAAGCTCAGAACTGGGGGTGGGGGAAGCCAAGCACAGCAGGAGCCTCTTTCTTTCTTTTCTTGAATGGTAGGGGGGATTGGAGACAGCAGAGGAGGGGGAAAACCAAGAGGCAAATCTCTGCTGAGAGAAGTCAGGGCTTCTGGAGCGCAATCACTTTAAGACAAGCCTTGCAACCAGGAAGTCTTTGAACTGACACCCTGGCCAATAGGGAAGACTGCATGGCTGAGAAGGGAGTTAATTGGAAAAAAGCAAAAATCTGCACACTTCCTGATGCTGATTGTTCAAATATTGAGTGTTATATTCACTCCAGGATATCACGGGGGAAAGGAAGGGTCATTCCAGATCAATCATGCATGTTGCAGAGGAAAAACTTAAAGCGTCCAAAATCAAAATGGAAATCGAATTCAGTGTAGATGGGAGGGATTCATTCAAGCTGGGAGTGGGTAAAAGGCCCAGTGCAGATGACACCCTGTACTTCCTGATACTCCTGTTTTGCTGCTGTTACAATTATGGTAGGAGGATAAGTTCTGTTCTAACGCTCCCTGCCTACCCCCATAAGCTATTGGGAACAATGTAAGGAATTTGTTCCCACATATGCCTAATTGTACATCTGTCTCATAATGCTCACCTTGGTGCCTCTGCTTCCCCAGCTTTCAAAAAAGCTCTTTGTACTCCCAGTTCCCACCACAGGGCTTAACCCCTTATTTGCTGTGAGCTTTTCCCTGGAGTATGGAGGCATTGCTTCCAAAGCCAACTGCACATGTTTCTGAACTATTTGAACTCGGGTCTTCCTCTATTCCACCCCTCACCCCCCAAAAAAATTAAAACAGAAAATCTTTTATTGAAGTTTACAGAGAACAGAGGAAAAATAAGAAAAATACATAAAACATAGAATATAATCCATTATGCCTTGCCATCTGCGAATACATTCCTTAATTACCTAGAGGTTCTCAACCTTCTTTAATACAGTTCCTCATGTTGTGGTGACCCCCAACCATAAAATTATGCAAGGGTTCTTTCACAGAAATTAATGCTTGAATCTCCTGCTTTTCCTTTCTTTTAGCAAAAGGGCAGCTGCTTCTCCGCGGGGTTTGAGCATCTAAACCTTACCAAGTGACTCACAGGCCTACCACTGGTGCCCCATGCCACTAGAGGAATGAGGGTACATTTGCAAACGTTCTCTTACACAAAGGGCATGGAGAGAAACCAATATCACCAGGGATTCTCCTTGTATACAGTTTATTATGAACCACAATCAGCTAAACAAAAACAAACAAACCAAAAAAAGCCATGCATAATGCGCATTGAATACATAAACAGGCTTTTGATTGTCCACTCTACTAGGAGCCAAGAAGCAAATACATCAAGAGATTTTCGTTGGACCGGATCTTTCCTGCGAATTTAGACAAAACGGTCTTCTTGTTATCGGATACCAATCCCCTAACTAGTGATAATGTATCATCATTTGCATTAGCAGCAAGGGAAATTCGGGCCAAACTTACGCCACCAGAGAGTTAGAGACCTGAATTCTTAATGTATTTTGTTACGCGCTGACTCTTGTATATATCATTTTGACTGCGGAATTGTTTTATTGGCTATCAACAGCTATGATATTGCTTGGCATTGTAATGGCCTTTGGCTGGAAGCAATAATGGTCTGGTTCATTCATCTTCATAAGCAGGTGTTCTATGCAGCATTCCTACAATTAATGATAAAATAAAATTATTAATATACTAAACTGTGTCCTTACGGACCACACCGGCGCACAAAATCTTGCTCCCTCGAAGGCAATTTCATTCAAAAAGTCAGCAAGAGGAAGGGAAACATAAAAATCATTGGATCTGCCTATATCTAGATGAAGTGGTCCACCCCCTGAGGTCACTTTTTAACACTACGATACCAGCCTGCTTCTGTGCCATTGCTGTCTCTGTCCTACAGTGATCTGCCTGGCATCATGCCCTTACAACTCTCACCCGCTGAAATTGGAGGGAAATTAGGGAGGCAGGCGTCTGCTGGTATCCCGAGAACAGCAGAAGGGAAAGTGCCTTCATGACCACAGTCAGACAGAAGCCCAATTTGAGGAAGTAAAGGATTCCAGCAGCCCCTCCCCATATGTCTCTGGCATCTCTGTTCCAATTCCATCAGAAGCCAGTGCTAGAATAGCAAGCATTTGATTCAGGAAAAGAGCCCCAGTGTGTGGATTGGCTGCTCCCTCCCATAACTAATGGAGGGATATTAGCATGCTGCTCCATGATTGGTGGCTGTTGACAGTGTTGCTATGGACTTTCAGGATGTTGCCATGTTCCATTGCTTATAGTGATATCAAACCCCGCCCCCCATTTTTCTTTTTTTTTATAAGGTGCTGGTAAAATTTCATTGAAGTTTACATAGAACAGAGAAAAGAGAAAATAAGAAAAATACATAAAACATAGAATATAATCAATTATGCTTTGCCATCTTCTAAAACATTCCTTAACTAAATACCTAGATCAGTGGTTCTCAGCCTTCCTAATGCCGTGGCTCTTTAATACAGTTCCTCATGTTGTGGTGACCCCACATCCATAAAATGATGCAAGGGTTTTCACAGAAATTAAACCAAAACTGACCAATGGCGTGAAGATCATGATTGTATATAAATTGTTTTTTTCCCCCAGGGTTTCTCACTTCAGTTCTGCCTCTTGTCCCACCATGACGATCTCGCTCTTTTCTGCTGCTCCAGACAGACGAATGCTCTATCTCGATCTACCCCACAAGGCTGTTGTGTGAATGGTGCCCCCCCTCCCGGCCAAGCTGCTTGCCCTGCCATGACCCCTATGAAAGGGTCATTCGACCCCCAAAGGGGTCCCGACCCCCAGGTTGAGAACCACTGACCTAGATAATCGATATAATAGCTCCAGAGTTCCTGGAATTCATCTGCAGAGCAATTGTTCATTAGGCTTGTAAGTTTTGCCATTCTGGCCAACTCTCCCAATTTCTCAAGCCAATCCATGACTTTGAGTGTGTCCTGTTGTTTCCACCTCCTAGCCACAACCGATTGTGCTGCCATTGTTGTACGAAATAAGAAACCACCAGCTTTTCGAGGAACCTTAACCGGTAACACACTCAGTAACATAAATTCAGAACAAAAGGGAAATCTGACTTTCAACATTCCATCTAAATTACCATGAATATTTCCCCAGAGTTTTTGTCTTTTTTACATGTCCACCACATATGATAAAGGGAGCCAACTTTTTTTCCCTTCACTTCCAGCTTTTTCTATCAATGTTTCTAGAAATTTTACCCACAATCTTAGGAGTCACGTACCATCTATAAAACATCTTATATCAATTTTCCCTTAACAGCTGACATATCATCCATTTCACAGTTTTGTTCCATAATAGTTCCCACTCCTCTAAAGGAATAGTACGACTCAAGTTCATCATCCATTTCACCATACAATGTTTAACTTGCACAGACTCGGTGTCCTGCTTTAATAAGAGTTTGTACAATTGACCAAGTAAATGCAGCTTTGCCTGAAATAATATCTTTTCAAAGTCAGAACTGACCCAGATTGCGATTGAAACTCAGATTTAAATCTGGAGATTTGATGATATTCCAACCAAGTGATATCAGTGCCTTCTTTGATAAGGATATCATGGGTTTTTATTTTCCCTGTAGCTGTCAGAAGCTCCTTATACCTAAAGCAGCCCAGCCTGGTTTTTGTGTCCTTTATCAAAATACACCTTGATAGGCAATTTCAGCAGTGATGTATTAGATGTAAGCGTCTGTTTGTATTTCTCCCAAACGAAAAACAAATTCTTGGCCCAAAAATTCAAAGCAGTCAAGAAGGCCTCACTTCAAGAAGGACGTAGATAAAATTGAAAGGGTACAGAGGAGAGCGACGAAGATGATCTGGGGCCAAGGGACCAAGCCCTATGAAGATAGGTTGAGGGACTTGGGAATGTTCAGCCTGGAGAAAAGGAGGTTGAGAGGGGACATGATAGCCCTCTTTAAGTATTTGAAGGGTTGTCATTTGGAGGAGGGCAGGATGCTGTTTCCATTGGCTGCAGAGGAAAGGACACGCAGTAATGGGTTTAAACTACAAGTACTACGATATAGGCTAGGTATCAGGAAAAAAAATTCACAGTCAGAGTAGTTCAGCAGTGGAATAGGCTGCCTAAGGAGGTGGTGAGCTCCCCCTCACTGGCAGCCTTCAAGCAAAGGTTGGATACACACTTTTCTTGGATGCTTTAGGATGTTTAGAGCTGAGCCTGCGTTGAGCAGGGGGTTGGACTAGATGGCCTGTATAGCCCCTTCCAACTCTATGATTCTATTTATTTTTGTGTCAATAGGCCATAGAAGATCATGTAATCCATTACTTAGACTTGCTTTTTCAAAACTCATGTCCCTTGACAGAGGGAGCATAACCCAATCTGCAATCTAAGAGATTGCTGCTGCATGTAAATACAGTTTTAAGTTTGGGGCATTCTGTCCACCTCTTGTCTTAACATCTTGTAGAGTTCTGAAAGCCACTCTAGCTCTCTTATTACTCCAGATAAATTTATTCAGGGTACTTTGCCATTTAGCGATAATCTTGTCGCTTGTTAAAATTGGAATCACCTGAAAAAGAAAATTCAATTTAGGCAACACACTCATTTTAGTAGTCGCCCTTCGGGCTGACCATGAAAGATTTAATTTAGACCACCTCAACAAAGTTGATTGTTCAGAAACCCCATACAACAATATTTTGGTCTTGGAACAGTTTACTTTATAACCTGCATGATGACCATACTCTTTCAATATGTCAAATAAACAAAGCAAAGAACTTTCAGGATTGGCTAACATCAGAACAACATCATCTGCATAACTTCTTATCTTCCATTCATTTCAATCAATTTGTAATCCAGGAAGATCTGTCATAGCCTGCAATTTAACTGCCAGAGTCTCTAAAACCAAATTGAATAATAAAGATGAAAGAGGAAATCCTTGCCTAGTACCCTTCATTATCTGAATCCCCCCCCCCATTTTTTGGGTAGAAATGTGTAGCATACAGACAATGTTATGCTGGAATAGCACATCAGCGGTATGGTACCATTAAGGTTATGTGGGTTTTGTGCTCAATGCAGGATCAGCCTCAAGCATCCAGCATAAGAATCTGTCCAACCACTGCTTGAAGACTGTCAGGGAGGGGGAGCTCCCCACCTCCTGAGGCAGCCTATCCCACAGCTGAACTAGACCCCCCTCACAAACTGGTGGTAGAGTGTGTCAAAACCCCCTGTAGTTGAGGATGCGGAGACTAGATGAGTAAGATTATGCCATCATTGCTGCTACTGTGACCGTGGTTACTAACTATTGTAATTTTATTGTTATCGTATGGTTTTTAGTGGATGGGGTTATGTAAGCCGCCTCAAGCCTTCGAGGGGAGGTGGGATACAAATACAATAATGATAATGATAATGATACAGACTCATAGAATCCTAGAGTGGGAAGGAGCCATCCAGGCCAGCTTGTCTAACCTCCTGATCAGTGCAGGATCAGCCTGAAGCTTTCATGAGAAATCTGTCCAGCCACTGCTTAAAGACCTCCAGTGAAGGGGAGCTCCCCACCTCCTTAAGCAGCCCATCCCACTGCTGAACTACTCTGAGTGTGAAAAAAAATTTCCTGATATCTAGCTGATATCATTCTTCAAGTAGCTTAAACACATTACTGCAGGTTCTCTCCTCTGCTGCCCTCCACTAAGTAATAGCTTTTCAAGTACTTAAAGAGAGCCATCCTGTTGCCTCTTGACCACCTCTTCTTCAGGCTGAACACTCCCTAGTCCCTCAGCGTTTCCTAAACCCCCTCTTTATGACTACTTGAGATTGCAGTATTGCTCCTATTTTCCTGCCACTTTGATCAAACAGCTGCCTGGAGGATATGGGGAGTTTAACAAAAGTTTATCATGATGGCCAGTCCCCGGCTGGGCTGGAAGTCCCGGCCATCTCCCGGTGGGGCTGGGAGATGCTGTCTGTTCTCAGCTGAGCTGACCTTGGAGCTGGAAGCATTCCCAGCTTTAGTTATCAGGCTGGGCAAGAATCCAGCAGCACAGTGGGAGTCTTCACAAGCCCTGGCCAGCTTGCTGGGAGCATAAACGGCACACACAGTCAGTTACCAGATTCCAAGAAGCCAGTTGGAGGTGGGTCAGTACACAGTCCAGAAGTCCAAAGGCAGGTGACAATGCAGAATGCAGGCGGCAATGCAGAATAGTCAGAGATGGTCCAAGTGGAGAGCTGAGGGCCCTGAGGGAGCTCTTGGTGTTCCGCAAGGCCTGTAAAATGGACCTCTTCCACCATGTCTATGGTTGAAGCCGGGGAGGGCAATGAGAAAGATCGATGGGGCTCCCCTGGTGTTATGCAGCAATCTGTGTTATCTGACCCTCCAGAGGTAGGGATGGGTGGGGGGGGGTGGTATTTTACCAAGTTCTCTGTTTCAGTGTGATCTTGTGTCCATTCGAATGGGGGATTTAATGGAATTTTTATTGGACGTTTGTAATCCACTACGAGCCGGCTTCAGGAGTGGTGCGGAATAAATTAAATAACAATAATAATTACAGAAACATTGTCCTGGACTCAGGGCATTTCCGCACCCGTTAAATATAGTGAAATGCTTACCTTACGTAATCGTTATTTTCCGGCCCCTCCAGATGATGTCGCCAACATCTAACGTCTGGGCAGTAACCGGCCAGCTACATCCTCCATTTTAAAGCGCTAGTTGGGGAATTGCATAAAGTGGATTCCCGAACCTATTTAGCACAAGCTACAGGAGAGCAACCAGCAGGCAACCAGCAGAGGGAAGGTATGGAGGCTCAAACACGCTAAAGATGCCTGCCTCATCCCACCCTCGCCCTGCCTCCCTCTCCCTTGTTTCTGGGGATGGGAATGTCTTTTTTAAAAACATCTAACTTCCTGGAGCATCTAATAGGTGGACAAGCATGCAAGGAATGCCAGAAATATTTTTTTCCCAAAGCTGTTACACAAAGCATGCCTCTCTAAAGTCCCCCCCCCCTCAAAAAAACCAGGAACAAGATTATCAAGTATCAAGACCTTTGATTCCATAAGGGGTGTCATTCTAAGGAGTGGCATAGGCATAGCAACAGAGAACTATGAATTAAAAAAAATTAGCGGGCTTCGCGGGACCTTTAAAACAAGGATAAAGGGGATTGGCTGCTTGGCTTGATTGACAGGCAGAAGAAAGTCGCCTGTAAAGTCGCCATTTCCAACAGGGGATGTGGAGGGTGAGAAGTGCAAAAAGGCAGCAGACTAGAGCGAGACAGGAAAAAGGTGAGGAGGGGCTGGGAGGCACGATAATGTTTAGCGCTATGCCATTCAGCCGGTGTAATGCTATTTTTGCCGATGTGCAGAAATGCCCTCGGTTTTTCTGTTCTGTTTTCAGCTTTCAACCTGATATTAAACCATACGCCCATCATACCAGAGAGCTTGCTGGAGCAGAAAGTTGACTGCATAATCTGCCATGATCATCACACGCCTCATCCCCCAGTGCTGCAGAGACAGAATAATTACTGTGCCTGGCAGTGAAGAAGAAGGATCACTTCTAAAAGACAGGAACTGAAAATGAAATTCAGTGGTGTGGAAGCTGGATTTCCAGAACTTCACCCTAACTAATACATATGTGAAACTCCTCTGATCAAAGTGAAAATTAATTCCCTTTCTTCATCATTTTGATTTCCCTTCATAATTTCCTTCGGTTCCTTGCATTCTCTCCCTTCAGCTCGAGAGGGGGTGTAGAAAACAGGGATTGTCAGAAAGTAGTTGGCACAAAGGTAAAAACAATTTTTCAAATGGCAAGGAGTATTAGAAGAAGAAGAAGAAGAAGAAGAAGAAGAAGAAGAAGAAGAAGAAGAAGAAGAAGAAGAAGAAGAGTTGGTTCTTCTAAGCCGCTTTTCTCTATCTGAAGGAGACTCAAACCGGCTTACAGTCACCTTCCCTTTCCTCTCCCCACAACAGACACCCTGTGAGGTGGGTGAGGCTGAGAGAGCCCTGATATTACTGAAGAAGAAGAGTTGGTTCTTATATGCTACTTTTCTCTACCAGAAGGAGTCTCAAAGCGGCTTACAGTCGCCTTCCCTTTCCTCTCCCCACAACAGACACCCTGTGAGGTGGGTGAGGCTGAGAAAGCCCTGATATTACTGAAGAAGAAGAGTTGGTTCTTATATGCTACTTTTCTCTACCAGAAGGAGTCTCAAAGCGGCTTACAGTCACCTTCCCTTTCCTCTCCCCACAACAGACACCCTGTGAGGTGGGTGAGGCTGAGAGAGCCCTGATATTACTGAAGAAGAAGAGTTGGTTCTTATATGCTACTTTTCTCTACCAGAAGGAGTCTCAAAGCGGCTTACAGTCGCCTTCCCTTTCCTCTCCCCACAACAGACACCCTGTGAGGGAGGTGAGGCTGAGAGAGCCCTGATATTCCTGCTCGGTCAGAACAGCTTTATCAGTGCTGTGGCAAGCCCAAGTTCACCCAGCTGGTTTCATGTCAGGGAATGTGGAATCAAACCCAGCTCACCAAATCCTAACCACTCCTAACCACTACACCAAAGGCAACACAAGACCCTTCCTCAGCCATGTAAGCACTGCCCTTGAACTCTGGACCAGCCAGGAAGTGGCTCAACATCAAAGTTATTAGAAAATACCCTGCAAGGCAGAGGGCCCATAGTCATGGCTTTAGGCAACATGCAGAACGGTACCAGCTAGATACCATGGGGGAAATGTTCACAGTCGGAGTAGTTCAGCAATGGAATGGGGCTGCCTAAGGATGTGGGGAGCTCCCTCTCACTGGTGGTCTTTAAGCAGCAGCTGGACAGCTACTTATCCTGGACGCTTTAGGCTGATCCTGCAGTGAGCAGGGGGTGGGACCAGATGGACCCAAAGGCCCCTTCCAGCTCAATAATTCTATGTTTCTATAGGAGCTGCCAGCAGGAAGAGTTTCTGTGAGTCACCAGTCTTCTACCTAACATCCTTGGCATCTTCTTTCACATCAGGCAGAACCAGATGGTTAAAAGATCCAAATACAGACATGTGAGTGTGTGTGTAAAGAGCTGTCAACTCACAGCCGACTTAAGGAGACCCTGCGGGGTTTTCAAAGCCAAGAGACGTTCAGTGGTGTTTTGCTGTTGCCTGGTCTAAGGTAATGCGGCCAGGATCTTAGATGCGTCAAGACAGGAAAAGGAATACACAACGATAGGAAAACACAGATCTCTGATGCACAGCAGATCAATATCAGCCCTTAGAAGAAAACGGAGTCCAATCTTAGATGCTATTGATCAGTAAAGATAACTCGGAAAGAAACCACACATTTATAGACGGCGTGTGTAATCGGAAAGGATGTGGCATGTGGCAGGTGATGTTATGATTGTCGGAATTAGATATGTGTTTTTCTTGTTTATGTGTTGCAGAGTGGCAGCTGAGTTCTTTTTGTAATAGCAGTTCTGAAATACGTTGTGTTTTTTCCATGAATAAATAAAATATTGCGTAGAGCAGGGGGTTGGACTAGATGGCCTGTATGGCCCCTTCCAACTCTATGACTCTATGATTCTATCACCCACTGTGGGCCCATGTGAGGGCAAGAGATATGCTCTGCTTTGCCACTAGAGGCAACTCAAACCGTAGAGAGAAAAGAGGGCTTTTCTACGCGCTATAAATATAGCAAAATGCTTACCTAATGTAGGTAATAAAAATAAATAAATAAATAAATAAATAAATAAATAAACAGATAAATAAATAAATAAATAAATAAATAAATAAATAAATAAATAAAAGTATGCTTTACATTGTGGCATGCTGTGTGTCCTGGTCGAGAACCGTAACAATAATCTGACTGACTGACTTCAGGGAGTGGGTGAGCAGCAAAGCAGCACAAGGATAAAGTAAAAGGTGCTTAACAGGCGCAAGGATCAAATGGAAAAATATGGTCACCATTTGTGAGGGTTTAATTCCGAGGGAAAATACAGTGAAGGGAATGATGTCAAAACTGGAGACAGATGGGCTGAATTGAATGCTGAGAATGATTAAATCTATCCGTCTTCTCTGCAACATGGAGGTAACATAAAAGCATCCCTTTCTCTGAGGCGGGGCAACTGGCTGCGTAGAGTTCTCCCTCCTGTCCCCAGACCAGAGAGAAATATATTCTGATCTACCATTCCAAATTACATGACATTCTAGTATTCATCACATTACATTAGGCTGAGGGGGAGGGGGGGCAGAGCCAAGCACAGCAGGAACCACTTTCTTTCTTTTCTTGAATGGGGGGGGGGGGAAGAGGATTGGAGACAACAGAGGAGGGGAAATAAATCAAGAGGAAAATCTCTGCCGAGAGAAGTTAGGGCTTCCTCTTTAAGGGAAGCCTTGCAACCTGGGAACAAGGAAGCCTTTGAACTGACGCCCTGGCCAATCAGGGCTTTTTTATAACATTGGAGGCTCGGCAGCAAGTTATTTCAGGGAAAGCAGGCAGCTGCACACTTACTCATGCTGGTTTTTAAAATATCGAGGGTTATATCCACTCCAGGATATTGCGGGGAAAACATAGGGTCACTCCGGATCAATCATGCTTGTTGCAGAGGGAAAATTTAAATCACCCCAAATCAAAATGGAAATCGCATTCAGTGTAGATGGCAGGGATTGAATCGACCTGGGGTTGGAATAAAAGCTCCGTGCAGATTCAGCCAGGGACAGAAATCAGTGAGCCAACAGCAGAGGGATGCTTGGAAGTTTGAAATCCAAGAGGAGCAAAATAAGCCTGGCCGTTCCCTGGTCAGTTCGTGAGCAACTCCAGGTGGGCTGAGGCAAAATGCAACTCTCTCCTGCCTCAGCTTTTCTCCCACGATGCCTGGCTGCTTTTACACAGCTGAGCAGGGACATTTTGGTGTTTTAAACAGCACACACAGAAGCGGCACGCATGTGCTCCCGGTGCCACAAACGTGCTAATGAGTGAAAGTATCTTGCAATTTGCTTGCTTGTAATGGCGCCTAAATTGCCTGTCGAAGCAGCTACCTGGCAGGCCCTTCTCAGAGCAGAGTTACAGGGGTTTATGGAGACAATCATTTCAAGGAAGAGCTCTGAGCACTTAAGAGCACAGGCATTATAAACCATTTGCCTTTGAAAAGCAGGACATGTTTCCAAGGGTGCTGAACTGAGTGCCTGGGCTATTTGTAAAGAGGCAGGTGAAAAGTATTTATGCTTCAGGTTTCATTTTTCCCTTAAAAATAGTCCCGGGAATGGGGGAATACAAGTTTCACCACAGTTTCTTGTGCTATGCGCTGGTTCCTTGTCGAGGGGGAATCCTCACAGGTGTCAAGGTGCAAGAGCTTAATCTCCCATGGTCTGACCTGGGCTGAATGTGTACAGAGCTTTTACTCCAATCCCAGGTTGATTCAGTCCCTGCCGTCTACACTGAATGCGATTTCCATTTTGATTTGGGGTGATTTAAATTTTCCCTCTGCAACAAGCAGGAGTGACCCTACCTTTCCCCCATGATATCATGGAGTGGATATAACCCATGATATTTGAAAAATTGGCATGAATAAACATGCAGCTCTCTGCTTGTCCCGTACTAACTTGCTGCCTCAAGCCTCCAAGGCTGCAGAAAAGCTCCTAGCCAGGGCATCGGTTCAAAGGCTTCCTCGTTCCCGGGTTGCAAGGCTTCCCTTAAAGAGGAAGCCCTAACTTCTCTCAGCAGAGGCTCAAGAAGCCCTAACTTATCTCGGAAGATATTTTCCTCTTGGATTTATTCCCCCTCCTCTGCTGTCTCCAATCCACACCCCCCCCCTTCAATAAAAGAAGGAGGCTCCTGCTGTGCTTGGCTCCCCTCCCCTTTCTGAGCTTCCCCAATCACATGCAGAACACTTTCTGTTTCCATTGGGAGGGGGGCATAGAGGAAGACCCGAGTTCAAATCGATCTGAATTGAGCAGGATCCACAATGGAATAAGCAAAGTCCAGAATCAGCCCTAGATGGCTCAGGGTAGCCTGATCTCAGCAGGTCTTAGAAGCTAAGCAGGGTCAGCACTGCTTAGCACTTTGATGGGGGACCTCCAGGGTTGCTACGCCGAGTCAGAAAATGGCAAATCCAGACTTTGGGTCACCTTAAGTCAGCTATCACTTGAAGGTACTTTCCGCCTCCAGTTTCCCAATGCCTTAGCTTGGATAGGCCAGGCTGATCTTGTCCGATCTCATAGGTTCAGAAGGGTTGACCCTGGTTAGTACTTGGATGGGAGACCACCAAAGAAGGACTCTCAATAGCAAACCACATTGGAACATCTCTCACCTTGAAAACCCTACCCGGTCACCATAAGTCACCTTTAGCCTTACGGGACTCTCCACCACCACCGATCTCTCATGAGCCTGGGCTGTCACAACTTACAAGGAATGCTCAGAAAAGCCACATGCAGTGAGCACTGGACTGTTCTTTGCATGTATGTTAAGTCATTCTCATGTTACATTCAACACATGCTCAGGGTGACTGGAAGGACACATTTATCCATGCAGAAATTCCGCTCAAGTATATCCAGCCTCAAAGGATGGTCAAGGCAGGTAAGGGCAGGATTGAATCATGCTGTTGGGCAACCCACAGATCCGGGGGAGAGAATCAAGGCAAGGGATGCCCTCACTGGGGATGTATGGCATAGAGCAGGGGTAGTCAAACTGCGGTCCTCCAGATGTCCATGGACTACAATTCCCACGAGCGAATGCTGGCAGGGACTCGTGGGAATTGTAGTCCATGGGCATCTGGAGGGCCGCAGTTTGACTACCCCTGGCATAGAGGAAGCAATGGCAGGGGAAAGATTGAAATCAGGGCCCTGCAGGACCTGGGACAGTTCCACAGAGCCTGCAAAAACAGATCTGTTCTGTCAAGCCTAGATTGAGACCTGAAATAATATTGAAATTCTGGCCTCCCTGTGCAAAACCTCGGTCAAATTGCCCACCTATCGATCACGCTCACTAGAGAGGGGGTGGCGGTTTCTGGAATGGTTTGATTTTCAACTGAAATATAAATTATATTTTAGGATTTAAATATTAATGATTGTTTACATGATTGTTATTGTATAATTCGTATTGTTTATACCAGCCTTTCTCACCCTTTTTGCCATTGAGAAACCCTGAAACTTTCTTCAGGCTTTGAGAAACCCCAGAAGTGGTGTGATCATGCAGAATATAGTAGGGAAGCAGAGCTGTGGACACGCCCACCCAGGGCCCCTCCCCTTCCCACCCCCTCCAGGCCCATCATTGGCCATTTGGGGAGGGGAGGGGAGGGCAGATCGACATGGCCATGTATGCTCAATTCACCTGACAAATGTTTAACAAATTAAAAAATATATATTAAAAATTAATTAATTCCCAACCATTCAGGAAACCCTTTCAGGACTGTCAAGAAACCCCCGGGTTTCATGAAACCCTGGTTGACAAAGCCTGGATCATACAATTGCTGTTACCCATACTCAGTCTTTGGGGAAGGGGCGGCAAAAATAAAAATGCACATTTAATTACTCGCCATTCATTCATTCATTCATTCATTCATTCATTCATTCATTCATTCATTCATACCATTCATTCATTCATTCATTCGATTTACATCCCACCACTCTCCGTAGACCTGTGGTGGGTCAATGAAGAAAGCTGACAAGAAGAAAGCTAATTCCTTTGAAATGTGGTGCTGGAGGAGAGTCACACTGTGAACTGCCAAGAAGACCAATAAGGGATTCTAGATCTATAGAATCATAGAATAATAGAGTTGGAAGGGACCTCATGGGTCATCTAGTCCAACCCCCAGCCTGCACTATGCAGGATCCACTCACGTCTGAACTCTCCCCTGGTTTAAAAGAACTGAATGGAATTGATCGTGCCTTGGTCCCATGATGAGAAGACCAGGCTCGCTGGGAAAGGCAATCCTGCTAGGAAACGTTGCAGGCAGCAGGAAAAGAGGGACTTGACACAGGATGAGATGGCTCAATACAGGAAGTCCCCAAGACCAGAGCAAGCCTGACCATGACAGGATCCTTGGGCAGACTTTAATTCGTAGGATCCCCTGAAGGCAGAAGAAACTTGACAGCACTTCACACGTCTACACAGAGTTGCCAACTCCAGGGAGGGAGGGAGGGAGGGAGGGTGGAGCCTGGGGAGGGCAGGGCTTGGGGATGTGCAAGGACCTCGTTTAGCTATAAATCCATAGATTCCACCCTCCATAGATTCCACCTTCCACCCTCTGTTGTCTGGAGATTGACTGCAATTCCTGGAGATCTCCAGGCCCCACCTGGAGCTCGGCAGCCCTAAGCGCTACTCAGGGCATGCTGTGGTGATGCAGCTCTTTGGGACAAATGCGTCTGTCCACAACCCGAAGGGAGGACCGGCTAACTATGCCAATGAATACAGATCAGCAGAAGCAGCAGGAAGCAGCTTGGGGAAATGCACTTGTGGCTAGAGACGGTTGTCACGTTGGATTTCCTGCCCTGAGCCTTTGGACTCACAACAGCTACTCAACAGACAAACTGGGGTAGGGAAGCTGTCCCCATCACCGTTCCACCCCAAGCCTGGAAAAGTTGCAGCTTTTCACTCCCTGCAGAGGGAGAGAGGGAGGCGACCCGGCACTCACCTTGCAGAGACCCACAAAGAGTTCTGTGCTGCTCTGAAGTGGGCGCGCAGCTGAGGATGCCCATCTAGAGAAAATAATCCCAGCTGCGGCTGAACGGAGGGCGTCCTGCTTCGTGGACCTTTGGGCTGGAATCAACCCCGTCGATCTCAAAGGAATGACTGGAGTCTGGTTTCATGCCTCTCTTGAAAAGCAGCATGCCTCTTGTCTTGTCTGGGGTTCACGTGTGTGAAAGAGATCCTCAGGAAGCCACCAGAAAGAGCTTTCGCCCTGCTCCGGTCCAAGCGCATCACAAAAATTGCCATGTTCCCCACAACAAACCTGCCAGGCGGGCCAGCCTGGTGAGCAGCCATATGACAGCCCTTTGAGGCCAAGGCAACTAATCTTTGGGCTTTTTCAGTTTTCAGACACTCAAAACATCAGAAGAGCTTGGGGCAAAGGCGACCCTCGAACTCGAGCTCCTCCACCTCTGAGCTCCTCCACACCACCCTAGGCAGGACTCTACAGCCAGCCAGAGAAAAGGAAAGGGCTGGAGGGGAGTGAGGCTGTTTGTGGCATCCATTAAGCGTGAGGGAGACACCCCTCTGGATCTCGCAGGGATGCGATTGGGCAGCGGAGTTTTCTCCGCATTCAGCTCGGCTCACTCCCCTCAGCACAAGCTCTCCCGGCTCCCGCAGGCGGTGGAACCCAGAGAAGCACCTGGCAAGGAACAGCTAATCCGCCTCGCTCACAGCCAGCCCCTGGCCTCGCCCGAGGAGGAGTGGCACATCCCTACCTGTCCTCCCGCCCAGGGCTTCCTTTGAAGAGCATCTTCTGCCTGCCGGGGGAACCAACCTGAGGCTCACCCGGCAGATGGGCAGAGGGAAGGCGTCGGCCCTTTAACCAGCGGGAGAGGCGGGTGGCAGCCCACCGGCAGCCCCAGCGGCAAGGTAGGACACGATTCTGTTCCGGGCCGCTTCTCCATCCCCCCCCCCCCCCCCATACCCAGACCGCTTGAGAAGAAATTGCTGGTCTCCTTCAAGGAGGCTTTGGGGGAAGACAATTTGTCATTGCTAGCAGGTTTCAGAATGACCATCCTCAGGAATAATAATTGCCTTTCTAAAGGGGCAATTCAGAAGATGGGCAACTTTTTGGGAAACGTCCCTGTGGGATTTCGCCGGGGGTGGTGCCAGGCTCGTGCATCTCGCCTGTTTGAAGATCAGGCATGGGTCCCTCTGTGCTCAAGCAAGGAGATTTGATGCATTATTGGGCATTCATGTGCGCTTCCCTTCTCGCCGGAGACCAGCTGCCCCCCCTCACCACCACCCCCCCCCCGCTTCTCATCCCTATAGGCCACTGCGGGGCTCTTTATTTAAAACACATTTCGCCAAATACTTCAGGGCTCCAAGCGACAATAAAAACCCATTTGTGCGTCAACAAGAATCCCGTTCCAAGAGACGGCAGACAACTGTTGATCCTGTGGCTGCACTGTAGAGGGGGGGGGGGAGAGGAAGGGCAGGCTGAGAGGGCAAAAGCAGAGTGGGAAGAATCGCAGGGCGAGGTATGACCAAAGTGGGTTTGATTTAGCGCTCTGCCCCCCCACCCATGGTCAGTCAAGGCTCAAGGCATGACTCCGGCCAGCTCCTACTTAGAGCCTTGGAGTGAGGGTTACCTGTGGCCAGCCCCTGGCAAATCAGAGGTAGATTGCTGCTGGACAGAGAGGCTCTGTTTGGAAAAGTGCCTCTCCAGCGGGCCTGGGGGCCAGAGATCAGAGATAGGCTGCTTCTGAATTTGGAGGCACCACTTTTTAAATGGTGCAAAACTAAGCAGTCGCTTTTCCAATGACTCTGGGAGTCAGTGATCAGGGCTAGAGTGCTGATGAATAGGGAGGTTCCATTTTGAAGAGCGCAGAACTAAGAAGAAACATCGCATATATGATGCATCCAGAAGCCGATCTTCAGAGGTAGACTGCTTCCGGATAGAGAGGCTCCGTTTTTAAAAGACGCAGTGTGAAGCTATGAAATCACAATATGGGAGATGCGGACCTCAGTGTGCAGGGGGCTGCTAGAGAAAGCAGAATGGGTGGGGGAACCAGATAAGGGGGTCCGCAGTCCAAACCCCATGTTCAGAATAATGCCCTCGAGCACAGGGGTGGCCAGACTGTGGCTCTATAGATGCCCATGGATGTCAGGGGCTCACGGTAATTGCAATCCATAAGTATCTGGAGCCATAACAGTTTGGTCACCTCTGGTGTAACATATCTGGAAGGTGGGAGTGCCAGGCAACTGCGGTGGGGGGGGGGGCAGAGGAGAGGGTAGTGCGGGTGACGGAGGGCTTAATTCATGGTTGCCAGCCTCCAGGTGGGGTCTGGCGATCTCCCGGAATTGCAATTGATCTCCAAACGACAAAGAACCGCTCTCCTGAAGAAAACGGCCGTTTTGGAGAGTCAACTCTAGGCGTTAACCCCTCCCCAAACGCCGCCCCCACTTATCTCAAACCACCGTAGCATGACCTGAACGAACGCCCGGGACAGTGAGTGAGAGCTGCACTTGCCAACCTCCAGGTGGAGGCTGGAGATCTCCATGGGTTGCAGCTGATTCTCAAGTAAGGTTTGCCGGGTCCCCTGTGGCCACCGGCGCGGGGTGGGTCGGGATGCCAGGCTGGGAAGCTCCTGACGATTTGGAGAGGGCAGAGACCTCAGAGGGGAACAGAGCCCTAGAGGCCGCCCCCCAAAGGTCCCATCCGGGAGAAGAGCTGTCACTCCAGGTCCCACCTGGGGGTTGGCATCCGTGGGCACAGTTCCCCTGGAGAAACTTCGCAGCCTAATCCAACCCCACTGAAGGGTCCCCGCCCATCCCCCTCGGGTATTGGCCAAAGAGACCCGCGCTCCAGGCGGGCCAATCCGTGCGCGGCTCCCGCGGCTGCTTCTTCGCGGCCCGGCAGCTGGACGCGCAGCCATTAGGCGCCTAATGAGGCTCGACGGCGGCCAAGCACGTGGCCCGGACGGGGAGCCGCGCTTAGCCCTGCCGTCAATGGGGGCGGGGACGCAGCACCGGTTGAATGTCCGCCTTCGAAGCGTGCGCAGCTCCGGCCAACCCCCTCTGTCCGTTAAGCAGTTGAGGAAGCCCCGAAATTGGGACTGTGTGTGTTTTACGCGGCGGGAGGCGGGGGGGGGGGGGTAGATGTGGGTGGACATTCAGCCGGTGCAGCTCTCCCACGGTGCAGCAAAAAGGCCACGCGGCCCACGTTGTCCCGCAGCGCTGGGAAGGGGGTGTTCATTTCAGCACCACGGGTTGCAGTTATCTCCTCAGCAACCCTTTAATCCAGTTCCTCATGTTGTGGTGACCCCCAACCATAAAATGATGCCAGGGTTCTTTCACAGAAATTAAACCGAAACTGAACAATGGCGTGAAGATCCATGGTTCATGATTGTATATAAATTGTTTTTTTTCTGGGGTTCAGTTCTGCCTCTTGTCCCACCGTGCCGATCTCGCTCTTTTCCGCTGCTCCAGACAGACGAACGCTCTATCTCGGCCTACCCCGCAAGGCTGTTGTGTGGATGGCGCCCCCCTCAACCAAGCTGCGTGCTCTGCTGTGGCCCCTGTGAAGGGCTCATTCGACCCCCCAGGTTGAGAACCACTGCTATACGCTCATTTGAACCTGTACGAAGCCAAAGGGGTGGCGAGGAGGGGAGGTCCCCAAGGAAAGCCGTTCATGATGGCCAGGGGAAGTGACCGTTTTCCCTCCAGCCCCAAGCCACCAATTCCAAATACGTTTAGAAGAAGAGTTGGGTTTTTTATACACTGCTTTTCACCACCCGGGGGGGATCTCAAACGGCTTACAATCACCTTCCCTTCCTCCTCCCCACCCTGCGAGGCCGGAGGGATTGAGAGAGCTCTGAGAGAACTGGGACTGGCCCACAGTCACCCAGATGGCTGCATGTGGAGGAGGAGGGGGGGACCTAACCCAGTTGTCCAGGTTAGAAACTGCTAAGCTTAACCACTACACCAAGCTGTTTTTCAGGGGGGAAAACTGCAGCTCAGGGCACCCAGAAGTGAACAAAAGGAGGGTATAAGTCCTGCAGGGGTGACTGGGGAAGTCCAAAGCATTTGGGGGAGGCCAAAGCATCGCATGGAATGTTGAGTCCTAATATTCTGGGTCAAAACTGGAAAAGCAGAGGAAAAGAAACAGGGAATGCTATCTCAGTGTGCACCCTTTTCTGCCTGGAGTTGTGCCTCAGCTTCCTTGACAAAAGCCCAGGAAATCCCTGTTTCTCCCGGATGGGAAGCAAAGGCACAGGCTTGCCAACTCTGGATGGGGAGGTTCCTGGAGGTTCAGGATAAAGCCCTGGAAGAACAGCCCCTGGGCAGGCAGTGCTGTAGAGACCAACTTCCCTTGTTTGATTCCGATGCCAGGAGGCCTCCAGGCCCCTCCTGCAGGTTAAAATCACGAGAACAAATTGGCCACACGGTATGGGGAGCCAAACATGAAGACCGTGAGAGGCAAATATAGAATGAAAGTTCATTTTGTGGCAGTAAGAGCCTCCTCAATAAAGGGGCCTTTATTTTAACTTGCTTATGGAGAACTCCCTTATGTCTAGCGGATCAAGAATTCGGCCGTTTCCCCCTAACGCTGCTTTCAAATCAAGACTCTTCATCAGAATCCCAATTATGTCGCCTAGAGCTGCTAACCTGGAGTTCTTGATAAGGAAATTAAAATACAGAAGCCTTTCTTGAGGCTCTTACTGTCACAAAACAAACGGGGAAGATTCATTATGCATTTGCCTCCCACAGCCTTCGTGTTTAGCTCCCCACCTGGAGGTTGGCAACCCCAGGAGAAGGGTTCGTAGGATCCATCGCCCTATGTCTGTTTATCACAAGGGGCGACCCTAAGTGATCTGCTGGAGGCATCTCTGAGCTGAACTAAAGCCCAGGAGCACCTTCATGGAGAGCAGCCACTGTGGGAAGTTTTCTGCATAATGTGCTGCTGGGTGTTCAAACAGCACCTGGAGTCACCTGTAAGTTACCCAACACCTGTACGGAGACCCAACAATAGCTCAGTAAATAATGCGGCCTCATTATGCTGTTGCATAACAGGATTGCGTCCTTCGGAAGATCTGCTGTGGAGGGCAAAACAGATAAAAGCTCAGACTGAAAGCTCCCTGGTAAATTTTCCGTAATTCAACCGCCAGAGGTTGCATTCTACAGAATTTTGTGAAGCAGGTTTCTCCCCCACTCCAAGTAGGAAACGTCTGGTGCCTAAAATCTGACCCCCACCACAAACTGAATGACACCAGCCAAACCTGAACATTCTAAAAAAAAAAACAAAATTCAAAATTCTGCTGTTTGGCTGTTCAGTTTCAGCTTGCAACTCTGATATGACTGGATTTATTTCCTTCTAGGGCATCTTCTCTGAACTTTTTCACCACTGAGAAACCCCTGGAACATTTTTCAGGCTTTAAGAAACCCCAGAAGTGGCACAATCCTGCAAAATAGAGTTGGGAAGCAAGGCTGTGGACACGCCCACCAGGGGCCACTCCCCTTCCCATCCCCTCCAGGCCCATCACTGGCCTTTCTTTGGGGGGGGGGAGCAGGTTGACATGATCATATATGATGATATCATCCAATAAATGTTAAACAAAATTTTAAACTATATTTTAAATAATAATTAATTCCCACCCATCCAGGAAATCCTTCCAGGGCTGTCAAGAAACTCCAGGCTGAGAAAGCCTGCTCTAGGATCAGGGCTAATTAGCTAATAAATCTCTTCATTTAATTAACATTTGGTGCAAATCCACAGGGAGGTTCCAGAAGGCCAAAGCTGGGTTCATCTAATGCAGCCAAAACAGGGACTTGTGGGCACCTTAAAAGAAAAAGAATTGATCAAGGCAGAAACCATTATTAGGATTTATTTAAAGCATATCTGTGTCCCCAGGTAAGCTCACAAACACATAACTCCAAAACCGAGGAGGGACAATAACACTTCTTGGTAGGGGGGGGGGAATTCCTGGAGATTTGGAAGTAGAGCCATGGAGGAGGAGGAGGAGAAAAGTTGGTTCTTATATGCTGCTTTTCTCTTCCTGAAGGAGTCTCAAAGCGGCTTACATTCACCTTCCCTTTCCTCTCCCCACAACATACACCCTGTGAGGGAGGTGAGGCTGAGAGATCCCAGATAAGACTGAAGAAGAAGAGAATTGGCTCTTATAGGTTCTTATAGGTTGCTTTTCTCTACTTGAAGGAGTCTCAAAGTGGCTTACAGTCACCTTCCCTTTTCTCTCCCCACAACAGATACCCTATGAGGTAGGCGAGGCTGAGAGAACCCTGATATTACTGAAGAAGAGAATTGGTTCTTATATGCCACTTTTCTCCACCCAAAGGAGTCTCAAAGTGGCTTACAATCCCCTTCCCTTTCCTCTCTCCACAACAGACTCCCTGTGAGGAAGATGAGGCTGAGAGAGCCCTGATATTAGTTTGATCAGAACAGCTTTATCAGTGCTGTGGCAAGCCCAAGGTCACCCAGCTGGTTGCATGTGGGGGAGTGGGGAATCAAACCCGGCTTGCCATATTAGAAGTCCACACTCCTAACCACTACACCAAGGACAAGATTTGGGGAGGGCTGGGTAAAATGCCCTGGAGTCCACCTTCCAAAGCAGGCTTTTGGGTTCAGGGGGACTAAATTCTGTTTGGAGATTAGTTGGAATTTGGGGAGACCTCCAGGCCCCTCCTGGAAGTTAGCAACCCTAGTTATTGGTGGTGTGCCAAGCAAATAGAGCCTTTTATAAGCCCTGCCAGACCATGCTCCTGAAACGGCTCATGAAAACTTGGTAGTCTTATTGTGCCAAAAAAATGCCACAACACCCTCTGGTCCACTAGCCTCTGCCTGCTGATTCAGCTCTGTTCCCCCACATAGCCTGAGAGCTTTGAATGGCACCCAGAGCCAGTGTGCCCAGTTGGACCACACGGGCCGAACCAGCTCCCGGTTACATCAACACCCGCCCCCTTCTCATGTGAACAGAACAGCCCTGCAGTCTGACTACGCTTTTCAATGCTTTGCGCAAAGAAAAGCTCCATCCCCAATGGCCTTTCCTATCTCTCATGCACTCTGTGTAAATTTCCGAGCCACGGCAGAAGTTGTAACCAGAGCAACTGAGCTTGCCCTTGAGAATTGCAATTATAGAGATAGGGATGGGGGGAAAGGTGGCGGCGTAAGGGGGTGGGGGCCTGCGTGGGAGAAATGTCACCATGGAAAAGAACCCCCGCGTCCAGAGTTCCCAAACCACACCGTCACCATCTAACTTAACCAGTATTCTCTTATGCGTTGACCTCGCAGCCCAAGAGGGAACCCATTCTCCGTTCCAGCTACAGTTGGTTGTACAGGAAGGAAGGAAAGAAGGCAGGCAGGCAGGCAGGCAGGCAGGCAGGCAGGCAGGCAGGCAGGCAGGCAGGCAGGCAGGCAGGCAGGAAGGAAGGAAGGAAGGAAGGAAGGAAGGAAGGAAGGAAGGAAGGAAGGCAGCCAGGAAGGAAGGCAGGCAGGCAGGCAGGCAGGAAGAGAACAGTGGAAGGAAGGAAGGAAGGAAGGAAGGAAGGAAGGAAGGAAGGAAGGAAGGAGAGAGGAATTGGGGGATGCCCCAGAGGTCCCCCACAGCCTGCAATCCTTTGAGTAGGGTTGTCGTCCTGCTAAAGAGATCTTATGCAATGAAAGAGGTTTCCTGCTCTGGGTTCTCAAATAAAGTAGCCCTCTTTGTAGATCGTGCGCAGTGGTGTGGTTGAGAATCTCACCATGGAAAAGGCTCTCTAAGTTGCCACTTGAAGATAAGAAACGGGTTAGATCAGCGCACTTGCCAAAGGAAGTCTCCTACCTCTGTGTGCAGATGGTGGGTGAAGGTGTGTGGCACCAACAGGCATTACGGTGGCCAAAGAACTAAGAGGGGAGAAAGGCTACGTGAAACAGAAAACAAACACTCTAACAGGAATTAGCTTGGACCTGAAAGGTTAAATGAACCTATAAGTCAGGGATTCCCAACCAGGTGTCTGTGGACCCCCGAGGGTCCATGGGAGTTTGGAAGGGGGTCCACGGCAGCTGGGAAATGGCATGATATGAGGGGGGGGGGTCTTGGCTGTCTTCTCAGCCCCTCCTCTTCTTTCTGGCCTACATGAGTCACAGCTGTCATAGTAGTAGTAAAGGCAGGGGGAGGGAGCAAAAGGGTGTGGGCAGTGATGTCACTTCTGGGGGCGTGGCAGGGGGTGCGGCCAGGTGACATCATTTCTTGGACTCCTGGAAGTCTGAACAATTATTTCAGGGTCAAAAGGTTGAAAAGGGCTACTCCAAGTCCTAAAATATGCATATGATATGTTTGGCCCATGCATACATTTTTCACCTGGATTTTATTTCACCTCTTCCATTTTGCGCAATAAAACATTTGCACACAATAAATATTTATATCGTTTTATAACTTGTTCTCTAAATTGTACAGACATCCAGCCTTTCAGTTCTTACCTAATTCCAGTTAGGTTTTTTGTTTTCTGTTTCGCACGGCCCGGAGACAGTTTATCCGGGGGTGGCCGAGGCCTCCTCCCTCTTAGCACAGGGCTTTAGGCCTTTATGGCCTCCACATGTGGCCCTTTGGTTTGAGCCATCACGCCTACCAGCAGCTGACGGAGCAGTGAATCTGTCTCCCTCCCCTTTTAAAGCCACTGATTCTCCTGGCTGTCTCTGCCTTCTCGGTAGTAATTTCTGCAATCTGCTTTCGGGTGCAAGATGTCTTTCCTTTTGTTCAGGGGTTCTCAACCTTCCTAATGCCGCGACCCTTTAATACAGTTCCTCCTGTTGTGGTGACCCCCAACCATAAAATGATGCAAGGGTTCTTTCACAGAAATTAAACCCAAACTGACCAATGGCGTGAAGATCCCTTGTTCAGGATTGTATATGAACTGCTTTTTTCCGGGGGTTTCTCAGTTCTGCCTCTTGTCCCACCGTGCCGATCTCGCTCTTTTCCGCTGCTCCAGACAGACAAACGCTCTATCTCGGCCTACCCCGCAAGGCTGTTGTGTGCGTGAAATGGAAGAGGAGCGATGTCAGCGCCTTTGGGACCCCCTTGGAAAGAAGGGCCCTGCTGTGACCCCTGTGAAAGGGTTGTTCGACCCCCAAAGGGGTCCCAACCCCCAGATTGAGAACCACTGCTTTAGTCCACGAGCTGCTTCCATGGTGGGCAGTGAGGTAATGATTCTCGGCCTTCCTGGAAACTGAACCTCCAGCAGCATGAAGTATAACTTCACTGGGCAGCTTGTACCTGTTTGTACAGCTCCTGGGATGCCCCTTATGCGAAGGCTCACCAGGAGAAACCCACAGGAGGAGGAAGAGACCAGAGAGCAGCCTGACTCCAAGCCTCTTTGCAGGTTACAATGCTTCTTCCGCCTACCTGGATCTGTTCTCATTGCTCAGCAGAGATGTCAGGTCCAAAGGTTGGCTGCCCATGAATCAGAGCACTTTAGGGGATGCAGCCCCTCTCTCATGCGTCATGAATACACCGTCAGATGGCTCATGCAGAGACAGTGTATGCAGCATCGCCAGTCCATACTGGGGGTCATCCTGAAGCAGACCTAGAGAGCACAGGCAGATCTCTCAGAATCTAAGCAGGGTAGGCACTGGCTTGCCCCTGGAAGGGCAATGTCAGAGGAACGTGGGTCTCGTGGCGTAAAGGTAAAGGTATCCCCTGTGCAAGCACTGAGTCATGTCTGACCCTTGGGGTGACACCCTCTAGCGTTTTCATGGCAGACTCAATACGGGGTGGTTTGCCAGTGCCTTCCCCAGTCATTACCGTTTACCCCCCAGCAAGCTGGGTACTCATTTTACTGACCTCGGAAGGATGGAAGGCTGAGTCAGCCTTGAGCCGGCTGCTGGGATTGAACTCCCAGCCTCATGGGCAAAGCTTTCAGACGGCTGCCTTACCACTCTGCGCCACAAGAGGCTCTTTCTCGTGGCTTGGGGGCAGGCAAAAGCAAGACACCTCTGAACATCTCTTGCCTGGCAGTCAAACAATCTAAGGAATTCCTGGCTATATTACACAAATTGTATGAGAGCCAGCAGGGCGTCGTGGTTTGATTCTCTAATGTGATTTGATTCTCCACTCCTCCTCCACATGCAGTCAGCTTGGTGACATTGGGCCAGTCACAGTTCTTACAGGTGTTCTTGCAGACAGTTCTCCCAGGGTTCTCCCCGCCCCACCTACTTCTCAGGTTGTCTGTTGTAGGGAGAGGAAAGGGAAGTCGAATGTAAGCCACTTTGAGACTCCTTCGGGTAGAGAAAAATGGCATATAAGAACCAATTCTCTTCTTCTTCTCCAGTGATATCAGGGCTCTCTCAGCCTCACCTCCTTCCCAGGGGGTCTGCTGTGAGGAGAGGAAGGGAAAGGTGCTTGTAAGCCGCTTTGAGATTCCTTCAGGTACTGAGAAGCAGGGTATAAAAAAAAACAGCTCTTCTTCAAATGATAAATAAAATAATAATAATAATCCTGAAGCATAAAGCAGTCATATATAACCCTCAAGATCCTTCTATGTGGAGATGTCTCAGACTGACCCCTGGGGCTTTCTGTATGCAAGGGAGGGGCTCTAACCACTGAGCCATTCCTCTGTTCTAAGAATACTGGCCAGCTCTGCAGAGCTGTTGTAAGGCTTACTGAGATACAACAACCTTGCAGGGCAGAGCAATGTCATCATTCTGAGATGGCAGACAGCTTGTCTAATGGCATCAATTGAATTTGTAGCCCGCTAGATTTGAATGAAACCTTTCCTCACTGGCACCTCTTAAAGACCCTCTTAACACACAGGGTTTCAAAATGCAGTTCTACATGAGGACAGTGCTCCCTTCCCGAAATCCAGTAACTAACCTTTTTTAAAACAGAGAAAAGAGATGGAAACTGTATATGCAGAGAGAGCAAAAATAAAAAATATTACAGTAAGAGCAAATCTACACATACATTTCTATTAAAACGTGTCCATATAGCTAAAAATAAGTCCATGTGTGATTGCAGCTTATAGCCATGTGTTCAAATATTGATCAAGTTGTAAAGCTCCAGGATCTACTGATATACAGGAGGCAGGCAGATACTGGTTTTCCGCATACCTATTTTCCTTGTCTATAAGTCCCTCTTTTCCTGTTTTTCTGTTCTATACATAGTTTGCTCCTTCCAGCAGTCAATATCACACTGTTTTGTGTGTCCTATATCCCTGCAGATTTAACAGGAAGGGTTTTATGCCAGACGTAAACCAATGCAATAGTGAATTCGCCACCAGGGGGAGCAAAACGCATGTGGAACAGATCTCCTCCGCCCCCCCCCCCCCAAAAAAAAAAACCTGCAGGAACACACAAGCAAGGAAAATAAGACTGCGGTAACCCCCTATATCTCCAATGTTGTAACTACAAGACCTTTGTTTGTAATGAGGGCACCGAGGGCTCGTTTTCATTGACCATCAGTGGGCTGCTAAGAAAAGGGAGGAGAGTTTAAAAGTATACAGGCATCCTCGAAAAGAACAGAAAAGAAAAAGATTCAAATGAGTAGCCGTGTTGGTCTGAAGTAACACAATAAAATCAGAGTCCGTTAAGACCAACAAAGATTTATTCAAGGCGTGGGGGGAGGGCATGCTAATATAGAACTGATATGAGTAACGGTTTTCTCCCAGAAAAAAACAAAATGACTGGATGTATTCAAAGCATATTATTAAGGGCTGAGTCCTGGAAGTTAGAACCTCCACAATGGAGGGGGGAGAGAATCATTCTGTCCTCAATAGATATCTCTCTCTCTCTCTCTCTCTCTCTCTCATTTTCTTTTTATCAGGGAGATGTCAACAACGCCAGTGGCCAATGAGTCCTCTCCCCCCATGCTCCTGGAGGACCCCGCCGTGCGCCATGCAGTCAAGGTCACCACCGGGGTGGCCTTCAGCTTCATCTTCCTGACCGGGGTGACCGGGAACGGGGTGGTGTTGTGGGTCACCGGCTGGAAACTCCGCTGGACGTCCAACACAGTCTGGTTTTTCAACCTCGCCTTGGCTGACCTGGCTTCCACCTCCCTGATCTTGGTCACCGTGTTGAACTTGTCCCTCGACCTGGATTGGCCGTTCGGATCCGTGGCCTGCAAGGTGGCCAACTGCCTCTTTGGACTCAGCCTGTGCAGCGGGGTGCTGCTGCTCAGCTCCATCAGCGTCGACCGCTGTGTCCTCGTGGTGGCCCCTGTTTGGTGCCAGAACTACCGTACCCCGCGGCTTATCTGGGCAGCTTGTGGAGCCCTCTGGCTTCTCTCCTTGGCCTTCTTCGTCCCCAGCTCTTACTTCTTCACTGAGACCTTGATAGAGAAGAACCGGACCTCTTGCAGCAACCTGGATGTCTTCCAGGACTGGCAGGAAGCCGAGGTCCTCACCATCTGCATCTTTCTCTACCAGTTCCTCATGCCTTTGCTGGTCATCTCCATCTCCTACACCATCCTGGTGATGACCATGCGCAAGAAGAAGTTCAACAAGTCCAGCAAGCCCCTCTTGGTGGTCACCAGGGTCGTCTTCTGCTTCTTCCTCTGCTGGCTGCCCTACCACGCCCTAGCCCTGGCCCGGATCTCCATGACTGTCGTTCCGGACGCCGTGCGCATGGTGGCCATCCCTCTCTCCAAGTGCCTGGCCATGTTCAACAGCTGCATCAACCCTTTGCTCTACGTCTTCGTGGGGCAGGAGTTCCAGGACGCGGTGAGGCGGTCCCTATTGCAGGTCTTCAAGACGGCTTTCGAGGAGGCGCCGATAGCAGCCAGCGTTTGAGGGCGGCTACGGAAGCACAGAGGGGTCACGCCCGGAGGGTCATAGTGTACCATTTCAGTGTCAGCTGGGGGCCTCCTGCTAAGAGGAAGCGGAGGGTGTATTTCAAGGGCACCGGCAGTGCATATTCCGTGCCAAATTCCGCAATCCCAGATTCCGTTCTGCAAGTTGAGGGCTCCGTCTCTCGCGTGCACAAATTATCCTGCTTCTGCTCCCACAACCCTGACTGTGGAACACGTGAAGCTGCCTTATATCATGAGAGACCATTGGTCTGTGACGCTCGATGTTGTCCACTTTGACCATCAGCAACTCTTGCACATGGCTTTACTAACCGCCGGGGTCTGAACCTGAGACCTTCCGCATGCAGAGCTGTGCTCTTGAGCTGTGGACCCCCCGCCCTCTATAACAGGAGGCATCCAAGTGCTTTCTGCCAGATCAGGCCCTGTCAAGGTCAGTATTAAGGTCAGAGGGCAGGGATTTAACCTGGGACCTTCTGCCTACCAGGCAGATGCTCTGCTAACTGAGCCATGCCCCCTACCCAGCCTCTTCAAGCTCTCGCCTGCCTGTCTTTTCAAAGGGCTACAATTGGATTTCAAAAACAAATCACCAGATTGCTGCATCCTGTGCCCCTAAGCCAGCATTCTGCACCGTGAGCACAGAACTTCTACCCCCTCACCCCTCACCAACGTTGGCTTCTCTGCCCCACAGCATTGCCCTAAGGGGTGCGTTCTGCAACCTGCCTAGGTACGGCTGGGTCAGTTGCTGAAGACAGGTATGCCTTGCTTTCGAAAGCCGTCCTGCGCTGGAAACAGCCAGCAGGGTCAAGCAATTTTTGTGCCTGTAGCCTAGGATCTGAAAAGGCATTTTCCTGTTCTCCCGCATTAAAAGAAGAATAGTCAAACAATTGGCTAATGGCCCACCAGTAATGGGGTCCCTGGCAACGAGACCCCCGCTCTTAGCCTGGACAAGATGGAATATTCAGATAATCTTTTGCCCTGTCCACTGATTAACTTGGGAAACATCCCAGGGAAAAATCCCGCTCTTTTGCCTTCAACAATAATGCCTGGAAATGTGATATTTTCAAGGACGTTAACTGGATGCTTGGAGAATGTAACATGTAAGAACAGCCAACGACAGCACCTGCCAACACATTCCCTTGTGCCCACCGAGTGCTTTTATAAAGTGGGCGAGCCAGCTGGGGCTTTCACCCAGCAGGGCTTCTAACTGGCCTGCGGAAACCTCGGCAATTTTTAAAAATTTTACCGTGTGACAGGAGGAGAGCCGTGGCCACCATTTTGCAGCTGGCTCCACCTCCTGCAGCAGCCATTTTGTGGCCGCGCCCACCACGCTGGGTCAGATTTCTGAAGGAACTCAGCGGCTCAGAAAAGTTGGGAACCCCAGTGGTCTTCAAACACTGTAGATGTGAATAGCCGCCATAGACAACTCCTCCTCTAAGCCACCCATTTAACCCAAACAGGATCCTTTAGCTTGGAGCTGCATGCGGCCAAGCCAATGCTGAATGAACGTCTCAATTTGGAATGTGTCAAATCAGTTTCTTTCAGCACAGGGGCGAAAATACGGATGCTGGAGGGAGAGGAGGCTGCATGCTGCGGCCGGAAGCAAACCAGGCGGCCTCCTGGTATGCACGACTGAACAAGTATTGTGGACTTGCTTGCTTCTGCAGGTCAAACCAGCCATCTTTCACACCTTGGCCCTTTCTGCCACCCTGGCTGCCCCCCCCCCCACCAACCTGCGTGCCTCGCCCTGGCTGCCCTGCCTCACCAAATGTTCACTGCCTCGACTGGACACCAGCAACCCCCGCCCAAGACCTTGCTTAAAACGGAGGAGGCTTTCCCTTGGCCGGTGTGGTCCTTAGCAGAGGTGAGTCGGGACAGAACTCAGAGACTGGACTATCTGTCTGACCTCCCTTCCGCTGCAGCAGTGGCAGGGACCTCACACACTCAAGAGCAGGAGATGAAATCGGAAAAGCTTACAGCCACCTCCGTGCCCCCCAAATCTCCAGGACTGTCCCACCCTGGCGTCTCCAACCCTCTGGCTCCCCCTCCATGCTAACTTTTCAAAGTAAGAACTGCATATACCACCCTGAGCTCCTGGGTAAGAAGCCGGGGGCATGCCGGAGTTCCGTGGCACCTTGAAGACCAACCAGCTTTTACTCAAGGCCAAAGCTCTCCTGGGCCCTTGGTTGGTCTTCAAGGTACCACCAGACTCAAATATTTGTTCTGCTGCTTCAGACCAGCATGGTGACTGTCCAAATGCCGCCAGCTATCTATCTGCTCAGGTTCCGGCACCAGGCCTTGGTTCACCAGTAGCTCCGTGGAGGATTACTGTGGATGGGCAACTCACGGGGTGTGTGCATGCTTATGTGTGACGTCTTACAGGGCACCTGGGTGGCAAAGACAGAGAGTTTGTGCCGGGCATGCCCTGGGCTCTCTAAAATCTCTGGGGGTGCTGTCTCTCTCCGTGGGGGTCGAGTGCCTCGAGACCGGGCCTGCTTGCCTCTGCCCGCTCTGTGCTTCGATGTCTGTCAATAAAGCAAGTCCCCCACTCCCCTGCATATGGTTGCCGGCTCCTGTGCATTCTCAGTCCCAGGAAACTATCCCACTCTGCTGAGCTGTCCCTGGGACTTCTTGCCGCTGGGGGGAAAGCCGAGAGTCACAGGCGCTCTTCGGATTATTTTTTATTGGTTGTTGGGCATGTGTGTGGTGTCGCCAGGAGAACCCAAGAGAACCTGGCTGCTGTGCAATGGTCCTTTGGAGGTGGTTTGCCATTGCCTGTCCCCCGCATCAAGATCCTGTTGCTCACTGGAAGTCACCCCTTCTGCTGCTAGCCAGGACTGGCCCTGCAAGGCTTTTGCAAGATCTTATGGGATCGAGCTTGCCTGGGCTGTCCGGGTAAGATGCTCTCTTCGAAGAATCTAATTGGGGGGAGAACAGGAAGGTGAGGGGCAGGCTGTGGGATTCAAGACTGCTGGAGACTGACCCAAAGCTCAGTCCGGAGAAGCCAGGGCTGGAAGCGAGAGGGCAGCGTTACTGTGTATGGATGCCAGTCTCCAGGTGGGGCCTGGAGATCCCCTGGTTTTACAGCTAATCAGCAGGCAACAGAAATCTGTTACCCTGGAGAACATGCTGCTTTGGGGAGCAGACTCTGTAGCATTATACTTCACTGAAGCCCCTCCCCACCCACTCCTGGTTTCACTTAAAACTCCAGGTATTTCCCAACCCAGAGCTGGCAACCCCTCATTACCCGGAAGGTGATTGCACAGTCTTGCGAAACAAAAGAATCCAGTCCAAAGAAGAGAGGGTTTTGCATCCAGATTTTCAAAGCCAGAAAAGAACAGGGTCATGAATGCATTAGTAAGGGCTGGGGTCCCCCACCCCCTTCCTTCTGCCATTCCACTTTAGCAGGCTGTGGGGGGGGGGGGGCTGGCCACATAGTACTTATCCCGCTCCCCAGCTCCCTGGTCACATCCATGCGTGCATGGCGCTGTACTTTGGCACATGGCAAGGAGGACATTCCTTAGATCAGGGGTAGTCAAACTGCGGCCCTCCAGATGTCCATGGACTACAATTCCCAGGAGCCCCCTGCCAGCAAATGCTGGCAGGGGGCTCCTGGGAATTGTAGTCCATGGACATCTGGAGGGCCGCAGTTTGACTACCCCTGCCTTAGATTGTATTGAGAGAGAGGAGGGCAGGGGGAGGCAAAAGGAAGAAGACTGTTCTGAAAGAAAGAGCGTTTCACACCAAGTTGGAAAGAAAGCTGGTGCCTGGAAAAACAGTATATGGGGGGAGGGGGGGGAGATCTGCAAATTTTGTGTGTGGAGGGGTTGGAAAGTCAGAGAATCAGAGTTGGAAGGGATCTCCAGGGTCATCTAGTCCAACCCTCTGCACAATGCAGGAATTCACAACTATCTGCCTATGGTGATCCCAACTTCATGCTCAAATGATCCCCACCGCCACCAGAAATCTCCAGAACCCAGCCTGGCCTGGAGAAAATTCACCTACCTTCCCACAGTGGCAATTAGGAATTCCCTGGGTATGCAAGGAAGGACCACAAGAGATGAACACTGGCACATCCCTTCCTGCCCACCCGCTCACAATCTGCCTAAGGTTATAAAATCAGCATTTCTGTCAGATGACCATCTTGCCTCTGGTTAAAAACTTCCAAAGGAGGAGAACCCACCACCTCCCGAGGAAGCCTGTTCCACTGAGGAACCACTCTAATTGTCAGGAACTTCTTCCGGATGTTGAGCCGAAAATTCTTTTGAATTAATTTCATCCCATTGGTTCTGGTCTGACCTTCTGGGGCAACAGAAAACAGCTCTGTTCCATCCTCTATATAAGAGCCCTTCAAGGACTTGAATACGATTATCATATAATCTCTGGGTCATCTAAGAGTCCAGTCACAGGTGACTTGTGGCCACCCCATTGTGATTTCAAAGCAAGATATGTTCAGATAGTCAGAGGGTCTTTGCTCTGGCCTACCCCTGTGTAGCAACCCAAGACTTCCCCAGTTTCTGAGATTTCCAGACCAGAGATTATCAGAGGCCTGCCTCTGTATCATGACCCTGGACTCTCTTGGCGGTCTCCCATCCAAACTCTAACCGGGGCTGACCCTGCTTAGCTTCTGAGACCTGACACGATCAGTCTACTTGGGCCATCAGGTCAGGGGTGTTCACACTTTTCCCATTGACGGTACACCAGCCCATCAGTAGCAAAGGTGAGAAATGCTGCCAAGTCTTCGCTTAATTGAGGCAGCCCCCCCCCCTAAAAAAAAAGGATTTTCAAGGTGACATTCAGAGGTGGTTTTGCAGCCCTGGATTTTCGGGGTGGTCTTCCATTCAAGAACCAGGTTGGCCCTGCTAACAGCCTGAGATCTGATTAGCCTGGACTGTCCTGTAAACCAGCGGTCCCCAACCTTCTTGTAGTCGGGGACCGCCTCCGAGGGTGGGAGAGAGCCAGCGGCCCGGCCACAGCAGCTGCACATAAACGCGCACGTGCAGTTACCGCACATGCACATTTTTGCCATTAGGTGGCGCTAACGCGCAAGCGCAGAACAGCCGCGCGTGCGCGTTTTCGCCAGCAGGGGGCGCAAACACGCATGTGTGCGGCTCCGCGCGTACGCGTTTGCGTCGCTGGTGTGCCAGCCGCCGCGCCTGCCTCTTCCCCCCCTCTCCCTGCGGGGGGAGGGAAAGGCAGGCGCGGCCGCTGGCGGCCCGCTACCATGGCCTCAACGGCCCGGTACTGGGCTGCGGACCAGGGGTTGGAGACCTCTGCTGTAAACGTTACGGTATCTCGAAGAGTAAAATAACCATGTTCCTAGTCCTCATGACAAGAGAGAAATTCTTTTTAGGAGCACAGCTCTTGTTTGGCTACTCCCTTCTCTACGGGAAAGGGGGAAGGGGTCCGCAGGGCCTTTCCCAGTGTTGTATTTTACCAATATTTGAGCATCGCGAAGCCTTGGTAGGAAGCATCGAGATGCGGCTGAATTCAAGCCCCACTCTCTGCCACACGCACATCAGCAGCCCTCAGGGCAGGAGCAGCAAAGGTCCTCCAGAGCGAAGCCTCATCATGAGACTCCAAGCCAGACTTGAGACCTTCGCGTTCTCCGGAGGGCGAGGGAGCCGTGGGCCAGGTCTCGTTTGAGCCAGAATAAAACACAAACATTAAAACGAGCGATGCAAATCGACTAATTGCGGGGTCATCGGGGAATAACTCAGGAATTCATGAGCACGCAGATGTGGCGAAGGCATTAATGTCAGGCATTAAAGGAAGCTGGAGCAGACTCTGGGAGGGGGAGTTTTAATGAGAACTTCGTTTTCTTTAAGAACAGCGCCGAGGGGGGGGGGGTTTAACCCGCTCTTGCCAACCCTAATTTCCAAAAAACGAATCCTCGCGCCACTGTATCATGCTTAGACACAACCAGGGCCGTTAACTGAAACCTTGTAACTGATCTCAGCTTCTCATATCCTGACCAACCATAGTTAGATTAATATCCCATGTTTGGAGTATTTTACTCGACCTGCTTAAGAGCAGCAGATCCCAATCTGGAAACTGCGTTCGATTCCCTGCTCCTTCATGCGCAGCCAGCTGGATGGCCTTGGGCCGGTCACAGTTCTGTTAGGGCTGCTCTTGCAGAGCATTTCTTTCAGAGCTCTCAGACTCACCGGGTGTCTATTGTGAGAAGTTTTTAAACCACTTAGGGACTCCTTTGTGTAATGAAAAGCAGGGGATAGAAAAAACCAGCTCCTCCTCTTCTCTTAAATTAGAATGGAGTAGTGCTTATAGGGGGTAGTCAAACTGCGGCCCTCCAGATGTCCATGGACTACAGTTCCCATGAGCCCCTGGCAGCATTTGCTCTGAAGCAGACAGAGCTCTGAAGCATTTGCTGGCAGGAGCTCATGGGGATTGTAGTCCATGGACATCTGGAGGGCCGCAGTTTAACTACCCCTATATGAAGGCAGCCTCATTTAGCCCTTTTTCTTCAGATTCCAGAAGTTAAGTAGGGTCTATATTTGGGAGAGAGACCACCAAGCCAGGCCCTGCAGAGTAAGATGATGACACACCACCTCTGCTTCTCCCTGGCCTGGGAGTCACTATTGTAAGTTGGTTGTGATTTTATGTCACACAGGTCTGTAGTGGTTCGAGTATCAATCAGCTCTAGAAGGCCCAGGTTCGAGTCCTGCTCTCCAGGGGCTCATGGGAATTGTAGTCCATGGACATCTGGAGAGCCACAGTTTGGCCACCCCTGCCATAAGTCAAGGCTACATTGATCTCCTAGTCATCGGCTACATATTAGGTATACCATTTTTTGATAGATATAGCAGTTACCGAAGCAGGTTCTGTTTAAATGACACCACAAGATGTCATAGTCCCATTGTATACAGCACTGGTCAGACCACACCTGGAATACTGTGTGCAGTTCTGGAGGCCTCACTTCAAGAAGGACGTAGATAAAATTGAAAGGGTACAAAGGAGAGCGACGAAGATGATCAGGGGCCAAGGGACCAAGCCCTATGAAGATAGGCTGAGGGGCTTGGGAATGTTCAGCCTGGAGAAAAGGAGGTTGAGAGGGGACATGATAGCCCTCTTTAAGTATTTGAAAGGTTGTCACTTGGAGGAGGGCAGGATGCTGTTCCCATTGGCTGCAGAGGAGAGGACACGCAGTAATGGGTTTAAACTACAACGATATAGGCTAGATATCAGGAAAAAAAATGTTCACAGTCAGAGTAGTTCAGCAGTGGAATAGGCTGCCTAAGGAGGTGGTGAGCTCCCCCTCACTGGCAGTCTTCCAGCAAAGGTTGGATACACACTTTTCTTGGATGCTTTAGGATGCTTTGGGCTGATCCTGCGTTGAGCAGGGGGTTGGACTAGATGGCCTGTATGGCCCCTTCCAACTCTAGGATTCTATGATTCTAAATGTCCACGACACAAAGATGCCAGAGATGAGTGGATTGAGCCACTTACGAACCAGTGAAATGGGCTTCCTTAGGTATTTCAATTTTTACCTTTGTAATTGATGAGCGGCCCACAAACATTCTTTTCTTTGCTCAACTCATGTTGAGTGTCCGGGAAGCTCGAGACAAGCCATTTTGTCTAACTTGGCATAGTCTGCCGCCTTTGGCTTTGAATTCTTCCTAGCAGGGATCGATGCAACTCAAGGCCTGCGGCTCAGAGGAGTAGCAAATGCCAAGTCCCAGGCTGAGACTTAAGGCACTTTATTGTAGAGATTTCTAAAAACAGGATCCTTGTCTTAAGAACATCACACCCTGGTCCATCTCCTCCAGCAAAGAGAAAGCAGCAGATGGTGCAAAAAGATCTTTAGTGGTTGAATGAGATACTCAATAAGTCTGTGGGTTCCCCCAGCACAGACCCAGAAGTTCTTCGAAAACACAGCTCTTGGATTCAATCCAACCCCAGCAAACAATGAACAAATAACTGGGAGAAACCGGGACTTACATAGAGTTTCAGGAGACCACCAAGAGCCCTGATGAGTCCAGAAAGTCCAGAACAATTGGCTCTTTGCATTAGCCTTCATTTCCATGTTGGTGAAGGCTGACACCGTGTTCACATACATGGCAATACTTCTCCAATTCCTTTCCAGCCTGGCATGGCAAGGAATTGCAATGGGATCTAAAAGTGAACTCCATCCCTGACAAAGCTGGATGCAAAATGCATAGGGCTCATTCTACCATTCTAGAGCCTTTTCATTTTGTGCCATTCATTTTCGGCTTCTGGAATCCAGCATCACATCTCCCACAATAGCTAAACGGCAACTGGGCCTTAAAAAGCTGAGGCCTTCCCCTGATGCTACCTCCTGGCACTGGGATGCATAGGTGGAGTGCCCCTGAACATGGGCGATTTCCCTTGAGCTTCTCAGCAAGAGGTGAAAGGCAGGCCAAGGCCAGCCAGCAGCACAGGCAGGAATACCCGATCTTTGTGCAAAGCCCAGCCAGCATGGTGCCATGTAACTGTACTCCAAGGACATCTGGGGAGCTGCAGCTTGGCCACTGGCTCCTCTTTGCTGGATTTCTGCCCTTTCCGACACTAAAAACCTTTTGATAAATTGCCTTCTTTCAACTGAAGAAGGGCTGGCTTTTGTACCCCGCTTTTCACTGCCCAAAGGAGTCTCAAAGCAGATTACAATTGCCTTCCCTTCCTCCCCATAATAGACACCCCATGAGGTAGGGGAGGCTGAGAAAGCTCTAATAGGACTGCTTTGTGAAAACAGCACTATCAGGACTTTGACTAGCCCAAGGTCGCCCAGCTGGCTGCATGTGGAAGAGCAGGGAGTCAACCCCAGATCACCAGATTAGAAGCCACTGCTCTTAACCACTACACCAAGTGGGTTCCCACAACGTGGTGGTAACACTGACCCTTATAGATTCGCTCTCTCGGTATCAGCGTTGGGGCCAATTCTAAAACAGGGCTGGGAAGGCGCTCTGTGCATGCCCAGATGCCCTCCAGTTTCACATCCTTCTATCACTCCTGGCCACAAACTTTCCAGACCTGGTTATCCAGGTAGTTTGAAGTTACACTAAATTAAGCCCTCAATCTGCCTGCTTGATCTGCCATCACAAATCCACATGCTCCACCCATCCCCTTCACAGTGACCACTTACAATAGTGGTTCTCAGCCTGGGGGGGCGGGACCCCTTTGGGAGTCGAACGACCCTTTCACAGGGCAAGCAGCTTGGCCAGGGGGGCATCTACACGACAGCCTTGCAGGGTAGATCGAGACAGAGCGTTCGTCTGTCTGGAGCAGCGGAAAAGAGCGAGATCGGCATGGTGGGACAAGAGGCAGAACTGAACTGAGAAACCCCAGGAAAAACCCAATTTATCTACCATCATGAACAACGGATCTTCACGCCATTGGTCAGTTTCGGTTTAATTTCTGTGAAAGAACCCTTGCCTAATTTTATGATTGGGGGTCACCACCACATGAGGAACTGGATTCAAGGGTCACGGCATTAGGAAGGTTGACAACCGCTGACTTCCAACATCTCCCTCACTCTGCCTGCTTATCTTAAAAACCTCTCCATTACGGAAACTTGATGGCAGATGAGCGTAAATTAAAGCCAGCGGCACAATCGTGAGATGCTGTGATTAGCGCTAACGGTTACATTGGCAGGGCTTTCTGGGCTCCGTTCATTCCCCAAGCATCTTGCCAAAAACATGAGCAGAATACCAAAAAGCCCAGCATGTGCGAGTGCGTTCCTGATGCGCAAACCCCTGGGGAATGCGAGCAGTTCTCTCTGCCCACCCAAGCTGCTGGTTTGTACCCAAATCAACTCCTTGCTACCCTACAAAACACGGGTTTTATTTTTATTCTTTAAACTTCGGAAACAGCCCTACGGATAGGACAAGCACGCAACCAGATTCGTGACCAGATAAGAGGTCTTGGAACGCTGATCGTGCAGTCATAACCCTGCCAATCGAGATAGGCCCGAAGGCACGAAGCAATTTTGGGATACGGATTTCTCAATCGTGCCCTCAGCTCTGTCGGGCTGGGTGGTTTTTAAACAGGAGGAGCTTATTGTCTCCGGAGAACTGAGTGGGCAGAACAAGAGGAGCGATTAACATGACAAAGATGTCTGGAGGAAACAACCAGGCTGGGCTCATTTTACTTGGAGAGGGTGCGGAGTCTTCCAAGAAAGAGGGTGAAGGATCTTTACTGCTCTACACTGGAAAAGAACTGCCTCAGCCTAGAATACTTTGGACCCACCTGTAGGCCCCAGGCTAGAGCTGGTACTTGGAAACTACCAAGAGTTGGTTGTTAAACCCCACTTTTCACTGCCTGAAGGAGTCTCAAAGCACCTTCTTTTCTCTCCTTCCTTTCCTCTCCTTTCCCCACAACAGACAGCCTTGTGAGGGAGGTGGGGCTGAGAGAGCTTCTGACAGGACTGCTCTGTGAGAACAGAACTATCAGGACTGGGATGAGCCCAAGGTCACCCAGCTGGATACATGTGGAAGAGAGGGGAATCAAACCACCACTCCACCCTGGAAGGCCAGAGCCGCTATACAGAGGCAGGCAACGGCGAACCACCTGCTTGACTCTGCCCTGACCTTGATGGCCAAGGCTAAACACACCTTCCCAGATTCTGGAACCTGAGCAGAGTCGGACTTGGTTAGTACCTGGATGGGAGGCAGCCAAGGTAGATGAGCACATGACAGAGGGGAAGGTGATAGCAGAGCCCTTGTTCATCTCTTGTCTGGAAAACTCCATGGCAAAGGAAGCCAAACTGTGGCTTTCCAGATGGCATACTGCTGGCAGGGGCTCATGGGAAATGTAGTCCATGGCCACCTGGAGAGCCAGTTTGGCCACCCCCACCCTATGGGGTGGATGTAATCCAGCTATTGTCGGCTGAAGGTGGCTTTGGGGGAATCACCCACTGAGAAGGCCTCCAATGCAAGCACTCTTGAAGTGACAGGACATTGTGTGGTGATCCTGACAGAAGAATTGGTTCATATATGCTGCTTTCTCTCAAAGCAGTTTACAGTCGCCTTCCCCTTCCTCTCCCCTCAACAGGTACCCTGTGAAGGTGGGTGAGGCCGAGAGAGCCCTGATATTCCTACTCGGTCAGAACAGCTTTCTCAGTGCTGTGGTGAGCCCAAGGTCACCTAGCTGGCTGCATGTGAGGGAGAAGCGGGGAATCCAACCAGTTTGCCAGATGAGCGGTGCTCCTAACCACTACACCAAGCTGGCTCTCGGCCTGGCAGAACGTACCCCACTGCACTTCATTCACTGGCCTACTTACCCCAAAGTTCTCCACTGTTCCTTCATACCACCCCTGGGAGGTAGACTGGAGCATGACTGGCCCAAGGTCGCCCAAGCACACTTCTTCAGCGGGAGGGGAGGGGACGGGACGGATTTGACCCCGATCTCCACCCACTACCCCTCGCTGGCTGATTGCCCCCAATCCATGATGAGCAGGACGCCGAAGAACGGTCGAGCATTTTATTAATTGTAGAGAGGGAAACAAAATCGGGGGTATATACACGCACACGCACAAAAAAAAAAAAAAAATCCAACATATGTAAAAGGACGTGCCACTAATGGAGGTCAGAAGGGGGTGGTGTGTGTTAGGAGGTGCGTGGTTAGGACACACCCTCTTGCCCCAGTGCAAGTAGCACAAAGGTGGGAGCAGCAAACTGAAACTGAGACCGGGGGGGGGGGTAGGAGAGGACTCATCAAATCTATTCTGTACGGTCACATGATAGAAACGGGGCGTTCTCACTGGCTCACGACCACCCGCAGGATCTGAGCACCCAGTCTGAATCCCCCTCATATTCCCAGTGACTGAAGACACCCTCCTAAAAAAGAATCATCCCTGTTAGAGGGAGGGTGAAGCTGGAGCCCTCGGCTAAACCGAAGACAATCACCTACCTGCTTCTCCCAAAAAATGGTTTGTGTCCGAAAACCTGAGGCCTGAGTGTGGGGCTTGGGCCCACTACCCGAACCTGGATTCTCTTACAGGAGTCAGAATTCATGGCAGAGCCTCTTTGGCAGGAGGGGGAGCGGAAGAGGCTTTGCGTTGGGAGATTCATGAATGGTGCGGCGGCTGTGATGCCAGAGAGTTTAGTCGGCAGGAGACAGAATTAACTCTGGGGAGTGGGGCCTGCTGGGTTAGAGTTCAGCCAGCCAACGCAGCTCCATGCGCCTTTTCTGCACTCTCTCCAATCGACTGGGGTTCAGACCCTGAATGGAGAAACAGGCGGGGGTGTATGTCTGTCTTTGTGTGTGTGAGGGGGTCCTTACTGAACTGAAGGCAAGAGAGGGAGGTGCAGAAGCGTGCCTATTTCCAGCACTGCGCTGAAGTCTCATGCAACCTGTGGCCGGGACGCCAGAGGCCTGCGGAATGGGCGGAGGAGCAAACGTTCAATCCCGAGCGTGGCTTTTCTGGGTCGCTCTGCCTCTCTTGAGCGCCCCGATCGGGGGAGTAGAAAAGGGGGTCATTTGCAGTTATCCTGGTGAACAAACCAACCAAAAATCCCAAACCTGTCTAGATGGGAAAACCTGAATCTGCCTAGATGGGGAACAGGGAGGGACGGAGATTATATCAGCTGCCCAGGAAGGCCAGAGACGAGGGAACTAAGAGCAAAAGAGAGAGGGAGGCGGCGGCTGGATGATACCACCATGCAGATCGGGGTGGGGGGTGGGGGAAAGTCAGTCATAAACATGCGAGGAAGACTGAAGGGGGGGGGTATTCGGTCCAACGGCATCCAAGTTGAGGAGACGGCAGCGCCAGTTCCCAGAGCTCAAGCCAATGACAGCACTGTAGAGGGAGAGAATGAGACGAGGCGGTCAAAGAAAAAGCCAGATTTCACAAGCTATGAATCCGATGGTCCGCTGCCTCCTCGAACCGTCTTTTCGGGAGGCCTGCATTTCCCCTCGCACACAAAAGAATCCCCATACAGATGGCTCCTCAAGCGTAATCTCAGCGTTCAAAGACGCCCAATGTTGTATCAGAGGAAGCCAACCAGGAAAAAATGCTTCCGTAGGGCTGCTGGACATCAAAAGGTACCAAGCAGACCTTTTAAAGACCCCCCCTCCTCCCCCAGTGGAAAGAGCCAGGCCTGGAGTTCCGACAGTCATGAGAACCAAGGGCTGGCTTGCCTCTTGCGTGCTCATCACGGGAGGTGGCTCGCGTGAACGGATGAGTCACGGCAAGACCCAGCAGCGAGAACTCCCCGCCTGGCTCAAACAGAATCTATTTCAGCGGACCGTGTACTGGTGCGGCGAGATTATCATGTTATGTACGAGCATCTACAAACCGGGCTTGTCAAGTGACCGTGAACTCTAGAGCAGGGGTAGTCAACCTGTGGTCCTCCAGATGTCCATGGACTACAATTCCCAGGAGCCCCTGCCAGCAAATGCTGGCAGGGGCTCATGGGAATTGTAGTCCATGGACATCTGGAGGACCACAGGTTGACTACCCCTGCTTTAGAGCACCAGGGGAGAGGGGGAGCAGGGAACCGTTCCCAAATTAAGTGTCAAACGCTGTCAAAACTCAGTGAGAGATCGACAAAGAAGCTGGTACGGAAAGGTCCGCGTGCGTAACTGAAAAAAATATACTCATTCAACAGTGCCGATAATGGACAAATGGATTAATAGGTCGAGTTTCTGTGGCCCAAACACCAATTACGGTGAGAGAGTTATTAGGAAGTGGCGCACAGGAATATATAAAAGAGGACCCAGAACCATTTTTTGAAATGCTGGACTCAGTCTGCACATGGGCTCACCGTACGGATTGGCGGCACCTCTTCCCTTCCATTGTTCTCCTCCCTAAAAGCAACTCCTGGGAATATTTCACTCCCATGAAAATGTGCTGCTGCCGTTCTTCAGAGACCAGGGTCCTCGAGTGTCCTGCCCATCCCTCTAATATTCCAAAAGATGACTCTTTCATTTCCATTTTTCAAAGGCCTACAAGGTTGCTGACCCTCAGGGCAACCAAAGAGCCGACTGACCAGGGTAGGAATCTGCCACACACACCCCCAACCCCCCATGCCAGAGCTTCTAGGTCCGGAGACAACCCTCCCTGCCTGCATCCATGTCTTTACATTCAGCCACTCCGGCACTAACACTGATGGGCATGGCTTCCCCGTTCACCGAACACTCTAGGGAAGCCTTTGGGGTCGGCTCCTCTACTCTCGCGGCTTTCCCCTCCCCACAGATGAACTGGGGCAGCCAAAGCCTGGTAAAGAGAGCAGGAGGGACAGACTGGGCTTGGAAGAGTCACCCCCCCCCCTCCCAAATAGCTGCCTTCTAGGTTGACTGCAAGGAGGGAAGCCGTACCCAACTCACCGGACAGTGCCTCCTGGGCAAAATACTTGACATCCACATCAGGGTCCTGTGTTAGCTTCTCCAGCACTGGCTTCACTTCGTTCTGAAGGGTGCTGTGGGGGGGATAAGGGATGAGCAGAAGGCATGGCCCGATTTCTACAGTTCTCTCCCAAAGGCTTCAAATGCTGCCCCCTCCCTTCCCCTCTTGGCAACTGCATCCCATCACCAAAACAAAACAAAACAAGATGCAGGGCTGCTGCCCACGCAGGCCAGCCTGGCCAAATCCAGCCGATCCCGGCAATACCTGTTGTCCAAGATTGGTCCTATTTTTTGCAGTGATTTGGCCACGTTGAAGCGGACGTTGGCCACGGCGTCGCCTGCCATCCGCAGCACGGTGGGAAGCATGTGCTTGGTGGTGATCTCCTGCCCGCACACCTCTGACAGCACCTGGCGGGGAAAGGGAAGGGGCTCTTAAAAGCTGCCTCCGGCCGATTTATCCCACTGCCTTTGTTACGGAGGGCCTGGGTGAGAGTTGGCCGGGGAGCCATCAGAAAAGCCCCGGGGGTTAGTTATCCAGCAAGATGCCTCCGGGATTCCTCAATGGGAGGGTACAGCCAAACCTTCTCAGAAGACTTAGGGGAAAACCATTCAGGAACAGGAGCCAGAGTGGCAATAGGTGAATTTGCTGCCAACAGATGCTTCCCTTGAGAGGTCTCAGGAAGGCCAATGGGGAGGGGCCATCCAGGAAAGGTGAAATCTGCACCCTGAACAGGATTTGCCAGCAGGGAGGAGGGCCAGTTTGGACGATGGGACTGCTCAGTGCAGGAGGCTTGGCCTGTACTCAGCATGGCTGGATGCCTCTCCAAACATTACCTTCCTCTCCTGGTGCCCCATTTCTCAACCAGGCTAGATCAAGAAGGGAAGCCACGTTAAACCTGTCCTTAACACTAGAAAAGAGCAAGAATTCAGGAGTGCCTGAAAGTCTAACACAATTTGAGGCAGGGTGAGAAGTTTGGGGGAATCGCTGGTCACAGGTATCTGGAAAAGTCAGAAGGATCTGAAGAAGCAAGCAGTGGCTGGTGGAACACACCTGGCCACGAATTTGGTTAGTCTTTTGAGGTGGGTCTGGACTCTAGTTCTTTTCTACGCAGTCAATGAGTGATTTTATTTCATGAGAGGTCACCAGTGGCCAATCAGGTACCTCCATCTGAGTTGAACCTGGACGCTCAGAGAAGTTAGCCCCATCCTCACAGAATAAATTTCAGAAGCACTCATGCCAAAAGTCTGATGGAATTGTGTTCAAAGTTGCTTTGCCATAAAGTATCCAGAAATGAGTGCCCAGAATTATTTAGAATTATTAGCAACTGGAGCCTTTCTTTAAAATTGGCAGACAAAAACTCTCTCTAGTAATTGAAATGGTTGAAAGTTTCTACAGCTGGCTATGAGGTCTCGCAATTGTGGAACAATTAACGCTTCATGATGCATCTTTTCTGCTTTCTTTTCTTCAAATGGCAATAGAGGTCTTCTGATTTATTTACTCAGCTGGTCTAACCAGAGAAATTTCTTTCCCAATAACTGGGAGGCGCCACAGCTTAAGTTAAGGCAGACGTCCAAAATTTGACACCTAATGTTCCCTAGAAGCTGCAGAAAGAAGCAATATGACACATAACCAACTGTCTCTTATTCCTTTCCATGGCATGAGGCTGCCTGCCCTTCCAGGATGCAGAATGGTGCATTCTTAGGCACGGTGTCGGATGCCACCCACCCCTCCCCTCCCACCAACTCACATTGATGCAGAAAAGGGTGGTCATGCGGTGCAGGTAGTTGGGGTCATTGGACATGGCCAGCACTTTGGGGATGATGGTGGCGTGGGCCCAATCCTTGCCAAACTTCTCCACGAGCTTCTTGAGGTTGCTGGTCGCTGCCTCTCGGATGGCATAGACTGGGGGGGGGGGGGGAAGAGACACACACATAAGCAATTAGCTGGCTGCACAAGTTAAAGTCGAGAATGTAAGTCTGTGCCCAATGGGAACTCCTAAGGAATTTCTGCTTCTTCTGCCCCTTTAACAAGTCAAACGAAATTCACGGCAGGGTAAGAACTTCTGTGAGTCACTGCTTCACTTCTTTAGATACGGCTAGAATGCCAGAAATTAGCAGCAACACTCAAAAGATCCAACCCTGCCACAAATTTTGTTAGTCTTTAAGGCAGGGGTAGCAAATGCTGGCAGGGGCTCATGGGAATTGTAGTCCATGGACATCTGGAGGGCCGCAGTTTGACTACCCCTGCTTTAAGGTATAACGGCATTCTTCCGGAGAGTGCCTTAGGAAAGCAAGGACTGCCGTTTATGGTGCGTTATCTTGGTTCCCACCCTCTTGTTTCCAGTTTCTTGCAATTCAACTTTTGCATCATCCATGTCACGGCTTTCGCTGCTTATCGCAAAGTTTCTGAACCCCAATGGCTTAGAGCCTCAGCAAGAAAGCTGGACCATAAATGGATACAATCTGACATGGGGCAACTCCATTTGATCCAACCCTAAGAAACGCTTTGGGACTGCGGCAACCTTTAACCTTCACCAGCCCCCCCCCCCCCCGCAGAACTCCCAAGAAGGCAACAAGGAAAAAAAAGAATCTGTCCAATGGCTTAATCAAAATTTAAGCCATTGTACAGATTCTTTTTTTCCTTGTTGTGTTTTTGGGATCACCCACTTTCTTCTTTCCAGAACGCCAAGAAGGCAGCAGACTCCTGTTGGAAACCTGCCTATGGAACTCTTAGGGCAGTTCAGAATGGCTTTGTAACCGATTAGAACAGGGGTAGTCAAACTGCGGCCCTCCATATATCCATGGACTACAATCCCCATGAGCCCCTGCCAGCAAATGCTGGCAGGGGTTCATGAGAATTGTAGTCCATGGACATCTGGAGGACCGCAGTTTGACTACCCTTGGATTAGAAGGTTGTATGGCTCTATAAATCCTGCCTTTGTTATAAGGCTGGGGTTTGACCTTTAGCTGTCCTGTGCTGTGTGAGGGACTCCTAAGAATGTCACAGAATACTCTTCTCTCTCTGGCTTGTTAGCAGCCTTTGTATAAGACACCTGATTAGTTTCTTCTCATCACTAGACGTCAGGTTCAAGATGACCTGGCTCATCCTAGGGCTTGGGGTAGCTTGACTAATGACTTTCTGACTCACAGCCAGCAATTAGGGTATAAGATGCTTAGTTTTAGCTTTGCATCTCGTTTCAAGGCCTGACTAAGGTTCACTGTCTTCAGTGGTTCTCAACCTGGGGGTCGGGACAAGCAGCTTGGCAAAGGGGGGTGCCGTCCACACAACAGCCTTGCGAGGTAGATTGAGATAGAGCAGAAAAGAGCGAGATCGGCATGGTGGGACAAGAGGCAGAACTGAACTGAGAAACTCCGGAAAAAAACCAATTGATACAATTATGAACAATGGATCTTCATGCCACTGGACAGTTTCGGTTTAATTTCTGTGAAAGAGCCCTTGCATCATTTTATGGTTGGGGGGGGGCAACCACAACAGGAGGAACAGTATTAAAAGGGCACGGCATTAGGAAGGTTGAGAACCACTGACTGTTCAAGGCCCAGCGAATGGGAGCTCAGCCTGCTATTTTGGCAAACTCGATCACTGCTTCTTGAAATCTTCCTGAGAGCAAACCTCAATCTTGCAGGTTGTTTCTTTGTGATTTCTGCACACCTTGGGGCTCCTGGCCAGAGCCCCAAGCAGAGGTCTATAACATAAATATCTGGCACTGTCAAAACTGCATGGTTTGCCAAGGGAGAAGGCTTCTGTCAATTCAATCAGTATGCCAGCTGACACTTTCCTCCCTAGAACAGAAGTAAGAGGCAGGTTCCAGTTACCGACAGCTTCCGACTCTCCTCCTTCCGACTGTCTTTGGATTATTTCAGTCAGCCAGGCGTGTGAGTTTTTAAATTTAGGAGAAAAAGAAGAGTTGGTTCTTATATGGTGCTTTTCCCTACCCAAAGGAGACTCAAAGCGGCTTACAGTCGCCTTCCCATTCCTCTCCCCGCAACAGACACCCGGTGGGGTGGGGTGAGGCTGAGAGCCCTGATATCACTGCTCGGTCAGAACAGTTTTATCAGTGCCGTGGCAAGCCCAAGGTCACCCAGCTGGTTGCATGTGGGGGAGCGCAGAATCGAACCTGGCATGCCAGATTAGAAGTCCGCACTCCTAACCATTACACCAAACTGGCTCGCAAAAAAAAAAAAAACTTTAAAAACTGGCCTTAGAATATGACTTGAACCTTACAGTAAGAGTGCTGCTGGATCTGACAGTATTTCGGTGCCACTTGGACCACTAATTTGTAATCTGCTTTCCCCTGTGTACTATATTTATACTTAGGTGTTGGTCTGGAGCAACAGAGCCAAGTTTGATTCCAGGGGCACCTTTGAGATCAAAGTTTTATTCCGGATATAAGCTTTTGTGTGCATGCACACGACATCAGATACATCAGGTAGCTGAAGAAGTGTGTGAGTACATGAAAACTTATACCAGCCTTTTCCCCAAACCTTTGACCATGGAGGCAACCCTGAGAAAATTTTCAGGCTTTGAGGCATGTTGGAAGAGATGTCACCTGACCATGCCACCTGGAAGGGCTACAACTCCTTGCCAGGCCCCTCAACCACACCCCCGAACCCTGGAGTTCATCAAGGGCCAGAGCTTGCAAGATGACCAGTCAGGTAGAGAGTGAGTCATTTGCATGCAATTTGAGCTGATTTGCTGAGTCCTCTGTCTCTATTGGTGGCACGCTCCCAGAGAGAGCGGATCAGGTAGCGAGTGACCTGTCCTTTTGGAATGTATATGGCTTACTGATGCAGCATTTCAATTTGTTCCCAGCCATCTAGAGAGGAAGTTGTTTATTTGGGGAGAATTTTTCAAGTCTTTCGGCTATGCCAAAGCTGAACAACACAATCAGTCCGCTAACCCCAAACAACTGAAGGACGCCTTTGATCAGCGGACATCGCTTTGCTGAAAAGGCACGTGGACTTAATGCTCTCAACAGCCATGGAAACAAACTAGCCTCCTCGTCACATCGTTCTAAAACACTGCCATTAACCCAGGCTTAATTGCCCCAGAGGCTGGAAAAAAGCATATCTTCTTTTACAGCACAAAAGTGCAGTCTTTTTTTTTTTTACTCCTGCGCTAAAAGCATTGAATGAGTCAATGCTCTCTGCTGGAAAAAAAGTTTGCAACAAAACCACCTGACAAAAGAAGCTTTTAAAACACACGTTCAAGCTGTGGCTTTGCTGATTAAGCCTAAAAAAACAGTGGATATCTTCAGGACTTGGGTCCGGAGCCCAGGAACTACTTTAATGTACCCACAACCACTGACGTCTGGCCTCTCCTACAGGTAATTGTGCCAAATTTGCAAAAGCCAAAGCATTAGCCTTGCTCTTGCCAGCTGTTACCAGCCCAGATCTTGGGACCCCCTCCCCCCATGTTCCCCTGCCGGTGAGTTACCTATCTGGAAACAGAACCCTGCAAGTACAGCAACTGCGAATGGACCAGGGGGCAGTGGAGGGGGGACACACACAGCAGCAGAGGAAGCCAATGTCGATTTGAACCGACGCTTTACTGAGATCCTTACCGTGATCCACCAGCCACGCCATGCAGAGGGAGTTCAGCTTTTCGTCAAAGAATTCCACACCCTGGAGAGGGGAAAATGGCGAGGACTTCAGCGTGAACATCCAAGAGTGCCCAATGCAGGCACTCCCAATTAACTCCGGCTCAAATGGGGCAGCTTAAGGAAAAACCAGTGCTGCCGACACCCCTGGGAGACTGATGGAGTGCCCAGCACTCCAGGATACAAATGAGGCTGCCTTATGACAGGTAAATCCGCTGGTCGATTGCGGCCAGTCTTGTCTGTTCAGACCAGAAGTACCTCTCCAGGGTCTCAAGTAATGGCCATGCGCTGCATATGTTGACTTTTTTGTTTTGAAGAGACTAAACCTGGGACTTTCTGCATGTAAAGTAGAGGTAAACAGAGAGCTGGAAGGGAGACCCTCCAAGGGTTACCTAGTCCAACTCCTTGCACAAGGCAGGAAATTCACAACTACTCCCTTCCCAAAGTTCCACAACAACTTCAGGATCCCCGAGCCAATCTGCCTTAGAGGAAAACCCCTTCCTGACCCTGAAGTGGCGATCGATATTGCCACGGGCATGTTAATAAAGGGCCACGAGAGCCAAGCACCAGCGCATCCCTCCCTCTCCCCATCTACCTAAACGGTCCGCCACATAGCCGCAGCCTTAGTAATATATTCGCCAGAAGCAGCACAAGCTGGCCAGTTGTCATGAACCTGGATTCGTGCCGGTTTTGTTTCTCACAGCCTGGCAAAGCCAGACATTGTAAAACTGTAAATCTGTCTGCTGGCTCCATGACTCCCCTGCTTTCCTAGCGGGGCATTGTTATCTGCTTCCCTTATTGACTGCTCCTATGACCTTGTGTAGACGGTGCAGTCTCAACAGAAATGTAACTGCTGGGATCAAAGCTGAGCCATCTGGCCCACCTGGGAATTCTTGCACCTTTGGTGCCCTGTGCTCTCCCGCCGATTTGCCTATGCCCCCCCTCCCCTATTGACTGTGTACTATAATAAGCCTGAGATGTTTACTGTATCTTCGTAACTGCCAAGATCTTTGATCCGGAGATCTTGGCTTTCCAGCAACTCTGCACTTTCCATTCAATAAAGCTCTCCTTTGGATTTTCAACTGCCTGTTGGGTCTGGGATGTCTCTTTACCTCGGACTCTGCTTGCTGGGCTCAGCTTGATTCCTGACATCAGTCCTGTCTGTGCTTAAAAAGGATGTTCAGTCGCTTTGGCCTTGGAGCTCTCTCCGGCCACTTGGGACTCCGGCTTCTCAAGCCTGGTTTTGGCCACAGCCTGAAGAGTGCTTACCAGCTGCCCAGCCAGCAAGGGCATGTACTCGATGATGGCCAGGCGCACCCGCCATTTGGCATCTTCTGCCAGCTCCACAATGGCCGGCAGCAGGGACTGGGAAAGTTGCCGGATGCCGATCACTTCGTTCACGCAGTCCAGGTTGGAGATGATGTTGAGCCGGACTTCGGGGCACTGTGGGAGACAGGGGAGGTGGCTGAAATGGGTCTTGCTCTGCTGCGACGTCACACCTCGCCCCTCCACTTTTATTGATTCAGCATAAAAACAAAGAACTTGGGATCTTTCTCCCATCTAACCTGCCCTCTCTTCACGTCAAGGCCCAATCAAGTTAATGCTGACTAGATTAAAAGCCCAAGAGCCCTGCTGGATCAGATCAAGATCTAGTCTACCATCCTGTCTCACTCAGTGACAGGGCAAAGAGGCCAAGGCCTTCATAAGAACCTCAGAAGAGCCCTGCTGGGTCAGACCAGGAAGGGTCCAGGCTAGTCCAGCATCCTATCTCACACAGAGGCCAACCAGTTCCTCTGAAGGGCCAACAACAGGGCACAGAGGCTGAGGCTTTCATAAGAACCCAAGAAGAGTACTGGATCAGACCAGGGGTTCAAGTAGTCCAGCATCCTGTCTCAAACATAGGCCAACCAGTTCCTTTGGAGCTCTCATGGCAGGACATAGAGGCTGAGGCCTTCCCTTGGTGTTGTCTCCTGGCACTGAAATTCAGAGGGTAGCTGCCTCTGGACACGGAGGTTCCCACATTCATGAACTCAAGCAAGTCGGCATGGACAGAATTTAATTAACGAGGCTGATGGGATCTTGAAAAATCTTGGGGCCACCTCTGTACTGCTGGAACCAAACAACCCTGCCAAACTGAACAGGGATGACTCTACAAACGAAGCTACCCTGTACATAATCAGATCACTGGATAGCCTTGATCCCATCAGATCTCAGAAGCTAAGCAGGGCCGATTCTGGCTCATATCTGGATGGGAGGTTTCCAAGGTTCTGGGTGCTAATTTCTCCAAAGAACACAAGAGTCATGACGTAAAGGCAGGGAAGGCCAAGCCACCTCTGAACATCCATGGCCTGGCTGCCAGACAATCCTCGGATCTTTTAACGATACTACAGATGGCCTATGAGAAATCACTGGGCAAGAACAAGGCTACAAGGAAGGTATCCAAATGCTGCAAAGGAACCATGGCCCCCAAGAATGGAAGAGTGGTGGTGGTGGGAGGAGAGAAAGGACTCACCTCATCTTTGAGCTGAGCTAGGAAGAGCGGCAGGAGGTGCTCAATCGTGTTGTCCTTGCCCAAAATGGGTGACAGCCCCATGATCACAGATGCCAGAGCGGACTTGACGTGCTGGTTGGCATCCGACACCAGTTCCTAGAGGACACAAAGGAAGTGTTTTCAAAGAAGCCACAGGAGCTGGCTGTTTAGCACCTCCCCAGCTGCACTTAGCATGCCCAGCCAGTTTCTTGGCCCTCCACACAGCAAGCAAGAGAGGAGGAAGGAAGCACACACAATGGCTTTTGTGCCCTGCCACAGAAAGTTACAGAAAACCGTGAATCACTTACTCCTTCACTCATATTCAACACATGAAGACAATTCATATTCTGCAAATAAACACCAAGATCCATTTCCAGAATGCCTTTCAGTCACTAAACTAGGATTGGCTTTTTGAAGCCCTTTAAGAGTGGAATGGAAATTAAGAAGGCAAGAGAAGCCATGTTGCATCAGGCCAATGGCCAATCCAGTCCGACACTGTGTGTGTCAAACAGTAGCCAAAGCCCAGGTGCCATAGGGAGATCCCACAGAAGGGCCAGATCCCCAGACACCGTCCCCCAAACCCCAGGAATATAGAACATCACGTCCCAGACAGAGCATTCCATCTATACCTTGGGGCTAAGATCTACTGACGGACGTCTTAACTCCATGTGTTCATTCAATACTCTCCGGAAGCTATCTATGCTTGAAGACACTACAATCACTTCCTGCAGCGGTGAATTCCATGTGTTAACTATTCTTTGGATGAAGAAGCGATTCTTTTTACCTTGTCAAGGCTGGAGGATACAGGAGTTTACATATATGCAAAGAAAGACTGGTGGAGTGCCAGGAAGTCAGCTAAGTTTTCTGAAAGCTTTTGCAGCCCTTGATGTGACCAGAAGCTGGACTAGAACGTTTTCCTTCCCCTACCTCCTTTCTTCTCTGCTTGTTATGAAAAGTTCCCAGATTCAGTGGTGTTGTAAGCCATTAACACCTTTGCAAGACTGTGATGCAGAGGGTGAGCCAGAGGCGATAGGGACAGGTAAATGAGCTCACAAAGAAAGCTGCTGGATTGACACACACCTTGATGCAGGGCAGGATCTGGGTCATGATGACATTCTCACGGCAGTCCGGAGACAAGTTCTCGCAGAATTCTAAAAAGGAGAGGAGGGGAATGAGTCATCATGCTGGCAGTGCACAGCTAGCTGAAAAGAACGCAGTGGTGGACAACCAGGATCGACTCCAGATTGGTGCAGTCATTCAAATCCATGACTGGGCTCGTTAACCCACAATATACAGAACACACATGAAGCCCCCTCAACCCGAGTCAGACCTCTAGGCCTATTATGCATGTATCAGTTATCAATGCAGTCAGTTAGCCAACCCTTTTAAATTGTCCTTTTAAAAAACATTCCCATTTATGTATGTGCTGTGATACTGTGTTGGTTTTTCTCCAGTGATTATGCACCTTAAAAAGTTCCTATGGTAACTCTGGGATGGGGGGAGAATGAGAGTTCGAGGAGGGAATTCCATTGCTAGGCAATGTCATTCAAATTCCAACTAGCTTTGTCTGCAATCAGCATTTGAATTGTAACCAGTATCTTTAAGACAGAGAGTCTTGGTCTCCGGAAATCAAGCTACAAAGGTCTGATTTCTTGGGGAAATTGCTCTAAATTGGCTGCCAGAAAGCAATCCAGAATTAAGGCAAAGCCCCTTCTTTCCTAAGAAAAAGCCGCGCAGAACATCCAGGCTGTCCTCGGGCTATTACGGGCAATGGGAGACTGTTCATGTGATCGCTAACACTGAGGAAGCAGAAATCAGCAGCAGGCGCCTCGAGCCCCCCTCCCACCCACCCCCCATGGTCACTGATCAGAGGTAGAATTTTGTAGACTCAGGAGCATTCACAGAAGGAGAAAATGCTATAATATCACAGGGTAATTTCTACTAATTTACATAGCAATACAGTTGGCTTATGAGCCTCTTGTGGTGCAGGATGGTAAGGCAGCCAAACATGCTGTCTGAAGTTCTGACCATGAGGCTGGGAGTTCGATCCCAGCAGCCAGGTTAAGGTTGACTCAGCCTTCCATCCTTCTGAGGTCAGTAAAATAAGTACCCAGCTTGCTGGGGGGTAAAACGGTAATGACTGGGGAAGGCAAACCCCCCCCTTATTGAGTCTGCCATGAAAACGCTAGAGGGCGTCACCCCAAGGGTCAGACATGACTCAGTGCTTGCACAGGGGATACCTTTACCTTTACAGTTGGCTCAGTTGCCAGGGCAAATGGCATGTTCACATGATCACTGGCAGAACATCAGTGTGTTTGTTGTGGGGAGAGGAAAGGAAAGGTGTTTGTAAGCCATTTTGGGACCCCTTCGGGTAGTGAAAAGCAGGGTATAAAAAACCCAGCTCTTCTACTTCTTTCATGTTATCTTAGCAGTTCTATTTCAGGTGCCTGCATGCTCTACTCAAGCATACAGGCACCTGACTTTATTATCTGACTTCATACCCAGGGCAAAGTGTTCGTATTTGCACCAAACACAAGCAACTGTCTCTGGGGCTCCAGGTTATGCCATGCACAAGGCCTGACCATGAGAGTCTATGAGACCTCTGGAAGACCCTTTTCTTCCAGTCACCTTAGCATGCGTAGCCCACTGCCATAACTACTTATCTCCCCCCCACACCCTTCAACTCAAAGTTCCACTCCTGTCTTATGTTCTTCCTAACATGGAGAACCTGCAGGGTCAACAGGGACAGACTCTGAGCCACAGCTGAGACAGACCTTTGACCTTATGGGAGGCTGCAGCGCGCACTTCAGCTTCACAGTCTTTCATGAGGTTCTGGAAGGCTGGCACTAAGTCGGTCTTGGTGATTTCTGGTCCGACTGCTTTCTGAAGCTGTGGGAAAAGGAAAGGGAAGCTGCTTGGGGACTGTGAAAAGAAACTCGGTGCTGACTGACGCGGAGGCAAACACCATCTCACCCTCTGGAGGGAGGCCAAGCCGTCTATGCAGCTGTCCTCAAGCGTTGCCAGGTTACCAAAGACAGCCAACGCTTACCTCTGTGAACTTGTCAGCCACCATGTAACGGACCCTCCATGACTTGTCTTCTGCCGCTTGCCGTAGCGTCGGCATCACCAAGGACTCCAGGTCCTCCTGGGGCAGGAGTTGCGCGATGTTAACGCAGGCCTCCACGGCCAACAAGCGAACGGAGTCCTAACGCCGGGGACAAGACAGGAAATTAGGATGTTTTAAGTCACATAAAGCAGGAAATGCGCCCCCGGCCCCTCTTATTCTATCTCAGCCCTCTCGATGCCTGCCACCAGGCCTAGCTGTGACACGGACCTGCTCATCGGAGGCCAAGTTAGAAAACATGGGGATGATCTCGCTCTTGACGTGTTCCAGCTCCAAGACCTTTGCAAATTCGCCCAGCTTGGAGGCTGCGGCTCGCCTCACCATGGGGGTGTCATCCGAGCACAAATTCCGGAAATACCTGTGGAAAGAGCAACAGTTGGGAAACGCAAGCCCATCCGAGCACTGTTTCTGGCCTGCAGTCCTCCAAGACGGGACCTCCCCTCCACCCCTCGTCTTAAGACCCCTCACGTACTGCCGGAGCTCAGCTTTGACGGAACTGGAGACCCGAGGGTAGCAGACGCTGAAGAGGCCGCAGGCCGAGGTGCGGGAGGTGAACCAGTCACCGCCAGCCAGGCGCTTCACCAAGGGCACAAAGTGGGCCTCGAGGTCCGATGGAGAGTGTTCGTGGGAGGTGGCCCGCAGGGACTCCACGGCCTTGTCCCGCACCACCGTCTCCTCAACCGTGGCGAGGCTCTCGAGGGGAGGCTGCGGGAGAAAAGACAGATTGAGCAGGCCAAGAATGGGCAGGCACACGTTCTGCTGCTTGCCATGCCAAATGCCGACATCTGGCAAGTGGTTAACAGACCTCCTTGTGACAATTTGGGGATGACACCAAATTGGGAGTAGTGAATGCAGGGAAGGGCGGTGGCCAGGGGAGGCTTCCGTGAGGCCCTTGGGGCAGGCCCACCCGGAAGCCGGGGAATCGCCGAGGAGGGGGGAGGCCAGCGGGTGCCCTGGCCCCTTCAAAGCCCATCATTATGGACGGGCTTTGAAGCCTAGTGTCTATAATAAATAACAACATAACTATTCTTATATGCCACCTTCTGCTTGGCCCAGGCTGGCTCACAACAATATTTAATACAATCCTATCCTATTTCTTTATGATTTGCACATACAACCTTCCCTAGGCCGAGACCTCTTGTTGTAGTTTGGTTACCTGTGTGAGTTCAGTGTTTTGGGAGGGGCTGTGTCTCTGTGGGAACCAGCATGAAGAAGGTCCCAAGTTCAATCCCCAGCAATGACAGCCAAAGATCTCAGCTGGCCAACGCTGGGAATGAGCCATCATCGCACCCGACCTGAGAGCTTCTGCCACTCATGTTAGACACTGCTAAGCGACATGGATCATTGGTCCAAGCTGGTTATGGCAGCCACCCTGGCGCTGGTTATGGTTGCCACCCTGGCGCACAAACAGAAGGGTCTCTTCTTATCAGAGGCCGATGGCTTACCAGCAAGCAGTGGACATATTCAGGGCCCCCGACCAGAGCAGTGAAGGTTCCCAGCTGTTCGGCCAAAGCGAGGAGCACTTCGTCTTCATCGTAGATGGTGTCTGCAGGGACACAAGAGAGATGGGGATTGAAGACGTTCGTGACCAGGAAGAACAGCGTCTGAGTTCACAGGAATCTCTGGGCCATGTAGCTTATGCCATGTCATGCCCTAGCTGGGGGGGGGGGTTGGAATGGAGTGAATGTTGAGTGACAGGAGACTTCTAAGTGGGGTGCAGGCAGAAGAATTGGGGGTGGAGAGGAGAGAGAAGACAGAGAAATAGAAACAAGCGAGAAGATGGCATCAGAGCACAACAATGGTTTCGAGAGGGAAAGTGCCTGTTTATCATGTTTTTACAGTATTAAGACTACATTAAACTATAAAGAGTATAACAGTTTCTTTATTCCCTGAAGGAGTCACAAAGCAGCTTACAAACACCTTTCCTTTCCTCTCCTAACAGACACCCTATGGCAGGGGTAGTCAAACTGCGGCCCTCCAGATGTCCATGGACTACAATTCCCAGGAGCCACCTGCCAGCGAACGCTGGCAGGGGGCTCCTGGGAATTGTAGTCCATGGACATCTGGAGGGCCGCAGTTTGACTATCCCTACCCTATGGGGTAGGGTGGGACTGAGAGAGCCCCAAGAGAACTGCTCTGCAGAACAGCTCTCTATGAGAATTGCTCTGTGAGTAAGTCCCCCAGCTGGCTGTACGGGGAGGAGTGGGGAATCAAACCCGGTTCTCCAGATCAGAGTCTGCCACTCTTTAACCGCTACACCGTGCTGGCTGCCAGTTGAGTAGGAAGTCTGATTTGCAGGCCATATTTGAGCTGCTAATCAAACATTATTTCCAGGTACTGGGAATGCTCATAAATAACCAGCACGTCTTCGTAGCATTTAGTACAAAGTGTTTTTTCCCCAAAAGTCTCGATGTCATCATCGTTAAACCAAAGACAGTAGCCCAACGGCGAGGTCCTTAGGGCCCAGGGTTCCAGCAAAAGTCCTGGAGGCGTTCCATAAATCTATCTAAGGGACCGCCTGTTTGAATACGTCCCCTGCAGGACGCTACAGCCAATCAACTGGTTATCCCCAGCCCCAAAGAGGTTTGGCTGGCCTCAACCAGGGTCAGGGCCTTTTCGTCCCTGGCCCCTGCATGTTGGAATGAGCTCCCAGAGAACATCAGGGCTCTGACGGAGCTAACACAGTTCCGCAGGGCCTGCAAGACAGCTCTTCTGCTAGGCTTATGGTTGAGGCTGGTCTGCCTGAGAGAGCAGAGCATCTCATGAGCCTCCCTGACCAGACAAGATTTCCTTCTGTATCTTGCCATTACGGCAAAGTCTCTGCAATTGTCTAATGCTAGCTTTAGTCATTCGGTAATGTTGAACTATTTATGTGTTTTATAGTTTTAGCAGGATAATATGATAATGTGCATTTTCCACAATGTTATATACCACCCCGAGGTGACAGGCTCACGAGGGGCAGCTTATACATTTAAGTAATAAATAAATCAGGTTGCCCTAAGCAAAAAGTTTTCTGTGTTGCTCTGCCCCCTGCCTGCAACCAGTCACATGCTTTGTCCCGTTCCCGCCTGCCCCAGGCCGTGGATGGATCTCTGGGCGGCACGCAAATGTGTTTCGCCTCTTCATAGATAGCTCAGGCTGTTTATTTTATGTTATTTTCAGTCTTTTCCAAGGAGAAACAATCGTTTCTCAGCGGCCCGGCGAGGGAAAGTCAGTTTGAGGCAGTGCAAATGGCACGGCACACCATGCGCCGCACCCTGCTGGCCCCAGCAAACGGGCTGAATATCAAAATGCCAGATTCCTCAGCTGGAGCACAAATTCTACGGATGACGGTTGTGCCATTAATTGGAGAAGCTGGCACACACGATTTGGGGTGGCTAATTGAACCGTGGGGATGCGGTGGGAATAACCAGGGCACGTACTGAACGTACGAAAGATCCACTAGCTTATCGGAGTCTGTCTCTCTTTGTTTATGTAATGGGAAAAGCCTATACTGGTAGCTGGGAGTTTGAGACCACGCCATCTTTTAAAGTGACAAATCTAGAGAGGTTTATTAGAGGCTCTCACTGCTGTTGGGGGTGTGAGTTACGAAAGGAATGATCATGGCACCTCCGGCAACTGGACTTCCTGCTGCTAGCTTATAGGGCAAATATGCCCTGTGTTTCTTTCTGTGCACCAGTCTCCTGCAGCGCACCTAGTAAATCCTTTACTGAAGCGGATGCTGAATAATTCCTATGTTTGTCTCTTTATTTCATCGATAACCCGCCCTTCTTCCCGTTGGGGGTCCAAAGTGGCTTCTGACGCTCTTGCCCCACTCCATTTTGTCTCGACAACAGCACTGTGTGAGGCAGGTTAGGCTCCGAGGTAGTGACTGGGCCAAGGTCACCCGGCAAGCCTCCGCGACATAGTCGGAATTCGAGCCTGGGTCTCCCAGGTTTTTGCCTGATGTTCTGACCACTACACCGACCTGCCTCTCTGATGTTGCCATGAGATCAAGAGAGAACTTCCTCCTGCAATCCTTTGGGGATTGTACACCTTCATTGCTAAACCGAAAAGGGAACGAAAACCCAACCTTAAACAAAGTCAGTGGTCAATAATATTAAATAATGCACTCTTATCTTAAACCAATTATGAAGTATAGCTGGGTGGCCAAGGGAAATCTGTTTGGTTGGGGGAGCTTGATCTGTTTAGCCTGGAGAGGAGACGACTGAGAGGGGTTCTGATAGCCATCTTCAAGTATTTAAAAGGCTTCCATGTAGAGGATGGAGCAGAGTTGTTCTCTCTTGCCCCAGAAAGACGGACTAGAACCAATGGATGAAATTAATTCAAAAGAAATTCCGTCTAAACATCCGGAAGAAGTTCCTGACAATTAGAGCGGTTTCTCAGTGGAACAGGCTTCCTCGGGAGGTGGTGGGCTCTCCGTCTTTGCCAATTTTAAAACAGAGGCTGGATAACCATCTGATGGAGGATGATTCTGTGAAGGCTCAAGGGGGTGGCAGGTTACAGTGGGTGAACAATAGGGTGGGGAGTGTCCTGCATAGTGGACTAGATGACCCATGAGGTCCCTTCCAACTCTATTATTCTCTGATTCTATGGTGTAGCCCGAACAAATACTGCCATAGTGTCTCTCTTTGGAGCCCTATCTTCTAAGAGATGTAATATCTAGGAACATGACTCTCAGCTATTGTTTCCCTCTGCATAGAGAGTGTATCTCATGTGTGTCAGAAAAAAGCTACACCAAACAGATTTCCCAAGAAAGACCCGGTTGGGTTGAAATGCGTTTGTGATCTGATCATGTGCAGTTAGATCTGTATTGTACCCATTCATAGCAAGGCTATGCTTATTTACACTCAGCACACACAACCTGTCAATCTGGACATCGCACCTGGACCCTTTACTATGATTTCATTTAATGTCGGAAGTGAGGATTCGGCACAGAGATTTAGGGTAAGGTACTGATGGCAAAACAAATTCAAATGGAGATTTTAGGATGAGAGACTTAATGTAAAACAGAAGAGTTGCAGACCCTAGACCAGCCTTTCTCAACTTTTTTACCACTGAAAACCCCCTGAAACACTGTTCAGGCTTCGAGAAAGTGCTGCAATCATGCAGAATACATTTTTGAAGCAAAGCTGTGAACACACCCAACTGGGGCCCCTCCCCTTCCCACCCCCTCCAGACCCATTACTGGCCATTTTGAGGGGAGTGGGTGGGTTTACATGCCCATATATAGTCGTATCACCTGGTAAATGGTTAACAAGTTTTTAAAATATATAAAACTAGCTGCAAAGCCCATTCCTAAGAACAGGCCTTCAAAGGGCCCCCTCACCTGGCCCCTAGCCAGGCAGCTTAAGGTGGCTTTGGACTGCAGTTCCAAGCCAGGGACAGGCAGGGGCTGGGAGGCCCTCGTTAGCACGCCTTCCACCACAACCTTTTGCCCAGGGCCCTCTCCTCTTACTTGCTGCTGGCTCCAGGCACTGAGGTGTCTGAGAGCAAAGAGGCTAGAGTCCAGGGACGGAGGGCGGGAGCTGCAGGGGCAGGGCCAATCAGGGCAAAGCTGGCTGCATCCTTATTGGCCCTATTCCAACTTGGACAGCTAGACATGTCCCACCCCCTAGGCTGTTTCATAAATATATAGAGGAATAACCATGGATAAGGATTAATCAACTCCCACTTGTTCAGGAAACCCTTCCAGGGCTGCCAAGAAACCCCAGGGTTTCAGCAAACTCTGGTTGACAAAGCCTGGCCTAGCCTCTACTCCTGCAGCACACAACAGTTCTAGATACTTTAAGTTACCTGTGAGGAAAGGTAAGAGCTCGCTGCGCGTTCGCTCCACCCCCAGGGCCAGTGCGATAGTGGAGAGTTTCTTGATGCTGTTTAGACGAAGCTGCGTAAAAGAAGAGACAATTTAAAAGATTTAGAAAGGGAGAGGAAGGGAAAGTGAACTTGCTTGCCTTGAGTCTAAAAGATGGAGCTTAACACATCAGATCACAAATCCCAGGTTTCTGAGCTCGACAGATTCGTTTTAGGTCCTCTCATGGACACTCTTAGCATCCCATCAGCCTTCATTCTCACGCTTAGGTATACAAGCTATGTCAAATGTGGCAGCCGTCTCCCCCTTTATGAAAACGACTTGCTACGAGAACCGCGGCTGGTTTATGCTGCCAGATTTATCTACACAACAACAGAGAGAAATTAAGTGATAGCATACGGACCGACTGCAGACAAGGTTGTATATATGAAATGCTGACAGCCACATCTGTCGCTGGAGATACTAAAAGGTGAAGCGTCACCCTTGGAAGTTATCTGCATACACAACAGCGTATCCAGCATTCACCAACTTCCACTGGAAAAGACCTGTCAGGAATGCAGCCTGCACCCTCCAGAAAATCAGACTTTATCTAAAGCTCCCCCGGTGACCTGCTCCGTTATTGCAAGAAGAGCACGTGCAGGAATGGCAGGATCTCAAATTACAGTATTTGCTGACATATAAGACTACTTTTCACCCCTGAAAAACATGCCTCCAAGTGGGGGGGGGGTCGTCCTATATGCCGGGTGCACTTCAGTTGGGATAGACATAGCTGCCCATAGTACTGTAATGTAATGTAACAAACTCTATATTCTGAGTGGAAATGTGGGGGGTCGTCTTATACGCCCAGTTGTCTTATACGCCGGCAAATACGGTAACTCTGGGGCATAACGAACAACCTGGACCAAAAACAGATAATGGCAAAGGCATTTCAGTCAGACATCAGTCCAAGCAGCAGGTTGTACAGGTGACAACCAAATCTGCGTGTTCCAGAACCAAATCTGTGTGTTCCAGAACCACTGCTGCAGCAGTGCAGATCCTTTACACTGATCTGGGCTATGGCTTCTAATAATCAAGGAGGCATTAGTTCTCCATTCAACAAACAACAGGCACAATCCATTCTGGTACCTTCAGCTACAATCCAATGGGGGCACTTACTTGGGAATAAACCCAGCTGAACACAGTGGGACACAAACACATAGAGAGATGGAGAGAGAGAGAGAAAGAGAAGGAAAGAGAGAAAGAGGAGAGAGACTCAGGAGAGAAAGAGAGAGGGAAAGAAAGAGAGAAGGAAAGAGAGAGATAAAATGAAAGAGAAAGAAAGAGATTAGGAGGGGGGAGAGAGAGAGGGAGGGAGAGAGAGAGAGAGAGAGAGAGAGAGAGAGAGAGGGAGGAGAGAGAAAGAGAGGAGAAAAAAAAGGAAAGCCAAACAGAAAGGGAGGTGTACAGTGTAAATATGTCAGACACAAAAGCAAAATGCAACACTGTTGTCAGGGAAAATCCAGATTCATTTTGTTGGGGAGCTATTAACATAAACATGCATTTTGAACAAGCTGAAATATAAAGTAACTGATGATGAAGATATCAGCTGTTATTTTATATTTATTTAAAACATAAGAATGGCTCATGATGCTTTGGAGATTCATCAGCTGATGTAGAAATTCAAAGCCTGAACCCCCACAAAGATAAAAGGATTTTGTTAGTACACTGCCAATCGTTCACAGCTTTGTGCCTCTGTTATTGGTGTCAATTTTATATTTCTTGCTGAAGCTGACGCTTGTTACTTAATGATAACAATGCTTGAAATGCTTCGTTTGAAGAAGAAAACTGGCAATTGGAACTTTTATGTTTGGGATGCCATTCTTTATGGACAATTTCAGCGCCCAAGTGTTACGTGATAGACACACTGCGGAGAAATGAAAATCATTATATGCATTATATTTCCAAATGAAATCATTATATGCAGTATGGGGAATGTTTTAACATCTCTACTCAATATATACCGAGCCTCTTGTGGCACAGAGCGGTAATGCAGCAGACATACAGTCTGAAGCTCTGCCCATGAGGCTGAGAGTTCGATCCCAGCAGCCGGCTCAAAGTTGACTCAGCCTTCCATCCTTCCGAGGTCGGTAAAATGAGTACTCAGTTTGCTGGGGGGTCAACGGTAATGACTGGGGAAGGCTGACTCCAGGCACTGGAGAACTAATGCTTCCTTGATTATTAGAAGCCATAGCCCAGATCAGTGTAAAGGATCTGCACCCCGTATTGAGTCTGCCATGAAAACACTAAAGCAGTGGTCCCCAACCTTTTTATCACCGGGGACCACTCAACGTCTTTTACTGAGGCCCGGTGGGGAGGCGTAGTTTACTCCTCTACTCTCAACCACTGCCCTAACGCTCTCTGATCGCTATGGTAATGCTTAAATGTCCCTTCAAAATAAGATACAGACACGCCACAACAATGAAGTGTGTTGTAAATGGCTGGGGGGGATGAAGTAAAGGGCCAGGGGGCGGGGGGGGGAGAGGGCGTCCTTCGGGGCCCACCTCCAATTAGTCGAAGGACCACATGTGGTCCACGGCCAACAGGTTGGGGATCGCTAAGCTAGAGGGCATCACCCCAAGGGTCAGACATGACTCGGTGCTTGCACAGGGGATACCTTTACCTTTACCTTACTCAATATATAATAGTGTGGCTGTCAGGTTCATTCTCTAGCTCCTAATGAGAGGAATTTGGATTTTGCCTAACACGGTGTTGCATTTTGCTTTTGTGTCTAATGCAGGTGGCCTAAGCATCAGAGGTGTCCCACAAATGTTTTGATGTCCAAGTGGGAGATTTTGCATCACCCAAATCACGGTACTAACAAGATTTACCAAGAAGACGGATCAAGAAGGAGAGCTGCGGCAGTTCTGCCTCCAGGAATACCTTAAAGACTATTGTTTGCAGCAGGGGAAGAGGGCAGCAACTCACAAGACCTCCTATTTTGCCACAAATTTTGTCAGCCTAAGGTGCTACCGAACGCTTGCTCTTTCCTAAGTCTCCCCAAAACACACTGGAACTAAATCTTCATTCAGCTGGGGCTCAAGACATGTGGCTTTAGAAGATAAATTCGCATAAGCCCATGGTTCTCTTAATGCACTTCTATGCCGAGGCAGCCAAATTGTGACTTTCCAGATTTCTATGGACTACATTTCCCATGTGCTTGCAGGGACTCGTGGGAATTGTAGTCCAGGGATATCCAGAGAACCACAGTTTGGCCACCCCTGATATATGCCCACATACTGCTAAAAAAATTATTGCTTTTGGCCCACGGAGAGTATTGTCTGTGGGCATTTGGCCACTGATGCAAATGAGGGCTTCCGCCAGCCAAGGAACTAACCAATCAAAGGAACATGTTAAGGTCCAACCAGATTGCTCTGCTTAGAGCCAATCCGATTGCTCTGCTTAGAGCCAATCAGAGGCAGCTGCGGGCTGCCTGAAAGGTATAAAAGTGCATGAGTTTGCCTGTATTTCTCTGTTCAGTGTTTGGAGTTTGTTGCTGGAGTTCCTAAATAAAAAGAGCTGTTCTGAAGAATTGGACTCTGTGTTCAATGAACCCGCAGACTTAATAGAGAGAATGAGAGACAAGAACATGTTAAAAGCTTTCTTCGGTGGGTTGCCCAAAGATGACTTGTGATTCGCCAAAGGTGTGCATGTACACAACCTTTTTAAAAATCAAGGTTTAAGCTTGATGCACCCGTCTCTTTTTCTCTCTCTTGCTCTCACAAGGTGACTAACCACCTTAAAACTCTTCAAACCAGGAATGCAACACACTGCGATGGGAGCAGCTATACAGGTGTATTCCAAGCTCAGACACACCAAGTCCCACCCTGTCCCGCTCCCCTTGCTGTGCCACTGGGCCGACCAGCCGAGCAAGTTCCAGTTTTACCCTGATTTGCCCTTATAGTGACAGGCTTGTGAACAGACCCCTAGGGCAGGGTTAGCGAAGCAGGGAATCAACAGGGGCTAACAAATAAGGTCCGGCAGATAGTTTGGCTTATTTCTGTAGAACAGTGGTTCTCAACCTGGGGGTCGGGACCCCTTTGGGGGTTGAACAACCTTTTCACAGGTGTTGCGGCAGGGCAAGCAGTTTGGCCGGGGAAGGGAGGCGCCATCCACACAACAGCCTTGTGGGGTAGATCGAGATAGAGCGTTCGTCTGTCTGGAGCAGTGGAAAAGAGTGAGATCGGCATGGTGGGACAAGAGGCAGAACTGAACTGAGAAACCCTGGGGGAAAAAACAATTTATCTACAATCACGCACAATGGATCTTCATGCCATTGATCAGTTTTGGTGTAACTTCTGTGAAAGAACGCTTCCATCATGTTATGGTTGGGGCTCACCACAACATGAGGAACTGGATTAAAGGGTCGCGGCATTAGGAAGGTTGAGAACCACTGCTGTAGAAGATCAGCTCGGCCCGGCATACTAATGCACAAGACTTGCTGCCTAAATCGCTTAAGGCGGCCACCCCCATGCTGTGAGAGGTTTAGCAGTGCTGAGATTCACATGCTATGAAATACTCTTCTGATAATCTCTTAGAAGCCTTTTTTAATATTACTTGTACAGTATGCGTAACGGACACAGGCGCCACTTCACAGGGCCTTCATCAAGAAAGGGAGAGGACTCTGCCTCCCAGGCACATGCAATTTAAATGCCACAACAGGGAAAAGACAGGACGGAAAAGCAAGGGGCAGACGTGACCAAATGCAGTGCTGCTGGGTTACAATCCAGACAAAGCCAGAAACGCATCACATTTTTAATTCAGAATTCTCAAGCGCCAAAACAGAGACCAAACACATTTGTGCATAAGCCTCATGGTCATCTGACAGAAATGCTGATTTTATGGACTTAGGCAGATTGGGAGTGGGTGGGCAGGAAGGGATGGGCCAGTGTTTGTCTCTTGTGGCCCTTCCTTGCAAACCCAGGGTAGCCAGTGCAGCTGTTGGAGTGTGGGTCCGCACTAGTTGAAGTTTCTGGATCAGGGATAAGGGTAGGCCCATGGAGAGCGAGTGGCAGAAATTAAGCCTAGAGGTGACTGTTGCCAGGATCACTGTGGATAGGTGTTTTGGGTCCAAAAAAGGCACCAGTGGCTAAGCTTGACAGAGGTGGAAGAACACTGGCCGAGCAATGCACGCCATCCAGGTAGGGCAGTCTAGAGCTCCTGTGGCAGCAAAAGTCAACACAAAATTTCCCACCAAGTCCTGAAGTGGGCTCTGTCTAGCAAAACCTTCCATTAGAATTAATTTGGCAGTTCTTTAAGGCAAACCTGGAGAAATGTTCTCTGGCTCTAGAGTTAGCCCTTAGATTTAGAAGCCATACTCATTGTTTAGCCTTCAGTTCCTGTGAATGATCAACTGTTTCTCATATTTGCATTAAAGCCATGACAGGGTTATTGTAGCATATTGATAAACACCAGGGGTTATCAAGGCGGCCATCACCACTGCAAAGCCAAGCCTAACTTCTTCCCAATTTCTCATAATTTCATTATTCCTTTTAAGAGTTCCATTTATTGCCATATTAAAAGGCAGTACAAGAAGCAACTGATCCCTCCATCCCTACTGAGTGGCATAAAAGTAGTGAGAAAAAACCTCTTGCACCTTTTTTATGCCACATACAACAGGAAATAATAAACTTGTTTCCACTACGGTGGATCAGTAAGAGACAAAGCACCAAAATCCCTGTAGTTTCCTGGTGCCACCATGACATTTCTAGGTGACCTGGGTCTTGTCTAGCTTTGCCTTGAGGCGTTCCTGGTCTATTCTGGGCTTACTATCAGTCAGGTTTCATTAAATCATGCTGCTGGATGCCATCCAGCCCCAAGCACAATCCCCTTGCAGGACTGATTCCACAATGCTATTTGCCACAAATTAGGAACACTAATATCAGGGCTCTCTCAGACTCACCCCCCCTCAACAGGGTGTCTGTTGCGGGGAGAGGAAAGGGAAGGCGAATGTAAGCCGCTTTGAAAATCCTTTGGGTAGAGATAAGCGGCATATAAGTACTCTTTTTCTTCTAAATCGTTTCACAATTTTAGACTACAGTAGAGGCAAAAACTAACACTGAGAAGATGCTGGCTTCCCTGTTCGATTGTCCACTAGCAACATCATATGACCCCTCCTTAGGCAGAAATCCATCTTAATAAGAGGTGCAAACATAAGGTTTTTGCAATTGGCCTAGTGGAATTTTAAAAATAAATTATCTTTAATTACTTCATATTTTAACCTTTGTTGTCAGCTGCCCTGAGCCCTGTTGGGAAATGGCAGTGTAAAAGGCTAAAAGTAAGCAATCCTCCATAGGGCAGGACATCTCGGAGGGTCATATCACCTGGCTCAGGGGTAGTCAAACTGCAGTCCTCCAGATGCCCATAGACTACAATTCCCATGAGCGAACGCTGGCAGGGGCTCATGGGAATTGTAGTCCATGGACATCTGGAGGACCGCAGTTTGACTACCCCTTGCAAGCATCACGAAGCCAAGCCCTGTGGAGCTCCCAACTGGCTCCGAAGCAGGACCATTATCCCTTCCGCCATGTAAACCCAAACGAACGGGGACTCGGCCCAAAGCATCCTAGCCAAGAAAGAACAAGAGGGGCCAGGACCCCCCCCCCGCCCACAAAAGGCTTTCCTTTGATTGGTCAGCTCGCTTCTGTGTAACAAATGGACTCGGCCCCGCCCAATCGGAAGCACCCTTTCACGAATGGGACAAAAGAGAAGAACGCGGCGACCACTCTAAGGTTCTGCAGGACCGAGGAAATAGGCCGCCCGGCCAATCACACGGCGTCTCTCTTAGCAAGAACGAGGTCAAAAAATACAGAGCCTTCCATTAGCCAACACCCTACTCCTCGTTTCCTCCGAATGAAAACCACTGCAACCAATCAAGTGCGGCCTCTCAGGGCTCAAGGGGGAACTGGCGCATGAGAGACCATCGCTGATTGGCCGCTATGCCGGGCAGCCGTATTTCGGGCCTTTACGACCCGCTTCGCCCACAGCCGCTATCCTTCAGTAGGCAGTGAAGGGCCCGCGGTCAGCGCCGGTACCTGAACGTCCTCGTTCCGCAGCTCGTCGATTAGCACAGCAATAGGGTACAGCGAGTCATCTCCGTCGGCGGCCGCCATTTTAGCTCCCGGCTCCGATTCTGAAGGGTGCGCGGGGTTCACGCTGAAGCCTTCCAGGGGCGGTCCGGATGCCATTGGATGACCGGAATGTGACTCCAGGCCGCTTGTGTAATTCATTGGTCCGTTTTGGGGTTTCTTACTAATCCCGCCTCTCTCGTACGCCTATTTGAGAACAAGTTCTATCAATGGACTCTTCGCCTGGTGATTGGAGGATCTTTTAAGTATGCGCTCTGACAGAAAAAAAATTGCGGAACGGAGAACCAAACTCCCGCCCCCTTTCTCTACCTCAATTGGCTGAATCCCCGGCCTTCGACGCCGCGATTGGCCACGTTCAATGCCTGCGAGCCTATCAAGTCCGCCAGACGGCTCTCAAAACTCCGCCTGAACGCCCCGCCCCGCTACTGAAGTGCGATTGGATACACCTTAATCCCGCCTCCTCCGTTCGAAAATGGATCAGAACGGTGAGAGACAAGTTCGCTTTCGAATCACAGGGCGGAAAAGGCTTCGTGGCATCCGGGGAGGCAGGGGAGAAAGAAGAGCGACGGGGAAGTGTTGCCGTAGCAACCGTACGTTACCCTCGCAACTATGGTAACGGATTTCTAATGACGTCACCGCGTGGTCGTGTCCTTGTAGGTTGGATGAGGAAAGCCGGTAGAGGAGATGACGAAAGGAGTTTTGTTGCTGCAAATGCATAAATAAAAGGTTGCTTTTCAGAAGCCTAATTTTATTCATATATTCTTGTGTGTGTGTGTGTGTATATATATATATATATATATATATATATATATATATACACACACACACACACACACACAAAAGAATATAAGAATAAAATTAGGCTTATACAAGGTTTAAATTATATATAATCTTGAAAAAATACATATTCATATATGTTATACAATGATTTTGCTTTCATTATTGGGTATATACAATTTATATACAATTATGTTATTAATAATACTTTTATTCTTACATTTTGCCCTTCCTTTGTTAGCTCAGGGAAGGAAAGATTAAATTAAAAATAGTTACACTAAATGTTGCAATATTCAATAAATGGCAATCCAATACAGTTAATTTAGGTATTAAAATTAAGTTAAACACTGCCTCTGCATTGTAATTAGATTCTTACTGAGGTGGGGGGAATTTTTTTTGCAGATAAATTGTTATATTTATTTTATTTATATTTGTATTTACTTTGAGTTTTATTTTTCCGTAAACAGTTTTACCTTTCAACAACTCTGAGTCCTAGATGCCTGGGGAAAAGGCACACTTTTACATACTTTAAATAACTAAGATTGTTTAATATTCACTAAATAGTATTTCTGCAACTTGCGCCTATGAATTCAGCAATCGGTCTCACCGAAGTCAATGGGACTTACTCCCAAGTAAGAGCCTGTACATTTACTAGCCATGGTTAGTTAAATTTAGAGGAAAATACCATTTGGTCCAGTGAGAGTGTGAGGCCATAGCATCAATCATTCCTATTAGGGGAGCAACCTTTTCACTAATTTTGCAGGGCCTGCAAAATGGAGCTCTTCCACTAGGCATTTGGTTGAGGCCAGTTGATTTGACAACAACTACTGGGCCCTCAAAGAGCCTCCCCAGATATGCCCACCAAGGCTGTCTAGCCACTGTTTAAAATTTTCCAAAGATGGAGAATCCACCACCTCCCAAGGAAGCCTGTTCCACTGAGAAACCACTCTAACTGTCAGGAACTTCTTCCTGAGGTTTAGACGGAATTTCTTTTGAATTAATTTGGTTAATTCATTGGTTACGGTCTGTCCCTCTGGGGCAAGAGAGAACAATTCTGCTCCATATGGCACCCTTTTAATAACCAAATGTTCTTGATCCAAATGACCAAATGTTCTTGATCCAAACCGTATTGCCCTATTTACTGGATGAGCCATCATGTTGATTTCATTTGACTTATGCTATGTAATCTGCTTTTCAGTCAGAAAGGTGGATGTAAATAAGGTCATCAATAAATAAAGCATTAACATGATCTATCAGGATTTACAACAGCCTTTCCCAAAGCTTTGCAACAAAGCAAGTGTGGGAAAGATAATAGAAAAGCCGCAGGGACCCTGATAGGTGTGTGAATGCACCACAGTGGCAAGAAAAAGACCCACTTCCCAAAAGCATAGCACCCTGGGGCAGGTAAATTGTGTCTCTATACCTTTTTGTCATGGAAGATCAACTCAAGAGAGCTTCTACTTAAATTAGCCATAGAAGAGCCAAAGCAAACATGATTGTGTCCTCGTGTACAACTCAAGGATGATGATGGCATTTTACAGACATTTTAAAATGCTGTGATTCAAATCAGCCACGTAGCAATTATAGCCTGTGTGCATTTTGAAGTCTGATCAACTCTACTAGCAGTTCAGAAGAATGAGCAATTTCTGATGGATGACATAAACCCCATGCCAGGTTTAACCTTAACAGTATACTTATATAGACGCAGGGATGCTGGCCTCCAGGTGGGGCTTGAGGATTCCTTGGAATTATAGCTCATCTCCAGATTAAAGAGATCAGTTACCTTGGAGAAAATGGCTGCTTTGCAGGGTAGACTCTATAGCATTATAGTCCTCTGAGGTCTCTCCCCTCCCAAAATCCTGGCCACTTTCAGCTCGATCCTCAAAGTCTCCAGCTATTTCCCAATTTAGAGCTGGCAACCCTACCTGGATGTACCCTAAGACGAAAGATGGTCACCCTCCTACATTCAACCAGTTTCTAAACAGATGTGAGATTGAACTGGGACTTCTTCACTTATTTTCTCCACTATAGTGTTTCTGCCCAAGAAAGAAACTTCTTGTGGTTTCAAGAAGATGCTTGGGAGCAGGAGAAGCCAGCTGCTCATAGATCCCCCCTGGAAGATACAGAATTCAGCCTCTTCCTCAGCAGCTCTGACAGTCTTGATCTTTGCCTGTCTTTTCAAAGGTAGGTGTGAGGTGCAGAGATGAGAAAATTCTGGGGGGAAATTATATAAAAACAGCAAGTTGTGGAGAGGGACATGATAGAGGTTTCTAAAATTGCACATGGTGCATAGAACACTTGTTCTCCTGTGATGTGAGAAATCAGAGGAACCCAATGAGGTATGTGGGTGATAAATTCAGGATAGACAAAAGGAAGTGCTTTTTCGTTTAGTGAATAATTCATTGGTGACATTCACTGTCAGTAGAGGTAGATGGGGTTTAAAAGGAGGCCCTCCATAATCAGAGACAGTAAAACCCTGAAAGCCAGTGCTTGAGACTAATGTCAGGGAAGGCCTTGGGCTCTGTATCTTGTTGGTTGATCAAGGAGTTTGAACCTGAACCCCTATGGGTTCTCAGAACCAGTACACACAAGAAAACAATCCTTGTAAAAATATATGAAGATTTTTGAATAATTTTCAGAAATAGATTTATTTCTAGGCGGCACACAACTCTAAAATCATACAGCAAAAGAAAAAAAAACCCTAGCTTAACTATCTAACACATTTGAAACCTGCATTAGATGGTGCACTATAAAGTCCCAAAGTCAAAGTCCGTAGCTTGCATCCTCTACGTTGCTGTCTGTTTCAATATAAGCATATCCAGGCTTTTAGTTCATGAGAATCCAATATGGCTTTTTTTCCCCCTCCAGGTCCTTAGTCCAATTATAGTTTTTTGGCCAGCTGGTATCAGGTGATGATGACAATCCAATCAGGACATGTTCTTACTGGAACCTTCTAGGAAGTTACCTCTCCTGATTCCCCACTCCCATCCCATGGACTGCAGTTTCTTATAAATACCGTATTTGCCGGCATATAAGACGACTGGGCGTATAAGACGATCCCCCAACATTTCCACTCAAAATATAGAGTTTGTTACATTACATTACAGTACTATGGGCCATTATGGGCAGCTAAGTCTATCCCAACTGAAGTGCACCCGGCATATAGGACGACCCCCCCATTTGGAGGCATGTTTTTCAGGGGAGAAAAGTAGTCTTATACGCCAGCAAATACTGTAAATGTTTATTTTTGTAGCCTGCCCTTACTAAAAAGCTCCTACTAGATGGGCTAAATGATAAATCCGACCAGGAAAAACTTGTGTTTTTGTTAAACGTAAAAGGTAAAGGTATCCCCTGTGCAAGCACCGAGTCATGTCTGACCCTTGGGGTGACGCCCTCCAGCGTTTTCATGGCAGACTCAATACGGGGTGGTTTGCCAGTGCCTTCCCCAGTCATTACCGTTTACCCCCCAGCAAGCTGGGTACTCATTTTACCGACCTCAGAAGGATGGAAGGCTGAGTCAACCTTGAGCCGGCTGCTGGGATCGAACTCCCAGCCTCATGGGCAGAGCTTTCAGACGGCTGCCTTACCACTCTGCACCACAAGAGGCTGTGTTTTTGTTAGCAGATACTAATTCATTTGTTTCTAACAAAATGTCATTATTTGCCCTTGCAGCAAAGAAGGGCCAGAGTGGTGCTGTAGAGAGCAAGTACCCAGAGGAGCTATAGGATAGGTGGACATATGTAGTCTGGAAATGTTTTTATGATGTTAAGTGATTGCTGTCTGAGATTGCACATTCTTTTTATTACTGATTTGAAATGTTTTAAATCCTTTTATATTTTCCTTTTGTATTGCAATGGCCTATGGCTACATGCAATAAAATCTGACTTGACTACTAAAAAGCTCCAGGCAGCTAACAGCACAAAATAGACAATCTATCAGTATAAAATGGTACAATAAAATCACAAACATACCTATAATATTATATAACAGCTGCAGTAAACTAATTTAAGCTGGGCAGAGGGCAGATCTTCACTCTAGCACAGCAGTGAGGTCAATATTCCTTGATCAGGGCCTCGACTATAGGTCTGGTGGGACAGCTGCATCTTGCAGGCCTGGTTAAACTGGTTAAGGTCTAATCAACTCTTGTGATTCTTCCAGAAGAAGAACTAGCAATATCAAAAGGACTCAACTAGCTATGCCTCAAACTCTGGAGAGGAGACTACTGAGAGGGGATCTGATAACCATCTTCAAGTATTTAAAAGGCTGCCATGTAGAGGATGGAGCAGAGTTGTTCTCTCTTGCCCCGGAGGGATGGAATACGCTGGCAGGCAAACGCTGGCAGGGGCTCATGGGACGTAGTCCATGAACATATGGAGGACCACTGGTTGACTACCTCTGCTCTAAAGTACAGTTCTACCTGTAGAAGGGCCAAAGCAAAACAGAGCTTCACCACCCCTCTGCCTCATGCCAGCTAACGCCTGTCTTCTCTCTCCGACAGGTTTGCTCAGCCAGGAGTCGGAATACAAACTGAAGGTTCCTTCCTCTGTCTCCGTTCAGCGTGGCCTCTGCGTTCACATTCCCTGCAGTTTCACTTCCAGCATGAAGGACTCCGAGGTACCCTACGGTTACTGGTTCAAGAAAAATGACAGATACCTTCAGTATTTTGTCACCCGCAAGACCTACTTCACCGTTCCGGGTTATCTTGTGACCACCAACGACAAGCGGGCAGTCATGCAGAAGTCCGTGAAGGGCCGTTTTCGATTAATGGGCGAGCTGAAAAAGGGCAATTGCTCCTTCAGCATCCTCGATGCCAAACCGGAGGACGAAGGAGAGTACTACTTTCGGTTTGAGACCAACGAGAGGATGTATGGCTACAATATGGAGAACAGCAGAACTAGGTGGCCCCTTAAAGTTCTTGTGAAAGGCAAGGCTTTTGCTGTTTATTTATTTCCTGAATATTTAGTGGTCTCTTGTGCTGATGAGATGGAAACCTTAGATTGGAACAGGAAGCTCAAGTGCTTCGTACTTCTTGTCCCTCCCACATCCTGGTCGTGTTTGAAATACCCGTTTCTCATCTCCTAATGCAGGAACAAAGCCTCCCTACTCAAGAACGTGTATCTTTTGGGAGGCTTTCAGAAACCAGATAGGCAAAGCACTTGTACTTCTTCTTCCCGCTGCATCATTCTTTGAGTGGGGGAAACGGGGCTCAGCCCATGGGGATTTGGCCAGAAATAGAAAGGGGCAGGTGCTGCATTTGAGCTCCATGATCATAGAAGATGTGTCTCTGAACAGAAAAAGAGCTAGTCAGGGCCCTCAGCTAAACAATGTCAAAGGGGATTCAGGGGTATTAGCCGTGTTTGCCTGAAGCAGCAGGACAAACCTTGAGCCCAGTGGCCCCTTTAAGAACAACGAAGTTTTATTCAAGGGATAAGCTTTTGTGTGCATGCATACTCCGTCAGATACAGATGGTGTGTATCTGAGGAGGTGTGCTTGCACGTGAAAGCTTTGGGAACAAACCAATGTGCAAACATATTTAAGCTGATCCTGCATGAAGCAATGGATTGGACTAGATGGCCTATAGCAGTGGTCCCCAACCTCTTTATCACCGGGGACCATTCACCGGGGACCACTCAACACATTTTACTGAGGCCCGGTGGGGGGGGGGGTAGTTTACTCCTCTACTCTCAACCACTGCCCTAACGCTCTCTGATCGCTATGGTAATGTTTAAACATCCCTTCAAAATAAGATACAGACACGCGACAACAATGAACATAAGGAACATTTTATTTTCCTGGAAATTTTAACTCATGACAATGACAAATCAATGGGAACCCTGAGCTTGTTTCTCTGCAACGAGATAGTCCCATCTGGGAGTGATGGGAGGCAATGACACCCGAAGTGTGTTTTAAAGGGCCAGGGGGGATGAAGTAAAGGGCCGGGGGGAGAAGACGTCCTTCGGGCAATTAGTCGAAGGACCACATGTGGTCCGCAGCCCACAGGTTGGGGTTCGCTAGCCTATAGGGCCCCTCTCAACTCTGTGATCAGGCATTCTAGAATCATAGAACCATAGAGTTGGAAGGGGCCAGATAGGCCATCTTGTCCAACCCCTTGCCCAATGCAGGATCAGCCTAAAGCATCCAGGACAAGGGTTTATCTGGCCACTGCTTGAAGACCGCCAGGGAGGGGGAGCTACCCACCTCCTTAGGCAACCCATTCCACTGTTGAACTAGATTCATAGACTGGTGACCTTGGAGTTCTTGGCTTCTTGTGGGTTGATCACATTCTCTGAGCCTGACCTACTTTAACAAAGATTCAAGTGGGTAGCCTTATTGGTCTGAATCAGCAGAACACATTTAGAGTCCAGGGACACCTTTAGAAGAAGATAATTGGTTCTTATGTGCCGCTTTTCTCTACCCAAAGGATTCTCAAAGCGGCTTACAGTTGCCTTCCCTTTCCTCTCCCCACAACAGACACCCTATGAAGTCGGTGAGGTTGAGAGAGCCCTGATATTCCTGAAGAAGAGTTGGTTCTTATATGTACCTTCCCTCTCCTCTTCCCACAAAAGACACCCGTGAGAGAGGTGGGGCTGAGATAGTCCTGATATTACTATTCGATCAGAACAGCTTTATCAGTGCTGTGGCAAGCCCCAGGTCACCCAGCTGGCTGCATATGGAGGAGTGGGGAATCAAACCCGACTCGCCAGAATAGAGTCTGCACTCTTAACCACTACACCAAGACCAACAAAGTTTTATTCAATGTCTGAGCTTCCATCACACACACTTCCTCAGAGACAATGTCATGGATTGGAAGTAATCAGTTCATACTTATAGGCAGAGTGTGAGGGTAAATTAATATACAGCACAATGAAAATGGTTGACAGATTCCAGAGATAAATAGGAAAAAACCCAGCAATGTGTTTGTATTCCCTTTGGATGTGTTTGTATTCCCTTGAGATTGAATGGCATGGGAAACATCTCGGGTTCAATAAATATGTCCATACTAGTAATCAAGCCCGCTGTACTTACAATACAGCGGGCGCTAGATCGTGGTCTCGCAGCCGGTGAGTCTGCAGGCCACCGGCACGCGGGACATGGCGGCCTGACGCGGCGAGAGGCCCTTACAGCTTTATTTAGTCCGCGGGGCCGCGGGCGGGGTTAGGATTAAGAGACTAATGGGCGAACTAGAGAATCCATGGCTGACAGCAGTAAGTGAGACCTTGTCCTCCTGCCCCCTTCTTGTCCCCTCAAGCATCTGGGGGCAAAGTAGAGCGTTGGGCTGTTGGTCTTAAAGGTGCCACTGGACTCTAAATTTGTTCTACTTTAATGAAGTTGTGGTTGTTAAGATAAAGTGGGAGAGAGGAGAACAGTGTTGTAATCCATGCTGGGTCTGTATTGAGGAGTAAAGTGGGGTTGAAACTCAAATAGAAAAGACTGACTGACTGACTGACTGACTGACTGACTGACTGACTGACTGACTGATTGTTGGACTTATTGCCCACCACTCCTAGCAAACCGGCTTGTGGCAGGTTACAAAACAGATTCCAATAAAAAAAATCAATAAAAGCCCCATTAAAACCCAATTGAAATACACAACATAATAGCAACATGGCGATAAAATAACTGAGAGCCAGTTTGGTGTCATGTTTAGGAGTGTGGACTTCTAATCTGGCGAGCCGGGTTTGATTCTGCGCTCCCCCACATGCAACCAGCTAGGTGACCTTGGGCTCGTCACAACACTGATAAAGCTCTTCTGACCAAGCAGGAATATCAGGGCTCTCTCAACTTCACCCAACTCACAGGGTGCCTGTTGCGGGGAGAGAAAAGGGAAGGAGATTGTAAGCCGTTTTTTGGGTAGAGAGAAGCGGCATATAAGAACCAACTCTTCTGCTGCTGCTGCTGCTGCTTCTTCTTCTGCATCTTCTTCTGCTTCTTCTTCTTCTGCTGCTGCTGCTTGTTCTTCTTCTTCTTACCTCATCCTATGGTGGTACTCCCATCTAGAGGGCATCAGTAATGCAATAACTGATCACCACATGTGATGTCACAGAATTGGTAATGAGTGTCTTCTGTGGGGTGGCCCACCAGATCTGTGCCCTAAACTAGCCTCATCCATAGATATATCACCCATAATACTTATCATATCCTGCTCCCAGTCAGTCCCCAGTGTACTTTCCTTTAATTCCCGTCTGGGGATTTTTTTTTCTTCTTTCCACTTTGCTCAGAATTGACGGAAAAACCACAGATTCGGAATAACTCTGCAGTGCTTCATGGGAAGGAAGTTGTTTTTACCTGCTTGGCACCAGGGCCCTGCTTTAAGATGAAGATGAAAATTTTGTGGACCACTGTTCTGTTGGACTATAGAACATTTCCGTGGAGTCAGCAGCACAGCAATGGGAGCTGGACCTATGGCTCCGACTTAGTCTTCACGCCGTCCACGGAAGACCAGGGCAAATGGCTCACCTGCCGGGTCTGGTACCCGAATATAAGAAAACGAGTTTCGAACACCATCTTTCTGGACGTTTCTGGTGAGTAGCTTCCTTCATTTTGTTGGGTGTCTTTTGTGTAAAAGTGCCAGAGTTAATGTAGAAACGATGAGAACAGACAAGGCAGTATTGAAGTATATAAAAATACTATTTTACTGGAATTATCATGGTAGGGAATGCTGGAAGGTAAAACAAGAAAAATACAGCTTGGTGTAGTGCAGGGGTAGTCAAACTGCGGCCCTCCAGATGTCCATGGATTACAATTCCCAGGAGCCCCTGCCAGCATTTGCTGGCAGGGGCTCCTGGGAATTGTAGTCCATGGACATCTGGAGGGCCGCAGTTTGACTACCCCTGGTGTAGTGGTTAGGAGTGTGGACTTCTAGTCTGGCAAGCCGGGTTCGATTCCCCACTCCTCCCCCACATGCAGCCAGCTGGGTGACCTTGGGCTGTCCACAGCACTGATAAAGCTGTTCTGACCGAGCAGTGATATCAGGGCTCTCCCAGCTCCACCTCCCTCATAGGGTGTCTGATGTGGGGAGAGGAAAGGGAAGGCAAACGTAAGCCGCTTTGAGACTCCTTCGGGTAGAGAAAAGCAGCATATCAGGACCAATTCTCTTCTTCTTTAGTAATATCAGGGCTCTCTCAGCCCCATCTCCCTCACAGGAGGTCTGTTGTGGGGAGAGGAAAGGGAAGGCAAATGTAAGCCGCTTTGAGACTCCTTCGGGTAGAGAAAAACGGCATGTAAGAACCAATCCTCTTCTTCAGTAACCCTCAGCGACCCTTAGGTAGGTCAGATTCAGTCGTGTAAGGAGGGTGTGTGTGGGGGGGGGGGCAGTGGATGTTGTTAGGTTGGTTAGCCTCAAGCAAATGCCTGCTGGAGGAGCTCTTGCTAAAAGACAGAAAGTCTGACATGTTTTATATTGCCTTTCGTATACATGTATCTGCTTATTGGATGTGGAGGTAGCCCAGGCTAGGCTGATGCACTCAGAGTTCGCATGATTTGTATTTGGATGGGAAACCTGCAAGGAATCCCAAGGGCGTGACACAGAAACACGCAGTGGCAAACCATCTCTGAACTTCTCTTACCTTGAAAATCCTGAGGTCACTCTCAATCACCAATGACTTAGCTGCATTTTCCACTACCAGCAATGAACGTAGACTCTGTGGATCTGAGGAAATGAGCTCTGATTCACAAATGCTCCTGGCAGAAATGAATTTTGTTGACGTTTGAGCTGTCTTGGAGCTCCCGTCTTATCTTTCTCCATGAAAGGTCACCATTTCTTTTCCCACCAGATCTGTATCTGTCTCCCCTCCTCTTATTCCTTCCAGCTCCCCTTCCCAGTGTCCTCAACATTCTCCTATTTCTGTTTCAGATCTGTCTGATTCAGGCAAGACGATGATGGCGAATGTACCACACTGGCATCTGGGTGAGATGTGTTGCTCTACATACTTCCGCAAACCCTTACCCACCCAAGCCCCCCCCCCAAGCTATGATTCCCCAATGTTTTTCACTGGGAACATTCATTCATTCATTCATTCAATTGTGGGATACATATAGAATGTTATACATTAACAGTGACAACAATATATCAACATTCCCAAAAATAAATTTCACAGGTTGCCACGATGAACTCATTAAACCATTTCAATAGAATGACTTTAACAAAGCCCCGAGGGAGGTCAGAAACATTCAAATCATGGAGGATATGATTTGAAGAGGGATTCACATTCACATTCAAAGGGCTGACACGGACGTCAGCAACAGTGCACAAATGTCACCGGGTCAATGTTTTCTCATTACAGCAGGCCCCAAGGAGTTTTTTTTTACTTCGGTGACCCTCTTCCTGATTGTCCTGTACCTTTTCAAGTAAGTACTCCCCTGCCCATCCTGTTGGGTCCTTTGGCTGAAAAGCTGAATAGCAATGAAAGACAAACCAACATTGCAATAAGAATTTCTCCAGATCTGCCATAAACCTTCAGGCATGTGCAGCCTTTGTGGCTAATGACTCTTTTTTTCTCTTAAAATTGCAGGCTTGTGTTTTGTTTCCTGCTGTTTCTCTCGATCTTTTGGCTGTTCAACTGGAGGGAGCTATCATTGAGAGGGGAGTAGGCGATGAGGATGATGCCGACCAGATGGGTCTAGCACTGTTCCTTTGTTCACGGAATGCAAGAACATCTCATAAGAGTTTTTAAAAAAATAAAGTGATATTAAAAACCATGTTAACAGGAAAGCAGAATGCCAACATCAGTGTACAATGTTCAGTCAAACGAATGAAGGGAGGCTGTGAGGCGGGAAAGAGGCGAGCACCTGAGGCGGCTGCCTTCTGGGCTGAAGAATGTTCACACACACACACACACCGACACAAACCCCTCTCCTGTGAGTTCTTCAAACCCCAAAATGGGATAAAGGAGAAAACTCGAGCTTCAGGCGAAGGACGGGTTGTAGATTACTTAGTACAGGGGTAGTCAACCTGCGGCCCTCCAGATGTCCATGGACTACAATTCCCATGAGCCCCTGCCAGCATTTGCTGGCAGGGGCTCATGAGAATTGTAGTCCATGGACATCTGGAGGGCCACAGGTTGACTACCCCTGACTTAGTATATCAAGCAAAACTGGATCTCCAACTTCACCCCCCAAATTTACAAGCTTTCCCCCAATGAGGTAAACCATTGCTGAGCCTCAGCTACCCTGAGGGGAGATTTGGTTCCCCTTGCTTCAGTCAGGTTACCTCAGCTGGAGAGAGCTGGAGACTACTGGAACCCATTTGCATAACAGACAGAATTCGTTTCAAGGCCAAGGTGGCTCTTTTAACACTGAGCTCTTGGCCATAAAAGCCAATAAGCTAATTACAGTATTTGCTGGCGTATCAGACTACTTTTCCCCCCTGAAAAACATGCCTCCAAGTGGGGGGGGGGGGCTTCCTATATGCCGGGTGCACTTCAGTTGGGATAGACAGAGCTGTCCATAGTGGCCCATAGTACTGTAATGTAATGTAACAAACTCTATATTTTGAGTGGAAATGTTGGGGGGTCGTCTTATACGCCCAGTCGTCTTATACGCCGGCAAATACGTTGGGGCCCTTAATGGGAAGTTTATTTGTCATCTTCCGCTCCCTAAATCCTGACTAAAAGCTAAATAAAACTGCAGGAGCCTCAAATTCCCCTTTTGAGAAGGAGTCCTGCCATTGCTTCAGCTGAGGCCGCCTTGCCCCTTCCCATCTGGTAGAAATCCTGTAGCTTTGGTTGACCGACAGTCAGTTGAATATGCACGAGGCCAGAATCACAAGGATTGGTTCCGAGTCCTGGAGGAAAGGCGGGACTTGGGTGAAGGAATGGCTGCCGCAAAAGTTATCTTTAAAAATATATATTTTTTAAATGGGCAGTGAAATCTTTATGAAGTATAAATGTGACCGTACTTAAAAAGACAGGACCAGAAAACAAAGAAGATGAAGAGTTAGTTTTTATATTACACTTTTCTCAAAGCAGCTTACAATCGCCTTCCCTTTCATCTCCCCACAACAGACACCCTGTGAGGGAGGTGAGGCTGAGAGAGCCCTGATATTATTGAAGAAGAGTTGGTTATATGCCGCTTTTCTCTACCCGAAGGAGTCTCAAAGCGGCTTACATCGCCTTCCGTTTCCTCTCCCCATAACAGACACCCTGTGAGGTAGGTGAGGCCAAGAGAGCCCTGATATTCCTGCTCAGTCAGAACAGCTTGATCAGTGCTGTGGCAAGCCCAAGGTCACCCATCTGCTTGCATGTCAGGGAGCAGGGAATCAATCCCGGCTCACCAGATTAGAAGTCCGCACTCGTAACCACTACAGCAAGCTGGCATCCCTACTGGAGATTCTTCTCAATCTCAATGAGGTGCCATAGGGCAGCTCATTCAGGTTGGGGGGGGGGGCTGATCAGCCATGAGTGAACACCCCAGGAGACAAATCAAGGACACAGTTGTATGGATGCTGGGGCAGAAGGGTATCAGCCTCGTGTGAGCTGAAAACACCCTGAAAATCAGCACAATATGTTGGGAGCTCTTTTGAGGATGGGAGTCTCAGTGGCCCAGGCATTTGAGTTTTGGAGGTAAGACCATAGACAGTACTCTGAATTAAAGACAAGTTCACGGGCTCCAGGAAATGATAGGGTCATGCTGCACAAGCCAGGGGAGACAATAGGGAAGTGAGGGGTCTTTAACAGGGCAAAGGCTAACTTTTCACGATGGCCCTGGGTCTGAACCCATAACTGTTCAATCTCTTGCAGGCCACATGCCAGAGGACACCCATGTAGGACTTCTACTGCTAGGGAGATAGGCTTTGATGTGGAAAGTGCGGGTGTGACGTTCTTTTGCCCACGTTGCTGTCAAGGTGTCCATGGAAGTTGCTGGAATGAAAGAGCTGGTCCAGCCCACTCAGATCTTCCCGGAGGGCCAGTTGGATGGAAACATAACATTTACCATTGTGCATGCTCATAGTTACACAAGGCTGCTTCTTTGTGCAGCTGTATGATGATACATTGTCAATGATACATGGTCAGCCACAAGTCCCTATTGTCTAATGTTTGAAGGTTAAGCATCAGGAGGTGATCACACAATGTTCTCATGCGCTGCGCTAGATATAGGTCAAGAGGGTGTGCCCAAGTCACTGAAACCTCCCCTCCAGGAGCTGGCTCATGGTGCGTAAAGGTGCTGAACCTGATTATACCAGCAAACACACAATGGGAATGAGGTAGAAGAGTTGTAAGGCTCCTAGGCCCAAGGCGTCTCCTACTCATTGAAGGGGATATCTGGAGATGTCCCAACTGCCTCCATCTGTGGGGCTGGTAAGTGCCCAGTTCCGATCTCTTCTGAGTCACCAGCCGGATAAAAGATGATTTCCTCCCTTTCTTCAGACAGCCAAGTTTAGATTTGCCAGTCTCATGGGAGCTTCCCTATCCTCACTGTTCAGCTTCTGTCTTTTTTGCATTTTCTTTCTCAAATGGAAGCAAAATCTCACTTGCACAATCTAACAGTGTGTAAAATGGCAGGGATCCCATGCAACTACGTGGTGTTTTTCAGCAGGTCTAGTGGAGGATCTGAAGCTGTGGGCATGTCACGTTTCTCTTTCTCATCCGATTTTTAGCTTGGATGGTTTCAGAGTGCAAGCAAAAGATCGAGGTATTCTGGGGGCAGCACCTCAGAGTGTTTGCTATGTTTACCACTAGACAGGGCAGCTGCCAGTGGTCAGGTGTTCGTGGCTAGTTCTTTCACGCCCAGTGGTCCACTGCCAATCCCTGGAAGAAAAGGGGGGAGAAAAACTGTTGTGTTATTGTGATGATGTCATTTCTGGGCAAAAAAACAACAACATCCCATGACACTCTAGGAATTCTAGAATTCTCTGTGAACATTATCATAGAGACTTGTGGAATTCCTAGACCATGACAGAGTGGCATCATTGCCATGGTCTTGCCCTGAAAGGATATTATGATACTGAAAACATTGTTTTCCAGGGCTCCTTTCCAGTTTCTATGTATCCCAAATGGTTTAGTTAGCATACTGGGAGTGATTGTTGTGCAGAATCACAAAAGAACCACACAGGAAACCCCTCAGGTATTTTCCATATGGGGTCAGGGTTGTATGGTTTATTGTCAGCTGCAGCAGCTTCCATTTAGCAGGTTGCCCCATATTTTCCCATTCCCAGTCCCTGACCATTTCTGTATTTATTTATTTATTTATTTATTATATTTATATTATATTATTATTATATTGAGACATATCTTGTTTTAGCATCGCTTTGGATTCTGACTGGATGGTGCAAGTTTATTTATTGATTGATTGATTGATTGATTGATTGATTGATTTGCGGCCACTCCCAAAGGCTTGTGGCGGTTTACATATGTCCAACTAAAAATCTATGGAGACATGTCATGGATAATGGCTGCCGTGTGGACAGGGAAACCCAAACTTTCCCACCCACCCAGGCTTTACAGTAATCCTTCCCCAAATTTTCACAACCAAGCAGGTCACAGATAAGCTGCAGAAACCCTGACAGGTACATGAATACCACGATGCTGTAGTGAAGCAGGAATAAGACCCACCTCTCAACAACACTGGCCCCTGGGACAGATAATTTGAGAATGAACAGCCTAAGTCTCTCGGCCTTTTTGTCAAGAACGAGCAGCTCAGAAAGGGTTATACTTAGAAAGGAGTGTAAGTGAAGGTGCTAATAAAATACTACATCGATAAGGGAAGATGACAAATATTTAAAAATTGTTCGTTATCTTTCATTTCCCTGCCCGACTTCCTGCAGAAGTTCATTGCTGACACTTCTGCTTTTGGGTTCTTCTTTCTTTTCATTTGTCTTGCAGCAAGATCCTTCCAAAGTTTCAAAAGACACCGACAACGCGGCAGCAGAACGTGACTGGCTCGTTTCTCTGGCTGCAGGAGAAGTAAGTCTACTCACCGTTGGGTTGCCAGCTGAGTATCCGTAGCCAGCAGGTAGTTGAGCAGGGCATGGACAGGGTAAAATGTGGGCCACTGTGATGACATCGCCTCTGGGTTCACCCCAGAAGTGGCATTGGGCCAATGCTTATTTCTCTCCCCTCCCATCCCATCTGCCATTCCACTGGTGTTGGTAGGCAAGGACAACCACTGATCAGGAGGTATCCCGCAAAAGTGGCCGGCCTAACTTGGAGGCCTGTTAAGAAGGGGAAAATCTTGGTCCGGAAAGGACAAGATAGTGTAAGAACAAAAAGCAATGGAAGCGAACAGTAGGGGAGACTAAATGTGCACACCTGCTGGTATACTCACTCCTTAAGAAGCTGATGAAGAGAGGTCCTAATCATATTTCTTTGCTGATTGGGCCTAGGGTTCTTTCTGGTTGTAACCGAGGACCTGAATTAAAACCGAAAATTTTATTCGAAAGCCTTAAAAAGAACAGGAAGTGAACCTGAACATATCGGTCTGTAACCTCGAACTTCAGCTAAACTTCCCAACCAAAACTATCATTGGTTCAGACGGTTGACTGAGAGACTACCAAAAATAGGCTCATGGCAGCTTACAATCGCCTTCCGTTCCTCTCCTCAGCACAGGAGCCTTGTGAGGCAGGTGGGGCTGGGAGAGCTCTGAGAGAGCAGGGTCTGGCCCAAGGTCAACAGGCTCCATGGGGACAAAGGAGAAGATAAGGTTTTTTCAGAGTCTCAAAGTGGCTGTCAAAAACCACTGGTTCTGCCATTAATCATCCTATGCTTTACAGAGGGGTTTTCTTTTGCCTTTTTTCTGTCATATGTAAGATGTCATATGTAAGAGCATGTTCTTTACCTGTGATCTATTGTTATTCCGGGCTGGGTGTTTGAATGCCTTGAGCTAGAGGGCAGTTTCCTAGGAAGCGAGAATTGAGCTCCTTCCATTTTGTTCTCCTTTCATTTCTTCCGGAAGGTTCTTTCCTGGAGGGATGTTATGTCTCTGATCCTGGCCCGGACTTTTTCACACACAAACTGGTACCTCAAGGGGGTTGAGTGGGCTGGAGGTTGCCATCTTCCCTTAATCTTGGCAAAGTGTTGTAGGATCTGCTCATAACTTCCAATAAATTGATCCTTGTACCAACTCAAGGTCTCTTATTGTGGTAGTCGTCTAGAAATCCCACACCTTCCCCTCTCCCCACAACAGGCACCTTGTGTGGTTGGTGGGGCTGAGAGAGCTCTGAAAGAAGTGGCCCAAGGTCATCCAGGAGGCTGCATGTGGAGGAGTAGGGAATCAAACCTGGATTTCCGGATCTGAGTCTGCTGCTCTTAACCACTACACCATCCTGGCTCTACTCTACACATACCTGAGAGCGGCAACCGAAGATAATCCATTTCCCAGATCATGCTTTTAACTATAAGCCGCATTGAACCACGAGGAAAGGTGAGACATAAATGTTTAAATTAATTAATGACACAAATTCCAGGAATACATGTAGTCAGCTGTTTTCCGTCTCCCTTTCCTCCTCTCTCACAGAAATTCTCTTGAAAAGAAGCTTGCCCTGGTTCTGAGGGGGTGTGAGGGAACCCAAGGGGCCAGCTGCTCATGGATCCCTGTCAGAAGGTAGAGAATCTGGCCTCTTTCTCTGCAACCCTGACAGTCCTGATCTTTGCCATTCTGTTCAAAGGTAGGTATGACATTATTGTTGTTGTTATTCAATTTATTTCCTGCCACTTCCGAAGCTGGCTCGTGGCGGGATACAATGTCCAATAAAAACCCATTAAAACTCCAATTAAAAGACATCAAAACACAGAACATGGCAGAAGCTCCCCACTACCACCACCCATGGACGAGGAAGGAGGTCAAGATGACTCAATTTCTTACTCACACCCGGGGGGTGGGGGGCGGGGGCATTGATCTTCCTCAGCAACCCCATGCCTCAACCATAGACCTGGTGGAAGAGCTCCATTTTGCAGGCCCTGCGGAACGCTGAAAGCTCCGGAAAGTAATTAATTAGGTCTCACCCATCTGGGAAACCATTTCAGGACCGTCAAGAAACCCCAGGGTTTGACGGAACCCTGGTTGAGAAAGCTTGGTGTAGAGAAACAGCAAAGAACATTATGCAATGTTAGGTGAATGTTAAGCCCAAAATACCCCACTGGGTTGAACCAAGCATGCTGGTTTTATAACAAAAAAACTTGTCCTGGGGCCTGGTTTGGAGGATTCGTTTCTAGGACAGGCTTTCTCAACCAGGGCTTTGTGAAACCCTGGGGTTTCTTGATGCCTCTGGAAGGTTTACCTTAATGGTTGGGAGTCAATTCTACCTGTCTGTCTGTCTGTCTAATTTGTTAAACATTTATTGGGTGTCAACCCACCCACCACTTCCAAAATGGCCTCCGATGGGCCTGGAGGGCCAAGAAGTGGAGACTTTGCTAATAAGTGAGCTGGTCTTTAACAAAGAAGCTTTAATTGGCTTACTGGGAAACCTCCAGTGCTGACATAACGAAATGGGAGATCCTCAGGAGTTCATTGTGTTACATTCTGGCTTGAATGGGTGCCTGAGGTCCATTAGAAGCTTGATGATCCAGCAATTAAGGGTGAGGAAAAATGGTGCAAAGGATGACTTCATCAGCAAAAGACTTTAAGGGGGAAAAGACTTCAGGTGGGGAGAGGCATTGGGGAGATTAGCCGATTGCCAGACACTATCTATTCCTTTATCCTCATTATTCCAGGGTGGGGAAAAGGAACTGATGACCCAGCCCTGTATATCTTTAGTTGTGTTACTCTGTGATAGCTAGATTACTTCGGAGGAAACATGGCAATCTTCACCGAGGCAAGCTTCACCTATTTCTGATGCTTAAAAAAAGATCTGAACAAGCTTTGTAGCCCAGCTATATTTTGCTAAGGTGTTTCAGGACCAGAGCCCTAACAAACTCAGCAGGGTATCAGTATCAGCGGCAGCAGCCAGTATAAACTTTATAAAATCCAAACTGACTACTCACCCACTACCTGATTGGCCCTCATCCAGGAATGGCCCTCCCAGGTAATTTAGACCCAGTCAGGAGGCAGCCGGGAAGGGCTTAATAAAGGAACAGCTCTCCACCACCAACTTCCTGCTAGTTTCAGAAGTTTGCTGGCTGGAAGAGGAGCCATTCTCAATGCATGCTCTGCTGCCAGTAAGATGCCCTGGCTTCCTGGCCTCTTTCAACTCAGAGAATGTGGGAAGGGAGCTGGGGCAGCCTCTGCATGCTTCTGGAGGCTGGGAGCTGCAGAAGGCCCAGAAATGACCCCCTGTCAGCCCACTAGGATCCAGGATGCCAAGGAAATGCCTGTACCCTGGGAATGTTCACTCATGAGTAAGTGATGGTCCTCATCCAGGAATGGTCCATCCTTGTAGCTTAGTCCCAGTTAGGAGGCAGTCCTCAGCCACACAGGGATTCAGCTCTCCACCTCCAACTTCCTGCCAGTTTCAGAAGTTTGCTGGCTGAAAAAGGAGCCAGTCTCAGAGCATGCCCTGTTACAAGTAAGTTCTCCTGGCCTCCTGGCCTCTTTTAACTTGGAGGACATGGGAGGGAAGCTGAGGAAGCCTCTGCATGCCTTCTGGAGGCAGGATGTTGCAGAAGGCCCAGAAAAAAAACCTCCTGCTGGCCCTGTGGAATCCAGGATGCCAAGAAAATGCCTCTGCCTTGGGGATGGTAAAAAAGTTGAGAAATGCTAACATCGAAGTAGTAATTGAGAAACCCACTGTAAGTTCTTTGCCAACCAATACTTTCATTTTCGTTTGAATCATACAATTGTTTTTATTTACTTTGATATTGAACTAAACTGAAGAATGTACAGACTGAAAGGTTTTCAGTTGTTAAAGCAAATTTTGCTATCAATTAAATATTTTATTGAAGAACTAGCAAGAAAGCCCATTGCAACCAGGAATGCAATGGGTGCTAGGGCCCAGGGGACAACATCAGGTGCAGATCTCTCTCTCTCTCCCCGTCGCAGCAGGAAACCATAGGAGGTAATCAGGGCTTTGCTGTACCCTGATTGGCTATATTCCAACTTGGACAGCCAGGACACTCTCCACCCCCAGTGCTGTTTCATAAATATTAAGTGGAACAATGGATAAGGATGAAACTGTGAATTATTAATTATTTGATGTTTATTGTTATTAGCAATTAACAATAGCACCTGGGCCTGGCATCCCTGCACCTCCATGGGATCCAAAGCCAGAGATTCCAACTTCTCAATTAGTCATTTTCTTCTGGAGGACTGATCTCTGCAGCCTGGAAATGACCTGCAATTCCAGCAGATCCCCAGGTCCCAACTGGAGATTTGCATCCTGCAGCCTCTCTGGAGTACAGTGCCACAGAGTTCCCCTTTCCCAAGCAGCCCTTTCATCTCCAAGATCCTGGAGATGACTTGTCATTGCAGAGTCCACTCTCCTAAACAGCCATTTTTTCCCTTGGGAGCTGATCTCGATAATCTGCAGATGCCTTTGAATTCCAGGAGATTTCTGGGCCACACATTGAGGTTAGGCAGGTTCCAGAAGGAAGGAAGGAAGGAAGGAAGGAAGGAAGGAAGGAAGGAAGGAAGGAAGGAAGGAAGGAAGGAAGGAAGGAAGGAAGGAAGGAAGGAAGGAAGGAAGGAAGGAAGGAAGGAAGGAAGGAAGGAAGGACAGATGCAGAGGCCAAGCTAGGTTGCATGGGGCTGGTGGGCAGCCCCTCTCATGTGCCCCTTTAAAAGGAATGCATATGGCCACAGACACCCCTTGTCTAGCACAGTCTGTTGCTTGGCTGGGGATGTCTGCCCTTCTGAATCCTGAGGCCTTCTGCTGGCAACTGCAGTCCCTGTTGTTGGCCAAGTTGTTGCCTAATAAAAGTGGATCACTTAGTTTCTCCCAAAGTCTCACTGTCTACTTTCCTGTAAAGCTAACTCTACTTGAAATTCTGGGCCTCAGGTTCCTTTGATTTCATAGGACCTCCCTGGAAAATACTGATTTTTATTTACCAGGCCAAGATTGAGAAAAGTCACATCCGTTCCTATGTCTCTCCAGCCATTTATTTGTTCACCAATTTCAGTAACTGGCTCTAAATATTCCTTACTTAGATCTTCCTGCACTTTCCAGACTCATAGGACCCTTGCTGAGCTGTCTATCTGTTTGTTCCCCAAAATACAAGCTGTTGCTGGTAAGGGTTGGCCAGAGCCCATAGCTCAGGCAGGACACACCCACACCACTCCCCCCAACCTAAGCCAGCGAGCCTCTACCATCATCACTATTATTTCCAACCAGGTGTTACCAACCTCCAGGTGGGGCCTAGAGAGCTCCTGGAATTATAGTTCATCACCAGATTATAAAGATCTGTTTCCCAGGCAAAAATAGCTGCTTTGGAGAACGTGCTCTGAAGCATTATACCATTTAAAAACCCCACCACCAAATCATAAGGAATATATCCAGGCCAGGGGTAGCCAACCTTTAGGTGGGCCTTGAAGATCTCCAGTCTATAAAGACAGGGTTGTTGTGCAGAAGAAACATTTAAGGCCTCCCACACAGCTTGTAGTGCAGATGAAACAGGAGGTAAAAAAAAAGCCCACAACCGCATCTAATTTCATCTGCACAACAATCCTGCACAGTAGGCTTCAAATGTTCATAGACTGGTGGAGAAGAGAGACAAATGGCTTGGCTGCATCTTCCCCACAGCAGCAAGGCCAGCCACAGCAGTATTGTAAGTGAGAAGGGGCTTTTCTGTGGCTTCTCTGTCAGCCAACCTTTAGGCAGCAGGGAAAAGGTGTCCCTCCCATGCATGCTTCCTCCACAGGAATGCATGCACACACCCACAGACTCCCCTGCATTTCTCTCTGAAATGCCTCCCTCCCCTCAGTCAGTGGCTGTTAGGGGCTTCCATCACAGCAGGCCCAAAGGGAAGGGAGGGGGTGCAGAATCCTGAGCAAGAGCAGCAATTGGCCCGGGGGACAGGGAAGAGTCCACCAATAAGAGGCTTTGGAACCTTCAGCACGTTAGAAGTACCTGACACTTTTTATTATTAGACTAGAAGTAAACCAGGTGCAGTCAGGATTGCACCAGGAACTAGGTAGGGGAGGATGTTATTCTGGGATAACACAGATCTGCACTTTAATACTGGGAGCCCTCAAAGCGGCTTAATCAATTGTACTGAGTTTTCTCCGCTCCTGGATATCGCGGGGGAAAGGGAGGATCACCACAGATCAATCAGATTGTTGCAGATGGCAAATTTAAATCGCCCAAAATCAAAAATGAAATTGCATTCAGTGTAGATGGCAGGGCTTGAATCAACCTGGGATTGGAATAAAAGCTCCGTGCAGATTTAGCCCCGGAGAAATAACTCAACATTTGTGCGGTTATGGACTGGACCACCCATTCCACCTCCTCTTTCTGGCTTCTGGGTGCAAGAAATGCAGCTTCTAGTTTGAGAGTTTGGGTCTTTCTCTCAGAACACCATCCCCATCAAGCTTTGAGCTCTGAACTTGTCTGGGTGCTTTCCAATGCTCAGAATGGCCCTGGAAGTCCTGGCTAGATCTATAGAAGAGCCAGGGAGAAACAGAACTTGATGGTCTCTCCGTTGATTTGCCCGTTAACTCCTGTCTTCTTTCTCCGGAAGGTTTGCAGGGCCAGAATTTGAGCTACAACTTGACAGTTCCTGCCTCCGTCTCTGTGCAACGCGGCCTCTGTGTTCACATTCCCTGCAGCTTCACTTATAATCAGAGAGACAGGAGCAACCCTGGGGAACTCTATGGCTATTGGTTTCAGAAGAAATATGACTATTGGCACACTTTTACTCATGACTCCTACCGCCATATTCCAGGTATTCTTGTGGCCACAAATGACAAGAGGCAGGAGCTCCGGGGCTCTGTGTTGAACCGTTTCCAGTTAACAGGAGAACCAGAAGAAGGCGACTGCTCCTTCAGCATCCTTGATGCCAGGTCAGAGGATGCAGGGGACTACTACTTTCGCATTGAGGTCAATTCCCTGAGATGGAACTACATCACTCAAAAGCCCCAAGTTCTCGTGACAGGCAAGACTTTCCTCCTGATCTATATCCTGGTGGCTTGATTGTCTCTTCTGTGCTGAGGTGGGAGAAAGAGGCTGGCGGCTGTGTTGGGGTTGCCATCTCTGGGTTGGGGAAAGCCTTGAGCCTTTGGGGGTGGAAACTGCAGAGGGTGGGAAGTGGGGAGGGGAGAGACTTCAGTGGGGTATAATGCCACGGAGCCCACCTTCCAAGGCATCCATGTTCTCCAGGGGAACTGATCTCTGTTGCCTGGAGGTAAGCTGTAATTCTGGGGGATCCCCAGGTCCTACCTGGAGGCTGGCATCCCTAGGCCATAAGCCTTGTGCAGAACTGAGAGGAACAGGAAGCCCAAGCGCCTCACACTTCCTGTTCCTCCACATCCTGGTCGTGTTTGAAATGCACCTTTCCTTCTCCTTACTGTAGAATCGGGGTAGTCAAACTGCGGCCCTCCAGATGTCCATGGACTACAATTCCCAGGAGCCCCTGCCATCTGGAGGGCCGCAGTTTGACTACCCCTGCTGTAGAAGCTGCATCTTGTTCCACAGTTTTGACAAACTATTCAGAGTCCAGTAGCAGCTTTAAGACCAACCGAGATTTATTCAGGGCGTGAGCTTTCCAGTGCAAGCACCCTTCGTCAGACTATGATCTTCTTACATGACAGGGAATATATAGCAAAAATCAATTCTGTTACATCAGTAGTCTGTGTCACAACCAAATACAGCCAATGATAATCCTTTGTCAAAACAGCCAATCAGTCCCTTAGAATTCAGTGGACCTTACAAAGAGAAACCAAAATGCCGCTATTAGAGATCAAGGGCTATCACCTATATGTTGCTTGCTCCATACAACTGTGAGACATTTCTCCCAGGGAATTGCTGGTCACTTCCTAAGGCCAGGGAATCAAACTTAAAATTCCATTACAATGCCGTATCTTACAGTCATATTATCACAAACTGTCAACAGCGTGGCTGCTGATTGGCCCCTTGCCCCAGGACTGACCAGTTGGGAGGCATGAAGCACCTCCCAGCCCCCCCCCCATGTGGCCCACCTTTGCCCCCCGACGGCCATTCTTGTGCTGGCCGCCGAGAGGTGAGGTAGGCCCACAGGCTCCAGGAAGCTGGCCCAGGGGGGGGACCTTCGTGGCCAGCCCAGAAGCTGGGCCAGCGTGTTGCAGATGTGCCGGCCCAGCTCCTTCCCCGGCCGCGAAGCCAGGCAGCTTACCCGGGAGGGGGGCGAAAGCCCTCCGAGCGCCCGCTCTATTTCAAGTACAGCGGGCTTAACTACTAGTTGTATATAAATGGGCTTTCCCCCACGGTTTCTCAGTTCATTTCTGCCTCTTGTTCCACCATGCCAATATTGTTCTTTTCCGCTGCTCCAGACAGACGAACGTTCTATCTCGATCTACCCCGCAAGGCTGTTGTGTGGATGGCGCCCCACCCCCAGCCAAGCTGCTTGTGAAAGGGTGATTCAACCCCCAAAGGGGTCCCAACTCCCAGGTTGAGAACCACTGGTTTAACAACAGGTTGTTGCTCTGACGGATGGGGGAATTCATTGTAACTTTATTGCATGATGTGATTTTTAGCTGTGCTGGAGATTTTGTTGGGAAGATGTAGTTTAAAAGAATGTAAAATGAAAACAACAGCACCCTTGAGGTGGGTGGTGGGTGGTGGATGCACAGAAGAAAAAGTGTTCATGGCTGGAGTTGCCAGGCTTCAATTTGTGAGACCCATTCATGGTCATGCATACTTCTTCAAATACATGGTGAGCAAGTACAAAAAAGTTTATACCCAGTGGTGGGATTCTGCAATGATCCCAAATATAAACAAAGTAAATGCAGAATCCGCCCAGGTAGGCCCATTGGAATTGGCTGCAGTTCTTTTCCTGCAGCCACTGGGTGTTTCTGCTGAGCACACAACCAGGACCTTGGCTGCATACAACAAACAGCCCTGCAAGGCAGGCCTTTTACAAATTACCTGCTGAATGCATTCCAACAACCAGAATTAAACATTGTTGACTTTCCGGATGCTACTGGACTCCAACTTGGTTCTGTCACTTCAGACCGACACAACTACCTTCTGAATCTCTTTTCCTAGGGGTAAGACCCATCGAATAGGCTTCCTTGGGCAGGCCTGCATAAGTGACTTTGGTGCTCTCTGGCTGACAACGTCTCTGAGACTGATCTACCTTATAGGATTGTTGCGGGGGGGGGGGGATGGAGGAGAAGAGAACAAAAGTGTAAGCTACTTTGGGTCCCCACTGAAGAGAAAAGTGAGGTCTAAAATGAAATATAAACCGCCTGTTTCTTTTCCTTTGCTTAGAGTTAGAGGAGCCACAGATCTGGGCCTCATCCGCAGTGCTTTCTGGGAAGGAGGCTCTTTACGCCTGTTTGGCACCAGGGCCCTGTGTTGAGATTCAGGCCAGGATTTCATGGACAACCTCTCTGTCAGGATATAAGACGACTGACTGGAGTCAGCAGCACATCAACGGCAGCTGGACTTACGGGTCCAACTTCACCTTCACACCCTCCCTAAATGATCAGGGTAGAGAGCTCACCTGCCGGGTTTGGTACCCTAATCTCCGGGAACAAGTTACGAAGAGCATCCGACTTGAAGTTGCTGGTGAGTATCTTCCTCCCCCTTTATTTTGACTTCCCTCCCCCTGGGACTGTCCCCAGCACCCCCTCTGTTTACCTTGGGTTCCCCTTCAGACGTCCTTATCATTCTCCTGGTTATTTCAGATCCACCCAAGACTGTAGACATCTCCACAAATGCCACAGATCATGAGCATCTTGGTGAGACACAATGTCTAAAACAGCTTGACTACCCTTCCTTATCACTCTCCCCTTCTGGCCAGAGACCTAACAATCCCCAGGCCTTGTCAAGAGCCCTTGAGGGACTCACGGGACAGCTGATCACTACACAAGTGGCTCAAAGCCACAAGCACGCTGCTGGAAAGCTAGATTGGAACTGACCCATGGAGAAGGGAAAGCAACTGTAAGCCGCTTTGAGACTCCTTCGGTTAGAGAAAAGTAGCATATAAGAACCAATTCTTCTTCTTCTTCTTCTTCTTCTTCTTCTTCTTCTTCTTCTTCTTCTTCTTCTTCTTCTTCTTCTTCTTCCCACATTGCACGGTTTCGCTCTGGGGCGGGGGGAAGTACGGAGTCAGGGGTTATATGTTACAATCCATGATTTTTGCCTCAGTTTTGACAATGCCTTGTTGAGTACTCTTGCTTGCTCAGTAAATGAAATCTTTTGCTTCAAGTCAAGGGTTTGCTTTTCTGAGCAGCTGAAGATCCTCGCAGTATCATGAACCTGGGACACTCTTCCAGAAGACACAAAATGAGCTGAGACATTGTCTTAAGAAAAGTCCAAAACTGTTTTATTAAAGTCCGTAGAGGGTCCAGCAGGGCACTTCGTGAAACCAAGGCATTGCTAAGAACAAGGTACTAAACCAAGACTGGGGTTCATATAAACAATCTCCATCCACACTGCGGAGAAACTCTACTTAGAGAACAGAGTTATCAATTGACAGCTAATGCACACAGTGCCTGGACAACTAGGGCAGATATTTGGTAGTGGCAATTTGGGCAGTGAGTTTTTAACTTCCAAATTAGGCCAAATTAGAAAGCACTGGCAAGGCCGCCCTGTATTGAGTCTGCCATGAAAACGCTGGAGGGCGTAACCCCAAGGGTCAGACATGACTCAGTGCTTGCACAGGGGATACCTTTACCTTTACCTTTTTAGTCCTTCTAAAGAGGGAAGGCAGATCGCTGCCTAGTTAGAAACAATAAATATGCTGTGTGCATTTCTGCAGACTCCTGTGTATGTGAAAGTTTCAGAATCCTCAATAGGCACTGGGATACAGCCTCATCTAGGAAGCGGGAAAGTGGAGGTACTAGGGGAAAGTGTACACTTTCTAGGAGTCAGAGAAGTTCTAGGGAAGAAGAAGAGTTGGTTCTTATATGCCGCTTTTCCCTACCCGAAGGAGGCTCAAAGCGGCTTACAGTCGCCTTCCCTTTCCTCTCCCCACAACAGACACCCTGTGGGGTAGGTGAGGCTGAGAGAGCGCTGATTTCACTGCTCGGTCAAAACAGTTTTATCAGTGCCGTGGCGAGCCCAAGGTCACCCAGCTGGCTGCATGTGGGGGAGCGCAGAACTGAACCTGGCATGCCAGAGTAGAAGCCCGCACTCCTAACCACTACACCAAGCTGGAGCTCAAAAAGACAAAGAGGAAAGACAAACAGAAGTGTTTTAGGATAAACACAATAAAGAAACCTCAGTTTTAAAAGAATCTTAACATTTGAATGAAAAACCTATGAACATCAATACAGAACTTGAAACTGGCAAATAACTGATTTGTATTAAAATGAGATTGCTCATTCCAACTACCCTTTCCCACTTTGTAAAATAAAACCTTTTATTGGTTTGATCCTAAAAATGCCTCACTGCCTTTCTGATAAAGGGTTATGAGAAAGAAGGTTCTAGACCTTCCCCAAAGGTGCCATGGCTGAGTTAAAGTCAAAAGATCTACCAATGACAGGGTAGGACAATGAGTTTCATTATACCACAAAGAAGAAGAGTTGGTTTTCATACCCCACTTTTCAGTACCCAAAGGAGTCACAAAGCGGCTTACAATTGTCTCTCCCTACAACACTCTGTGAGATAGATGGGGCTGAGAGAGCTCTGACAGAACGGCTTTGTGAGAACAGCTCTAAAAAGACTGTGACTAATCCAGGGTCTCCCAGCTGGCTGCATGTGGAGGGGTGGGGAATCAAACCCACCTCTTCAGATTAGAGACTATCACTCTTAACCACTAAACCATGGTAACTAGGCAAGCTCAGGCTGTGAGGGAACAACAACATTTCATTTTGGAGGGAAAATTTACCAACGAGTGGGGAAGTGTGTATAGGGGACTGTCAAAAGCCTCCGGGGAGGGTGGTATATAAGTATGATAGGTAGATAGGTAGATAGGTAGATAGGTAGATAGGTAGATAGGTAGATAGGTAGGTAGATAGATAGATAGATAGATAGATAGATAGATAGATAGATAGATAGATAGATAGATAGATAGATAGATAGATAGATAGATAGATAGATAGATAGATAGATAGATAGATAGATAAACAAACTGAACTTGATTAACCAAGGGTCTGATTCAGTGTAAGGCAGCTTCATATATATGTTTGTGTGTGTGTGTTTTTGGTTTTGTTCTATCTGAAGATGCTGGTCTTAATGGTAAATTAGGCTGTCCAGACCTCATGGTTGTCCTCTGTATTGTATAAGAATTGAGGATCTTGGGGTGCTCGCATTTTCTCAGTGGAGCAATAGAAAGGTTTGGAAGCGGCTGATAGATTTCCATGTTTTCTCATTTCAGCAACCCATAATAAGATTTTGGGGTCTTCGGTAATCATCTTGATAATCGTGTGCCCGACAGTCAAGTAAGTATTTCTTCTTCTTGGCTTGAAAGCAGAATAGCTCGGGGTGGGAGGGAACAAAAACTGAGCATTGCATTCAGAACTATTCTAGATCTTCCACAAACCTTATTGAGCCAGCTCACACAGCTCCATTCTTGGGCCAATGACTCTTTCCTCTTGAAATCTCCTTTTCAGGATTTTGTTTTGTATCCTGTTCTTCTTCTCAATCATTTGGGTTTCAAACCAGAGGAAAGCTCCATTGAGAGAAAAGGCAATGAGGATGACGTCACTTGGATGATCTACCTGCCTCACTTCCTTCACCTGTGGAAGTCAGTGGCATCTCACAAATGTTTAAAAAATAAATGAAAGGGAGTTTTTTAATGTATTTAAACAAGAAGGTAAGATTTCTGTTGAGAACATTTATGCAAACTAAAGAAGAGCAGTTATATCATCTTTTAAAGTTGGCAAGCAATATTAAAAAGTCAGGAAAGAGGACAAATCCAGTTATGAGAGAAGAGGAGAAACCGTCAAGGTCACTACAGTAACTGTCCAAAACGGAATGGATGAAGATGTCTGTGAATAAAAACAAAAAATGTGGCAATTTGGATGTTTTAAAAAGTCAACTGAAGAGGTCAAAATGGAAGGTATAGAAGGTAAAGATAGACGGCCACACAGGAACTTTATGCAACAGACTGAGATTAGCAAGGGCTGGTGTGATAATATAGTGGGGAAAGCCAGACAATGTTCATGGCCTTTACACGAAGTAAACAATAATAAATTCTAGTGACTATCACAGGGTATGTGGAACACATACCTGCTCTGGAGCTTCTTGGTCTTGGCTCACTCCCTCTCTGCTTTAGACCAATACACACACATGCACAGACTCCTTCTCCCCATTCTCTCTCCTCCTTACCTTTCGCTTCCCCAGTGTCCATCCTCGTCCCTTCCCCCATCTCTCTCTCTCTCTCACACACACACACACAGGCATAGACTTCTTGCCCCACCCACTTCCCCTTTCCTTCCCCCTTCTTATCTCTCACAGCAGAAGACCTGCCTTGTTCTACAATCCTCCGCTGCCTAAGGTGGCTGGCCAAAGCTGGCAGCTGCAGGTCTCCTTTGGGGCTCTGGCAGAGCACTAAGTGGAGCTCAGATCTGGACCTCGCTGCTCTGCTGCTGCCAGCTCTACCTCCTGTCTTCCAAGGCTGGTCCCGCTCTCCTGAGGGTGGGATCAGCCTTGGAAGATGGGCAGCAGTAGTACCAGACCACCAAGCAGGGCTCAGTGTTGGGCCTCACTGCTCTTTTACTACTGCCATCTACTGGTGCACTCTCTGAAGTTGGATAATGGACATCTCATCCGTTATCATTTCCGTTACAGAGAGCGCAACAGGAGATGTGTTCCACATCAATAAATTACATGGAAGATTTGTAAAAGGAATCAGATTTATTAAGGAAAATATGGTAATGAATAGAATAAATCAATGTTCCTCAAACAGAAATAAATAAACATGCAGAAAAGAGCAGTGTGATAGAACTTGTGTGGGGATGATCCCAGTGTACACGATATGCTAACATACTAGATCCAGATGGTTTCTGAAGTGCTCTGTAGAATCCGATTAGGGTTAGGGTTAGTCTCCAGTCCCACCTATATCAAGGAACTATGTGAGAGGAAACGGAAACTGAGAGGGCTAGAGCAGGTCTGGAGGAAGACTCACAATGAAGCTTCAAGAACGTCTTATATGAGAGCCTATGAGAAGGCAATGAAGGTTGCTAAATGCGTGTTTTATGCAATATCCATTGCATCTGCTAGCTCACATCTGGCACAGCTATTTAGGGTCGTTCGGTACCTTACTGCCCTTGAGGAACGTTGCTCAAATAATAGTAAACTGGACTCCAGCTGTGAGCTTTTTGTGAACTATTTTGTGGATAAGGTCTCAGTGCTGCCCCATGACCTTCCTTTCACACTTGAAATAGTAAGGGACTTGGAGGCCTCCTGGCCATCTTTGGGGTGAGTGTTTGATAGTTTCAGATGGTTCTCATTGGTTACTAAACTCAGTGAGCCTGGCCCCCTGTCTTCTAGACCCTTGTCCTTGTTGGACTCAGTATATTCAAAGAAGCAGGTAATCAAGATTCTGAGGACCTTTAGCTTTGTCAGCTGTTCTTCATAGAGTATCTCTGGGCCTTTCTGAAACTCTGCGTTCAGCTCCCTCAATTATGTGTTTGGGATAACCCCTGTCTGGGAATTGGCCCCTTAAAGTGCTCCCTGCAAGACTGAAATCAGCCATACTGGAGGCGTGATGTTTCAAACATCTGTCCCAAAGGAAGATTATTTCTGACATGTCCTGGATGGTGAGACCTATAATGGAGTCATGAATTCTTGGTTGCACTCTTCCTACAAGGCTTAACCTTGAGTGGCTCATGTTCATCATACTAAATGGACAAGTCCAGAAAATCAATAGGTTCATGGCTACCATTCCAAGTAAGAGGAAAAGGAATCCAAAGGCAACATCCATGTTCCTTTTGGGTTGAAAAGGAGAATTAATATCAGTGGCAAGACTAGACATGCAAATTCTTTGCCTTTAAATGCATAACATCATTGGAAACTGACCTCAACCATGTTCCTTTCACGTGAAACAAAAAATATCTCCTTGAAACTTGCCAGAAGAGGGAAAAATCCAGCCATGTCATAAACTGGTCAAATGGCCATCATATGTGCTAGTTCTGTGGGAGATGGTGAGGGTTGGAATTGCAATCAGCAAGTCATTTGCTGAAGTCAACTTTGAAGGGTTGTTGTTTAGCTATTAAGCTAGGCTCTCTCAATCAGGGTTTTGTGAAACCCTGGGGTTTCTTGATGGACCAGGAAGGGTTTCCCAAATGGGTGGTTATTGGGTAATATGATCCAATGTTGATTCCTCCTCCTCCCAAAATGGCCAATGATGGGCCTGGAAGGAGTAGGAAAAGGGGGGGGGGCACACTCTGGCACATGCTGCTGCTGCTGCTTATCTCTACCCTTAGGAATCTCAAAGCGGCTTACAGTCGCCTTCCCTTTCCTCTCCCCACAACAGACACCCTGTGAAGTGGGTGAGCCTGAGAGAGCCCTGATATTCCTGCTCCGTCAGAACAGCTTTATCAGTGCCGTGGCGAGCCCAAGGTCACCCAGCTGGCTGCATGTGGGGGAGCGCAGTATCGAACCTGGCATGCCGGATTAGAAGTCTGCACTCCTAACCACTACACCAAACTGGCTCTCGAGAGGCTCTTGAGAAGCAGCGGCTGAAGCCACCACTGATCTATGTGTCAGGAACGAGTGTTATAGATGAGGGAACCCCAGGAACACCTGGAGCTTCCACTTGGACAGGTGCCTCCTGGATGGCACGAAACTTGTCAGGGGTTGAATGTATTTCATCTGCATAAACTAGGAATCCCAAGACTTCAACTGCAGCTGCTGGGGTCCTCACCGGCACATGTTGGAGGGCCCACATCCAGCCTGTGCTGAGGCAGCTGCATTGGTTGCCTATGCTGGCCCAGATCAAGTTCAAGGTCTTGGTGTTAACCTTTAAGGCCATTTGCAGCTTGGGCCTTGCCTATCTGAGGGACTGCTTGTCTCCTTATGCCCCCCATAGGGCACTTCGCTCTGCAGGTGCTAATCTACTGGAGATACCTGATCCCAAAGATGCACGCCTGGCCTCAGTCAGATCCAGGGCCTTTTCAGTCCTGGCCCCGGGCTGGTGGAATGAGCACCCAGGAGAGCTGAGGACTCTGACAGAGAAATCACAGTTCAACAGGGCTGAAATATGGAGCTCTTCCACTAGGTCTTTGGTTGAGGTCAGAGCCAGAAACAATGGGGGGCCCTCCTCAGGTTACGCAATAACATCGCGCATACCCCACCCTGGGAGGTGGATGGCTGCAGGATGGGGGGAGGGATTCTACCGCCAATCTTGTTTGACCTTGATGTTTTGTTGTTTTGTGATGGGATGGGGTTTTGTCAAGTTTATATTGTACCCCATCACGAGTCCCCAGAGTGTGTCAGCTACAAAACTATGGAATGGATGGATGGATAAATAAATAAATAGACCTTTTTGTTGCCCCCATCACCATGTCATCATTAAAAGAGGGCTCTACCCCCAGCATGCCCTTTGGAAGGTCTTCCATCAGCAGCCGGAATATGCCAGGAGCCACACTGACCCCAAATTGTACTCAGTTCACCTGGAAGGCCCCCTTTTGTGTAGCGATCCCCTGAGCCTCACCTGAGGCAGCCTCAACTGACAGTCGCTGGTAAGTCAGAAGTTTAGTCTTGCAGCCTTAATCCATAACAACCGTAATGAAAAAAGTAAAACAAACAAGTGTGTGCAGAAACAGTAATTCAATTTAAATTCAGACTAAACACTAATAAACAGAAAAGCTTAGAACATTAATAAAAAACCTTAGAACATTAATAAAAAACCTTAGAACATTATTAAACAACCTTAGAACATTAATACAACGCAATATTGAATCTATTTACGGGGCTATTGACGAAAAACATTTTGAGAGAGTTCTGTACAAATCGGATCTTCAGTCTGGGCTGTCGCTGGGCTGCCGCTTGAGCGCGCAGGGCATGCACTTCCCCTCTTAATGCACACCAGCCCTGCCTGTTTCTGGCCATGCGGTTCTCCATGGCTGAGACTGCAAAGGAAGGGAAAACAGGAATGCTTGAGACTCCTCTGGGCCAATCAAATGGCCCCATGGAACACAGAGAGCGGGATGGGGAGCCACTTACCTCTGCTCAGCGCACGCTGCTCCACTGAGCCCAGCGTGGAGATCAGCTGCAGGAGGTCCTCTTTCGTTGCTGTGTCCCTCTCAGGCCCTGCAGGGGAGGACACTGAAATGAGGACACTGGGCCCATCTGTGCACGGAGCACTTTGCTTGCTCACACATGCTGGGTGCTTTTCATGGGAGTGGAGATGGAGTCACTTACTAAAGCCTCCGGCCTGGTCCTGAGGTCCTGCTGGCTCCTCTGCAGCTGGGACAGGAATCCCTGTGGTGGATGAAAGTGGCCAGAGTCAGTTGGACAATCCACAACCCACTGCAAAGAGCCCCTGGGGAGTTGGGAGGGAGCAGGGAAGGGGCTAAATCTGCGGGTGACACGAGGTTGTTCGGTGAGGTGCTCCAGAGATCTCTCTCACAGGTGGGAGAGGGAGCAACAGTGGCCAAGGAGGTTCAAGGTGGGCCAGGGCAAAGTCCTGCACACTCTTGCCAAAAAGCCTAACTTAGAACTATACGTTGAGGGAGTCCGAAGTGGGACGGAAGGATCTCGGAGTCTTGATAGAGAACTCCCTGAAAAGGTGGGAAGGCAACTAAAGAAAGGCCAATGTGGACCAGGGGATTATTTGGAAGGGGACTGAAACAAATTTCCCCCCTGTCCTAATCTGTGGCTCTAAGCATTGGAAACCTCAAGAGAGATTGGAGCAGAAGCCCAGGAGTGGCTCTTCCCCCCAAGGTATACGTGGAAGGCTTTATCTGGGGAAGGGATGCTCTGCCTCCTTGGTGGACCACAGTGGGAGGGCTTCTGGAGGTCCTGCCCCACTGGAGGACCTACTGATAGCACCTGGGGTTTGCCCACTGCCACCATGAGCTTTGGATCTAAGGAGCCATGGGCTTGATCCAACATGCCTTCTCTGATGTTCTCTTCTTCAAAAGCTCTGTCCAATGTACCTTTGAAAGTGGATCATTTTGTGGCTCGTATCCCTCTAAGATAGCGATCCCCAACCTGTGGGCCGCGCACCACATGTGGTCCATCGACTAATTGAAGGCGGGCCGCGAAGGATGCCTCCCCCCCCCCCGGGCCTTTACTTCATCCCCCCCTGGCCCTTTACAACACACTTTGGGTGTCATTGTCTCCCATCACTCCCAGATGGGACTATCTCGTTGCAGAGAAACAAGCTCAGGGTTCCCATTGATTTGTCATTGTCATGAGTTAAAATGTCCATGAAAATAAAATGTTCCTTATGTTCATTGTTGTGGCGTGTCTGTGTCTTATTTTGAAGGGATGTTTAAACATTACCATAGTGATCAGAGAGCGTTAGGGCAGTGGTTGAGAGTAGAGGAGTAAACTACCCCCCCCCCACCGGGCCTCAGTAAAATTGTCAAGCATTGAGTGGTCCCCGGTGATAAAAAGGTTGGGGATCACTGCTCTAAGGCACAGGTGCATTTCACTGGAGGGTTGTTCTGTTGGAGACTAAAAAGAGCTTCCTTTTTGCTCTTGGGTCAGTCTCCAACCTAAAGAGTGCATCTTTCCTGGGTTGTTATAAAGCAGAATGTGCCTTGGGGCAGGGGTAGTCAACCTGTGGTCCTCCAGTTGTTCATGATGTTTGCTGGCAGGGGCTCATGGGAATTGTAGTCCATGAACATCTGGAGGACCACAGGTTGACTACCCCTGCCTTGGGGTGCATGAACTCTCAGACTTCCTCCTCTCCTCTCCCCTTCCCTGAAATTACAACATATCATAAGGTGTCTGTCCGCCTGATGTGCATGGTGTTGGTTTAAATTCTGGGCTTGCTTAGGGGCTGGCTTCATAAAGGAAGGCGAGTTCTTTGGAGGGTGGGCAGTGGGTTGGCCTTCCTGGTTGGCTGCATCTCTTACCAGCATCCTCGGCTGCAGGGCCTCCTTGACTGCTCTCCAGGGGAAGTTGCTCCGTTTGGTCTGTACTGTCTGCAGCCCCCGTGCTCTGGCCACAGCCCTCCACACTGAGTGGCTGCGAGGGAGAAGCAAAGAGGGCAAACTTTTCAGTGCCACGAACCTCATAGCACTACAAGCCCCAATGGGACCCTGGTGAATCAGAACCCCACAGAGCTCCAAGAGACGGCAGAGGGCCATCCGTATCAGCCCCCCACATTCTGGGGGAATTAAATTCACCCAAGCCCAGTCTCCCCCTAAACAGTCTGCCAACCTCCGAGGCAGCCCCCTCCGTCCACGAACAGGCCTCCCCGTCAGAAAATGATTCCTGATACTGAAGTGAAACCTCCTTTCCTGTTATTTGAAGCCCCCGTTCCCAGTGCAGAACTCCTAGTCCGCATGGCCCCCATGCCGGGGACCCTTCAGGACAAGTGCACGGCCTTAAACTGAAGGAGCTACAACCAGACGTCTCTGCCAAGGTGAGTGGGGTCGTGGCTGCCGGTGTGGTCTGGCTGCCCTTCCTCTCATCCACTCTTCCTCCACATGCAGCCAGCTGGGTGTCCTTGGGCTAGTCACAGTACTGTCAGAGCTGTTCTCACAGGGCTCGCTCAGCCCCACCTACCTCACAAGGTTTCTGTTTTGGGGAGAGGATGGGAAGGGGATGGCAAGCTCCCAGCAGTCTGTGGAAATGTCAGCCCTAGTTTGGCCCTTATATTTGGCTTGAATAGGTGAGGTGACATTCAGGGGAAAACACTGCCTAGTAGTATCCCTTCAACCAAAATAGCCATCCATTATAGATGCTGTTTCCCTTTGAACCTGGGTCTACCTGTTGTCCTTCGTTTCTTTCTCTAAGGAATGGGGGATCTTTCGAGGTGTTACTCACACCCACATGTTGGCTGCTTGGCCCTGCAGTGTCCTCCAATGGTGATGGAGTCCTTCCATCGGCTTCTAATCTGGGCCTGGGTGGAACGGGACACAGCTGATCAATCTGTGAAAGAAAGTTTCCACTAGTGGTCAGGAAAAGAGACTTTGGACTACTCCAAACACAAATTCAACCCGTCTGCTCCCAATTCTTCCCCCGCCTTTCAAAGGAATGTAATAATTTCAGAAGATCTATGTGTGTGGAATGGAGGATCTTTCGAGGTGTTACCCACATCCACATGTTGGCTGCTCGGCCCTGGAGTGTCCTCCGCTGGTGATGGAGTCCTTCCATCTGCTTCTAATCTGGGCCTGGGTGGAACGGGACACAGCTGATCAATCTGTGAAAGAAAGTTTCCACTAGTGGTCAGGAAAAGAGTCTTTGGACTACTCAAATTCAACCCGTCTTCTCCCAAGTCTTCCCCCGCCTTTCAAAGGAATGTTATAATTTCAGAAGATCTACTTGTGTGGAATGGGGGATCTTTCGAGGTGTTACCCACATCCACATGTTGGCTGCTCGGCCCTGGAGTGTCCTCCGCTGGTGATGGAGTCCTTCTATCTGCTTCTAATCTGGGCCTGGGTGGATCGGGCCACAGTTGATCAATCTGTGAAAGAAAGTTTCCACTAGTGGTCAGGAAAAGAGTCTTTGGACTACTCAAATTCAACCCGTCTTCTCCCAAGTCTTCCCCCGCCTTTCAAAGGAATGTAATAATTTCAGAAGATCTACTTGTGTGGAATGGGGAATCTTTCGAGGTGTTACCCACATCCACATGTTGGCTGCTCGGCCCTGGAGTGTCCTCCGCTGGTGATGGAGTCCTTCTATCTGCTTCTAAACTGGGCCTGGGTGGATCGGGACACAGCTGATCAATCTGTGAAAGAAAGTTTCCACTTGTGGTCGGGAACAGAGGCTTTGGACTACTCCAAACACAAATTCAACCCGTCTGCTCCCAATTCTTCCCCCGGCTTTCATAGGAACGTAATAATTTCAAAAGATTTAGGATGCTTTGGGCTGATCCTGCGTTGAGCAGGGGGTTGGACTAGATGGCCTGTATGGCCCCTTCCAACTCTATGATTCTATGATTCTATGATTCTAAGATCTACTTGTGTGGAATTGGGGATCTTTCGAGGTGTTACCACATCCACATGTTGGCTGCTCGGCCCTGGAGTGTCCTCCGATGGTGATGGAGTCCTTCCATCTGCGTCTAATCTGGGCCTGGGTGGATCGGGACACAGCTGATCAATCTGTGAAAGAAAGTTTCCACTTGTGGTCGGGAACAGAGTCTGTGGACTACTCCAAACACAAATTCAACCCGTCTGCTCCCAATTCTTCCCCCGGCTTTCAAAGGAACGTAATAATTTCAGAAGATCTACTTGTGTGGAATGGGGGATCTTTCGAGGTGTTACTCACATCCACATGTTGGCTGCTTGGCCCTGCAGTGTCCTCCGATGGTGATGGAGTCCTTCCATCTGCTTCTAATCTGGGCCTGGGTGGATCGGGACACAGCTGATCAATCTGTGAAAGAAAGTTTCCACTTGTGGTTGGGAACAGAGTCTTTGGACTACTCCAAACACAAATTCAACCCGTTTCCCCCCAATTCTTCCCCCGGCTTTCAAAGGAATGTAATAATTTCAGAAGATCTACTTGTGTGGAATTGGGGATCTTTTGAGGTGTTACCACATCCACATGTTGGCTGCTTGGCCCTGGAGTGTCCTCTGATGGTGATGGAGTCCTTCCATCTGCTTCTAATCTGGGCCTGGGTGGATCGGGACACAGCTGATCAATCTGTGAAAGAAAGTTTCCACTTGTGGTCAGGAACGGAGTCTTTGGACTACTCCAAACACAAATTCAACCCGTCTGCTCCCAGTTCTTCCCCCGGCTCTCAAAGGAACATAATAATTTCAGAAGATCTATTTGTGTGGAATGGGGGATCTTTCGAGGTGTTACCCACATCCACATGTTGGCCGTTTGGCCCTGCAGTGTCCTCCGCTGGTGTTGGAATCCCATAATTTTCTCCTAATGTCAGCCTCGCTGGATCGGGAGTCCTTTCATTTCCTGCTAATATGGGCTTGGGTGGATCGGGCCACTGTTTTTTTTTTTTTTTTTATAATGATTTTTTTTATTTTCATAAAGATAGAAATATAGTCATCATTTGAGAATATACGACCCCACATTGACTCCACAGTGATATAAACTTTTGCCCAAAACTCTAAGAGCCATGAGTCTAAGAGCCATCCACATTTCCACTACATTAAAAAAAAAAAAAAAAGCCTGTTTAGATATACAAAAGAAAAGTTATTATTAATCAACTTACTTGAGAGATCGTAGACCTCACATTAACTGCTTGATACAATCTGAGAGCTATCCTAGCAGATATTTCTAGGTTTGAGTTAGATGCTTAACATTAAACATTTCTTATAGCACAGTATTAGTTTTGGCCCTGTATCAATACCCTGATAAAGGGAGAGGAAAGTAGGGCTTTGCCTTAAAGATGTACAAAGAAAAAAAATTACAAAAGGATTTCATAATTTCTCCTTATCCTTAATACAGATACATCTACAAACCATTTATACTTGGCCCATTCTAAGAGCCATCCTGACAGGTATAAGTTGAGAGCTTTGCATTTTCTACAGATCAATATGAGCTTTGGCCCTATAACAATACACCAATAAAAAAAATAATAAGAGGGGAAAGCCCCATTTTATATTTCCAACGCTAACGATTATATTACCTATATGCCTACTAAGAAAAAGAAACAAGAGAGAAAAAAGGCACTGCTTCCCCTTTTTCATAAAAATAGCAATATAGGATACAGTATATGTTGTTAATACAGAGAATAATAAGATTTCCAGGTTTAGATTAAATGCTTAACATTAAACATAGAACAATATAAGCTTTCAGTCTTCTATAGCTTCTCCTTATCCTTGGTTCTAATACATCTACAAAACAATTTTTGCTTGACCCATTCTAAGAACCATCCTCAGTGTAGGCTTTAGTCCTAGGACAATTCACTAATAGAAGAAAGAAAAAATAAGGGGGGAGAACCCCATTTTACATTTTCAGCACTAATGATTATATTACCTATATGCCTATAAAAGAAAAGAGACAAAAAAAAAAAACAAGAGCGAAAGAGACACTGCTTCCCCTTTTTCATAAAAATGGAAATATAGAATACGGTATAACATTAAACATAAAACAATATGAGCTTTCGGTCTTCTTAAGGGGGTCTCATCTCGAGGCTTGCTACATCTTGTCGTTCCCGTAAAATTATATTCTGTCCCATTGGCCTTTGGCGTAGAAAGTGCAGTTGTACTCTTTCCCGCAAAATATGCATCGATAAATCTTGAGGCCGTTGCACCTCCTGGACTCCAGTATCAATACAATTTTTTCCCCAGAGAGATCCTTTAAATCGGTTACTTTCACTGCAGATCCATATTTCTTTTGATTGATTTTTGTACACTCTTGCTTTGAGATGGCTGTATGTCTTTTTAAAAAGGGTGTCCTTATCTGGGCTGCAGAACTCCGGCATCCCATTTTCCGTCTCCAGAATTTCAGATTTCTCTTCTACTGTTGGTTTTCCACCTTGTTTAGAGCTGTCATCAGCCACTGTTATTGATCCATTATTCCTGTTAAAGACGTCTTCCTTGGCATCTTGGATCTCCTTGAAGATATGAATTTCAGATTTCTCTTCTGCTGTTGGTTTTCCACCTTGTTTAAAGCTGTCATCAGTCACTGTTATTGATCCATCATTCCTATTGAAGACTTCTTCCTTGCCATCTTGGATCTCCTTGGAGATATTTTTGATCAATCCATCTAAGAATACTTTGTAATCTTGGGTTTGTATCTCTATTAGATGAGCCAATCTTTTTAACATAGACATGATTTTGACTTTAAAAAAACCCGGCCCCAAACAATTTTACAAGTGGCCAGTAGAGGTCCTCTGTTTTATCCTCTAATGTTCCGGCACAGGCATGTGACGTATTGAAGCCGGTTAAGGCAGGGATTCTCGTACTGGCACAAAGTTCTCGTGAGATTTTCACATTCACTGCTCTTATCTCTATCTCCGAAAACCAAAACAATTACAATAAGAGCTTTTGCCAATTAATTCGAGTTGATTTGAATCCTTCTTCTGCTTAGTTAGGAGAATTAGCCTGCCTCTTAACGAGGTGGCTTCAGGCAGAGCAGAGTAAGAGGAGGGGGGAAACAAAGGGCTTTGATGCAGGAAGAGAGACGGAGAAAAAAAAAGCGAGAGATACTTGCAGTAAATGATGTTTTGGAACTCAGCCGAAGTCCTCCCCTCAGTTCAAAGCGTTCATTTGTGGTAAATCATCATGTAGGGTTGAAGCAGATACTTTAAGATTAAAGAAAGAAAAGAAAGTCCGAGGTAGAAAATGGCAGTCGTCCTCTGGACCTGGAACGCTGACAGCCTATAATCCAGGGAGATATACTCCCTAAAGGATTGGAGACGGCCCCAAGAACTTCCTGGGTAGAAAGGTGAGGTGAGGTTTGCGTACCCCTCCTCTTTTCTGCCAATTGCTTGCACAATTGACCCCTGTCAGGCTTCAGAGATAGCAGAGCAGATGCCCTGCCACCCTCTCAGGACGACATCTTTAGCCACACCCCAAGGAACCGATCGGGCCACTGTTGATCAATCTGTGAAAGGAAGTTTCCACTTGTGGTCGGGAGCAGAGTCTTTGGACTACTCCAAACACAAATTCAACCCGTCTGCTCCCAATTCTTCCCCCGGCTTTCAAAGGGACATAATAATTTCAGAAGATCTACTTGTGTAGAATGGAGGATGTTTCGAGGTGTTACCCACATCCACATGTTGGCCCCTTGGCCCTGCAGTGTCCTCCAATGGTGATGGAATCCCGTAATTTTCTCCTAATGTCAGCCTCGCTGGATCGGGAGTCCTTTCATTTTCTGCAAATCTGGACTTGGGTGGATCGGGCCACAGTTGATCAATCTGTGAAAGAAAGTTTCCATTTGTGGTTGGGAACAGAGTCTTTGGACTACTCCAAACACAAATTCAACCCGTCTGCTCCCAATTCTTCCCCCGGCTTTCAAAGGAACATAATAATTTCAGAAGATCTACTTGTGTGGAATGGAGGATCTTTCGAGGTGTTACCCACATCCATATGTTGGCCGCTTGGCCCTGCAGTGTCCTCCGATGGTGATGGATTCCCATAATTTTCTCCTAATGTCAGCCTCGCTGGATCGGGAGTCCTTTCATTTCCTGCAAATATGGGCTTGGGTGGATCCTCCCACAGCTGATCAATCTGAGAAGGAAAGTTTCCACTTGTGGTCGGAAACGGAGTCTTTGGACTCTTGTTCCCTCAGTGTGATTCCTTCAATGAACAGCCTCTGGACCATTTCAGCTGTCTTGCCAATGGCCAAATTCTGGAACTCTGCCCCCCCCCCCACTCATTCGGGAATTCCTCCCAGGGCTGTCACGAGACCCCAGAGTTTCCTGAAACCTGGCTAAGAAAGCTTGCTCTCCTTCAGAGCCATCAAGTGGAGGCAGAAGGGTCTTAGGGGACTGGCCTGTCTATCCCTAGAACTCTCTGATAGGCCCCCTTTCAAGTTTGAGACTAGGAGAACCCACAAAGCCCTTTTCTCCCAACAGTCAAGACATAATTCATTCCCCGGGGGGTGGGGGTGTCAACCTCTCTGGTTGTCCATGGAGTACATGGCAAGGGCTCATGGTAATTGTAGTCCATAGACACCTGGAGATCCTCAGCTTAGCCACCCCCTGCAGGATGCCGCTGCCTGCCTCTGTGCAGAGACCCTGGCCTTCTTAGGAAGTCTCCCATCCGGGTCCTAATCAGGGCTGTGCTTCTGAGGTCAGATGAGGTCAGGCTAGCCTGCCCCTCCAAAACAGAGTCTGGTCACCCTACTAAAAAAAGCATCTTACCCACTCTGACAATTCCTACCTCTCTAGTCCCAGGTTATAGGGTTTTTTAAAGTTAACCGTGGTCTGTATTTCATGCTGAATAAACTATTGCCATGATGAACTTCTAGCCTGACTGCCTTTGACGGTCTAGTCCTTCCCATCCCCAGTCCCTTGAGAGGTCTGATCCTTGATAACAGAGTGACTTCTTTGCAGCAGGAAGACGCTCAGATAACGGGAGGCACCAGCCCCTGTTCAGTTGGCCATTTCCACACCCGGGAGCTCCTCAAGTTCCCTGAGGATCCCTGTTTAATCTATCTCCGCACTACTGGTCTTCAACCACGGCCACCCCCCAGGGGTTATGGGAAAACAGTGGCCAGATTGGCAGTTTCTGTAGGCTTTGATTCCTGCTTTTCATATCTCTGTGCCCAAAAGCAATTTTGTAGGGATTACCAATAAATCAGTTTCCCTGAGTATTTCCAGGAGTTTCTGGCCCTCTTTCAGCCTCTTTCGACGCTCGAGCATCTCTATTCTCTGTCGCTCCTGAATCTGAAAGAGTTATCATGGGTCAGGAATTAGAGCGTTCAGATCCTGACTTCTATACTTATTTGTAACAGTTTTATCACTTTTTAGCAAGAGTCTAAAAACTCTTGAGAAGTGGCGCTCAGGGAAAGTTCTGAAACCTTGGTCCTTGGATCTCTACTTCCCAGAATGTGTAACGCTTCTTCCGTCACCCCACACCAAACCGCAGAGTGCTCTTCGTTCTTTTATTGTCTTCATGCATAGTTTGCCTTCCTCACAGGGATGCAAGGCGGATCTTGCATGTCCTCTTTCGCCACTGGTGACCCATGCGCTTCAGTTGTTCCATTGAGAAGTCTCAATTTTCTGGATCCTGGTTGCCCCCCTGGCCCCTTCTCCATCCCTTGCCCTGTTTTCTACTGATTGAAATTGTGTCTCTCGGAAGGCCTAGCTTGGTGATCCTCCCTGGTTCTTGTCATTCCTCAGACTGTCCTGGTCTCTGAATGGGCACATCTTTGCTCTCCTAATTTTGCTGACTCATCCTCCTCTTTACCAAGAAACATAATAATAGTTTTAGAAAGATCTACCTGTCCATAGATGGTGTACTTTCTTTCATTCCCTTTGTTTCTATCAAATTGTGGTGCAATCCACGGTTCCTGGTACAGGGAGATAAAATTCTTGGTCACTCCAGGTATGGAATTCACAAACACCAATTCCCATCATGAACATGTCAAGGTGCCCTCAGCCGGGTCAGAACATGGATCTGTCTTCTAGCTGTGTATTGTCGTTGCTGCCCAGCAGCCAGACTCCAGCCCTGAAGACAGACAAACATCTTTCCCGCACCAGATTTCTGGGAACCTTTAACTAAGGAATGGCTGACCAGCCGACTGGCAGCCAGCCGGAACTGTGTGGTCTGCCTGTATTTTGGATCCTAGCAGTGGTCAGCAGTGGGAGGCCACAGCCAGAGAGGAACAAAGGATCTCTTCCAAGCAGCCATTGGGCTTTTAACACCCCCAGCCAGCACCAAGCTCAGCACCTCTTGGATTGTGCCTGATCTGTGAAAGAAGACTGCGACCCAACTAGGGGAAATGATTGGAAGTCCCGAACCAGAGAGGTCAGAGAACCTGCATTGCAGAGGGAAAAGGGCCTGAATCCCAGAATGTATAATGTGTTGCACGGCATCAGTGGAGCTGCCAGTTTGAATGGAACATAATGATTATTTAATACACACATGGATAAACCTGGTGTTTCCTCTTTGGAAGAAATCTTCCTCGGTCTTCTTATTTTCAAGTTGTGGGAGGCTCCAAGTCTTCTGCTAATGAGAAAAAGCATTGGTCGCTCTAGGGGTGGCTTTCCCAAGCATCCCACCCGAGCAGGAGCAGGCCAGGGTGCCCTCGGCCAGGTTGGAATAGGGCTCTGTCTTCTAGCTCAGGATTGTCCTCTCTGTCTGGCAGCTGGGCTCTCAGGGGAGAACGGAGAACATACACTGCAGAAGGGAAAGGGCCTGAATCCCAGAATGTATAATGCGTTGCAAGGCAAGCTGCACCCAGCATAAAGGAGGGAGGCAGGACATGCAGAGCCTATAATGTGCTATGCACGTGAGTCGTGGTCCCTTTGCCCAGCACGCCGCAGAGCAGCTTCCCTCCTTCCCACCCTATGTGATACATAAACAGCCCTGAGGCTGTGTCTGAGGTAGATGTTGCATGGCTAATATTTCATCGTAATTTTGGGCTCCACATGGGATGGAGCCTGTTGCTGTGTGATGGGACTCCTTGGGGTTCGGGGCCTCCATAAGAGACAGCCTATGAACAAGCGTGGCTGGCCCTGCTGGGAGACACAGACTCGTTGCCAGCCTGCCATGGGGCAGCCAAATAAAGTGGGTGCCTGCTGGCTTCCCTACATAGGTCACTTCCCATAAGGGAGAATTCAGTAGTAAGAGGCTCTGCTCTCCCATCTGGGAATGGGGTGTGTCCCCTGGTGCCTCTGGACTCCGTGGGTTTGGTGCAGTCCGATAAGTGCTAGGTCAGGCTCCCTCTCCCATGCGGTGCCAACACTCCCATGGGGAGGTAAGAAAGCTGTGGCCTTGTTTATACCCTTGTTATGTCTTATTCCAGCCCCTAATGCTCTCCTGCAAGTCCAAGCTTCTCGCAGTAACCCCACATCAAAACATGGATTGTGCTTTTATTTTCCTTCCTAGAGAGATTGCCTTCTTCAGATCTTGCTTGCCCTCCTTCCCCAGGGATGTTCTGGACACTTCAGATGGTGCCACCGACAGTCTGAGTTTTCTGGTTCCCAATATCCCCCACCCCACCCTAATTATCATCTTAATTATCTATTGTCAGATCTGCATGCAACCCTTCTGGGAGGGCTCAGGGCAGCTTACAACATATCCTGTGAGAAAACAACAATCTAAACATTTTACACATTTTAAAAGAATCAGGTTTACATTAAAAAGAAGCAGAACTCTTCAGCTTCTCTCCACTAGGGAGGGAGGGGACGGGGGGTGCTTTCATGGGAACATTGAGTGGTCGCTCTCGTTATATTTATGTAGGGAGGCCAAGTCCCTGGTGGTCTTTATAAGCCTCACCCCAGGCCTCGTGGCCTCTCTCAGTCCCTCTCCCTGTTTTCTGCACATAAAAATGGTGTCTGTCTGGATGCCTGGCTTTGTCCTTCTCCTGAGCCTTTGTCATTCCCCAGGGGAACTTCTGCTCCTGGTAGGTCAATAGAGGTCTCTTTCTCCTCCCGTGAAGGAGTGTAAATGCATCCACATGGAGACGGAGGCACCAGGAGATGCCGATTGTGAGGATTCAATATTCCTTTGGAACACTTAATAATGGTATCCGTTCTCCGTAAAGCACCTTCTTCTGTTCTCTTTCTTCCGGGTTGTGGTACGGCCCAGGAGTTCTGCTACACAGAAAAGAATTCTGGACTCCTTGTACAGAACTCCCAAACACTCCATGCAGTCCTGATCAGGGCCAGATGCCCTCGCCAGTTGAGAACACGGATCTGTCATTTAGTTGGGCACTGTCTACTCTGGCTGGCAGCAGATGTTTTTCCCAGGAGGCAGACAGAGGTTTCATTTTATTCATTTCTATCCATGATCCCTGATTTGCCAGAGACGGCAGTGGACTATGAAAGCTGCACATACCTCAGTCCTGATTTTGCTGCAGAATACAAGTTTGTGAGTGTGTGTGTGTGAATCTTGGCAATTCAGGAATCATTGCCCAGCTAAATGTCAGTGGAAACAAGGTTCTACTATGCACACAAATCTGACTCTACAACTGCTGATTCTTCCTCCTGCTTTTTAGGAAACATCATGATTTGAGAAGACCTACCTCAGCAGAGAGGGCATCCCTCTTTTTTAAAAGGTCTGCCGCTGTTGTCCTTCCAGTTTTCGGAACAAACCAAGGGTCCTGGTACATGGGAAAAAATGGTTGGCCACTCCAGACATGGCACTCCCAACAGCCATACCCAGTCAACAACATGTCAAGGTCCCTTAACTGGGTGGGAACATGGATTTCTCATCCAATTCTGTATTGTCAGCTCCACTTCTGCAGCCATTCTTCCACACAGAAGGCTGACGGGGACCTTTCGTAAGCCAGAGGTCTAGAGATTCCCAGCACTGGCCCCAATCCCTTCGTGTGGCTGACCCTGTCCTATAGGATGACTTATCTGATTACATCCCAGAAGAGCCTTGTGCTCAGCTAATACTAACAGGCTAGTGGTCCCTTTCCCCAGAGATATTTGGCTGGCCTCAACAAGAGCTAGAGTCTTTTTGGCCCAGTAGTTTTAATCCCTGACATTTTGGTAGTAACTGTGTCTGGCATCGTCAGAGGTAGGGCACCTCCAGATGGGGATTTCTCTGTGGGAACAGTGAGAAAACATCAAAGACCAAACCTACCAGGCCATGGCTACAGAGCCTGGAAAACCCACAACACCCAGCGGACTCTGACTGTGAAAACCTTTGACAATTTCTCTAGTTTATTTCTACAGTATCTCTAACCAATTGCCAACAACTATTTGGGGCTGGAGGAAAACAATTCCTGGCCTTGGGGCATTTGTACATGGCTATTCATGCAAGTTGTGTCTCTGTATCAAAAGGAAATTCAGAAATATTACCACTGATTTGAATTCTTTAAGTTTTTCCTGAATTCGCTGGCCCCGCCTTCTTTTATCTTCAGCTGATGTAATCACCTTTGGGCGATTCTGAAAGATTATACATGGGATCAGTTACTCGAGTGTTCAGATCTCGTCGTTTATAGCAGTTGTAGAACTGTTTGGTTCTGTCCAAGAAAATCCTGAGAATGGGAAATTTCAGGGGACATTCTGAGACCTTGGTTCCTGGGCATCAGGAGGAAAAGGGCCTTCACAGACTCCAGAGTGTCTAGGGTGGGGTTGACCCACATGAGTGGCTCTGAGCCACTGGGTATGGGGAGAGAACTAAGTCTGCAGCAGTCAGTTCCTGAGAAATTGCAACAGGATGTCAGGATGTTCCCCTGAACGGTGAGAAATGCTCCAGGGCTGCATATTGACTGGGATGGAGGCCACTGTTGCATGATGCTTTGCATGGGCCAGGTGTGCCCCCAATATCTATTCATGTATGTTTACGTTTTAATGTCGTCGTCCACCTAAGTCTCCAGGCATTCTCTCCTTCATTCTGCATATCAATTAACTTCTAATTTCCTAAAGTCATATTAGGAAGCTCCAACTGCGTCAGAAATATTTGAAGTGGGGGCCGTCTTCATTTTAGGTTACGCAAGCTCAGATTCTTGGAGCAGTCCAGAGGGCTCGCTAGCTTCTTCATTTTCTTTGCTGAATGACGTGATTGCTGTATTGAACCTAATTACTGTATTCCTAAATTGCTTTTTAAAAATTGAATGAAACTTTTCTTGAATGACAATAAGTGTCTGGTTTTGGGCACACAAAGACTCTGAGGATCTTTAGGGATCGACTCTGAAAGCCCCCTGGCTAGTTTGGACGCTCTTGGAAGTTCAGCTCCCTCCTGAGGATGCTGCCTCCCTGTTGTGCTCCTCGTGTCTGGAATGGACAGGAACGCACACACGCAAGTGCTCTGGCACCCAGCATGCAGATCCTGCTTGGCCAAAGTCCCTGCTGAACTGTTGACTATGCTCAGCAGGATCACTCCTTTGTCCCAGGGTGTCTCTGAGGAGAAGATTCACCGGCCTCCTGGCCACCATCAGGAACGCCTCCCACTACTCGGAAATGCCTCAGACCATCTCGACAGGACCCCTCCTCCTGCTTTCCAGAGGCAATAAGAAGTCTGGAAGAAGTACCTGTTGACACCCGGTGGCACTTACTTTTTTCGCTCTGAAATTTGGAGGAGGTCCATAAATGACTCTGCAGCCTATGATTGGGCCCTGTTTGCAAGGACAACAACAACAACAAAAAGTTTTGGCAACTCCAAGCATAGATCTTCCAACACCACATTGAGTTTCTGCCTAGTCAGACCATGAAGGAATCTGCTATTGGGCCTCGTTGACTCTGCTGTTGGCAGCTGGACTCCAGAGCCCCAGGAAATGCTTTCCCAAGTCAGCATTCTGAGAGCCTTCAAGAGAAGCTCCAGGGACTGCCTTCTTGGGTGTGAAGCACATGCTTGTACCAGCTGAGTTCAAATGCAGCTCACCAAACATTTTCCTCTCTGGCTGAGTGAGTGGGAGGGAGCAGGAAGAGATCATATTTTGAATCTGGCCAGATCATTTATGGAACCAGAGAACTGGCCCAATGTGGAGAAAAGGTGCCTGCTAATACCTTTCTTGATGCCCCCCAAGTGGTTCAGAAAGGGAAGGGCTTTTGTCCAGCTAGCAAGACCTCTGATTGGCCATTCAAGAACTGATCAATGGCGTATATTTAAGAATGGCAACAGCTGCCAGCACAGCATAATCACCCTCACTGTGTGACTGCCGGTAAGCCATTCATTCATTCATTCATTCATTCATTCATTCATTCATTCATTCATTCATTCATTCATTCATTCATTCATTCATTCATTCATTCATATTTTCGACCGCAGCTCCCAGACCCCGCCGGCTTGTGGTGGTTTACAATAAAATTTTGAAACCCCACATAAAATATTCAGTACAATATAAAACAATACTGGTGGCAAAAAAGACCCAATCTATAAACCTCCCCCCACCCGTCCATCCCTAGCCTGTAATAGCACCCCCTAGGGGGAGCATCTTCTGGTGATGTCAGGCCTATGGGGCTCTGTCTCCCAGGCCCTGTGGAACTGTGATAGGGCCCTCAGCTCTTCCAGGTGCTCATTCCACCTGGTCGGGGCCAGGACTGAAAGAGCCCTGGCCCTGGTCAAGGCCAGACGTACCGACTGGAGACAACAACAGATTCAAACTCAGACAGCAAAGAGTCCTGCGGGGGGCGTAAGGAGACAAGTGGTCCCTCAGAAATGTGGCGTCCTGGCCACAGATGACCTTAAAGGTGAGAACCAAAACCTTAAACATGATCCAGAAGCTAACTGGCCACCTATGCAGCTGCCTCAGGACAGGCTGGATGTGGGTCCTCCAGAATGACCTCGTGAGGACCCTAGCAGCCGCATTTTGAACCAGTTGCAATTTCAGAGACAAGGGTAGACCCATGTAGAGCAAATTAGAGAAGTCTAATTTGGAAGTGACCATTGCGTGGATCACTGTGTCCAAGTGTTCTGCAGACAGTAGCTTCGCCTGACGCAGATGGTAAAACACCAATTGGGCTAATCTTGTGATCTGAGCCACCATAGATAGGGAGGCATCAAAGATCACTCTCGAATTCCTGGCTGTAGGTACAGCGGTAAGCTGTACCCCATCCAGGGAGGGAAGGAAGGCTTCCTGAACCTGCCCTCTTCTACCCAGTCACAGGGCCTCCATCTTGGAGGGGTTGAGTTTCAGGCATCTCTGCCTCAGCCAACCAGACTGCCTTTTTGTGCTGGCTCCTATGGCAGCCATTTTTGGCAGCCATGTTTTAGCTCCGCCAACCGTACTGCATCAGAGGGACCAGAGGACCTCCCGAGCTCAAAACGATTGGGCATTCCTGGTTTAGAGGGTTGGAGTGGGATCTAGTGGACCTTGATGGAACAATCCCCACACTATGGAGCTGGTATGCATCTTTCGTCCATTCTGTCTAACCCGGATCATAAACTCGAGAAGTGAAAACTACACACTCCACCTTGAGCTCTTCTGACATACAGCAGGACTTAAAAGTGCACCCAATGGGGTTGCCTCAAAGTACTTCTCTAATTTACTCTTCTACAGCACCATCTCCCATCCCTCCCTTTCCCCTTACCTCCGAGGGCTGAATCGTTTCCTCCTTCTCGGTCTCCTTGGGGAACAGATTCTGTGGAAAAGGAGATGAGTTTGATGTACGTTCTAAACTGCCCTGAGCTTAAGGGTAGGACAATATACAAATGCAATAAGCAAATACCTTGCACAAAGCCTCCTTCCTTTCTTCGTATTTCCATAAAGGTCTCTCCGGGAGCTCATGGTTGTTTTGGGCCACCTGTGCCGGGGTGAAATGTCAAAAGGCAAGCGAGAGAACATCCCTTGTCCAGAATCATAGAATTCACAGAGGCGGAAAGGATTTGGGAGGCTTTTGCTCTTCTCCATTGGACCCATCTTCAATTTTGATAAGGATGTTTTCCATCCTTCCACGCAAAGCATTGATGGTTATGTCAAAACATTGGGTGGGGGAGCTCTCCGACAACCTCCTCAAGAAGATCTCCCTCCAGGTCAGGGGTAGTCAAACTGCGGCCCTCCAGATGTCCATGGACTACAATTCCCATGAGCCCCTGCCAGCAAACGCTGGCAGGGGTTCATGGGAATTGTAGTCCATGGACATCTGGAGGGCCGCAGTTTGACTACCCCTGCTCCAGGTTAACAAAAGTCCCCTTGGGAGTCTGCAGGTCTTGACCTGGCTGTGAGTCCACCCAAGGTGCTCTCATCTCTTCCGCACTTTGGTAGCTACAGTCTCACCAAGGCCCGGTGGTCCTTGTCCCTCCACAGGAGCGACTGGCCTCGACCAGGGCCAGGGCCCAGTGAACTCCACTCCCAGCAGAGAGGAGGGCCCTGACAGCGCTGGGCCTGCAAGGCAGCCCTATTCCCTTCAGGCATACGTTTGAGGCCAGGATGTAACGATGAGCGTTCCCCACCCTAACCCACCCCGGGCACCCTATGCCAAATGTGATGAACAGCTTCCCGAGCCTGGTAACAGAGAGGATGGATCAATCAATCAATAAATGTATGCACCTCTATAAAGCCCCATGTGCTTTTATTGCCGCTTGCAGATGATTCTCCTGACTGTGATTCCTGGATTCCCCTGTCAGCAGAAGGACCTTGAGGACCTCGAACACCCCAATTCGTACTCACATCAAATCCTTTTTCATGTCTCATGTACTCACCGGCTCTTCAACAGAAATCTGCTCTTCAGGCCTTTGTTCTTCCGGACCTGTGGAAAAGTTAGACCATACTGAACATCCAGTCCGTCACCACTTAAGAAGTCCTGTAAGAAGCCAAAGTGAGCCTTGTGGTTGTCAGAATCTGCAAGCTCTGCGGTGTGCCAGATGGAGTAGAACATGAATGCTGTCCTCCAAGGGGCATCGGAGGAGACGTCTATTTAGAAAACTAAATAGGAACTTCTTGATGTTTTTCCAAATTATCTCCTCCTGTGTCCTGATTGGCTCAAGAGGGGACTTCCTGCTCTTTTGAGCGTACTTCCTCCCTGCTTGCCTCCAGAACAGCAGTTGAACAACTTCAGACCTCCCTGTTAATGAGGTCTATTATCTCCTCTTTCTATGCACAGTTGTTTCTCTTCATAATAAGGCCACTTTATTCCTTTAAGCAACCAGGGGCTGTGCTTCTCCTGCCTATTCCAACTCTATCAACAATAGTGATAAGCAAGATCGGACCCACTGAGCTTTGCCATCCACTATCTCTGTGGGGAACCCTGTATGACCCCCACTCCCCCACCCCCTGTCAAGATCTCGATGATTTGACTGGGCAAGAGGAAGACCCTCTAGATCACCACTGCAATGAAAAGAACATTCGTAGGACAGCCGAGGAAACTGGGATGGTCTGATGGGGGGATGGAGAGGGTTGTCATCAGTGGGTCCCAAGAGAGAGACTTCTTCTTCTTCTGGCTTCTTGGACCTGCTCACAGAAGAGCCCCATGGCTCCTCCACTCAACGGATGGTCCTTCTTCCTATAAATTCACACTTACTTACCCTGCACCTCTTCAGTTCTTTGTGATAGTGTGATCTTCACCACTTGTATGATAAAAAACATTATGGTAATGACGTCAAAAAGGCCAATCAACAGAAATTCCTGTTTGGATAGGAAACATGAAGAAGACGGAACTGTGACTCAAACCAAACCAAAGTCACCTGCGGGAAGTCCCTCTCTATTGCCTGGATCCCATCAGCCAGACATTCCTGGGAGCTCCTGACTGCCATTCCCTTCCTCAGATCAGGAAACAGATGCCTAAACTCCTCAGTTCCTCGCTGAACTCCACCATACCCCCTTTCACTACTCTCCTCTGCATGGAGACCTTGGATGGGAAGCCCCATATTCCAGTGGCTATAGCAGGCTATCTCAACCTTTTTACCTTTGAGAACCCACTGGGTCATTTTTAGGCTTCTAGAAACCCCATAAGTGGTGCAATCATGCAGAATACGGTTGGGAAGCAGAGCTGTGTCCATGCCCAACTAAGGCTTCTGCCTTTCCCACCCCTTCCAAGCCTATCACTGGCCATTTTGGGAGGCGGGGGGGGCAGGTCAACATGACCATATGTTGTCTTATCACCTGCCTTGTGCAGGGTTTTGGACTAGATGACCCTGGAGGCCCCTTCCAATTCTCTGATTCTGTGACCTCCGGAGAGCCACATTCTGACCATCCCTGGCCGAAATGCCTGGACGGTATTGCAGAAAATGCCACCCTGAATCTGCTCCGATTGGCTCTTGAGTCAGAGACCCAACAGTTTGAGGACCAGAAGAGATGGTGGCTCCTGGTGGGTGGGTAGCTGATGACTGGTGGCCAAGAGACAGTTGGGCTTGGGCTTGATTAGGTGGATCTGAATCACATCTTGCCACCCATCTCATGCTCTTCAGGCCCAGCTCAGGGCAGCAGCCCTCATGGCAGCAGACTTCTACCTTCCCCCTGCCCCAGATTCCTCCCTGAAGAGGGTCCCACACCCAACCCAAGGCCACCTCCTCCTGCCCAAACTCTCCAGTTCCCACCCATCCTCCATCTCCTTCCAGAAGAGCGTCCTTTCTTACATTTAAAATACATTCGGTACACAATATTTCATTTCCCTCTCCACCCATCTTCAGTTTTGCTCCTGAACTCTTCAGCTACAGAGAGCCAAATGAGCCCGAGGGCTGTTGGAAGCATCTTTTGCCTCCTCCGTTGCCACGGATGCCGGAACCCCGGGATAGTGACATCAGCAGAGGGGGTTCCGTGGGCACCGGCTGCTCAGGGAGGCTGATCTTGTGAACTGGGCAGGGAGGGGGCTGGAAAGTGGGGCAAGAAAGCAGGGGCTGAGCTGCCTTCCCTCGTGCCCATCCAAGGAATTTGTGCCTCTTAGAGCAGGGGTCTCCAGCCCTTGGGAGCCTGCAGGATGCTTGCGATTCCTGACCCAATCTGGTGGGTGCAGCCATAAAATGGAGAAAAAGCCAGACAGACACAGCCAATCACATCACCAGGGGCCTATCCGAAGTCTTGTTGGGCACAACGCCTACTTGGTCCTGCCCAATTTCTGGCAATGCATGATGGGTGGCAGGAAAGGTGGGGGCACCATGTTATAGACCATATGGACGACTTCCTTGGTGTCCTTCAGTTTGGGAAAGCATTCGGTGATATTTCAGCATTTAATCAATGGTTTGACTATTAATAAATCACAGGCATAAGCTTTCTAGAGGTACTACTTCAGCCTCCAGAAGCTAAGCCAGAAAGTAGCAGCTGCAGCAGGGCTGGAGCAGGAAACCTGGGCTGCCTCCGTCCTTCTGTCTTAAAGTCGCTCTTCAGGATTTTATTGACAAAGGAGTGTCAATGCCAGCTGAGATGTTCCTGGTTTTGATATACCTAGATATAATAAAACAGAAATGACACTGTGACAATATAACTTATTGGTAGATCGCAACCATGTACGTTTCCCCACATTTCATTTTTAGCATTCTAGCCCTTTTTATTGTAGAGTTATAATTGGAAAGCTGTGGCTGCACATTACTCCTTTCGAAAATGAAAGCTGGGATCTAACACAATCTAAAAGTTTTTGGAATCAACCCATTTATTCCTCTAAGGCAATGGTTCTCGGCCTTCCCAATGCCGCGACCCTTTAATACAGTTCCTCATGTGCCCCAGCCATAAAATTATGGATTCCACAGTTAGCCAAGTAATACTTGAAAATTTTAAATTTAAAAAAAGGAAAGTCATATTTAACTCTCTGGTCTTTCTGGTTCATATTCAACTCTCTGGCTGTTTTGACAAAGGATTATCATTGGCTGTATCTGGTTGTGACACAGATGTAACAGAACTGATTTTTGCTATATATTTCCTGTCATGTAAGAAGATCATAGTCTGACGAAGGGTGCTTGCACTGGAAAGCTCACGCCCTGAATAAATCTTTGTCGGTCTTAAAGGTGCTACTAGACTCTGATTTTATTATTCTCTGGTCTCAGGACAAGATGTTTGCCAGCTCAGCTTCTAATTGCAGGAATGTTTCACACTTGGGTAGAGAGATGGGGAAAGCGAAAATTTTTAAGTGACAGCCATTAGCCACTAACATAGACAGTTTTATTTCTCCTGTGTTTTTGTGAACTACAACTGAATTCGAGGGGACTGTTTGGCTGTTTTAGCAAAGAATTATTATATGGCTGTATTTGGATGTTGTGACACAGTTTGTTAATTTAACAGAATTAACTTTATATTCCCACTGTCATGATGGTCATGACAGTTCCACTGGACGGTGTGCAGCTCCCAGCGACTCACTCCGCCAGGAACCTGGGTGTGATCCTGGATGCTTCCTTTACAATGGAAGCCCAGGTCACAAAGGTAGCACGGCTGGCATTTTACCACCTCCGCCAAGCTAAAATACGAGCTCCCTACCTGGAACTAGAGCACCTAGCCACAGTGATCCATGCGATGGTCACCTCCAGACTGGACTTCTGTAACTCGCTCTACCCTTATCCTTGATGCGGAAACTACAACTGGTGCAGAATGCCTCTGCCAGGATTCTCACTAAGACATCATGGAGATCTCATATCCGGACGGTACTCCAAGATCTCGATTGGCTCCCAGTTCAATTCCGGATTAAGCTTAAGGTTTTGGTAATCACCTTTAAGGCCATATGTGGTCTGGGCCCAGTGTATCTGAGAGACCGCCTCCCTGCCTATACCCCCAGAAGAGCGCTACGCTCTGCCACCTCCAAATGGCTACGGATCCCTGGCCCTAAAGAGGCCTTTTCAGTGCTGGCCCCCACCTGGTGGAATGAGCTCCCTGAAGAGATCAGGGCCCTGCTGGAACTTCCACAATTCCGCAGGGCCTGCAAAAAGGAGCTCTTCCACCAGGCATTTGGTGGGGCCGATTGACCCATAACAGCTACTGGTCCCCCCCCCCCAGACTGAGAGATCAAACCTGCTGAGGGAGTGGCAAAGTTATTGTTGAAGTGCTGTTCTAATTGTTCTAGTTGGTGTGTTGTTGTTATTGTTATACTGTTATATTGAGAGTGTTCTGTGTAAATGTTCCAAAATGTTTTATGTAAACCGCCCAGAGCAGTAGGGAAGGGTGGTATAAAAATATAAATAAATAAATGAATAAATGAATAAATGGTCTGTTCTTAGTCTGACGAAGAGTGCTTGCACTCAGAAGCTCACACCTTGAATAAATCTTTGTAGGTCTTAAAGGTGCCACTGGACTCTGATTTGGTTTTGTTGTGCTGCTCAGACCAATACGGATATCTACTTGAATCTAATATCTCGAGAGCCGCACTTTGACCACCCCAGCTCTAGGGGATTTCTGTCTTTCTCCCAGAATTACAGGCTTCCCAATAAGAAAATGGCAGCATCAGAGGGTGGGCTCTATGACATCACATCCTGGCTGAGCTTCCTCCCCAGGCTACACCTGTTCCAAAACTCTCGAAATTTCCCAAGCCAGGGGTCTTCCGCACTCATTCAAAATAGCACAATGCTTACAAATTGAAATCCCTACTGTTTTGCTGTTATGCACAATGTCGTTGACAATCTGCAACACTCCTGAAACCGATCTGCAGAAAGAGCTTCGTTCAGGGAAATCCCAAAAAGTGGATTCACCACTCTTGCAACCAATTTGCAACACTAGCGGGAAAGTTCTGTGCGTTACCATTGTTGTGGTTTCTGCAAAGTCCCTCCCCCTAGGTCTCTGCTCTCACCTTCCAGCGAAGCGATTGCCATTTTTTTTTCTCGGAGTGAGAGGAGATCAACGCACCGGCGAGCCTTCGTTTACCCAGTGAGGCTTCCCTGGCTGCAGTCCCTCCCCAGAGCTGTTTTAAGTCACCAAGCACGAAGCAACACACAGCCCCGTTTGCTGGTTTATTTTCCCTTTATTTTTCACTGTATTTTCGGCCGAAAATTGCGCCCGTGCGGGGGGGGGGGTATTTTTTTTCACTTGGGGGGAGCGTGGCAACGATGAAACGGCAGCTCAAACACCACCTGCTAGCTAGATGGGTCTCTCCATTGTAACGAATCAATGCAGATTCGTTGCAACGTTTGTGTGTGTGTGTGTGTGTGTTTTTAAACCTTCCTTAAAGGGAAAGGGTTTTTTTTGGGAGCATGATAACGGCCGCCCATTGGCTGCTTGACGGCCAGGGGCGGGACAAAGCTTGGCAATCTTGCTTCCTGGGTAGCGATTTTTGCTGAGACCGGAAACCTGTGGGAAACGATAGAAACACGACTGGATTCCACTACAAAGCCAGGTATGCATAATGACGAATTCCACTATTTAAAATGGCGTTTTTTCGTTCCGTGACCAATTTGCTATATAGATCCTGGTGCGGAATGGCCCCCAGAGTTGGCAACCAGTACGTCCTACAGGAATAAAAGACAGGTAGAGAAAGGGGACTGGGAAAGGAAGGGGTCGAAAGAGAGAACCAAAATGAGAGAGAACCAGAGGTTAATGGGTGGACGTTTTCTTCCCCCCCCCCCCCCCATTGGCAGAAGGCCACTGTATACTCGGTATCAAATTCTGCTCGTCTGCAGATTTATGATACAAGCCAGTCAACGAGCAAAGGAATGAGGAGGGCTCCTGGGTGTCTGCTGCAGATTTATGGAAATAGGAGCATTTTGGGACCTCCTTTTGCAAGAAGCCAGGCTCCAGGGTTCAGCTACCCAGGCGTGATTCTGTACCTCTTTTGGGAGTCAAGTAAATGCCCTTCTGCTCTAAGCAAACAGAATACAAGATACATTGTGCCTTTGTGTCCTTTACAAGCATTCGTTACAACAACACACCCCCACCACCACCACCACACACACAAACACACACATTCTGACTAGTATAAAAAGACCCGGGAGATCTCCATTTCTTGTGTCTGATTAAACGAGCTTGAACTCTGGAAAATTCCTGTCCTGAAATTCTTCTTTGTCTCTAAAGACTTGAATCTGTCTGTTCAACTGCAGGCCAACACGGCTACCCTCTGAAAGCACATTATGACAATGTGCCAGTGTTATAACCCAACGTTTGTAACAGAGCGACTCCTGTCTCAACCCGTCTCCAGCAGGGTTACTCAGCGTAGGATTGTACCCTTAGAATGTCCAACACAAATGACTGCCAAATCCTTCCTGGCCACTGGTGGGACTTAGTGGGGGCTTACCCAGAGAGAAAGGCCCAGGCCTCATAGCTGGCATCATGCAGGAAATGATATAATCACGCCAGCAATGTCCTGGCGATGCTCTGGTATTTGAGCAAAACATTAGTGTGCAATGTGAGATGGTGACCATATTTCCTTCCTTCATTATGACTAGATTTAGGACAACATGTAACATTTTCACAGGAAGTATCAACTTTTTAAACAGTTTAAACAGTTTTGAGAATGGTTCTGGGTTCTGAAAGACCTGGAGACTTTTGAGGGTGGTGTCAGGAACAGGTGAGATTTGGGATGGGGCCAGACCTCAGTGGAGTACAATGCTATGGAATCCACCTTCCAAATGAGCCATTTTCTCCAGAGAAACTAATCTCTGTCACCTGGAGATGAGGTGTAATTCCAGAGGAACCCCAATTTGTGTAGTTTACATTAGCCAATGAATTAAGGAGACCTACCCTAAGAGCCTGTTGTGGCGCAGCGTGGTAAGGCAGCAGAAATGCAGTCTGAAAGGTCTGCTCATGAGACTGGGAGCTCAATCCCAGCAGCTGGCTCAAGTTTGACTCAGCCTTCCATCCTTCCAAGGTCGGTAAAATGAGTACCCAGCTTGCTGGGGGGTAAAAGGTAATGACCGGGGAAGGGAATAGCAAACCACCCCTTATTGAGTCTGCCATGAAAATGCTGGAAGGCGTCACCCCAATGGTCAGACATGACCCGGTGCTTGCACAGGGGATACCTTTACCTTTACCTTTTACCCCAAGCACTTTGGAGGGCTGGAAAGGTAAAAATATGACCCACTCTGAGAAGTTGAGGAGCATGGGTATTTCAGTCCACGTCCACGTGTCCTGGGTCAAGGCTCACACCTGACCAAGTAAGCTTTGATTCATGTCCGCTTAAACCCTGGAAAATTGTTCTTTAAGGTGCTACACAACTCTCATGTTGTTCTACTCCTTCAGACTAGCACAGTTATCCCCCTGCGTCTTCCCACATGGTAAAGGTTACCTCCCAGAATTCCCAGGCAGGTATGATTGGTGCAATCCCTTCGGACTCCTCGCTGCAGGGAACATGAGCTTTACTTCCTGTTCTGTTAGGGGTCCATTAGGAAGTGAGAGCAGCCTAAATAGCCCTGCCTGGCCATTCTTCTCAGAGCTTAGAAGCTAAGCAGAGTTGACCACTATTAGTGCTTGGATGGGAAGCCACCAAGGAAGGCCAGGGTTGCTATGCAGAGGAAGACATGCTCTGAAAGTTTGCTGACTGACCTTGGGTCAGTTGTATGTTCCCAGCTTACCCAACCTCGCAGGGTTGCTGTTACACAATGCAGGTAGGGTTGCCATCCTCCAGGTGATGGCTGGAGTCCTCCTAATGTTACAGTTGTTCTCTTGGTGATGGAGATCAGCTCATCTAGAGAATGTGGCCAATTTGGAAGGTGTTCGTAAGGGCATTTAACTGAATGAAGAAGAACGTATTTGTGTGCGTGGCTGTGTGTGTGTATTTGTGTGTGCGTGCCAACTGGAAAGTCACAGTCAAATTCTTGAGGGAAAAATCTTTTTAATGCCAAGGCAAAGGAAAAAAAAAGAAGATACAAAGTGAAACACTGAAGAAATAATTCAGGAGGCATCAAGGGAAGAGGAGGACAGCTCTGTGGGCCATGTGGGGGGTCTGGGGTTCGTGTGTGGGGCTGGAATGGGGGGCTGTCAGAAACTGCAGCAGACTCCGCATCCTCCGTTGAAGCAACACAATCTGCATTCCATGGAGCGCTTGGACCTCTGCAGCAAGCCCTGTAGTGGGAAGAGGAAAGCTTTGAACACCTCGGAGACTGCTGGTCCCAGATAAAGAGGTTCCACTTCCAACCTCATCCAAACACACGGAGTCACGTTTGGAAATTGGTGGGATGTAAAATATAATGAAGTCATGAACAATCCCCATTTTTACATCAGCAGGGTGGCTAGGTTTTTCTGGCTCAAATGCCAGCCTCCAGGTAGGACCTGGAGATCCCCCGGATATACAGCTCATCTCCAGGCTAGAGAGATGGTTTGGAGGGGATTTCATAGAGAACGGGGCTACCCTTGGTCATTCTTGCAGCACTCTAAACCAGGGGTAGTCAACCTGTGGTCCTCCAGATGTTCATGGACTACAATTCCCATGAGCCCTTGCCAGCAAATGCTGGCAAGGGCTCATGGGAATTGAAGTCCATGAACATCTGGAGGACCACAGGTTGACTACCCCTGGTCTAAACCTTGCAGTGCCCAGACCCTGCCAAGGACTACTTGATGCTACATCTCTGGCTATAGGGTGGCCATATTCCATCTTGGCAAACAGAAAACAAAAGGCCTGTGTAAAACCTGGCTACCTAACATAAAGATGCAGAACATATGATATGTTTTTTCAACAATGTTTTCAACTAAAGGTAAAAAGGTAAAGGTATCCCCTGTGCAAGCCCCGAGTCATGTCTGACCCTTGGGGTGACACCTCTAGCGTTTTCATGGCAGACTCAATACGGGGTGGTTTGCCAGTGCCTTCCCCAGTCATTACCGTTTACCCCCCAGCAAGCTGGGTACTCATTTTACCGACCTCGGAAGGATGGAAGGCTGAGTCAACCTTGAGCCGGCTGCTGGGATTGAACTCCCAGCCTCATGGGCAGAGCTTTCAGACTGCATGTGTGCTGCCTTACCACTCAGCGCCACAAGAGGCTCTTTTTTTCAACTAGAATATATTAAATATATTCTAATTGAAACATATTCTTGTTGAAAAAAAAACATTGTTGAAAAAGACATATTGCCTGTTCTGCATCATTAAATTAGGTTGCCAGGATTTACACGGAATGTTCAGATTCTGTTTGCTCGGTGCATGGTCCATTTTCCCTTTGTTGTTTGTTTGGTTATATTCCATCTCTATAACTATTCCCCCCCTTGCAGTTTTAGTGCCATCAAACAAAGTCTGACTGTCACAGGGCATGTAGAAATACATACCTGGCCCCTCTCTCTCTCTGTCACAGACACACACAGATTCCTGCCCCGTACACACACATATCCCCCTCTCTTTTCCTTCCTTCTCTCTTTCTTCCCTGACCTCTTCCTGGGTTCCTGCCCCCTCCGTCTCTGTCATACACACAGACACACTCACATGCACAGACACAGGGACACCCTCCCCCTCCCCCTCTCCCCCTCCTGCCACAAGACTGGGAGATGAATGAACATAGATTCTTCTTGTATCTATTTCTCTCAGGCCAATTCTGCACAGGCAGAAAAGGCTGGGACAGTGTCAGTATGGGCCCAGGGCTAAACCCCATATCTATATGATGTAGCCACCAGGCTGCTGTCCTCCTGGGCCTGGCACAGATTGGGCTCCAGAGACCCCAAGCTAAGGGAAAATAGGATCCTTTTGTGTTCCCTTTTGGTGCTGCAGGGGCCAATGGGGCCTGCTTTATGGCAGACCCTTCTGGATAGGAAGAGCCTGCCTCCTTCCCACCCACAGAAACCTGCAGGGGACAAAAAATGCCCTGTACAGCTTTGTGGTGCTTTATGGCGTAGCGGGATGGACCAGGACTTCTGTTTTAATTTTGCAGAAAGGTAAACCTTTGCTTCTTCTTTCAAAATAACACCCCCTCCACCCCCACCCCCTATGTAGCACAACATTTATGCCACCATTGTGTTTCCTGGATGGACACATATCAGCAATGCAACAGATCTGGTGCTAAAATGTGTCCCCCATAGGGACACAGTATCCTGCGGAGCATGCAGGTCCAAAGCAATGCACCAGTGACAGCCCAGAGTCGCTTTGCTGGTGTGGAATTGACCTCAGTACCACATTGCCCCCTTGCTTCCACAGGGGAATATTTCAACCCTAGGATGGATCTTACCTGCAGGCCAGTAGTCTCAGCCACGCCCTCTTCTGCATTGTAGGTTTCTGAGCTCACCAGGTCTTTGTTGACTTGTGTCTGCAAACAGAATGCAACACAGAGATCGGTTTTAGCTGCTCTAGGTACTGGATCCAGTACTCTTCAATTTTCCCCCCCAGTTATCTGGATGAGGGACTCCTCATCATATCAGCAGATGACACCAAATTGGGAGGAGTAGCGAACACCCCAGAAGATAGAGTTCAATGAGTTCTGAACATGCAGGAAAATTGGGCAAATGAGAACAAGATTCAAATCAATAAGAAGTGCCGAAGAAATTCTACATCTGGGTCACAAAAATGAGAAGCATGCATACTGGATGGGAGATATACTTCTGGGGAGCAGAATGTGTGTGAACAAGATCTTAGGGTACTTGTGGACTCTAAACAAAATATGAGCAGCCACTGTGATTTGGTGGTAAAGAATGCGCATGGAGTCTTGCACCACATCAACAGAGACATCACATCAAAATCACACAATGTCATAGTACCCGGAATCCTGTGTGCCGTTCTTAAGGCCTTACTTCAAAAAAGATGTGGTCAAAATGGAAAGGATTCAGAGGAGAATGACAAGGAGGATCCAGATTAGATGATCCAGAGGTTGAGAGGGGATGTGATTTCAATTAGAGGAGGGCAGGGAAAGGTTCCTGCTGGTAGCAGAGGATAGGACCCATTGTAATGGGTTTAAATTATGTGCAGGGAAATACCAGCTAGATATTGGGGGGGGGGGGATTTTCCAGCCAGAGTAGTTCATCACTGGAATCAGCCACTTAAGGAGGTGGTGATCTCCCCCTCCCGCGCAGGCTTCAGCGGTCTGAGGGACAGTGAACTGGCCCCCTGTTTAAAAAGTTTGAGGACTCCTGGCCTAGATGGTCTGTATGACCCCTTCTAACTCTATGGTTCTATGATTCTATCATTTTATGATTCTATATGTAAATTGCTGGTCTGTGCCCCAAGACTCCCTCCTGGTACTTTATATTAATTAATCTCAAACGGTGACCAGACTGCACTTCCTCATTCACAGTAACAAATACTGATTACAACCCCGTCTCCCTTTACAGGCCTAAATAATACTGATATCAGTAATACAATTAATTCTGTTAATAGTAATAACGTCTTGTGCTGTTGACCCCCATGCTCACTGATGAAGGGTAACTGACCTGTGTGAGGTAGGGTGACCAAAACAGAACAATGGGGAATAAGGGACAAAAAGTACAAAAAAAAATTGCACATGCTAATTATACTGTAGTTTAGATAGAAGCACAGCTCTCTGCAGCTTCAGTTCCATGAGCTATCCAAGTGCTAACCAGGGTTGCCAACTCTGGGTCCAGAAATACCTGGAGATTTGGGGGTGGAGTCTGGGAATTTGAGATTTATGGAAAGGAGGGATCTTGTAGGGTTTAATGCTATGCAGTCTACCTTCCAAAGCAGTCATTTTCCAGGGATAATGGAATCAATGTTTTAAATAAATAAATAATAAACCAGCAATGAATGTTCTGTAGAGATCATTTGTCTTGCCAGGAGATCGCCAGGATCTACCTTAGCCCCGATGCCGAACAGGGAGGAAATGACAAGGTCCAGATTTTCCCTTCCATATTTTAATTCAACCCCCCACCCCCCCCAAGCCTTGTTCGCTTGACCGGTCCTTCTTCCAACAGTAGGGAGCTCTGCACTGAAGCAGAAATAGAGACCTATCTATAATACAGAGGGGAGCAATGAGAATGATCTGGGACCGGGGGAACAAGCCCTATGAGGAAGGGGTGAGGGACATGGGAATGTTCAGCCTGAAGAAGAAGAGGTTGGCAGGGGACAAAGAATCATAAAATCTTAGAGTTGGAAGGGGCCATGAAGGCCACCTAATCCAACCCCCTGTTCAATGTCTGTTGTGGGGAGAGGAAAGGGAAGGTGACTGGAAGCCACTTTGAGACTCCTTCGGGTAGACAAAAGCAGCATATAAGAACCAACTCTTCTTCAGTAATATCAGGGCTCTCTCAGCCTCCCCTGCCTCACAGGATGTCTGTTGTGGGGAGAGGAAAGGGAAGGTGACTGGAAGCCGCTCTGAGACTCCTTTGGGTAGAGAAAAGCAGCATATAAGAACCAACTTCTTGTTCTTCTTCCCTCTTATCTCCCTCCCCCCCCCCCCCCGAGGCAGCCCATCCAAATGCAGAACTAGACTCATAGAATCCCAGAGTGGGAAGGGGCCATCCAGGTCATCTAGTCCCACCCCCTGTTCAATGCAGCATCAGCCTAAACATCCATGATCAGGATCTGTCCAGGTGCTGTTTGAAGACTGCCAGTGAGAGGAAACTCACCACCTCCTTAGGCAGCCCATCCCACTGCTGAAGTACTCGGACTGTGAAATTTTTTCCCTGATATCTAGCTGATATTATTCTAAGGTAAAGGTAAAGGTATCCCCTGTGCAAGCACCGAGTCATGTCTGACCCTTGGGGTGACGCCCTCTAGCGTTTTCATGGCAGACTCAATACGGGGTGGTTTTCCAGTGCCTTCCCCAGTCATTACCGTTTACCCCCCCAGCAAGCTGGGTACTCATTTTACCGACCTCGGAAGGATGGAAGGCTGAGTCGACCTTGAGCCGGCTGCTGGGATCGAACTCCCAACCTCATGGGCAGACAGCTCCAGACAGCATATCGCTGCCTTACCACTCTGCGCCACAAGAGGCTCATTATTCTACACATAGTTTAAACCAATTACTGCAAGACCTAACCTCTGCTGCCAAAAAGAACCTTTCCCTGACCTCCTCCAAGTGACAACGTTTCAAATACTTAAAGAGAGCACTCAGGTCCCCTCTCGACCTCCTCTTCTCCAGGCTGGACATTTCCAAGTCCCTCAGCCTTTCCTCATAGGGTTTGGTCCCCTGGACATGATTGCTGTCTTTAAGTATTTGTAACTTAGAGGGCCTGGAGTGGTGCCTACAGGCAACAGAAGACAGGACGCATTGGAATCAGTTTAAACCAGGGGGAGTCAACCTGTGGTCCTCCAGATGTCCATGGACTACAATTCCCATGAGCCCCTGCCAGCGTTTGCTGGCAGGGGCTCATGGGAATTGTAGTCCATGAACATCTGGAGGGCCACAGGTTGACTTCCCCTGGTTTAAACTACACAAACAGTTCAGCAGTGGGATGGGCTGCCTAGGGAGGTGGTGAGCTCCCCCTCACTGGCCATCTTCAAGCAGTGGCTGAACAGATACTTATATTTAGTCTGATCCTGCACTGAGCAGGAGGTTGGGCAAAATGAACGATGATACCTTCCAACTCTATAATTAATGAGATCTCCTGCCACTTCTTGGCAACCCTATCTGTAATTGCTAATTTCTTCTCACCGTAATTCTGAAGGCATGGAGGCTTTGGGTGGTCATGCTGAGAAGAACGAAGATCAGGCAGACAAGTTGCAGCTTCATGGTCCTTCCTGTAGTCGGCCTTGACTTGGGTTTTACGTCCCGTTTGGGATCTATCCTGTTCTCAGTTTTGCTCTGGGGAAGTTCTGTGATGTTCAAGTGAAAAAGACACGGACCTTTATAGGTCACAGAGCCCCTCCCTAGGGTGGAACTGGCCAATCTGCTGTGATCCAAGAAAAAAAAAAAACCAATTGGGAAAGATAACCCTTAAACAAACAGGTCAATTAGCTGATGGTGTTTGTTGGACTCATATTCTTCAAATATACACAGAAAAACTGTAGAGATTTCCCAATAGGTGTAGATTCCACTTCCTTAGTTACATTTGAATGTTTACTGTAATGTTCTTAGATATTAAAAACAAACCTGCAAGAAAAGAAAAGAAATCATTTGGAATAGAAATTTCCTAAGTTACTTAACAAGGTTGACTCAGCCTTCCATCCTTCCGAGGTCGGTAAAATGAGTACCCAGCTTGCTGGGGGGTAAACGGTAACGACTGGGGAAGGGAATGGCAAACCACCCCGTATTGAGTCTGCCATGAAAACGCTAGAGGGCGTCACCCCAAGGGTCAGACATGACTCGGTGCTTGCACAGGGGATACCTTTACCTTTACCTTTAAGTTACTTAATCTATCTATTTATATATTTTTTAAAATTTCTATACTGCCCTGCAAATCTTCTCCCAACTTTTTGAAACTGACTGGTTCTTGGGGTCCAAACATGCCTCTTGCACATAAGACCAATTACTGAAACTGCAGTAACTACTGAATATAATTAAAGCCCATTGTAGCTGATACAATGGACACTAGAAGGAGGGGGGAGGGGGAAATAGCACAGAGAGAGGGAGGTAGAAAGGAAGAGGGTGATTAATATATAGAGAGAGCTGGGTATTGGGAAGAGGAAGGGGAGGGGTGGTCCAGTGTGTAAGGGCATGAGGTTAAATATGTGTGTTGTGTGTTGTGTGGGAGGTTGTGGTGGCGTGGTGGCAAATGAGAGCATGGGTGTGGAGAGATGGGTGTCAAGAACCTGTGGTGTGGAATGTTCGTTCAGTGTGGGAGAGGACCAACCTTTGAGAATTGTGGCATAGTGGTTACAGATGAGCTTTCCAGAGCCATGTCCTCAGATATGTGAAGGGAAAATCAGACTGGAGACTCTTCTTAGGAGGAGATTACATGGCAACAAATTCCACCCAGTTCTGCGTTCAACCTCATTCCCCTTCTTGTGTGAATTAGCCTACAGACACCGAAATGACCCCCCTGCCCTAATATACATGGGGCCGTCACAGTACACAGGTGTCCAACCTGCTCCTTCTGTCTCCATTTTTTTTACTGTTGATATAATGTTATATTGCAAACTTAAATGGACTCCGGGGAATGGTAGAGGACAGGAAGGCCTGGAGGATCATTGTCCATGGGGTCGCGATGCGTTGGACATGACTTCACCCCTAAAAACAACAACGTTATGTGCCCACATGTTTCTTTCACTGTTGCCCTTTAGAAGAAGAGCGGGATTATTGTAACCTGCTGTTTACTACCAAAAGGAATCTCAAAGCAGTTTACAAACACGTTTTCCCTTCATCTCCCCATAATAGACAACTTGTGAGGGATGTGGGGCTGTGAGAGGTCTGAGAGAACTGGAAATGGGCCACGGTGACCCAGCAGGCCTCAGGTGTCTCAAAGCAGTTTAAAATTGCCTTCTCTCCCCATAACAGACACCCTGTGAGTGAGGTGGAGCTGAGAGAGCTCTGGGAGAACTGGGAATGGCCTAGTCATCCAGCAGGCTTCAGGTGTCTCAAAGCAGTTTAAAATTGCCTTCCCTTCCTCTCCCCAGAGCAGACTCCCATTGAGGGAGGTGGGGTAGAGAGAGCTCTGAGAGAACTGGGAGTGGACCGCAGTCACCCAGCAGGCCTCAGGTGTCTCTAAGCAGTTTATAATTGCCTTCCTGTTATGGGAACAAGTTCTTTCAGAGTCTGAATCAGGGCTTCTTGGACTGAATATTCTAGTAGCCTATCCCAGAGGTCTCCAACCCCCAGTCCGCAGCCTGGTACCGGGCCGTTAAGGCCATGGTACCGGGCCGCCAGTGGCCGCGCCTACCTTCCCCTCCCCCCGCAGCGAAAGGGGGGGAAGAGGCAGGCGCGGCTGCTGGCACGCCAGCAACGCAAACGCGCACATGCGGAGCCACTGCGCATGCGTGTTTGTGCCACCTGCTGGCGAAAACACGCAAGTGCGGCTGTTCTGCGCATGCGTGTTAGCGCCATCTAGTGGCGAAAACGCACATGTGCGGCAACTGTGCATGCGCGTTTACATGCAGCTGCTGTGGCCGGGCTGCCGACTCTCTCCCACCCTCGGAGGCGGTCCCCGACTACAAGAAGGTTGGGGACCGCTAGCCTAACCTATTAAAAAAAAAGATTTTTCATCCAAGCTGGGGGGCATGATGTGTTTCTCACAATTCAAAACCTAGATGTATTGGGGGCAGGGCTGTTCCTGGATTTTCCTCCTGTTTTGGAAGGAAAATATGTCTTTGAGTCCAGATCACTAGCTTTGGTCCAGATCCCTGATAAGGGTCCAATTCTTAGATGAGCCGGTGTCAGATTCTGGGAGGGCAGGTTTCCCTGCTGCTCCATTAGAAAACAAAACACTTTAATGATGAAGAGTGTGACACCTTTTCATTGGAGCCAAGCAAACGTCTGGATGCAGCTAGCCAGTTTCAGAGTTCCACATAATTATTCATCATGTTGGATGTCCAACAGACTCACATTGGGGAGCGGAAACGATGTCTCAGGCCACGGAAGAACAGGTCACTTTAAAGCAGTCATCGTTGGGTCAGTTAGAGGGACATAAACAGAAACAGCACGAAAAGCTACTTAATTCTGAAAAAGAAACCCAGCTTTCCTTTAAAGCTGGGAATAAATCTCTGCCAGAAGATACGTATTCCACACCTTTTCAAATACACCTTGAATGCCACTTGAAATCTGTGTTGTGTCTGGTGCTCTCTAATCTGACTAAATCCCACAACACTGCCTGCTCTTGTTCCACTCTGGTATTTCTTGCTTGAATCACTGAGATCCAGTCTTCCAGGAAAGACTCTGCATCACTAGAAACACAGGGCAGGAAGGGTGCCCCAAGGGCCATCTAGTCCAACTCCCTTCCCAAAGCAGGAAACCCAATCCACAGTTACTTCCCCTCTCTCCCATGCTCCCTCTGGCCCCTCCTCTCTGGCCAGGGGCATCCAGACTGGATCCTTCAGGCACTCCAGCTACAGAGATTCTGCAGAGTGAGCTGCCCTCAGAAAGACCATCTAATCTTCCCCCCTCACTGTGAGCCTGCTTGGTGTAGTGGTCAGGAGTGCTAATCAGGCTCGATTCCCCAGTCAGCCACTTGCAGCCAGCTCTCCACAGCACTGATACAGCTATTCTGACCGAGCAGTGATATCAGGGCTCTCTCAGCCTCACCTCCCTCACAGGGTGTCTGTGGCGGGGAGAGGAAAGGGAAGGTGACTGGAAGCCACTTTGAGCCTCCTTTGGGGAGAGAAAAGCAGCATAAAGAGCCAATTCTCTTCTTCAGTAATCTCAGGGATCTCTCAGCCTCACCCACCTCACAGGGTGTCTGTTGTGGGGAGAGGAAAGGGAAGGTGACTGTAAGCCGCTTTGAGACTCCTTCAGGTAGAGAAAAGCGGCATATAAGAACCAACTCTTCTTCTTCTAATAGGTAAACCTTATGCAAAACAATCAGAGCACCACCATGGGTCTTACAGGAAAAAATACCTCTTGTTTTGCAACCATGGGCATTCACATTAGGATACTATTGGGGCTTACTGGCAAAAATCCCCTCCCTCTGGTCCCGCTTCTATGAGTTCGGAGACAGGCATTCCCCTTCCAGGCAGCAAGTGAGGCTTCCCGGAGTTAACATGTGGTCACTGCCGAGAACCACTCGGTGGAGGTGTTTGCTCAGAGTCCAGGGCACACAGTCTGTTTGGCGTTCCTCCACTTGGTCCCACATCTTCAATGGCATTTGGCCAACCGACCAGGCTCTTCCTGGTTGCCTAAATGGGACCGGGCAAAAAAAGCCCCTTCCATGCACTCTGCCAAACCATTATTTACTTAAAATATGCATTACATAGCTTTGTTCAAGTTGGCTTGCTAAAATGATGGCTTGCATTGTGCACAACTGACCACAGGCATGGAAAATCACCTGGCAACCAGGGTTCCCGAGTCTCAGGGGTGTGTGTGAGGGGCCGCCTATTAACCCAGGAAGCCCCCTCAGCAGCAACCTGGAGCTACTCAGAAGGGTCTTGCACTGCCCCTTGCCCATCTCAAGGGGACAGGAGTTCTATTCTGCTCTGGCTGTGAACGGCTCTGCTCTTGGGGGGGGGGGGAGATAAGAGGAAAGAAGAAGAAGAAGTTGGTTCTTATATGCTGCTTTTCTCTTCCCGAAGGAGTCTCAAAATGGCTTACAGTCACCTTCTCCTTTCCTCTCCTCACAACAGACACCCTGTGAGGGAGGTGAGGCTGAGAGAGCCCTGATATTACTGAAGAGGATGAGTTGGTTCTTATATGCTGCTTTTGTCTACCCGAAGGAGTCTCAAAGCGGCTTCCAGTCACCTTCCCTTTCCTCTCCCCACAACAGACACCCTGTGAGGGACGTGAGGCAGAGAGAGCCCTGAGATTACTGAAGAAGAAGAAGAGTTGGTTCTTATATGCCATTTTTCTCTTCCCGAAGGAGTCTCAAAGCGGCTTACAGTCGCCTTCTCCTTTCCTCTCCCCACAACAGACACCCTGTGAGGTGGGTGAGGCTGAGAGAGCCCTGATATCACTGCTCGGTCAGAACAGCTTTCTCAGTGCTGTGGAGAGCCCAAGGTCACCCAGCTGGCTGCATGTGAAGGAGGAGCGGGGAATCAAGCCTGGCTTGCAAGATTAGAAGTCTGCACTCCTAACCACTACCCCAAGCTGGCTCACCGTGAGGGGAAAAGTTCAGATGGTCCGCAGCCACTGGAGCTGACTAGCAAACAGTCATTTATTTAAAACAGTGGTTCGAAAACTGTTTCAGGCTGCCGCTTCCTCAGCACCCACGATACACTCCTAGCGCCTCCCACACCCACACATATAAAAAGGCACCTCTTTTCAGGGGTTAGCTCCGCTGCAAATTCAAAATGCACTGTATTGCCGACAGTTCTCTTTTGCACAGGCTGTGAACCCCTCTGCCCAGTGCATGCTGGCGGAGACGAATTAGAGAAAACAGTGAGGGGGCAAAGATTAAATGGTCCCCAGCCACTAGAGCTACCTAATGAGCAATTATTTACTTTAAATATGTATTAGCTTGCCTTGTTCATGCTGGCATGCCAAAATGATGAAATACATTTTTTAAAACGTGAAGCCAAAATTGAAAATTGGCTCCCTGCCTGCAGTGGGGGCATGGGATGCAAGAGGAATGTACCATTGACGGAGCACTTCTAATCCAAATGCCCCCCAACAGTGCGAAATGCATGGAGGTAAAACAAGAACAACCAAGTCGGGCGCCAACGAGGTGTCACGGTTAAAGAGTGGTGAACTCCAACTTGGAGAACCGGGTTTGGTCTCCCGGTCCTCCACATGCAGCCAGCTAGGTGACTGTGAGATAGTCTCAGTTCTTTTAGGGCTCATCTCACAGAGCACTTCTGCTAGGGCTCTCTCAGCCCTACCTACCCTCACAGGGAGTCTGTTGTGGGGAGAGGAACGGGAGGGTGTTTGTTAGCTGCTCTGGGACTCCTTTGAGTAGTGAAAAGCAGGGCACAAAAGGAACAACACTTCTTCTGCAATATTTAATGGCCTGCTGTCTACCAAGAACACTGCCCACAGCTGCTGCCACCAGATTCATCGCCTGAATCCAGTGGCCTTCCCCGCCTAACGTGTTTCACTGCCCTTCAATGGTGGCACCTCTACCCTCTCCTTTGCTCAGAGGGCTCGCTGGGCCTGATGCTGCCAAGGTCCAGGGCAGAGTGCGTGGAAGGGATGGGTTTTTGCCTGGCCCCATTTAGGCAACCAGGAAGAGCCAGGTCGGTTTGCCAAATCCTATTGAGGATGCAGGGCCAAGTGGAGGAACGCCAAACAGACTGTGTGCCCTGGACTCTGAGCAAACACCTCCACCGAGTGGTTCTCGGCAGTGACCACACGTTAACTCCGGGGAGCCTCACCCGCTGCCTGGAAGGGGAATGCCTGTCTCCGAACTCATTGAAGTGGGGCCAGAGGGAGGGGATTTTTGCCAGTAAGTCCCAATGGCATCACAGTATGAATGCCCATGGTTGCAAAACATGAGTGTTTTTTTCCCCCCATAAGACCCAATGAAAATGCCCATGGTTACAAAACATGTCCTTGCATGCCACAGTGCAAATGGTAAGGAGCAACCAGTTTTAGCCCACAGGAGCCCCCTCCCCAGTTCGGTTCTCAGTGCTGCAGGGTTTAGGGGCATTGCTGACCAGAATCTATAGCAGAGAGGAGGCCAAATGTCTCCCTCCCCTGCAGTGCAGCATCGCCCTGACCTGGGTGGGCCAGACTATTCAGATCATGGAAACTAAGCAGATACGGCCTGGGTAGAAGAAAAGTAATCTTCTATCTTTTTTTGCTTGCAAGCAGGAGTAGTCAAATCTCCCATTCCTTCTGTTCTCTCTAAATCCTGGATCCTCCTTTTTTGACCCATCTCTTGCAGGCTTATAGGGTAATTAGCACGGCTCAGCGGTATACAGTAAACAATCCACAAGACCAGGATAAACTTTCAATCTTTTCCAATAAAGTTTAAAAGATGAGAAATTAGTACCAGTAATCCTTCTCAGTGTGCTTACCCGAGTTGCACATTTAGCAGATAAGAGAATTCAGTTGTAGGCAGTCCGCTTTAAAAATCCTCCTTAATCAGCAGAGATAACCGTTCCAAGGACATGTGAGAAGGAATTCCAGTTGTTATTAATAAATAAAAGAACTTGAAACAACTTAATTAGCTGTTGAGAGATTAAAAGAGGAAGTTTAAGACTCCCAGCTCGCAGTGTCAGAATCTCGCTGCCGCCATCTTGTCCTCCGCAGTCAGAAAGAGCTGGAATGGACACCCCCAAGGAAGTCCAGGGTTGTTACACAGAGGCAAGCAAACTAAGTCGGAGATGCCTGCTCGACTTCATGTGAAGCCATCTAATCATACGACAGGCCAGGCACGTGTTAGCAGGGCAGGCCCTGGTTTAGTAGTTTCATCGACAAGGAGCTTGCGGGTTCAGTTCCCAGTGTAGCAGGGGTTAGAGGGCATAGGAGGTGTTAGCCAAGTACAGCTACAAGTGCCTTTCCTGATCCCAGAAGGGGCTCATCTGCACACAATAGAGAATGCACTTTCAATGCACTTTAAAAGTAGATTTTCCTGTTCTGCACAGGAAAATCCAGCTGCCAAAGCACATTGAAAGTACATTATCCGATGTGTGCAGAATGGGTCACAGTGATTCATGTGACAGTCGTTTCCGGAGTAGAATTCTGTAATTCGCAATACATGGGCCTTCCCTTGTCCTTGACCCGGAAACTGCAGCTGGTGCAAGATGCACCTGCTAGGGTCCTCACCAGAACACCATGAACAGCCCATATTCAGCCTGCACTGAGGCATCAGTACTGGTTGCCAGTTGCATTCTGGATCAAGTTCAATGTTCTGGTATTGGCCTTTAAGGCCCAGCGTACCTTAGGGACCGTTTAACTCCCTCTTCCCCTTGCAGGGCCTTAGACTTTGCAAGTACTAACATTTTGGCGATCCCCAGCCTGGCCGTGACCAGGACCAGGGCCTTCTTGGTCTTGGTCCCTCTCTGGTGGAATACACTCCTAGAAGAGCTATGCGCCCTGTTAGAGCTAATGCAGTTTCGCAGGACCTGTAAGACAGAACTGACTAACCAACAGAGCGCTGAGAACAAGTGGTGGGAATATACCGAAGAACTGTACACATCCAGAATGGAAGCTCGCTCTCTTCAAAACAGAAACTGGACTTGAACCATCCATTCTTGAGGAGAAAGTGGAGTGAGCCTTGAGTCAATTGCCAAACAACAAGGCCAAAGGCATTATCTATCTATCTATCTATCTATCTATCTGTCTGTCTGTCTGTCTGTCTGTCTGTCTGTCTGTCTGTCTGTCTGTCTGTCTATCTATCTATCTATCTATCTATCCATCCATCCATCCATCCATCCATCCATCCATCCATCCATCCATCCATCCATCCATCCATCCATCCATCCATCCAGGGGGCACAATTGAGGGCCTAATGGGAAAGCTCACCATCTGTTGCACATAGAGCAGGGGGGGACACACCAAACTCTGGCTCTCCGGATGCCCATGGACTACAATTAAAATTAATATCATACCTGTGGAAATGCTGAGATGTGTACCAAACAAAACCATTACATCTTTGTGCCAGAAAAATCTGGGAAACTAATAACTGGCTGGAGGAGTAGAAATGATCTGTGTTCATCCCACTACCAAAAAAAAGGGTGACTCAAAAAACCAGGGGTAGTCAAACTGCGGCCCTCCAGATGTCCTTGGACTACAATTCCCAGGAGCCCCCTGCCAGCATTCGCTGTCCATGGACATCTGGAGGGCCGCAGTTTTGATTACCCCTGCAAAAAACTATTCCAGCTACTGTACAATAGCCCTCCTTTCAGATGCTAGTAAGATTAGGCTCAAAATCATGCAACAATGCATAGCAATAATCATCGAAACAGCATTAACAGATGTTCCAGTGGGTTTTTGACAGGGGTGTGGCCCTTGTGATCACACAGCAATCCTGTGCTGGATTTTGGAAAAGTCACGCGACTATCAAAAGGATGTCTACGCCTGCTTTATTCACTACGACAAAGCTTTCGATTGTGTGGATCACAACACATTGTCGGAAGCAGCGCAAAAATTGGGGCTGCCGGTGCACTTGATCAAACGGATGGAGTCCACGCAAATCAAGAAGCCACTTTACGTGCAACATTTCGTGACGCTGACTGGTTGAAATAAGAGAAAGGAGTATGCCAAGGTGGTGTTCTTTCCCCCTTCCTGTTTAACTTGTACATTGAGATCATTATCAAAGAAACACGTGGTCTGGGCCCAGCATACCTAAGAGACCGTCTCTCCGCCAATACCCCCAAAAGAGCATTATGCTCTGCCACTGCCAACTGGCTAGTGATCCCTGGCCCCAAAGAAGCACGGAAGTCCTCAACAAGGGCCAGAGATTTTTCTGTCCTGGCCCCCACCTGGTGGAACAAGCTCCCTGAAGAGATCAGGGCCCTGTTCAAATTCTCAAAATTCTTCAGGGCCTGCAAAAGGGAGCTCCTCCACCAGGCATTTGCCTGAGACTGACAACAGCCCCCCCCCCCCAGACATCCCGTCCATGGCCTGAACCAGTCTGTCCTCTCTAAGGGTCTTAGTTAAGTTCCTGTTCCTGTTATATTGTTGTTTAAGATAACTGGAATTGTGTTATTTAGATTAATGTTGTTGTTGTATTGGTTTATGTTATATATTAATTTGTTCCACAGGGGTCTAGTGGGTAAAGAATGGGATTAGTATGCATGAGACCCAGGTTCAAATCCCTACTTGGGGTGAAACTCACTCGGGCCGGTCAGCCTTTCTCTTGCATCGCTTTCTATTGAAGATAGGTTGAGGGACTTGGGAATGTTCAGCCTGGAGAAAAGGAGGTTGAGAGGGGACATGATAGCCCTCTTTAAGTATTTGAAAGGTTGTCACTTGGAGGAGGGCAGGATGCTGTTTCTGCTGGCTGCAGAGGAGAGGACACGCAGTAATGGGTTTAAACTTCAAGTACAACGATATAGGCTAGATGTCAGGAAAAATATTTTCACAGTCAGAGTAGTTCAGCAGTGGAATAGGCTGCCGAAGGAGGTGGTGAGCTCTCCCTCACTGGCAGTCTTCAAGCAAAGGTTGGATACACACATTTCTTGGATGCTTTAGAATGCTTAGGGCTAATCCTGCGTTGAGCAGGGGGTTGGACTAGATGGCCTGTATGGCCCCTTCCAACTCTATGATTCTATGATTCTACTATACAGGTGTGCTGTTTGGTTCACCATAAACCTGTATGCTTATTTTCATATTTCAGTAATTCAGGATCCAGTAGTTACTGCAATTTCAGTAATTGGTCATAGGTGCAAGAGGCTTGCTTGGACCCCAAGAACCAGCCAGTTGCAGAAAGTTGGGAGGAGATTTGCAGAACTTGGGAAATTTCTACTCCAAATGATTTATTTTCATTTCTATTCCTGTAGGTTTGTTTCTTAATATCTCAGAAAATTACAGTAAATATTCTAAAATGACTAAGGAACCGGAATTCACACCTATTGGGAAATCTCTCCTGCTTTTCCTGTGTATATTTGAAGAATATGAGTCCAGCAAATGCCATCAGCGTATTGACCTGTTTGTTCAAGGGTTATCTTTCCCAAATGTGTTATTTTCTTGGATCACGGCAGATTGGCCAGTTCCACCCTAGGGAGGGGCTCTCTGACCTATAAAGGTCTGCGTCTTGTTCACTTGAGCATCACAGAACTTCACCAGAGCAAAACTGAGAACAGGATAGATCCCAAACAGGACGTAAAACCCAAGTCAAGGCCGACTACAGAAAGGACCATGAAGCTGCAAATTGTCTGCCTGATCTTGGTTCTTCTCAGCATGACCACCCAAAGCCTCCATGCCTTCAGAATTGAGGTAAGAAGAATTTAGCAATAACAGAGGTGGAAAGAGATCTCATAGAACCATAGAGTTGGATGGGGCCATCCTGGCCATCTCATCCCACCCCCTGCTCAGTGCAGGATCAGCCTCAAGCATCCAGGATAAGTATCTGTCCAGCTGCTGCTTGAAGACTTCCAGTGATATCTAATATCATTTAAGATAATAACAAAATGTATTCTTATAACAGATCATACTCTCATATGTATTAACAATCACTTGGCTAAGAAAAATGGTAAAAACTTCTAGATTAGGAATAATATGTGATGGGAACTGAATATCTAGGTTAAAAGAGATGGCAAACCATATCAGCTGGTCGCTTTTTTTCTTCTCAATTTCTCTGTAAATGCTTTATATAATAATAAATAATAAAATTATATATAAAAAAAGACTTCCAGTGAGGAGGAGCTCACCACCTCCTTTGGCAGCGATCCCACTGCTGAACTAGACTCATAGAATCCTAGAGTGGGAAGGGGCCATCCAGGCCATCTCGTCCAACCCTCTGCTCAATGCAGGATCAGCCTCAAGCACCCAAGATAAATAACTGTCCAGCCAGTGAGGGGGAGCTCACCATCTCCTTCAGTGAGCTCCACTTCGGAACTACACTGTGAATTCCTCCCCCCCCCCCCGATATCAAGCCAATGTTATTGACGTGGAAGACATCTTCTGGTGCAATCGGTGAAACGGAAACACTCACGGACGTGACATCCATAAGTCCCACCCCCTTGAGTGTGACAGAAGATGGAGGCAGACAGCAGTGTAGGCATCACCCGGGTAGGCTGGCCCAGCCATGGCAACGCTGCCCGCTGAGGGCGGAGCATCCATGGTAGCACAGGCCAGCCCAGTCAGGGACGCAACACTTGTGAAGGAAGTTTTTTTTTTTTTTCTGCACGTAGTTTCAACCGATTCCTGTTGGCCCCATTCTCTTCTGCCAAGAGGAGCCACTCCCTGCCCTCCTTGGAATGACGGCCTCTCAATCATGTCCCCTCTCAACCTCCTCTTCTTCCGGAGGAACATTTCCAAGTCCCTCAGCCTGCCCTCCAGTTTCAGAAAAATCTATACTGCGTTGCCATTTGGTTTATTGAAATTTATCCCCCCCCCAAAAAAAAATTGTCCCTTGGCTAAAAAAGATCTCTGTGTTTCTTTCTGTTTGCAGGCACAAGTCAACAAAGACCTTGTGACCTCGGAAACGCACAACGCAGAAGAGGCCGTAGCTGAGACTTCTGGCTTGCAGGTAAGATTGATCCTGAGGCTGGGTTGAAATACTGCACTTTGGATACAAGGGGGCGACGTTGCACTGAGAGAAATAGATAGGGGGAAGAATCCATGTTCATTGGGTTTCCAGTCTTGCTGAGGACGGATATTCTCCCAGGTTTTTAAAATTTGTTTGATAGTACTAAAACTGCAAAGGGTAGAATGGGTATATCTTCTCCTGCCTATCAGCCTTTCTTTAGCCTTTGTACATGTTTAGAGGCTCTAAGAAGCAAAGAGCGTCAAAACCAAAAATTGGCGACCCAGCATAGGTCAGGTTAGTTTTTCCAGATGGTATATGGCCTCCTGACCCCCATTGACTGTAAGCCTTAGCAGGCTCCATTCTCTGTCAGGTTTAGAGGACTGCATTATTGACCAAGGCTGGCCTCGTTCCCTACGGAGTCCCCTTCAAACCAGCCATTTTCTCCAGGGGTGCTGATCTCTGCAGTCTGGAGATGAATTCTAATTCTGAGGGACTTCCAGGTCCCAACTGGAGGCTGGCATCCCTGTTTGGGCCAGAAAATAGCTACCCCCCTTGCTGAGGTAGAAATATTGCCTGTTAATGATTTCATTACATTGCAAGCCCCCCGCCCTGTTTACTAATGTTAAAGGTAAAGGTAAAGGTATCCCCTGTGCAAGCACCAAGTCATGTCTGACCCTTGGGGTGACGCCCTCTAGCGTTTTCATGGCAGACTCAATACGGGGTGGTTTGCCAGTGCCTTCCCCAGTCATTACCGTTTACCCCCCAGCAAGCTGGGTACTCATTTTACCGACCTCGGAAGGATGGAAGGCTGAGTCAACCTTGAGCCAGCTGCTGGGATTGAACTCCCAGCCTCATGGGCAAAGCTTTCAGACAGCTGCCTTAGCACTCTGCGCCACAAGAGGCTCTTAGATGTTACTCCTAATGTTCCTAATGTTACTCTGTGTAATTGGATGAGGTTGGGCCCTCTTTATCTGGGACAAGGTGGCTCCAGGGTGTTCAGAACTTTCCTCTTCCCACTACAGGCCTTGCTACAGAGGTCCAAGCGCTCCATCAGCTCCTCCATGGACTGCGAGTTCTGCTGCGGCTGCTGCGGCATGAACGGATGTGGTTTCTGCTGCCGTTTCTGACAGCTCCCAGCCCTACACGTGAAACCCCAGCCTCCCCACACGGCCCTCCAAGCTGCTCCCCTCTTCCCTCGATGCCTCCTGCTTAATTTCTTCAGTGTTTCACTTTGTATCTTCTTTTTTTTCTCTTCCTTGGAATTAAAAACATGTTGACCTCATGACTTTGACGGTGACTTTCCAGTTCGCGTGCACACAAACCCACAAATAGGTTCTCCTTCATTCAAGCTAGGGTGGCCAGCTAGCCCCCTTGCTGAGGTAAAGTAGTGACTGTTCATGATTTCATCACATTTTACGGTCCCCCAGTTTCCAAATGATTGGTTGGGCCCTCTTTATCTGGGAACAAGGAGGCTCTGGGATGTTCAGAGGCTCTTCACACTACAGGCCTTGCTATAGAGGTCCAAGCCCTCCACCAGCTCCCCCCATGGACTGTGAGTTGTCCTGTAGCTGCTACGACATGAATGGTTGTGGTTTCTGCTGCCGTTTCTGACAGCTCCCCGTTCCAACCCTACAGCAAACCCCAGACTCCCCATTCTGCCCCCAAAATTGTTCTTTTCTCCCCTGGATGCCACCCGGTTTATTTCTTGTGTTTAATATGTATCTTCTCTTTTTCTGTTCCTTGGAATTAAAAAAAAATTGACCTCATGACTTTGACTGTGACTGTCCAATTTACTTTGGAGGTGCCAGCGGCTGGTCCCAGCTCCGCTGCTTTTTTTCGTGGTGGGGAGCAGCTGTTCCTGCCTCTTCCCTTCTTTCATATGTTGCATGTACAATAACACTAGTTAGATGTAAGGCGCTTGCAAAATGTTGGAAATTTGGTCCACTGAAATTTGGTCCCCCGCTTGGACTCAAATCTTGCTTTCATCGCTGACCGACCTCCCCCCTCCCTCCCTCCCTCCCTCCCTCCCACCCTCCCTTGGAAAAAGTGTCCAAGCACTCTCCTTTTCCCTATGTTGTGGGTCTCATTCCCCACCCACCCTCCTTCTCTGGGGCAATGCGAATAAAAAGGTAGCTTAGGGGAAATGATGCCTGTTTGTAACTTTGTTTTAAGTGTGCCACTTCAGGAAAGCATTGATCTCCTCTCCCCTTCTCCTCCTAGTGCATGTAACTTTTTTTTTTAAAGCCCAGTCATTACTATAGGTTGCTCCTATGTTGCAAAACAAAGAAGTTTTTTTTTTTTTTTTACATTGGGAAAGTCTGGGAAGGCAGCTGGATGAAATTAATGATGTTGGTACCCTCCCTGCCTGAAACTGACCATGGCTCGATTTCTTGAGAAAGAACGTTAAATCTTGGTGGAGGAGGAGAATCGTAGAATCGTAGAATCATAGAGTTGGAAGGGACCTCCTGGGTCATCTAGTCCAACCCCCTGCATTATGCAGGACACTCGCAGCCCTTGAGCCTTCACAGGATCACCCCCCTGAGCCACCCCCTTGAGCCTTCATAGAATCAGCCTCTCAGTCAGATGGCTCTCCAGCCTCTGTTTAAAAATTTCCAAAGATGGAGAACCGACCACCTCTCGAGGAAGCCTGTTCCACCAAGAAACCACTCTGTCAGGAACTTCTTCCGGATGTTGAGACAGAATTTCCTTTGCATTATTTCATCCCATTGGTTCTGTTCCATCCCTCTGGGGCAAGAGAGAACAACTCTGCTCCATCCTCTACATTGCAGCCTTTTAAATACTTGAAGATGGTTATCAGATCCCCTCTCAGTCGTCTCCTCTCCTGGCTAAACAGTCCAAGCTCCCCGAGCCTTTCTTCATATGTCTTGGTCTCCAAACCCCTCACCATCTTTGTTGCCCTCCTCTGGACATGCTCCAGTTTGTTTACATCCCTCTTCAACTGGGTGCCAAAAATTGAACACAGTACTCCAAGTGAGGCCGAACCAAGTGAGATGCAGGGATGATGTGTTTGGGTCCTGTTTGTGCTATTTTGGAACTACAATGTAACATATTTATGTTCTTTTTCTTTTTCTTTTTAAGTACAGCGGGGAGTGGGGAATGGTGAGCAGAGACAAAGCACTGATCGGATCTCAAACATCATCCCTTTGAGGCAGGGAAACAGTGGAGGAAGTCAATGTGACTTTGGAGTTCCACTTTCGGTTTTTTATTATTAATAATAATAATTATTAATATTAATATTTCTTGCCTGCCATTCTCGGCATACCGGCTCATGGTGGGTTACAATACAAAAAGTCCCACAACAACAACCCCACTTAAAAAAAAAACATTAAAACCACACAGAGGTTATTGTGAATTCCCTCCTGGGGGAAGAGGGGGACTCGTGTTTTCTCAGGATTCACAAAATGCACAGCAAACAGAGGATGCAGTCAGGCCTACCCCTGAATCAGGAGATTTTAGTGTGAAAGTAAGGACATTCCGTGGAGCTTTAATGGGTGCTGCCATGAATCATAGAATCACAGAATCATAGAGTTGGAAGGGGCCATACAGGCCATCTAGTCCAACCCCCTGCTCAATGCAGGATCAGCCCAAAGCATCCTAAAGCATCCAAGAAAAGTGTGTATCCAACCTTTGCTTGAAGACTGCCAGTGAGGGGGAGCTCACCACCTCCTTAGGCAGCCTATTCCACTGCTGAACTACTCTGACTGTGATAAATTTTTTCCTGATATCTAGCCTATATTGTTGTACTTGTAGTTTAAACCCATTACTGCGTGTCCTCTCCTCTGCAGCCAGTGGGAACAGCATCCTGCTTTTGGTCACTGCAGAAACGGCCCCAGAGAGGCTTCAGCATTTTTCTCTCACCTCCCTCGCTTCCAACTCCAATCACAGCAGGTCACGCAAAGGGACATCTTGAAAGTACAAAAATAGAGACGTATATTTTGAAAGGCTGACAGTAGAATCCGCAGACACAAAGGCTCAGCACAGCAGGAAAGGGCCCCAGCCTAAGAGGAGAAAGCAGAGGAGAAGTACCTCACCTCTTGGCAGCTGACTGTCCAGGGAGTTACTAGCATTAACATATCCTAAGGTGACCAGATTTCAACATTGGTAAAGTGGGGAGGGGGGGAGGGTACTGGATTAAAAATTTGGTCTATATGGAGCAACAAAAAGTTTCATAGAACGCACAGAACGCAAAAATAGTATTGTAATATATATATTTTAATTTCAACGTAAGCACAATTTGCCAGGGGCCCCCAGATGTCCCTCCAAAAGTGGGACAATCTGGTCAACTTAACATATCCCCTTGCACTAAGGGAGCCTAAAGAGTTATCCGCTCCAAGCTGGGAAATACCTGGAAATTTGGTTGGGTAGGGGAGAGCCAGTTTGCTGAAGTGGTTAGAAGTGCGAACGTCTAAATCAGGGGTAGTCAAACTGCGGCCCTCCAGATGTCCATGGACTACAATTCCCAGGAGCCCCTGCCAGCATTCGCTGGCAGGGGCTTCTGGGAATTGTAGTCCATGGACATCTGGAGGGCCGCAGTTTGACTACCCCTGGTCTAAATGGACGAGCTGGGTTCAATTCTGCACTTCCCCACATGCAGCCAGCTGGGTGACCTTGGGTTCGCCACAGCACTGATAAAGCTGTTCTCAAAGAGCAGTAATATCAGGGCTCTCTCAGCCACACCCACCTCTTCTTCTTCTTCTTCTTCTTCTTCTTCTTCTTCTTCTTCTTCTTCTTCTTCTTCTTCTTCTTCTTCTTCTTCTTCTTCTTCGTCTTCGTCTTCGTCTTCGTCTTCGTCTTCTTCAGTAATATCAGGGCTCTCTCAGCCTCACCTCCCTCACAGGGTGTCTGTTGTGGGGGGAGGAAAGGCAAGGTGACTGTAAGCCACTTTGAGACTCCTTTGGGTAGAGAAAAGCGACATATGAGAACCAATTCTTCTTCTTCAAATTGAGGAGGGCAGGTTTTGTTAAGAGGAGGGATTTCACTAGGGTAGAACACCATAGAAGCTGCCTTCCAAATCAGCTCTTTTCTCCGTCACCTGGAGATCACTGGTAACCCCAAGAGATCTCCAACTATCAAGAACAAATACGACCAAGCTGACGATGGCAAATTCAATAGATAATTTTATTCTATCTAAAAGACACAGTCAAAACGAGCCCTGGGAACTTATAGCTCGTTTTCAACTAAAACACCTTCCTCAGTGACTTTATAAATCAAAAAACCACACATTGTTTTTCAATGTATTACGTAAACAACAAATAAAGGTTATCACGATTTGTGCCATGACTGCCTACCTTTTGTTCTCTTATTTCAAACGGAATATTCTATATAATTTTTCACCATGTTTTCACTGCAAAAAATTGTATACAATATTATGTTCAACCTTTAACACATTCAGCTTTTACATATCTTAACATTATAACGTAACGACTAAGAAGTCATTACCTTATAATTATCAAATCCACCTGCCTTACCCGGACGCAATGTACCTATCAAATTTTTGATCTCAGAAAGTTGAACAGTAGGCCATAGGGGAAGATTATCCAGACTTCCTGAGTTTACTTGCCATGTTTCAGAGATGCCCAGAGCCACATAAATTTCTTGATAGTGTTTTTCCCAAATCTCTGGTAATATGAACATGTATTACTCCAGTGTAGGCTATACGATACAATTCAGGGGAGAACTTATACATTCCCTACAGAATAAGCCCAACTCAGAGGCAATCACAGACATGTTGTCAGACAAAAGCACAGAAATAACTTCTGTGGTGGCCAGATTTTCTTGGAGAGCTATCAAAACAAGGTAGAGCTGGGTAGATTCGGAGCAATTTAGGTAGAGATAGTCTCCATTGCTTGAGATAATGCTTGTGAGTTTTAAAAACAGAATGATTCTTATAGCTGGAATGTTTTCATCATTGATAATATTTTAGTTATCAATGATTCTTTTATCTTGTTAATGCCAGATGTTTTTATGTATCATGTAATTTGACTACTGGTCTAGTACCGTAATAATAAAGACTTGACTTGACTTATAATTATCACTTGGACCATACAGGTTCATATAATTTGACTTAGTGGGAATCCAATGCTCAATGCCTACAAGAGTGTTCCATCCTGTTTAACAGCCTTATTCTATAAAAACTTTATCTCATTAATGTTATTAAGTGCTATAATTACACTTCACGTTACCGGGTTCAATTTAAAGACCACAATTACAATCCAATGAACGATTAAGTCCACTAGGTGTCAGTGTGTTCATTGTGAACATCCGTTCCATTTCGCTTCTCCGCAATCTTACATAGTGTTAGATTTTGAATAGGCTTGCTCCTGCGGGCATTCCAATCCCCCAAACTTTCAAATCTTTTAGTTGATGGTGACATTCCTCGAAATGGCTCATCAGGGGGGCTTCCTGAACCCCTGTTCTAATGTTTAAAAGATGTTCCAACATTCTCACCTTTGTTATTGTTGTTATGTGCGAATTCGTGTCCGACCCATCGCGACCCCATGGACAATGATCCTCCAGGCCTTCCTGTCCTCTACCATTCCCCGGAGTCCATTTAAGTTTGCACCGACTGCTTCAGTGACTCCATCCAGCCACCTCATTCTCTGTCGTCCCCTTCTTCTTTTGCCCTCGATCGCTCCCAGCATTAGGCTCTTCTCCAGGGAGTCCTTCCTTCTCATGAGGTGGCCAAAGTATTTGAGTTTCATCTTCAGGATCTGGCCTTGTAAAGAGCAGTCAGGGTTGATCTCCTCTAGGACTGACCGGTTTGTTCGCCTTGCAGTCCAAGGGACTCGCAAGAGTCTTCTCCAGCACCAGAATTCAAAAGCCTCAATTCTTTGACGCTCGGCCTTCCTTATGGTCCAACTTTCGCAGCCATACATTGCAACTGGAAATACCATAGCCTTGACTAAACGCACTTTTGTTGGCAGGGTGATGTCTCTGCTTTTTAGGATGCTGTCTAGATTTTTCATAGCTTTCCTCCCCAGGAGCAAGCGTCTTTTAATTTCTTTGCTGCAGTCCCCATCTGCAGTGATCTTGGAGCCCAGGAAAATAAAATCTGTCACTATCTCCATTTCTTCCCCATCTATTTGCCAGGAATTGAGAGGGCCGGATGCCATGATCTTTGTTTTCTTGATGTTGACTTTCAAGCCAACTTTTGCACTCTATTCTCACTTTAAAAGGCCTCAAAGACACACCCATGCGTAAAGAAGTGTACAACTTCACATAGCTATATATACAATGTTTTTTTGTGTAACAATTTATAAAGGAGCTAATCTGAAAACTAAAGTCAAGGCTAGGATGTACTAAAGTATTGGTTTCTACCTTCAATTTGCAAGCTGCACAATTTCCACATTTAAAACACCCAACAGGTAATGTTCCCAGCCTTTATTTAGTTTAAGAAAGAAAATAACAAAAGATTATAGTTTCAAAACACATCAGTTCACCCTACTAACATATTTGTTAATACATATATACCTATCTGGCTAAATATTAATAAATATTTTGTTAATACATGCTTTTATGCTTGCTAGATTAAACATCTTCCCATCAGCTGTCCAAGCAGGCAGATACAGCAATGGACCAATTGGGAAGAGACTTTGTAAATTTTGCCAATTAGAGCCTGACTCAGTGCCACATATTCTACTGTATTGCCCATCCCATTCTATGCTTAGACAGCGACTGGTTGTCCCTATCACGATGGACCTTTCTGGCCCTGTGGACAGAATAACCAGACATTTGTTAGCTGATAGGTCCCCAGAAACAACGGAACTGGTGGCCGAATTCTTGGCTACTGTGATACAAAAGGACAGTCGGCTAGGCAAGAATCAGGTCTAGACCAGGGGCACCTACAACTGGTAGAAATTACTGATTGCTGGGCATTCCGGAGGAATCTACTGTTGGTTACTGCTTATTTTGTTCTCTTTTGTTTATCTAGACTATGTAATTTTTATTCATTAATTATAATTATGAATTACCCTTGTTCTCATGATGTTTTATATGTTATTAAAGGTTTTTTGAATTTGAATTTTGTTAATACATATATATACCTATATGGCTAAATATTGTGAGAAATACCCCCAATGTTCTTCAAATTATTCTCCTGGTCTTCCATTAACTAGATTAGTAAGCTTTGCCATTCTGTTCAGTTCTCCCGACTTTTCTATCCAGTCTGTTATTTTTGGTATATCTTCTTGTCTCCATCTTCTTGCGAACACCAACCTTGCTGCAGTTGTCGCATGGAAGATAATGTTCCCGTTTTTCATGAAGCACCCGTGTCTGGAGATGAAAACAATTCTTCCAAATCTCTGCCTTTTCTCCAAGCAAACACTGGCTGTTCTTCACATCCTTTAATGTGTGATATTCGATGCCAGTGACGTAAGATAATGCTTTTTAAAGGGCGCGCCTGTGCCAAACAATAAAAAAGCACAGGGAATTTTTGTTTTTTGCTGAAGGGAGGCTGGAAAGCCTCCCCCTTCTCCCCTCCATCCCAGGGGCAGCCCCTATTCAGTGGCAAAGCCCTGTTGCCAGCGCTGTGCAGCCCAAGGGAGGCTGGAATACCCTCTCCCAGCTCCTACCCATTCGCAGCATCTCTGCGCCTCAGCCTCCCATTTGGCGACAAAGCCCTGTCTGGAGGCAGCGCCACTGCTAGCAGGCAAGGAGGGAGGGTGGGAGCTGGAGGGGGAGGGCCAATCAAGGTGGACCTGGATGGACAGGGCCCCGGACAATCTCCTCCCAGGAGGCTGTTTCCCAAATATAAGGAGCAAAATAATGTTAAGGATAAGGAATGAACCAATCCAAGGAACATTGTCTGTGCTTTTGATTTTTTGGCATGGGTACAGCCTTTAAAAAGCATTAAAGGATGTGAAGAACAGCCAACGTCTGCTTGGAGAAAAATTTGAAGAACAATGTGTGTATTTGGATTGATAGGGTCACTGAGGAAGACGTTTTGGTTGAAAACAAGCTATAAGTTCCTAGGGCTCATTTTGACTCTGCCTTGAAGACAAAATAAGCTTATATATTGATTTGCCATCATCAGACTAGTCACATTGGTTCATGGTATTTTGGCTGATGGGTCCTTCTTGTCAGTCTCCAGCTACCAGCTGGAGGTTGGCAGACCTAAGGATCAAGACTATTTCCTCGAGCAAGAAGTCCTATTTCATTGATTGATTGATTGATTCATTCATTCATTCATTCATGCTTCGACTTATACCCTGCCACTCACGACAATATCATCTTTATAGCAGAAATCCTATTTATATCAGAGCTATAAATATTTTCACCATGCCTCAGAATCCAGGGCTCTCTCTGTACAATAATATAACTGGATCATGGTAACCTCAGGATTATATCCAGACAAAAATGAGCAGAGGTGGGTAGTCATTGCCTTCCTCTGCATAGGAACCCTGGCCTTCCTTGGTGGCTTCCCATCTAAGCACTAAACGTGGCTGACCCTGCTTAGCTTTTAAGTTCTGACAAGAAAGGCCAGATAGGGCTATTTAGGCTGCTCTTGCTGCCTAACATACCCCTAACAGAACAGGAAGTAAAGCTCATGTTCCCTGCAGCGATGTTGTGCAAAATGTCAAAAATATGGCGTCTGCAGAAGGTAAGCATTTCACTGTATTTATCAGGTGCAGAATGGCCCTTAGTCTCAGAATTCAGAGGAGGATTACAACGGAATCAGAGGGAGAGACAGGTAGGCCAACCTTTCACTCTACTCCTCTGCTATCCCTCTGAAGTGTAGAATGCCGCTCTCAGGGAATCTTCCTTCCTTCTGCCTTTCTGACACCTTCTTTCCCGACTTGGAAGAAAAAGAGGAAGAGGAAGAAGGGGAAGAGGAGCTGCTTTTTTAAACCCCACTTTTCACTATCCGAAGGAGTCCTAATGTGGCTTATTTGTATATTTTATGTAACATTTATACCCTTTCTTTCCCTAAAGGCTCAGGTCAGCTTACAAAAAGAAAAAGAAAAAGAAAAAGAAAAAGAAAAAGAAAAAGAAAAAGAAAAAGAAAAAGAAAAAGAAAAAGAAAAAGAAAAAGAAAAAGAAAAAGAAAAAGAAAAAGAAAAAGAAAAAGAAAAAGAAAAAGAAAAAGAAAAAGAAAAAGAAATTGAACTATACAACAACTGTTAAATAGGTTTTAACACTCTAAAATTCATACTTAGAATCAATCCCATTCATTCAACCCTCAGGCTGCCTCAATTTTATAGGGGCTTAGATGGGTGCAGAACTGAGGGGGGCCATGTAATTTCTTAGAGAATTTTTGGGGGGTAGACTTTCAAGCAGGCAGGCCCTTCCCAGTTCTGTCAGAGAGCTCTCAGCCCCACTTGCCTCACAGGGTATCTGTTGTGGAGAGAGGAAGGAAAGCGATTTATAAGCCACTTTGAGATTTGTTTGGATAGCTAAAACTGGGGTACAAAAAAAAAACCCCAGCTCTTCTTCTCCTCGCAACTGAGGTTTCAGGTTATGTCTAGGACCAGGGCTCTCTTAATGTGTTGTGTGGATCAGGTGCTCCGGGTAGCAGGCAATATCACTTCCATTCTGCTCTGAATTCTGACCGTTTTCTTGTAGGTCGTTTCAGCCGGAGTGGCTACCAGTTGGGGGGGGGGAGCAACACTGGTATATGGTATGCAGAAAAAGAAGGGGGGGGGGGAATCTAACATGAAAATTTTAAAAACAAAGAACTTGATTTGCTACTAAAGCTAAACAGTAAGCTGTTTATTTGGAGTCTTGCCCCCATGGTGTCCTTAAAACCGAAACATATTTCGGAAGAAAGGTAAATATTCCTAAAAGGCAAACCACACTGTTTCTAAGCATCTTGGCTCGGCTCCAAAACTCAATGCCTAGAGCAGGGGTAGTCAAACTGCGGCCCTCCAGATGTCCATGGACTACAATTCACAGAAGCCCCTGCCAGCATTCGCTGGCAGGGGCTTCTGGGAATTGTAGTCCATGGACATCTGGAGGGCCGCAGTTTGACTACCTCTGGCCTAGATGAACCTGTTTGGAGGCAGGATTTCCCCCTCCCCGGCCGATGACCTTAACATGCCACATCACAAATGGTCCTCATTTTAAAAAAACAGATAGATATTGTATCATCAAGACTTCTTAAGGTCAGCCTCCAGGATTCTGCGTTTGACAGACAACCTAAAGACCTCTGACAGCAACTTCCCAGATGCAGCAGGATTAGGGCTGGGGAGTCAAAGAGGAGTCTGGGATTGGGACGGAAGCAAAGCAGAAGTATTAACACGGTGCCTGAAATGACGCAAAATTCCACAGCCAGATCCTGGCAAGCAATATGCAGTGGTACAGACCACAGTCCCTAACTTGGTGAATCATTCAGTAGAATGCAGATCTCTTGCCTGTGCAGAAAAGCTCGTGGCTCCTGGCCGTGTGCCCTGGACAGCCGGCAGATGTGCTGAAGATCCACCTTGTGGTCAAGCCCCTGCTAGCAGGTCTGCCGGAGTTACCAGCTTTCCGCAGGGCCCATAAGTTGGAGCTCTTCCGCCAGGTGTATGGCTGAAGCTGGGCTGCCGTCCCAGAGTTACAATCAGGGGATCTCCTAGAACCAATGAGATCAGGACCCTCGCTCCGAATGAAAGAGCTCCAGACTGCAAGCTGGACAGGGGAGGAGATGGGGGGTTAATGAATTGCCTTCTTTTATGGCTGGGGATTTTATGGGTTGTTGTTTTATTCTTTTATTGTAAACCACCGCAAGTCTTTGAGAGCGGTGGTGTGTAAGTTAAAATATAAATATAAATATGAATAAATAAATGTGGGAAGGTCCAGCTAGCCAGGATCTGCCGGTTGGTGCCAGATCTCTGATATCATGGATTGCTTGTACAGGAACTGTTGTGGAGAAAGGCTTCATCACTGGATTGGTGAAGAAGAAGAAGAAGAAGAAGAAGAAGAAGAAGAAGAAGAAGAAGAAGAAGAAGAAGAAGAAGAAGAAGAAGAGTTGGTTCATACGCTGCTTTTCTCTACCCAAAGGAGGCTCAAAGCGGCTTACAGTCGCCTTCCATTTCCTCTCCCCACAACAGACACCCTGTGAGGAGGGTGAGGCTGAGAGAGCCCTGATATTACTGCTCTGTCAGAACAGTTTTATCAGTGCCGCGGCAAGCCCAAAGTCACCCAGCTGGCTGCATGTGGAAGAGTGCAGAATCGAACCCGGCACGCCACATTAGAAGTCCGCACTCCTAACCACTACACCAAGTTGGCTCTCCCAAGAGGGCAACCCTGAGAAGCCATCCCAGCGCATCCCCCCCCCCCATGGAGAGATTTCCCAGGGGCAGCTCAGAATAGCAAGGATCAACTCAGTCTGTCCATACCTGATAGAACCATGGATTTGGAAGGGACCTCCGAGGCCATCTAGTCCAACCCCCTGCTCAGTGCAGGAACTCACAACGGCCTGCCATCCACAGTGACCTTGTTAGATGGTGTGGCACAGCCACAGGTCACAACTGGATTGTATTGTGTGGACCTTCGATTATTGTTGAAGGATAAAGTGTTACAATAGCAAACTAAGGTGGGAAGGTGAGGCCAGTCTGTCTTCCGTGGCCCCTTGAGGATTTTTTTTTACTCTGCCACTTTAACGCTTCGTAAAGAGTTCTGAAAAGCAAAACAAACAGAGCCTGGGAGCCCCCACCAAGATACCCTTCCTCAGTAGCAAAGTTGGCATCAGAAGACCCGGAGGCAGAGCATAAATGAAACCAGGGTCCCTGTGTGTGGGCATGGAGTTGTGAGTGTCCTGCATTGTGCAGGGGGTTGGACTAGATGACCCTGGAGGTCCCTTCCAACTCTATGATTCCACTGACCCTGCACCTCCCCTGTGGCCCACTCGCCCTTCCTTCTCCCGTTTTCCACAGTCTGCCCGGCATCTCCAGGGAACAGACATCTGCGAGGACAGGTGATAAGAGGGAGGGGTGGGGAAAAGGCACAGGAATGGGGCCAGGAAGTGGGAGGGGGCCTGGTGGTAGACAGAGGACAGTCAGGGGGGCCTCAGCATTCTCTGCCCAGGTCCCTTGATCAGCAGGGTGGATGTGAGCTTTTAATATTCCTCCAATCCCTCCATACCTGCTTCCCTCCCCAGCATGGCCACCTCCCCCTGAACTCAGGACCTATAATAATAATAATGCCCTTGAGCTGCTCGGACAACATGTGATGGGCACCCCAGCATACACACACACACACACCCCTGGGAGGGGGCAGCAGGACAGGCTGCCCACAGGACGGAGGCCAGTCGCAAAGGGCTTGGCCAGTCTGCCTGTCGCCTGCCGCCTGCTGTGCCCGGCGCCACCTGCAACCTGTGATCTTTGCTGTCGTCGTCTGGGGCTCGGAGGGGAGGGGAAAACACCGAGGGGGCAAACAAGGTTTGTGTCGCAACCCTCCCTGGCTGGTTTGCAGGCGGTGTGAGGCAAAGAGGTCGGGGCGGAGAGAGATTCCCCAGGGATCCCGCACTGCGGTGAACTTGGGGCTCAGGGTGTGGGTGTCCGTGGGGTGTGTGTGGGGGGGTTCCCATGGAATGCTTCATGGTGGGGGCCCCAAACCAGGAGAAGCCATCAGGAGACCATTGAAAGCCAGCGGGGTGGAGTGGCTGAGAGCGGCAGGATGCTGGAAGAGGAAGAAAAACCCTCTCCGACTCATGCATCATTTTAAGAACCTATATCAGGCTCCTCTTGCATTGTAGCTAAGAACCCAGTGGCTCCCTGGAATTGGCGCCTGTGCATGAATCATGGACTGAGCACTGTTTTCGGATCTCTGTTGAAACGAAGCAAATAATCTTCGGATACTTCGGCATGTCTTCCCCATTTCTTGGAGTTATTGCTCCAAACGGGCACAGCTTGCAGGAATGCTGAATCACTTTGGGGGTGGGGGAGGAGGTTAGCCTAAGTGCCCTGTACTGATACGGTAGTAGGAAGGACCGTCCTGTTACAATTTTTATTGTGCTACTTCAGACCAAAACGGCTACTCATTTGGATCTGTTCCAACCAATTTATGGTTGACACTGTAAGCCAGCCTTTCCCAACCTTTTGACTGTGGAGGAGCCCCTGAAATGTATTTCAGGATTCAAGGAGCCTTAGAACAAGAAGTGATGTCACTTGGCCATGCCTCCCTGCCACACCTAAGGTGTGCAGGGGGGGGGGGGAAGAAAGCAGGATTACGCACATGGGCTCCACCCCATCTCCCACCCCCAAGTCAATGGAAGAAGCCAGTTCCCTGCTTTCAGGGCAATGCCAGGAATCGCTTGTGGCCAAATACATTAAGACAGGATATAAGGGAGAGCCCCAGGGGAACTCGGACATAGCCCCAGGGCACCAGGGAGACCAGCCTGGGAATCCTTGCTGTAAGGTTTGCAAGGCAAGAACTGTTCTTCAGGGGTGGTCTTCCTACCTCTGTGTAGAGACCCTGGACTTCCTTAGTGGTTTCCCATCCTAGGACTACCCAGGGCTACTACAGGGGGTGGCAGGTTACAGTGGATGTGAGTATCCTGCACAGTGCCGAGGGTTGGACTAGATGACCCAGGAGGTCCCTTCCAACTCTATTTCTATGATTCTGTGACCCAGCTTAGCTTCCAAGACCAACGGAGGCAAAAACAGCGGCAATCCCTTTCCACAAACCACGGCAAAGAACAAGAAAAGAAAGTGAAGCACAGGTGAAAAATAAACTTATTCCGGATGATGCTCAGTGCCCATTCTATTTCTTTCAAAGGTATAAACACAAACAATGAACTGGCATTATCACCAAAAATGCTGAAATGCCTATGTTTTGCAGAAATAATTATGAGGCAGCCAAAATGGGGTCCAGATGAAGAATACCCGTTTTCCAAGTAGGCACCCTATCTTCAGTGGCTATTCCCTCTTTTCAGATTTTCATTCAGGGTTTTCATTAATGGTAGTCACCATAATAATACCTTATAATGTAAACTGGCCAACCAGCTGCTTAGATTCTGGCAGTTTTGTGTATGCTGTAGTCAAATCCCCCAAATTTTTCAACTGGGGGGGAGCTCATTTCTCCTTCCCATTTTGCCCCTCACCCCCCACTCCCACACAATGCCAAACTGCTTTGCTTCTGCGTATTCTTCTGCACCGATAGTAGGTGGGGCCTGTTTTTCCTGTAGTGTCACACCTGGACCAGGTAATTCAACGATGTGGAGGGGTGGGCTAGAAAGCCATGGCTCCAGTTAGCCTGCATGACGACACACTTGCGTGAGCTCCGGATTGCCAGCCGTTAATGGGGAGGTGTGCCGACTGAAAGGAACATTAAATGGGAAGGCCTTTAAATATGAATATGAAGGCTGCTTGTTTTTATCGAAAGAAATTGTGCAGGCTTGAGGGCCCAGCGATGGGGGGAGAAGGCAGGCGCATCGTGCCTAACTGCCCACAGGCATGGAAAATCACCTGGCAACCAGGGTTCCTGAGTCTCAGGGGTGTGTGTGAGGGGCCGCCTATTAACGCAGGAAGCCCCCTCAGCAGCAACCTGGAGCTGCCCAGGAGGGTCTTGCACTGCCCCTTGCCCATCTCAAAGGGACAGGAGTTCTATTCTGCTCTGGCTGTGAACGGCTCTGCTCTTGGGGGGGGGGAGATAAGAGGGGACAGTGAGGGGAAAAGATTAGATGGCCCCCAACCACTGGAGCTGTCTAGTGAGCGATTGTTTACTTTGAATATGCATTTGCTTGCCTTATTCGAGTCAGCTGGCAAGAAGGATGAAAGACATTTTTTAAAAATATGAAGCCAAAATGTAAAATTGGCTCCCTGCTTGCAGTGGGGGGGGGGGGGGGCGCATAATGTGAGAGAAAGATGCAGTTGCTAGACCACCTCTGATCCAAATGGCCCCTGCATGTAGGCCAAATAAGAACAACCAAGTAGGGAGCCAGCATGGTGTCATCATTCTCTGATCTGGAGAAGTGGGTTTGAGTCCCCATTCCTCCACATGCAGCCAGTTGGGTGCCCTTGGGCCAGTCAGTTCTCTTAGAGCCGTTCTTGCAGAGCACTTCTCTCAGAGCTCTCTCAGACCCACCTACCTCCCAGGGTCTCTGTTGTGGGGAGAGGGACAGAAAGCTGTTTTGGGACTCCTTTGAGTAGTGAAAAGCGGGGTGTAAAAAAAGCCGCTCTTCTTCTTCTGCCATATTTTATGGCATAACGTATAAAAACATGAATGCCCATATCTTCTGCAATCCACGTGGAATCATTAGAACCCAGCAGGCATCCCCTCCAATCTTATTTCATGGTGTTCCAATCCTGGAAAACTTCCCCCATTCCTTTGCTCCGAGGGCTAGCTGGGCCTGATGCTGCCAAGGTCACCCGTCCAGGGCAGAGGGCATGGAAGGAAAGGTGTTTTGCCTGGCGCCTTTCGGTCTGCGCTTAGGCGACCAAGAGGAGCCAGCTTGGCTGGCCCTCGGCCAAATCTCATCGAGGATGCGAGCCCAAGCAGAGGAACGCCAAACAAACCGTCTGCCCTGGACTCTGAGCAAATACATCCACCGGGTGGTTCTCGGCAGTGACCACAGGTTAACTCAAAGGAGCCCCCCTCGCTGCCTGGAAGGGGAATGTCTGTCTCTGAACTCGTAGAACCAGGGTCGGAGGGAGGTATTTTCCCCCTGTAAGACCCAATGGCATTGCATTGTGAATGCCCACGGTTGCAAAACATGACCTCGCATGCAACAGTGCAAATGGTAAAGAGCAACCAATCTTAGCTCCAAGGAACCCCCTCCCCCAGTTCAGTTCTCGGTGTAGCAGGGGTTGGGGAGTGTTAATTACTCACCCAAGGTTGCCGAGCAGAATCGGTAGCTGAGAGGCAGCCAAATTTCACCCCCTTTCCCAGCATCCCCCTGACCCAAGCGGCTCATACTCCTCGGATCTCGGAAACAAAGCAGGTATGGCCTGCATAGCATTTGGATGGGAGACCCTCGAGAAAGTCCAGGGTTGGTACACAGAGGCAGGCAGTGACAAACCACTTCTGGACGTATCTTTCCTGGGAAACTCTGCAGGGTCTCTGTAAGTCGGTTATGACTCGACAGCCATTTCCACCAATAAATCAATTTGGACCCTAATTCCATTCACAGTTTGGCGTCAAAATTCCGGACTCACCCCTCCTCGGGAGATCTAGCCCAGCCGTACATCTCTGGAAACCCAAACTATACCTCTTGCTTTCTGAATCACAACCAAAACCCTGACAGTGGCAGTGTAAGAGGAAAAACAATCTCTCTAATCTAGCACCGTGCCTCTGTATGAGTTCCTGCTCTGGGAGTGCCTTTTCTGAGAGCCGCTCACTCTACTGAATCTCCGTAGCTGGAGTGCCTGAAGGATCCTGTCTGTGTGCCCCTGGTCAGAAAAGAGGGACCACGGGGGGGGGGGGGAGTTGCTGTCTTTCTAACAATCCAGAGTCGTTCCAGAAAGACTGAATCTCTGTGATTCAAGCACCACAGCGTTGCAATTGTTTTTTTTTTTTATTAGAAGCAATAAATACCAAAATGGAATAAGAGCAGGAAATGTGGGATTTAATCAGGTTAGATAGCACTAGACACAGAACAGATTTCAAGTTGCACCTAACTGTTTTGAAATGGGCATGATTTGGATCTTTTGGTGGAAATGTATGCCTGGATTTAAAGGAGAGTTGGATTTTTTTTTTCAAACTTCAGCAGCTTTTGGTGGTGTTTCTGTTTAACTCCCCCTAACTGACCCAAATCTGTGATGCCTGTTTTAAACTCTTCTTCAAACCGACCTTCCATGGCCTGACACATTTTTTCAGCTCCCCAACTCTCAATGTCAGGGGTAGTCAAACTGCGGCCCTCCAGATGTCCATGGACTACATTTCCCATGAGCCCCTGCCAGCGTTCGCTGGCAGGGGCTCATGGGAATTGTAGTCCATGGACATCTGGAGGGCCGCAGTTTGACTACCCCTGCTCAATGTGAGTCCGTTGAACTTCCAACATGATGAAGAATTCTGTGGAACTCAAAATGCAGTTAGCTGCATCAGGATGTTTGCTTGGTTCTAATGAAAAGGTGTCACACTCGATGTCATTAAAGGGTGACGTGGGAACCTGCCCTCCCAGAATCTGACATCTAAGAATTTGATCAGGCACCCTTACTGGGGATCTGGGGAGACCCAGGCTCAAAGACACATTTTCCTTGCAAAGTAGGTGGAAAATCTAGATTTTAAACCGTGGTACATCCATCCTGCCCCCCAGCTTAGATGAAAATAAATTTTAATAGGGTAGACTGCTAGTATCCAGGAAGCCCTGATTCAGTCTCTGAAAGAACTTGTTCTCATAGTGGAAAACTGTACGGTTATAGACAAATTCTAACCCTGGCAAAATGTTGTCTTAGTACGGAACTTAACAAAAGCTAGCAGACATGTTTTTTTTAATAGGACCAGGTTAATGTTCTTTTAATTGGATTGATCCAAGTAATTCACCAGCGGAAGAAATTCATCCACACCCACTGCAACAGATGAAGGGGAAAGATTTGCCACTGGGGTTTAGTGGGTACAGCATTGCATCCAAGTTCAAATCCCTATTTGGCACAAAACGTTCTAGAACCATTCAGTCTTTCTCGTAACAGATAAATTAATGGACAATTATCAAAAAGGCCTCCTTTAAAAAAAGAATAAGGTGCAATTTAAAATAAATATGGGTGCAGTTCAGTTCACCAGTTATTAAGACCTGCCTGTATGCCTATTTTCATATATCAATAATTAGTAGCTTTTAGGTGAAAGAGGCTTGGTGTTTAGACCCTACAAATCAGCCAGTTTTAACTGGGAAACTTAATTTTCTATGGACACAGCTAGTTTGAACCCCTGACAATTGTCTATTAAAATAACAAATAGCCCATGTCATATAATTGTGCATGTGTAAAAATTTCAATTTGCAATGGATTTCTATTTTCAATTTCAGTTGTCATTTTTACTCCAGATAATCCATAATCTCTTTAAAAGATTCAGGAGATTTAAGAATAACAAAAACAGAACCAAAGTTGCAAACATTTAAGATTAAGAACTTTGCAAATGTAGCCAACTCATAACTGGAAAATGTCAGGCTAACCGATGTTTAAAAATTGGGTGAAAAGTAAAACCCCGAACCCCTTACTTAGTATTTTACTTCATGGCTTTTATGAAGTTACCATTAGCTCCCATTTTTTTCAATGAAGTTTTAGAATGGAAGATAAAATTCCTGGAACATGATGGTATCTTGTTTTCTCCAAGGACACTGATATCAACCTGTCATTTGATATCGGCTCTTTGCTACCGAGTAGATTTGACAAAACAGCCAAGCTTGTTTTTCAGCTGCTGAAAAAGGCAAGGTACTCATGCATGGACAGAAAGTCAACAAAGTCCTCTACTTTCGTTCCGGATCCAAATATTGTGGATGATGAGAAATGTACTTAAGAAACAAGCACTAACAGAGTGAATCTACATCAAAGGTGTGGGCAAAGACAGTATTCCTAGTATGAGATCACTAGAAAAGCAAATGTTTCCAATTTTTGTACAGGCAAAAAGATTAAGAACGAGGGATGAGAATATTTATTTCCTGACACAGATATTCAGAAATACGAGAAGTTTTGTTTTAGAGTTGAATTGATGGTAGCTCTACTGGACATCGAAGGGGTATGTTTTGGTCTTTTAATATATTGTTATATGGATTTTTAGAGTCTCCATTTTGACTGAAGTTTTCAAAGTGAGAAAAAATCGATCACGGAAATTTTAACAACGAAAACCATCATTTCCTGCAAAAGCTAAACAGTAAGCTGTTTTTCTGGAGTCTTGCCTCCAGCGTGTCCGGAAAACCAAGTGTATTTGAGAATGAAAGGAAATATTCCTAAAAGGCAAACAATACCATTTCTAAGCATCTTGGCTAGGGGCCAAAATTCAATGTTTAGGAGGTGAACCTGTTTGGAGGTAGATTCAAATGAGTAGCCGTGTTGATCTGAAGTAGCACAATAAAATCAGAGTCCAGTAGCACCTTTAAGACCAACAAAGATTTATTCAAGGCGTGAGCTTTCGAGGGCAAGCACTCATCCTCACTCAAAAGCTCATGCCTTGAATAAATCTTTGTTGGTCTTAAAGGTGCTACTGGACTCTGATTTTATTCTGTTTGGAGGTAGGATTTTCCCCCAACGATAGCCTTAACATTCCACATTGCAAATAGTTTTCATTTTCAAAACCAGATAGATATAAGAGAACTGCTGCTTAAGAGATTACATCATCTAGACCAGTGGTCCCCAACCCCCGGTCCTATGACCAGTCCCGGTCCGTTAATCAGTCGCTACCGGTCTGAGGCTCCTCCTTGTCCTCCTCCCCAGCTGCTGCCTCGGGGGCTGCCCTGCCACTGTGCCGCCGGCTCACCTTTGGTACTCTCCGGCAGCCGACATGGCTGGGGCTCCCCCTCGGCGTTGCACTACGCAGCTGCTGCTGGCAGTGCCCCCAAGCGGGCGGCGGGAAGTCAGGGGCACCAGCAGGAAAGTAAGTGGAGCAGGGGCTCAAATGGCGGTGACACCCCTTGGCAAAAGACTACCCCCCCCCCTGGCCTCAGTAAAATTATCAAGAGTTGACCAGTCCCGGTGATAAAGAGGTTGGGGACCACTGATCTAGACTTCTTAATGTCAGCCTCTAGGAGTCTTTTTTTGACAGTCCTACAACCTCCAGATGCTGTGCTAGTGGATCTGCAAGACCGGCTTTCAAGGGGCACGTTGGGATTACACTGGGAAGAGGAGTTGGAAATCTAAATAGAGAGCATTGTCTTTCAAACCAAGTAAGGTGCAAAACAAAGGTTTCATTTAGTGACCCAAATGCTGGGAAGTATTATTTTGACTGACGTGTTTTGAGCAATGCCCCCTTTTTCACCACAGTGTTCAATGACTATGTTATCCAAACAACATCAATCATTTTAACATTTTAGTCCATAAATGAACCTGATATGCGAAGCTCCATATCAGATGCATCCTGATTTGCTAGTCTGGAAACCTCTATAAATGCATGGCAGATTATTTAAAGAATACCGGAGAGCACAGATATGTTTTACAATTTTTAGGACATTCCATATGTTTTGGACTGCTTCATGATTGATTCATATATATAACATTTTGGGAGAAGGAGAAGGAGAAGGAGAAGGAGAAGGAGAAGGAGGAGGAGGAGGAGGAGAAGGAGGAGGAGGAGGAGGAGAAGAAGGAGAAGGAGAAGGAGAAGGAAAAGGAGGAGGAGGAGGAGGAGAAGAAGAAGAAGAAGAAGAGTTGGTTCTAAATAAGCATTCTTAAATTTGCTAGCATCCATTGTGCTTGGTTGAAAAAAATGTAATGAAGAATTGAAATGCACAAAACCAAAATCCTTATCATCCTATATCCATTGGGGTGACATCTCCCCTTAAAAGGACTCTGGTAGCAGATGTAAAAAAACAACTTTTTGTGTCCTGAATTCCTGCAGATATAAGTCTGCATTGCCAACCTTGCACTAGATGGAAAACGTGTCCGAGTCAATATAAGTCAGATGTGGTTTGAATGCCACATATGAATCATCTACCAAAGAGGCACAGTCTCTTCTTCGGCACAGAGGTTATCTCATCAATAACAAGAACGGCAGGGAAATCTTTGATCCCACTTGAAAACCGCAGCATTCCAAGGTTCAAAAGTTACTTTTCGAAATCCAACTTTGAAAAATAATGTTCTTGTTTTTTTAAAAAAAAAAACCTAGTTATTTATGCACTCTAACACGTTAAATACCTTTTAAAACAATCCTTCTTATTTTATGTGGTTTGCCAAAATCCATAACAGCAAATGTTATACAGGAATACTTGGGGGAGGGGGATTTATTAGAAATGGACACAGTTGAACTCTAATAAATTCAAACTAGAAGAATTCAAGCATCTCTCTCCAAAATGTTGTAGCCCTAAGGAAGCTCCAAAACATAGAACCTAAAATCTATTTTCTCTCATCCCTGATCTCTAATACTTCCTTGATACGAAGGACTGAATACATGGGAATGAACTGGTTTCAACGTGCTAGAAAGTCTTTGCAGCTTTTAGAATGGGTTGAGCTGAAAGGTACAGCAAAAATTGTCAGTTATTCTAGAAGAAAAAGCATTTGCACAAACTATAACTTGAAGAGGAAGTAGGCAAAGTCCTATGGGAAAGATCTGTCAAAGGCTACCAAACGGGCTGAAATGAAGCAATTCTTCTTCAAAGAGAGCATAGACAGGAAACCAGCTTGAATTAGCTTGTGGAAGAGAAAGGGGTTAGATATGTTAATAACTGAATTGAACGTCTGCTTCCCAAATGGAACCTCCAGGTGAAGAGGCAGTGTACCAGTGAAGAGCTGCTCCAGGGGAAGCGTTGCTGCTTTCATGTCCTTAATGTGGTCTTCCTGAGGTCATCTAGTTGGCTATTATTATTATTCTTTCATTTATTACCCACCACTCCCAAAGACGGCTCATGGTGGGGTACAATTTTGTCCTAATAAAACCCTGATAAAACCCCATTAAACCCCCTGGACATAAAAACATACCACAAAAACCAAGAAAGTCACAGAGAACACGGCGGAAAAACTCAACCTTCAACTTTCAATTCCCCATTAATATCTAATAGAGTGGGTGGGAAGAGGGGCACAGATGAAATATAGCCAAGCCACTGCTCACATCTCTCAGTGCTGGGGGGTGCCCAGGCAGATTTCCTTGCTGAGCTGGCCTCAACCATAGACCTGGCGGAAGACCTCCGTTTTGCAGGTCCTGCGGAATGCCAAAAGCTCCTGCAGGGCCCACAGCTCTTCTGGGAGCTTGTTCCACCAGGTAGGGGCCAGGACCGAAAAGGCCCTGGCCCTGGTTGAGGCCAGGGCCTATTCCGCACACATAGGATAATGCACTTTCAATGCACTTTAGAAGCAGATTTTCCTGTTCCGCACAGTAAAATACAGCTGCCGAAGCACATTGAAAGTGCATTATCCTATGTGTGCAGAATGGGCCCAGGTGCACTTCCCCGGGGCCGGGAATGACCAACAAGTTGGGGAATTAGATTCTTGGTTAGAGGCACTTTTTGTCAGGTCTTTCTTTTTTTTTTTACTGCTTCTTTATGCAACTAGTGATTTTTACAGCTTCCTTATTGAAACGTGCATCTGATAAAATGCATTAAACCTTGAGTTCTTGTTAGGGTTGTGAGCCCTGCGGACTCCCTGAACTTATAGTTCATCTCCAGACTAAAGAGATCAGTTCCCTTGGAGAAAATGGCTGCATTGGAAGGGGGACTCCATAGCATTGAACTCCACTGAGGTCCGTCCCCACCCCAAAACCCTCTCACTCCTGACTCCACCCCCAAAGATTCCAGGTGTTTCCCAACCAGAGCTGGCAACTCTGATCCTTGTATTAACATGCTTTTGCGACCCTGACTTCCAAATGACTTCCAAAGAATTTTTAAAGAATCTTGCAAGTTCCCTATTACCCCCAAGAATAAAAAATGGGGGGAAATGTTCGTAAACATAAACAGTAATCAGAAAGCAAGCAAAACTATCCAGAATAAAAGAAATTGATAGTTAAAGGATACTGTGTCTGCAATTTGAAGTGCAATCCAAAGAAACACTTTTCTGGGTATAATTTAATAGACCAGAATACAATTCTGCAGAGACTTGCTTGATCTCTACAGAGTCACAAGCCACTTCCTCTGGTATCAGTCTGCAAAGGAATCAGCCCCCTGCCCAGGATTATTAAAGGGGGGGGGTGTTAGAATACATTCCAGAATCTGCATGAAACTACTTAACTAATTCTTTCTCCATTTTCTTGAATTAAAAAAAAACCTCTCTTCTATTATTTTCCTCTCTCCTGCCATTGTGCATAGGTTTTCATCAATTCAATGGGTAGCTTTTCATATTTCTTTGATTTAATCTTTTGGAGGGAGTTAATTCGCCCCACTCCACTCCCCCAAAAATAACCCTTGTGCATGGCCCTGGAAAGCATAATCGATTTTATTTACTGCATGATGGTGGTGTTTGTGCCACTGGCTCGACATCTCGAGCGGAATTAAATTTGGATCACAAATGACCCAAGTCTATGCTTGATATGTGAAATCGGGGTGCAATATTCATAGGAGTCCTTCCATACTCTATAGCAGGGGTAGTCAAACTGCGGCCCTCCAGATGTCCATGGACTACAATTCCCAGAAGCCCCTGCCAGCAAATGCTGGCAGGGGCTTCTGGGAATTGTAGTCCATGGACATCTGGAGGGCCGCAGTTTGACTGCCCCTGCTCTATAGCCAAGCAAAATCGAATGAACATGTAGGGATGGGAATCGTGGCCTCATTTCTGAGCATCCCCCAGTAACTATGGCGTCTCCCCCTTCTGCTCAGGGTCTTTCCAAATTTGTTTCATAACTGTGTCAAACTTGATTGCTCACAGACTGGAAGAAGAGTTGCAAAACTTGGGAAAGTTCTAATCCAAATGATTTCTTTTTCATTTCTTTTCATGCTGGTTTGTTTTTTTTAATATCTCAGACAATTACAGTAAATATTCTGAAATGTTCAGGGAAGCCCCAGAAAGGATTAAAGATTAAAAAATACAAAACAGTGTCCTGGAACAGTGTCCTGCTGCCAAACATTCATTAATTTTGCATCTGCAGCATTCAGGAATATGATGTAAAAGCCCAGCCAAACCTGACTAAGGAACCTGACTTTACACCTATTGGGAAATCTGGCCCGTTTTCCTGTGTATGTTTGAAGGATATGAGTCCTACAAACGCCATCAGCGTATTGACCTGTTTGTTCAAGGGTTATCTTTCCCAAACTTGTTCTTTCTTGGATCACTGCGGATTGGCCGGTTCCAACCTAGGGAGGGACTCTCTGGCCCATAAAGGTAGGCCTCTTGGTTGCTCGGACATCACAGAACTTCTCCAGAGCAAAATCAAGAACAGGATAGATCCCAAAGAGGCTGTAAAACCCAAGCCAAGGCCGACTACAGAAAGGACCATGAAGCTGCAACTTGTCTGCTTGATCTTCATTCTTCTCAGCATGACCGCCCAAAGCCTCCATGCCTTCAGAATTGAGGTGAGAAGAAATTAGAAATTACAGATAGAGTTGCCAGGTGGTGGTTGGAGATGGTTGGAGATCTGGAGGTTGTTGGAGACTTGCTATTATGTCCAGGAGACAGAGACCAGTTCAACTGGAGGAAATGATGAAATCCTTTTCCTTCCCTCCCCAAACCCCACCCCCTTCTGACGGTGCCCTCAAAATCCCCAGGTATTTCCCAGTTCAAAACTGGCAACTCCAATTACAGAATCTCCTTAAGAGGGAAAGTTCTCTGATTTTCCCAGAGTACTGGCCTGTATTTCTGCTTCGGTCCAGAGCTCCCTGCTGCTGGAAGGACCGCTCAAGCGACCTGCGGTGAATGAAAGATGTTGAAGGGGAGAAGGTGGACCTTGTTCATTGTCCCCCATTAGGGCTACGGTTGCCAACCTCCAGGTGGGACCTGGAGATCTCCCAAATTGCCAACTGATTTCTAGACAACTTTCGCCGCGTGTTTAGTATTTATTTATTTTTAACATTGATTCCATTTCTCCTGGGGAAAACGGCTGCTTTGGAAGGTGGGCTGCATACCATAATGCCCTCCTTTCCCTAAATCCCAATTTCCCAGACTCTACCCCCAAATCTCCAGGTATTTCTGGACCCGGAGCTGGCAACCCTAGTTAGCGCCTGGATATCCCATGGAACTGATACTGCAGAGAGCTGCGCTTCTATTTAAACGACAGTGATTATTTATAAATTAGCATATGCAAATTTTGTGTACATTTTGTCCTTTATTCCCTACTGTTCTGTTTGGGTCACCCTAACTCATGAAGCTCATTTACCCTCAATCCATGAATAATGGAGGTCAACTGCACAAGGTGTTATTAATATTAACAGTATTTTATTATTGATATTAGTATTATTAATATTATCTGGCTGGGAGGAAAAACAGTGGTTTTCTTTTAAGGCCTATAAACAAAGTGGGGATTGTAATCAGTATTAGTTTCTGTGAATGGTCACCGTTGGAGATTGATTAATATAAAATGCCAGGATGGGGTCCATGCGTTTATTTCTTGAATTCTACTTGCTAAGCAGCCCTAGCTGGAAACCTTTGAGAATGCAGATTAGCCTATAGCTAAAGTTTCTTCCATACTGGAACCTCACAACTCCTGTAATACAGGAAAGAAAATGACTCTCGGAAGAATTGGGCTCACATGGGAAGATTCCACAAAATAATGTAACTCTCTCCCCTCCGGTTTGACCACAGCCAAGGTTCTGGGTCTTCCCAGGCTTTCCAGCCTCCCTCATGTGGTTTCTCTATGTCTACCCTGCCCAAATGGTGTGAGAATAGTAATCAAACTCACTCATGTAATACGAGGACCAGACCTCAGAAACCGTTTGAAATGGGCCCAGATCTGTTGCACAGTTTCTAACGCAATGTAATGAATACACATGGCAAAAGGTAGGATTTGAACTCAGGGCGCCCAAGTCCAGAGCCAAAGAAAGAGACATTTGGGAAGGAAAGCAGGTTCAGAAAAATCCATAACGCGTTGCTGTTTGGTTCAGTGAAATGTATACCCCTCCCTGCAAAAGAACTTTACAAGATTTCCCTCTGCCAAAACAGAGCAGCTAAAACCGATCTCTGTGTTTCTTTCTGTTTGCAGACACAAGTCGACAAAGACTCAGAAACCCACAATGCAGAAGAGGGCGTGGCTGAGACTTCTGGCCTGCAGGTAAAATCGATCCCGAGGCTGGGTTGAAATATTCCGCTGTGGAAGCAAGGGGGCGATCTGGGACTGAGAGAAATAGATAGGGGAAGAATCCATGTTCATTCAGTTTCCAGTCTTGCGGAGTTTCTTCTCCCAGGGGGAGAACAGGCGTAGCTTCTCCTGCCTGTTGACCCTTCAAAAAACACCTTCTTTAGAACTGTCCCTCTGCACATGTTTAGAGGCTCTCAGAAGCAAAGAGTTTCAAAAACAAAATGTGGCAACTCAAGGTAGAAAATGACCCATTAGGACAGGTCACTTTTTCCTGGCCCAAGAGGGAATATGGCCACCCTACACCATAGATCAGGGGTAGTCAAACTGCGGCCCTCCAGATGTCCATGGACTACAATTCCCAGGAGCCCCCTGCCAGCATTCGCTGGCAGGGGGCTCCTGGGAATTGTAGTCCATGGACATCTGGAGGGCCGCAGTTTGACTACCCCTGCCATAGATGTAGCATCAGATAGTCCTTGGCAGGGTCCCTGTATTGCCAGGTTAAGGCTGCTGTATGAATGACCGAGCTGGCCCCGTTTCCCACGAAGTCCCCTCCAAACCGGCCATTTTTCTCCAGGGGTGGTGATCTCCGCAGTCCGGAGACGAATTCTAATTCTGAGGGATCCCCAGGTCCCACCCGGAGGCCGGCATCCGTGTCCGGGCCAGAAAATCGCTATCCCCCTTGCTGAGATAAAAGTCATGACCGTTCATGATTTCATCGCATTTCACATTCCCCCAGTTTCCAAGTTACTCCATGTGTTTGGATGAGGTTGGAAGTGGAACCTCCTTATCTGGGACCAGCAGGCTCCGAGGTGTTCAATGCTTCTTTCTTCCCCCCGACAGGCCATGCTGCGGAGGTCCAAGCGTTTCAGCAGCCACTTCCCCCTCTGCACCTACTGCTGCAACTGCTGCAGCAACAAGGCCTGCGGTTTCTGCTGCCGAACGTAGAGGGGCTGAATTCTTCGACGGATAACCGAGGCGTTGTGGGACAACTCCCAGTTCCAGCCCCACACACAAGCCCCAGGCTCCCCACCCGGCCCCCAAAGCTGCTCCCCTCTCCCCTCCATGCCTCCTTATTTATTTCTCCAGTGTTCAGTTTGTATCTTCTGCTTCTTTTTGTTACTTGGGATTAAAAAAAAAAAAACATTTTTACCTCATGAATTTCACTCTCTCTCTCTCTCTCTCTCTCTCTCTCACACACACACACATACACACACACACAATCACATTCTCCTTCATTCCATGTAGTGTTGCCAACTCCAGCTTGGGAAATACCCGGAGATTTGGGGGGTGGAACATGAGGAGTGGAGGATTTGTGGAGGGGGACAAACTTCAATGAGGTATAATTCCATAAGGTAAAGGTAAAGGTAACGGTATCCCCTGTGCAAGCACCGAGTCATGTCTGACCCTTGGGGTGATGCCCTCTAGGATTTTCTTGGCAGACTCAATACGGGGTGGTTTGCCAGTGCCTTCCCCAGTCATGACCGTTTACCCCCCAGCAAGCTGGGTACTCATTTTACCGACCTCGGAAGGATGGAAGGCTGAGTCAACCTTGAGCCGGCTGCTGGGATTGAACTCCCAGCCTCATGGGCAGAGCTTTCAGACGGCTGCCTTACCACTCTGCGCCACAAGAGGCTCATAATTCCATAAGGACCACCTTTCAAATTGACCACATTCTCCAGGCTTCTATCGCCTGGAGATCAATTGTAATACTGGGAGATCTCCAGCCACCACCTTGAGGTTGGCAACCCTCTCTCCATTATCTAACAGCAACCCCCCCCCCCCCGGGTTGGGTAAACTGGGAGCATGTGACTGACCCAAGGTCACCCAGCAAGCTTCTAGGGTGAGCCAGGGTAGCATTGTGGTTAAAGTGTCCGACTAGGATACTGGAAGACCTGGGTTCGAATCCCTAGTATACCCTGGCAGCTTGCTGGATGATCTTGGGGTCAGTCACATGGTCTCAGACTAGCCTACCTTACAGGGTGGTGGTTAGAAAATGGAGGAGGGGAACAATGGTGTTTTAAGCTGCTTTGGGTCTCTGTGGTAGAGAAAAGATATCAATAGATCCCAAAGAAAATTATGTTGAACAAATAAGAGGTAATGTGAATGTACAGGCGGGGCTGGTGGCTTTCTCTCCAACGCTTTTTGTGTAATGGCCTCACACATAGAGAGGCTCCAGCATCTTCCTCCCACCTCCCTCGCCTCCAACTCCAAATCAGTCACGGTAACAGAAGCAACGGGACATCCTGAAAGTACAAAAATAGAGACGTATATTTTCAAAGGCTGACAGCAGAATCCACTCAATACAGCAGGCTCAGCACAGCAGGAGAGAGCTCCATTTTATGAGGAGAAAGGGGTTCAATAGCTCACCTCTGTTCAGCGGAGACTGTCCGGGGAGTTACCAGCATTAACGTATTCCCTTGGCTTAAGTCCCAAAGGGTTGTTGGCTCCAGGCTGTGCACACATGGGATAATGCACTTTCAATGTGCTTTGGCAGATGGATTTTCCTGTGCGGAACAGGAAAATCTACTTCTAAAGTGCATTGAAAGTGCATTATCTGTTGTGTGCAGAATAGGCCCTGGCGTGGTGGGGTCTGTAGCTTGAGGAGGGCAGGGTCCGGGCAGAGGAGGGACTTCAGTGGGGTAGAACGCCATAGAAAGCCGCCTTCTAAAGCAGCCATTTTTCTCTGGAAGTTGATCTCCGTCACCTGGACATCAGTGGTAATCCCAGGAGATCTCCAGCTACCACCTAAAGATCAAGGGTATTTTCTCTAGCAGGGAGACCTAAGGAGGCAGAACTAAATGTTTCCACTCTGTTTCGGATTCCAGGGTTCTCTCTCTACAGTAATACATGGTAACCCTAGGACCATAGGTCTTTCCAGACAAAAATGAGCAGAGGTGGGTGGTCATTGCCTTCCACTGCATAGCAACCCTGGCCTTCCTTGGTGGCCTCCCATCTAAGCACTAGCCATGGCCAACCCTGATTAGCTTCTAAGCTCTGAGAAGAATGGCCAGACAGGGCTGCTCTTGCTTCCTAATGGACCCCTAAGAGAACAGGAAGTAAAGCTCATGTTCCCTGCAGCGAGGAGTCCCAGGGGATTGCACCAATCACACCTGCCTGGGAATTCTGGAATTTAACCTTTACCATGTGGGTAGCCACAGGGGGATAGCTGAGTGAGTCTGAGGAAGTAGAATAACATTAGAGTCGTGTAGCACCTTAAAGAACAACATTTTCCAGGGTTTAAGCGGACATGAATCAAAGCTCTCTTGGTCAGGTGTGAGCCTTGACCCAGGAGAGTTTGACCATTTGGCAACTGTGCAAGGTTGCTTGTAAAGGTGTCTTAACTACATACCACCACATTCCTCTCTGGTCCCCCAGCAGTTACTTTAGCTACTAATGTTTCTAGTTCTGTAAGTGCTTGTTCAAGAGAAATGTTGGGAGATCTCAGATCAGAGGTTGGAGTAGACCTGGTCGGTCCCTGAGACGGGCTGCCAGTTGCTCAGGTTCCCCAAGTTCCCCAGAGGGCCCAACGATGGCACGTTCTCATAATCTTCGTCTTTGCTTTCCATATTCTCATAGTCTTCATCGCATGCATCCTAAGTGAGGAACGAGACGGGGGAACAAGAGACGTCGGGGAAATGAGAAAGACACGCTAAGAAAATTCTGTAAAAGAATCAATGAATAGAATCATAGAATCATAGAATCATAGAGTTGGAAGGGGCCATACAGGCCATCTAGTCCAACCCCCTGCTCAATGCAGGATCAGCCCTAAGCATCCTGAAGCATCCAAGAAAAGTGTGTATCCAACCTTTGCTTGAAGACTGCCAGTGAGGGGGAGCTCACCACCTCCTTAGGCAGCCTATTCCACTGCTGAACTACTCTGACTGTGAAATTTTTTTTCCTGATATCTAGCCTATATCGTTGTACTTGAAGTTTAAACCCATTATTGCGTGTCCTCTCCTCTGCAGCCAGCAGAAACAGCATCCTGCCCTCCTCCAAGTGACAACCTTTCAAATACTGAAAGAGCTATCATGTCCCTTCTCAACCTCCTTTTCTCCAGGCTGAACATTCCCAAGTCCCTCAACCTATCTTCATAGGGCTTGGTCCCTTGGCCCCAGAATAGAATGCATCCAAAGCTTCCTTCTACCCAATCAGATCCTGGGTCCTTCTGACAAAATGGCTGCCAAAGGAGGTGGAGCCAGTGACAAAATGTGTTGTCCCATCTTACCTTCGGCCACACAGTGGAAATCCTTGCCCTGTGGTACAATTTGCTGCCGAAGCCACATTTTAAAAAAATTAAATTAAATCTCCAATAGCCAATCAGATTTCTTTCTGGGCCAAAACCCCCCTTGGCCCTGCTCACTTCCTAAAAATGCTTGGCAGGCACCAGAAAAGGTTCAGCTGGCATTGTGGCACCCACCAGCACCATGTTGGGCATCTGCTTTAGCTTTGAGCAGCAGTACTTCTACAGAGCCTCCAAATGCTCTTTCTGATGTTTCTGTCCCCTGAGCTTCTCACATTAAGTGTTTGGTCTATCACAGACCTGTTCAAGTGTACATTTCCATGGCCATCCACACTCATGGCCACCTGCATATCCTCAGACTGTGAATCCCAAAAGGTACTTCCTTTTCTTGATGCTTAGTCTATTGCCCATCAACTTCTCCGCATGCCCCCAAATTCTAGAATCAAATGATGCTATAGCAGCTAAGAAACTGCAAAAGGCACCAGACCTGACGGGCTTTCTTCGATGTATTATAAAAAGGTATCACATGTGATTATGCCCCTATTACTTCGGATTATAAATGAAGTGATAGATGACCCAGAAAAAAAAATTCCAGATTCCTGGCACCAAGCATCCTTTTCTCTGTAGCCAATGCAAACAGCATCCTGCCCTCCTCCAAGTGACAACCTTTCAAATACTTAAAGAGGGCTATCATGTCCCCTCTCAACCTCCTTTTCTCTAGGCTGAACATTCCCAAGTCCCTCAACCTATCTTCATAGGGCTTGGTCCCTTGGCCCCAGATCATCCTCATCGCTCTCCTCTGTACCCTTTCAATTTTATCGACGTCCTTCTTGAAGTGAGGCCTCCAGAACTAAATAATATAATATTTGCTTTGTTTTAAACGCTATGGACTTTGCACGCAACCACTGAAGGCAAACAGCATTCTTCTTCCTAGATGTTCTAGATCAGGGGTGGGCAAACTGTGGCCTTGCAGATGTCCATGGACTACAATTCCCATGAGCCCCTGCCAGCAAATGGGGGCAAACTCTGGAAGGCCAGAGTTTGCCCACCCCTGCTCTAGACTGTGGAGAAACGTTTTTTAGCTTGATTAACCAAATTCTAGTGTCATGGAAGCAGGAGAAGACATTCTCCTTGTCCTTTTTTCTCAACCCCATATATATATTCCATCCCCTTTGAGAGAGAGTAAGAAGCCAGCCAGAAATCATCTAGTGAGCTTCACAGTAGAGATTTAACCCAGGGCTCCCCCAGTCAAGGTCCTGGGCGCTAACCATTACACTGAACTGCTCAAGGGCTGCCTACATTGTAAGGAACGGGGCTCCCTCCTTTCTTGGACTTGCTGTACATGTTGAACTGCTCCTCTTTCTCGGGATTGGGTGGCTTTTCTTCTTCAGGGGCCATCTTTTGCTCCCCGTCTCCGTCATTGGCATACAATGCTGGGTCTTCTTCGTCCTCCTCCTGCTCTTTGTCCTTCTCTTTCCTTCACACAAACAGAACAAGAAGAGTAATGAGGTGTTTGGTCATTCACCAAGTAATCCAAAACAACACCAGGGCCCATTCTGCACACATTGGATAATGCACTTTTGCAGCTGGATTTTCCTGTGCAGAATATGATAATCCACTTCTAAACTGCATTGAATATGCTTTATGCTACATGTGCAGAATGGGCCCAGAACTCACATAGGCCTGCTCCAGAGCCTAGTAACAAGGGCTTTCACAAAACCCTGGCTGAGAAAGCCTGGCCTATGTGAACCAGCTGTGTAGGTAAAACACAAACCAAACAGCAGACCGTGGGGACTAGGCCTGAAGTGGACTGACTCAACAGAGACTTTCTCACCTGTTTTTTATCACTTTGAAGAGCAGAACCCCCAGCAGGGTGAAGAGGAGGAGGCCCCCAGCGGCACCCCCACAGGCCATGAAGAGCAGAATAGAATGCCCTACAAAAGAGAGAGGGAGAGTCAAAGTCTCCGTTTTCAGAGATTCTGTCCTACCACCCTCTGGCCTTACCTGCTTGATAGGTGGGCAGGGTGACCCGGCTGGGCCCATGCAGGTTGGTGACCAAGCAGGACACATTGGCCAGGCTGGGCGCAGGGCCCCTCAGTACCCCGACAACGGTGTGCCCCAGGGAAGCGGAGACCGCCTGCAGCTCGGAGCTGTTGTAGTCCTCAGGGACAGTTTGGTTTGGCAGGTGCCACTCAATCCCTGGGACTGGGTTTCCTTCCGCCAAGCAGTAGCATGTGACCGTCTCCCCAGTCCTGGATATGGTGCAGTTCCCTTCCGGCAGGATAACAGGTTTGTCTGCAAAGAGGGCATTTGCTGGCATGATCCCAGTCCAAAGACAATTGCCCCTGCCCCAAACCCACCTTGGTGCACATTAACACATTTCCTGGTACCCATCGAGTATGCCAGGAAAGTGGGTGTGGCCAGATGTGGCATATGCTTCTCAAGGATTTTGATTGGGTACTGGGGGATAGTCACTGTGTGACTGAGCGTAACCCGTCACAGCCATTTTGTGGCTGGCTTCACCTCCTGTGGCCACCATACAATGTCAGAATACCCCCAAATACCAGCAGCCTGAAAAACAATGGGGATTCTTTGGGGGTTTTTTAATCATCTTTAAAAGATCAGAGAAGCTTAGCCTCCCCCCCCAAAGATTCTGGATTACTCATGATCCTATCCATGCGGGCTCCAATATACATGGCCTTAACTTCCAAGAGTCAATCATGATTCGACGTGCCAGCCCACCGAGGGGCTTGGGGCAGGTCTCCCTTCTTCACTGGCTAATGTAAGCCACTCAAACTATGGATGCCATCCTCCAGGTGGGACCTGGAGATCCCCTGGAATTATAGCTCATCTCCAGGTGACAACGATCAGCTCCCCTGGGGGAAATGGCAGCTTTGGAAGGTGGACTCCATAGCTTGCTCTGCTTGATTTATTTATTGATTGATTTTTCCATGACTACCTCTCCTCATGAGCCGACTTGGAGCGGTTAACAATAATGATTAAAACAACAATAGAATAGAATAACACCTGAGTTTAAAGCAACAAAATACAATGAAAATACCTCTCTCAATTCCTTTACTGCAGGGGTAGTCAACCTGTGGTCCTCCAGATGTCCATGGACTACAACTCCCATGAGCCCCTGCCAGCATTTGCTGGCAGTGACTCATGGGAATTGTAGTCCATGAACATATGGAGGACCACAGGTCGACTACCCCTGCTTTACTGCATCTGTGATTGAAGAAACTGCCTGGGAAAGATCCCATTTCTTCCAGGGGAGGCCGTCACAGGAGGGGGCCAATGTGCATGATGGGGCTCTATACTGGCCCCAACCAACTGCCTGGCGGAAGAACTCCATCATGCAGGCCAGCTCTCAAAGGGCCTGCAGCTCTTCCAAGAGTTAGAGTAGCTCTTCCTGCAGCTTTTCCACCAGGTGGCAGCCAGGATCAAATATGTCCTGGCCCTGGTTGAGGCCAAATGTCCCTCTCGAGGGCCAGGGATCACCAGCCTGTTCAAATGGGCAAGCACAATGCCCTTTGGGGGGTAAAGTCAGTCAGGTGGTCCCTCAGGCTCATGGGGCCCAGGCACTGAATGGCCCTAAAGGTTAAAACCAGAACCTTGAATCTGATCCGGAATTCAACCGAAAGCCGATGCAGCTACTTGGAGGCAGGCCTCACGTGGGCTCTCCACTGAGGCCCCTTCCCACCCCATATCTCCTGACTCTACCCCACAAAGGTCTCCAGGTCTTTCCCCACCCTACTCAACACTATGTTTAAAAAGTTGACACCCCCCCTATCGAAATATTTACATGTTGTCCTAAATCTAGTCATAATGAATAAGGAGGTATGATCACCGTCTTACATTGCACATAGAGGAAGGCAGGGGGTGAGTCTTCCCCCATCCCGACGTCATTCTCAGCAACACAGTAATATGGCCCAGAGTCCCTCTTGATGTCTGTCAGCTTCACCTCTGGCCCAGTGCCTGCTCCCCGCAGCGGTGCCTGGCGTGGCCCAAAGAACCAGCGGTAACTGAGGGCAGGGGGGTTGCTGTGGCTGCTGCATCGCAGGGTGACATTGTCTCCCTCCTTCAGGGTCGAGTTCCCCACCACGGAGACGACTGCATCCTTTGGGGAATCTGGAAGAGACAATATGGTTGGGGTCCACCACATGGGCTGTCCTTGCACCCCCCCCCCCCCGGTTGGAGAAGTCCTAGACCACACCTGTCCTACTTCCAGTCTGGTGTAGTGGTTAGGAGTGCGGACCTCTAAGCTGGCATGCCGGGTTCGATTCTGCACTCCCCCATAAGCAACCAGCTGGGTAACCTTGGGCTCACCACAGCACTGATAAAGCTGTTCTGACTGAGCAGGGATATCAGGGCTCTCTCAGTCTCACCTCCCTCACAGGGTGTCTGTTGTGGGGAGAGGAAAGGGAAGGAGAATGTAAGCCACTCGGAGACTCCTTTGGGTAGAGAAAAGCGGCATATAAGAACCAACTCTTCTTCTTCTTCTTCTTCTTCTTCTTCTTCTTCTTCTTCCCCACTTGTGCTTTGAATTGCTGAGCAGGGCAAAATCTTGACTGTTCTCCACCACCGATCATAAGCCCTGATAACCCAGGCAGGCCCCATCCCAGCAGATCTCTGAAGCTAAGCAGGGACCACCCTTGCCAGGAATTGGATGGGAGACCTCCATGGATTGGGATGCAGTTCCTCCAAGGAACGCTAGGAGATGTGAGGTGGGAGCAGGCAATGGCAAACCAGCTCCAAATGTCCCTTGCCTGGTGGCCAGACAATCCTTGGGTCTCCCGGCTATACTACACACACCAGGCAACAAATACATAAACATCTGTCAAGAGCCTCCAGCGCCAGGAGTAGCGAGACTGTAAAGCTCCAGCACCAGGAGTCCCAAGAGTGCAAACTGTCTTCACTATCAAGCTTCAGCTCTAAGAGTCAGTGAGCTTCTACAAACCTCCAGGTGGTTTAAGAACAAAGGAAAGGCTCTGGACATCTCATCCCTTAGCATGCAAGACGAAAGGACGATACTAAAGCTAATATAAGAGAGACTAGAAGATCAGGATACACAGATTCTGGGCTCCTCTAACAACAGTGTATGTTCTCCCCACTTCTGGGATATACCCTTATCTTACAAATCCATGCCCATGTATCTCCAAATTTTGGAGACACACCAGTTAAGAAGAGCATTTCTAGTAGCTCGCTTAAACATCTTTCCCTCAAATGTCACCCGAGGTAGATTTTTGAAGATCCCTCCTCAGGAGAGATACTGTTGACATGGATGTAGTGTCCCTGACACGTTGTACCATATACTCCTGGTGTGTCCTAAGTTTGAAGTATTTTGTCGCCCGTTAGCTAATTATCTGAAGAAATTGAAATTCAGAGAAGAAGAAGAAGAAGAAGAAGAAGAAGAAGAAGAAGAGTTGGTTCTTATATGCTGCTTTTCTCTACCCGAAGGAGGCTCAAAGCGGCTTACATTCGCCTTCCCTTTCCTCTCCCCACAACAGACACCCTGTGAGGGAGGTGAGGCTGAGAGAGCCCTGATATCACTGCTCGGTCAGAACAGCTTTATCAGTGCTGTGGCGAGCTCATGGTCACCCAGCTGGTTGCATGTGGGGGAGTGCAGAATTGAACCCGGCATGCCAGATTAGAAGTCCGCACTCCTAACCACTACACCAAACTGGAGGATGGGGCAAGCTGGTGCGGAGTGCACCTGTTCAGCTCTGCTCCCGTTGTCAGCAGCCAGGAGGCCAGAGAGCAGTGTGGCTGGGGTGGTGCAGGGCAGATGGTGCTTGGATGGCCATGCACAGCTTCCTGCTTACCTGGTGCTGGCTCTTCATCCTCCTGGTAAGTGCCACGGAGTGGCGCAGAGGAGGAGGAGGATGGGGAAGGGAAGAGCTTCTGATTGGCTCTCAGTGGGGGAAATCTCTCACCCTACTGGGAGAATGCTCTTCCGGTAAGGACCAATCAGAGGCACATGTCATTGGAAGGATGGTAAGGATTTTATGCATGAAGAGTTATTTATTTATTTTTACAATTATGTCCCATCCTTTCCTAGAGGCTTAGGGCAGCTTATCAAAATTTTAAAATATGCAACCATTCTTAAATAACTTTAAAAACTCTTAACATTCATAATTAAAATCAATCCCATTTATTCAGCCTTCAGGTTGCCTCCTTTTTATAGGAGCTCAGGGGGCTGCAGAACTGAGGAGGGCAATATTAATTCTTAGAAAAATGGTTTGGAGTGGGCTTTCAAAGCAGGGAGGCCAGCATTTCAGTGTTATTTCTAGGCCTCAACCCTACAGCAAACCACATCACGTCATTTTAAATTCCATGACGATCCAAGGTAGAACAAGTTCATTTTCTGAATGCATTAAGAGGAAAGCCTTAAATTCTGTCTTGCTGTTATGTTCATTATATCTTGTATTTTAATGGGGGTTTTATTGGGGTTTTAGCTAAGGACAATTGTAACCCGCCACAAGCCAGTCTTGGGAGTGGTGGGAAATAAATTTAATAATACTAATACTAATACTAATACTAATACTAATACTAATACTAATACTAATAATAATAATAATAATAATAATAATAATAATAGGAGGAGGAGGAGGGGTAGCAAATAATGGATTTTAAGTTTCTAACAAACACCCTTCCCTTTCTCTCCCCTCTACACGTTGATGTAGGTGGAGCTGAGAGAGCTCTCAGAGAACTGTACTGTGAGAACAGCCCTATGAGAACTGTGACTGGCCCAGGATAAACCATCTGGCTGCATGCAGAGGAGAAATAGGGAATCACATCCGTTTCTCCAGCTTAGTGTCCGCTGCTCTTAACCACTCTACCATGCCAGAACTCCTTCTCCCAACCCCATACTTCTTGTGAGCTGTAATTCATGGGTTCTGGCATCTCCCTCCATCCTAGTTAGTTAGACTAGATTAGACCTCTATCACTTCACTAGTCTTTCTAGACTAGAGAGATCCTATAATAAAAGAAAGATCATAGGGTCTCACCCATTTGCACACACACACACAGGCCAGATAGCTTCTGCTGCCTTGTGAGCCTTTGTGGGTTCTGCTAACGTGCTAACATTCCCAGACCCACCTCCCTCCACAACGTACTCACACTTAACCTGCAGGGTGATCCCGTTGCGAGACTGTTGTTGGGTGGGGAAGGTGGCCATGCACTGGAGATGCTTGCCGTTGTCCTTGTGGGTGGGGACGTAGCTGAGCTGCGACTCGGTCCGCCAGACGCCCCCCGCCAGGCGCTCTTGGATCGTCACCGCCTTCCCTCCCACGAGGTTCCAGGTGATGGCAGGGGGGGACAAGGGACAGGTGTGCAGAGCTGAGCACGTCAGTGAGGTGTGATCCCCTTCGGTCAATAACCCCGGGTCGCTCATCTCGAGCTGGTTGGGAACATCTGGAAACAAGAAACGGGGCGGTAAGCTACGAGGAGTGGCTATGCAGGAGACGCGTGAAGACGAAAGCATCCCTGTTGGATTTCAGCCTGCCAGGCGGGGGAGTCTCACTGGCGCAGCATATGCTTTGCATGCAATTAAGGGGTCAGCCTTTCATGCAGGATCTCTTTTGCCTGGTTCTGAACAGCCACTGGCATCTTAAGAGAAGACCCACAGAAGGGTACCTCTCACCTGTTACCTCCACCTGGACCGTGACGTCATAGAACCGGTGGCTGACGGAGTCTGGATTGATCCAGACGTAGTAGACGTCCCTGTGGCGCACATCTCGGAGGAGGAGGGTGCAGTTGCCCATCTCTAGGTCTCCCACCACCTCCGACCGCCCTTTATACTCTGGAAGGACGTTGTGGGTGCTCTTGCTGTTGAAGATTTCAGGGTAACCCCGTGTCCGGTACTGGTACCAAGCCACGCTGAATTTGCCTCCCCAGGAAGCGCGGGGACCCGGGTAGGTGAAAGAGCACGGAATCACCACGCAGGAGCCTTTCAGAGCTTGGATGGAGCTGGGCAGGGTGGAACTCCAGGCCACAGAGAGAGGGCTGTAAAACAGAACTGGGGAAGGGGACCTGTGTTTTAAACAGGAGCTAAATTGCAAGGCCTAGTGTTGTTATAGGGTTGGGAATCCCCCCTTTCCAAAAAAAAACCCCAAACCTGCACACACTTTTAGAGATACATGCATTGATTTTTTTTGTTTTGTTTTTGCTGTCTTTCCCCTCTCTTTTTGAAAAAGGAATTTCTCTTTGTAGAGAAAGTGAAATGTGGCAGAACCCCCCCCCTCCTCCTGTCCCTCCTCTCTTTGAACTTCTCTTTGATAAAAATGGAACTAATTAGCAGATGACTCAAGATTCCTAAAGGGGGAGACGGATTGTTGCATTGCAGGAAGAATCAAGATCAGCCGCTCTCAACTGTTTTACCGTTGAGAAACTCCTGAAACATACTTCAGGGTTCAAGAAATCCCAGAAGTGGCGTGATCTTGCAGAATCTGATTGGGAAGCACAGCTGTGTCCATGGCCACCTGGGGCCCCTCCCCTTTCCACCCCCTCCAGGCCCATCACTGGCCATTTTTGGGATGGATGGGAGGGTCGACAAGACCATATATGGTCATATCACTCGATAAATGTTTAGCAAATTTTAAAAATAGATTTAAAAATCAATTAACTCCCGTGCATTCAGGAAACCCTTTCAGGGCTATCAAGAAACCCCAGGATTTCACAAAACACTAGTTGAGAAAGCCTGATCTAGATAAAGAAGAAATAAAGGAATTTTTCTTAGCAAGCCTGGGTGGGCTTACTAGTCTCCTAGTGGGATTGAGTTGGTCCCAAACCTGTGAGCAGCTAGGAACATACTTAGGAGAAATCCTGATGGGATGTTGTTTCTGGAGAGTTGCATGTTGCAAAATCCCTCTTGGATTTCAGCCCTGAGAGAGGGCCAGGGCCAGGGCATGGGTCTTTCCTTCTTTGCTTCTGCCTCTCAGCTCAGTCATGCACCACCTAGGAAAACTGGTTGGATGAAGAAGAAAAGCCTAAATATGTTGATGATTGTGTGTGTCCCTAGCAGTTTCCATCTTTGCATCTTACTCTTCCTGGAATATGGCCGGGCACCATCCTGTGTCCTCAATGGCCATTGCCGCAGCAGCAATTAGGAGGGGAAGTAATTCTCACCAGCTGTCTTCTTCAAGCCGAACTGCTGCTGGAAGCATAAGGAGGGCAGGGCAGTTGGGTCAGCTGGTACTTTGAAATAATGAATGAGCCCTCCAGACTCAGAGCCATCCTGTGGCTCAGCAAGAGACCTTGGTCGTTTCCACACAAGGAATTTGCCCCTGGACAGCCTCTGGTTGCCTGCGAGTTTTAGTGCTGCTTCCACGGCAACCCAAAGCTGTGAAGGGATTGGCACAAGTTTTGGTCAGATTTGCCTCATGATGAGGGAAATTGCCCAAACTGGATTTTATTATTATTTTTATTTTTATTATTATTATTATTATTATTATTATTATTATTATTATTATTTAGATTTATCTCCCACCACTCCCCGTAGGCTCGTGGCGGGTCACAACAGTCCTATCCCCATTAAAATACCCATTAAAAGACTTTAAAACAATCCCAACATAGCGGAAGTTCTTATTATTCCCACCCCTGCTATCAGAGCAGCAGGGAGGGTGGGGAGGAGATCTAACTTACTAGGTCCGGGGGGGAAGGGAATGTTGGGACTCATTCGCTGACCCCCGGCCTCAACCAAAAACCATTTGCCACTCCTTATTGTGCTTCACATTGGGGAGCAACTTAGGGCAGGCCCATGTGGAGGGAGAAACACGTGACAGTCTTGCTAGCGTTGTCTCATCCTTGCACTCCATTTCCTGCTCACAGGAATTCTTTTTTAATGCCGCAGTCTGCATTGCAGCAGGACCGCAAAGCAGCATTCCCCAAGTTAAAATAAAAGGTTCTATTTATTGTCTTCATTGTTTTGCGATCGGGCAACCAAGGCACATCCCTGTTTGTGTTTTCTGGCATTTGGGTTTTAACAGTTAAAGTGTGATGCAGCAGCCCTCTCCCAATCAGCTAGGCATCAGTGTTCCTCATTTTTAAGCCTTACTGTTCACACAAATTCACTCATAGGGGTCCAGTTACCATGGCCAGGCTCTCACACATCTACCTGTACATAAATAGAGACCAAAACACCAAGAATCCCCAAAAGGGGAAGGGGGGATGCTTTATTGTTGTGGCGTTTCTCCAGAGCAATGCTGAAGAATTAATTTTTAATGAAATTCTCATGTGTTGTGGCTTTACCACATAGCAATATAGAAGAGCCGTTTAAAAAAAAATTGGGGGGCTTGGGAGGGAAGGAAGTTTGAGTCCCATAAACAGCCACTGTGCTGGGATTGCTGGTTTACGGTGATTAACAACTCGTGGAATGGAGGGAGAAGTTTGCTTTGTTCTCCCTTGTTGTCTCATTTGGAGGCAAAATGCCATAACCTGGTGGTGGGAAAACATTGGAGGGGTCTTCCATCAGGAAGCTTGCACACGTGTGGCTTCCGACGTTGTGTTTGCAAGCAGGAGGTTTGCAACCCTATCGCTCATCCACCGTAACCTGCCACCTCTCTGAGCCTTCACAGAATCAGCTTCTCTGTCAGACGGCTATCTAGCCGCTGTTTAAAAATTTCCAAAGATGGAGAACCTACCACCTCCCGAGGAAGCCAGTTCAACTGAGAAACCGTTCTGTCAGGAACTTCTTTTGAATCAATTTCATCCCATTGGTTCTGGTCTGTCCCTCTGGGGCAAGAGAGAACAACTGTGCTCCTCTTCACGGCAGCCTTTTAAATACCTGAAGATTGTTATCACATCCCCTCTCAATCATCTCCTCTCCAGGCTAAACAGACCAAGCTCCCCCAACCTTTCCCCATATGTCTTCGTCTCCAAACCCCTCACCATCTTTGTTGCCCTCCTCTGGATACTTTCCAGTTTGTCTACATCCCTCTTCAACTGGGGTGGCCAAAACTGAACACAGGACTCCAAGTGAGGCCGCAGAGTAAAGCAGTAGCATCACCTCCCGTGACCTGGACACGATACTCCACTTGATACAGCCCAAAATCCCATTTGCCCTTTTAGGCACTGATGGTACCCTCATACCCCGTCCACACCAATTATCTGGCCCCTCTGTGGTCCCAGAACAGCTTGCCACCGTGATCCACACAATGTCATCTCTAGACTGGATTACCGCAACTCGCTCTTTGCAGGCCTTCCCTTATCCCTGCTCTGGAAGCTACAATTGGAACAACATGCATCTGCTTGCATCTTCACCCAAACCCCATTTAGGGCCCACATCACCCTCATCCTCCAGGAGCTGCATTGGCTACCAATCGAACACCAGATTAGGTTTAAGGTGCTAGCACACACCTTCAAGGCCACAACTTCAGACGCCTGCCCATGACTCTCCCAGCGTTACTGTTAATTGTAATTATATTATAATTGTGGTTTTGTAATCTTTTGATGTTTTATTGAAAGTTGTTTTCATGTTATAGTCTGCATAATGTTTCATGTAAGTTATAATGTTCGGTGTAAACCACCCAGAGCTGCAAAGAAATGGGCGGTATAGAAATCTTAATTAATTAATTAATTGATTAATATGTGGTCAGGGTCCTGTGTACCTCAAAGACCATCTGTTTGTCTGTTCTCCCCTGTAGAGCAATGCATTCTACCCAATCCAACCATCTGGCCCCAAAGAAGTCGTCTTAGCACTGTGGTTCTCAACCTGGGGGTCAGGACCCCTTTGGAGGTCGAACGACCCTTTCCCAGGGATTGCGGCAGGGCAAGCAGCTTGGCGGGGGCAGCACCATCCACACAACAGGCTTGCGGGGTAGATCGAGATAGAGCGTTCATCTGTCTGGAGCAGTGGAAAAGAGCAAGGTCAGCAAGTTGGGACAAGAGGCAGAACTGCCCAAAATCAAAATGGAAATTGCATTCAGTGTAGATGGCAGGGACTGAATCGACCTAGGATTGGAGTAAAAGCTCCATGCAGATTCAGCCCAGAAGAGGATGGCTGCTTTGGAAGGTGGACTCCAGGTCATTGGAACACAATCAGAACGGGTTCCCGGGTTACTCAATTTCTTGTTTTCCCTGTCTTCTTCAGTGATTATGGGACTACAAGATACAAGTACATAAAGTTCATTTCCAAGGTCCTTAACATATAACCCAGTACATAAACCAGCATTTCCCATCTCAATGTACCTTCCAATACTTTCAAGTTTTTAATCTGCCAACAATACAGCCAACAAAGGACTATTATAACAGCTCTATAAACAGCTTCTCCTAGTTTAAGGCATTCCAATTTGATATGGATCTCCCTCGATAAAGCTACGATGCAGCGAAATGCGTTGGGATTTATTTAGGATTCTGGATTGTAAAGAATCAACTGAAGCTTGAAAACTCCCCGTAAGTCTGTTTATTATACTGTAATATTTGATGTACCACATTGGAATCCCAGAGCCCCATTGCTTGCTTCCTGTCTGTTCCTTCACCGGTTCCTACCCCTCCTATTTCATTCTTTCACCTGCAGACTGGCAACCCTAGACTCACAGCCTCTCCCTGGAAAGCAGAAAGATGAGAGAGTAGCCTTGTGTATATGCAGAGTGGATTGCCTTCAGCTAGTATTGCCAACCTCCAGGCAGGGCCTGGAGATCTCCTGGAATTGCAACCAATCTCCCGGCAACAGAATCCCATTCCCCTGGAGGAAATGGCTGAATTGGAGGGTGGGCCCTGCTGAGACCACTCCCTTCCCCAAACCACTCCACTCTCAAATCTACAGCTGTTTCCCCACCGGACTTGGCAGCCTGATTTTCAGCAGTGGGTAGGTCCCCTCATCCCCTAAGGCAATTGATGCCATAGAAGGACACAAGGGGGAAGGGCCAACCAACCCAAGGTCACCCAATGAGAATCCTGGCTTTGGCCAGGGAGAATCCTGGCTTTGGCCAGTTCTAGGCTGCAAAGAAGGTGGGGCTTTTGTCTCTCTGGCGTCCATTAATACCCTTGGCGTCCATTGACACACAGAAGCGCGTGAACAAGCGAGGCGTTGCTCGGCCCTGCCCCCCAGGTGCTGGCAGGCATCCAGATCCAGGCTGGTGCAAGCAACGGGTCCCTGGGCTGAGCCTCCGAGCCCCGGACACTGGCCGGTCACCTCTGACAGGGCTCTCACACTCCTCGCAGCCTCCAAACCTTTTTGGGGGGATCTGTAACGCCCGCCAAAACTGAGGATGCAAGCAAGGGCAGCTTCCGTCCCCCCCACCCCCATCCTAATCTGCAAATGACACGCCCGCCTCTCTCAGCTGAGCTGCCTCCTCGCAGTGAGCCACGGGCCGTGCCAGCGTGAAGTGTGCATAATGTTCCAGCCATGTACAGAGCGGTAACCTCGGGGCAATTCAGGCTGCTGTCCGCACCGATTGACGCTGCTGCCTCTTACCCCCCTCCCTAGCGCCCCTGGGACAAGTAGTGCTTAATTTCCAAATGAGAAATGATGAGCTCCATTTCCCCTGATCCGAAAACCCTGCCCGAGCCTCTGCATTCCTCATGTTCCTCCTGCCCCCCGATAGTTGCTCACATGTCTGTGACAGCACGGATAGTGCCTGCGGGCTGCAATTAGACAGGGGGGCACACGGATGCATAGGGTGTAGCTCGCCCCTCCTCTGCTTAATCCTTGCAGCAACAACCTGGCAAGGTAGGAGACAGCAGGCCAGGGCCAGGCTTACCCAGATAGCTTCCCTGGCTGAGCAGGGAGGTGAAGCCTGCTGCCCCAGACGGCAGCCTGACAGAGCCTGCTTGCTGTAGGGGTTAGGAGGGCAGACTTCTAATCTGGTGAGCCGGGTTTGACTGTCCACTCCACCTCCTCATGCAGCCAGCTGGGTGACCCTGGGCTCGCCACGGCACTGATCAAGCTGTTCTGACCGAGCAGTAAAATCAGGGCTCTCTCAGCCTCACCTCCCTCATAGGGTGTCTGTTGTGGGGAGAGGAAAGGGAAGGTGACTGTAAGCCGCTTTGAGACTCCTTCGGGTAGAGAAAAGCGGCATATAAGAACCAACTCTTCTTCTTCCTCTTTTTCTTCTGAATCATGTTCGGATCCCTACTGGTGCCATGGAAGCTGACTGAGTGACCTTGGGCCAGGCATACACTCTCAGTCTACCTACCTCACAGGGTGGTTGTGCAGATAAAACCAAGGAGAGGAAAATGATGCAAACTGCTTTGGTTCCTTACTGGGGTAAAAGGTGGGATGATGATGATGATGATGATGATAGTAGCAGCAGCAGCTGTTTGATTTATACCCTGCTTTTCACTACCTCAAAGAACCCAGAATCAGCATACAAACACTTTCCCCTTCTTCTCTTCACAAGAACAGAAGAAGAGTTGGTTTTCATATCCCGCTTTTCTCAAAGTCTCAAAGCAGCTCCCAATCGCCTTCCCTTCCTCTCCCCACAACAGACACCCTGTGAGGTAGACGGGGATGAGACAGCTCTGTGGGAACTGCTCTGTGAGAACAGCACCATCAGGGCTGTGATGAGCCCAAGGTCACCCAGCTGGCTGCATGTGGAGGAGCAGGGAATCAAACCTGGCTCACCAGATTAGAAGCCACCGCTCTTAACCATTACTGGCTCTCTCCATGCAGGCTCTCCACACGACGGACACCCTTGGAGACAGTTGGGTCTGAGGAAACCCCTGGGAGAACTGCTCTGCAAGAACAGCTCTAAGAGAACTGTGCCTAGCCCAAGGTCACCCAGCGGGCTGTGTGTGGAGGAATGGGGAAACAAACCCAGTTCTCCAGATCAGAGGTCACCACTCTTAGCCACTGCATCACGCTGGCTCTCAAAGAGATAAAATAAGTAAATACATAATAAGTAAATAAAAAAAAATAGGCCCCATGTGGACAACATGGAAGGTTGCCAAATGACCCCTGAGGTCAGTTATGTATTGATTTATTCAGTTATTTATCTATTTATTTATTCGCAGCAGCTAGGGAGGCTGAAATTGAGATAAGTTTTGATGACATATTGATAGACTGTCTCTGACTGAAGTTCTCATAGCTGTGAAAGGCACAGGAGCCTGGGCCAGTTAAAAGGTTGGCATCCCTACCACCAAGGGCAAAAAAAAGAAAGAAAGAAAGAAAAAAGAAAAATCAGCTCTAATTTCATTAGGAAACTGGTTGACAATCCTTGTGGTACAGCATCCCCCCCCCTTTATAGGAAAGGTAGACATGTGGATTGGAAGAAGTTTTCAGAGCCATACTTAAGTTAAATATTGCCCCTGTTTTTCAACACAGATTCCATTACCCTTTATGTCTCCATCCGATATAATCACAAATCATTGTTGTTCTAAGCCTGAAACGACCAGCTGACCCTACATTCTTCCCAGATCATCTTTTACCAGACTGACAGGAGCCGAAGTTCACAACAGTAAGGATTGAAAATTTTCTCGCTCTTCCTTTTCTCTCCCCACAAGCTCTCCCCCCCCCTCAACCAATTTACAAGTGAATTCCTTCTTTCCTCGAGTGAGAGGCTCCCAGCTAATTATACCCACTAACCAAACAAACAAAGTGCTCAAGAGAAGACAGACTTCAAAGTTTTGTTGGAGAGAGTTCAGTGGGGAAAGCTGACTTGATACGGAGATCGACAAACTGATAATTTGGAATCGTTCGTGCTCCTGCGAGACCTCACAAAACTTTCTGTTTATAGTTTGTGACTGCCTAGAACAGGGGTAGTCAAATTGCGGCCCTCCAGATGTCCATGGACTACAATTCCCAGGAGCCCCTGCCAGCGAACGCTGGCAGGGGCTCCTGGGAATTGTAGTCCATGGACATCTGGAGGGCCACAGTTTGACTACCCCTGGCCTAGAACTATGGAAAAATTAACTAAGGCACAGCTTTTCCATTTGTTATGCGAAGGAAACTCAAAGATACTGAAAGCAGTCAATAAGGTGGAAAAGGAAATCCGTGGGATTAAGGGGGAGCTTTTGGACGGAGCCGACGGTCTGGAGAGAGCAGCTGATGACACAGCTCTGCCAATAATAATTCAAATGAGAATTCAATGTTTGGAAGTTAATCAACAGGAGGGGGAGAGAGCTAGGGACGTAAAAATCCAAAGCACCTTGGAAGAACTTGGGGAAACAGATTTAAGGAAGGAAAGCACCGAAAACCTGAAAGTCTATTTAGAGCAGGAAGTGATTTGGATCAGCAAAATAAAAAGAGTCTATTCAAAGGCGACAGCACGCAGGAAGCTATCAGGAGATATCTCTGTGCGACCAGAGGAAGAGATCGAGATTGATAAAGTATACAGAGCCTACTCAAAGGCGACTGCAAGCAAGAATCAAGTAAGAGACTTCTTTGGCCCTGACAGAAGAACAATCAGAAATACTTTACTATGGAAAAAAACACAATTTCATTTTCTGCGACCACCTGAAGGATGAGTTGAACAGTGGAGTATTCCCCTGGTTTCCTGTGGGGAAGACAGCAGCAGTAACTTTTAGGACAGGACCAATATATGAAGGGAACTGACTTAATATCATCTAAGACAATAATAGAATATATTCTTATAATAGATTATACTCTCATGTGTATTAACAACTATTCTGCTAAGAAAGGTGGTAATAACTTCTAGATCAGGATCAATATGTGATGGGAACTGAATATGTATGCCAATATGTATGCTAAAAGAGGATGACAAACTATACTTCATATGTATTAACAAGACGGCAGCAGTTACTCTTAGGTCAGGGAAGGGGACTGACCTTATATCACTTAAGATAATAACAGAATATATTCTTATAACAGATCATATTCTCATATGTATTAACAATCAGTTTGCTAAGAAAAATGGTAAAAACTTCTAGATTAGGAATAATATGTGATGGGAATTGAATATGTATGTTAAAAGAGGATGGCAAACCATATCAGCTGGTCGCTTTTTTTCTCTCTTTATTTTTCTGTAAATGCTTCATATAATAATAAATAATAAAATTATAAAAAAACAAAAACAAATCATTGTTGTTTTTCATTTTCTTGGCCAGCACTGGGTTTCTAACGACTGGGTGGTAGGCTGAAATTCAACAGGTGCTGAATGTCTAGTTTCACTGAGATAATTTCTACCTGTCATGCAACCCTACTGACAGTCACCCCCTAACTTCAGCCAACCAGCTGAAGTTCAGTGCTGTCTCTAAAATACTGGGGTTGAAGGGACAGTTTTATAAAAGTCTAATTAGCAGGTGTGTAGGCAGTTCTAAAGGGCCTCTTGTGGCGCAGAGTTGTAAGGCAGCAGACATGCAGCCTCTGTCCATGAGGCTGGGAGTTCGATCCCAGCAGCTGGCTCAAGGTTGACTTAGCCTTCCATCCTTCCAAGGTTGGTAAAATGAGTACCCAGCTTGCTGGGGGGGGGGGGTAAAACGGTAATGACTGGGGAAGGCACTGGCAAACCACCCCGTATTGAGTCTGCCATGAAAACGCTAGAGGGCGTCACCCCAAGGGTCAGACATGACTCGGTGTTTGCACAGGGGATCCCTTTACCTTTACCTTTAGGCAGTTCTAACACACTGCTTTCCAAAACTCTATTCAAAGTGGTGAAATCCAGCAGCTGGATCTGAGATTCTTCAGAAATGCTTAATAGTTTGAGTCCAGGGGTAACTTTAAGACCCACAAAGTTTTATTCAAAGTTTTATGGACACAGACACTACTTCAGATGTTTAGATTTTGTATGGACTAATATTGAAAAGTTTCCTTTAGCCATAAAATGTTGAACTTAAGTCACCCATTTCCTGCTCTGAAGCACACCAAATATTCCAAGGAGTTAAAAAGAACGTAGAACATTAAAGCCACCTTCCAAATGCAGAATGCAGAAATGTACATAATGCAGTATTAGGGGTGACTTTAAAATTATCTTCCTTACAGTTTTGACCTGAGAATCCCTGTTTTGTTTGTTCTCCTTGGTAAGAAGCACACCTGTCTTTCTTTCTTTCTTTCTTTCTTTCTTTCTTTCTTTCTTTCTTTCTTTCTTTCTTTCTTTCTTTCTTTCTTTCTTTCTTTCTTTCTTTCTTTCTTTCTTTCTTTCTTTCTTTCTTTCTTCCTTCCTTCCTTCCTTCCTTCCTTCCTTCCTTCCTTCCTTCCTTCTTTGCTTGCTTTCTCCCTCCCTCCCTCCCTCTTTCTCTCTCTCTCTGTCTCTCTCCCCATCCCTCCCTCCCTCCTTTTCCCCTGCTATGGAATGTTCCCCATAAAATGTCCTTTTCTTCAAAGCTATTTCTGAGTTAATCAGCATCATACCCTTTTTATCATAAGTATAAATACCCCATAAGCTGCATACAAATGTATCTCCTGCATATACGATGCCAGGAAACCTACAGGGCCTACAGGAAGAGCAGCCCCCTAGAGCCAGCTTGTGGAGAGTGGCGGGATATAAATCGAAACATAAATAGAACTGAAACTGCTGTCAAAACAAATGCAAACCTTGAATAACCCCAAAAAAAGACACAAAGGAAGGAATACTCTTGCCGCGTGACACACCCCCATAGCTTTCGTTTCTGGGATCTGACATTCTAACTCGTGCTAACGTGAAAGGGGAGCTAGAGGAACAGGAGGGGCTAAGAAATCCCCACTTCATACTCCTCCTTGTACCAGGTTGTAAACCCCCTTTGTTGTAAACCCCTCAGCCAGCTGCAACTTGACGGCAAATAAATACATAAATTTGGAAAGCTGCCCTTTCAGGCTCTGGCTATTGAATCCTGAAAGTGTGGGCCCCTGTTTGGGACAGCCAGTTGCTGCTTGCAATGAGTGGATTGATGCCAATCCCTGGGTAGATTGATGCCAATAAAGGTTTTCTGAATGTGACTCTCTGAGCCCTGGATGGCGAGGCTTAGCAAGACGGGAAGTCAGAGATGAAGAGCTGTTCGCTGGACAGCTGCCGTTCTGCTCCGTTCCCTTCCGCCCATCCCGGCCACACCCCTCGGTCCATCCCTACAAAATTCCATCTCTCCATTCTTCTGGGCTGCCTCTCCCCAGCTCTTTCCATCCCTGCCCACCCACCGTGACCCTCCACTCCTCTCTTCACTCAGCCAGGGAGGCAAGGCCACCACCCACCCCTTGCCTCACCCTTGTTCCTCCCTGCAATTTGGGATTCTCTCGGCACACGTAACCCGCTTGGTTTTCTGTTTCTTGTTTTCCACATTTGAGAGCCAGTGTGGCCTATGAGTAGCAGTGGGGGGTCTAGCAAGCCCCCTGGGAGACCCGGGCTTGAATCCCTGCTTGAACACATGAAGTTGCCTTATACTGAATCAGACCACGGATCTAGCATGGTTATTATTGCCCTGCTCTGACTGGCAGCGGCTCCTCTAGGCCTCAAGAAGTGGGCTTTCACTTCATTTAGCATCTGATCCTTTTTATCTGGAGATGCCGAGGATTGAACCCAGGACCTTCAGCACGCCAGGCCGATACTCTGCCACCGAGCCACAGCTCCTCCCAGGCCTCCCACTCTGGGTGAGCCCAGGTGAGTCACAAACCCTCAGCCAGGCCTACCTCACAGGACTCTTGTGAGGAAACAGTGAGAGGTAGAACTGTGATTAAAACCACGTGGAGTCCCACCTGGGGAAGGAAGTGGGATAAAAATGCCTAAATGCACACGGGGAGCAGGCCATGCGCACCGCCACTGGGCCGTCAGTCCTGAAAGCAGGAGGACAAAGCTTCACACGTTTACACGCAACAGGCTTCTAGAACTTTCCGACACCCGCCCAAAGCTTGGATCTGCGACGTCACAGCGTATGGAGCAAACGGTCAGGCGATCTAGTTCTAGGATTCCAATTCCCACAGGGGCCACTTGGATTGACAGGGAGCCCACAACCATTCCCCGTTGTTCTCTTGGAAACTGCAGTTCAGCACTACACAGGCTCCGAACTAGGGATGCCAACCTCCGGGGGGGGGGGGGCTGGGGATCCCTTGGAATTACAGCTCATCTCCAGAGTCCGGACTGCAGAGATCAGGTACCCTGGGGAAAACGGCTGCTTTAGAAGATGGACTCTAAGGCCTTGTACCCCACTGAGGTCTTGACCTCCCCCAGGCTCCACACCCAAATCTCCAGGTGTTTTACAACCTGGATCTGGCAACCCTCCTCTGAACACACACGTTTCTTTGGGCCATTGTGACCAATAGCTGATGAGGAACTTCTCATCCCCAGATTCATAGAATCATAGAACCATAGAGTTGGAAGGGGCCATGCAGGCCATCTAGTCCAACCCCCTGCTCAACGCAGGATCAGCCCTAAGCATCCTAAAGCATCCAAGAAAAGTGTGCATCCAAACTTTATTCCTCGGGAGGTGGTAGGTTCTCCGTCTTTGGAAAATTTAAAAAAGAGGCTGGATAGCCATCTGACAGAGAGGCTGATTCTGTGAAGGCTTAAGGGGTGGCAGGTGACAGTGGACGAGCAGTAGGGATGTGAGTATCCTGCATAGTGCAGGGGGTTGGACTAGATGACCCAGGAGGTCCCTTCCAACTCTCTGATTCTATGATTCCAAGATTCGAAGATATGCTTCATTCCCCCCTGCACAAACACACACCCCATGCCCCCTAAGCAAACGGCCTCTGCTACATTAGCGGCAGTAAGTTCCATAAGTCAACACTGCGTGGGGCGAAGAAGGACATTTGTCTCTCTTGCCTGCGAAAGTCTCCAGCCGCATGCAGCCGGCTGGAGGCATGCACGGAATCCGCAGCATCTACTGCATGCTGAACGGTCGGTCGCAGGACCCTGTCTTTCATTTGCGATTTCGGTTTGACCTTGCAGGCTTGACTCTCCCGCCCTGGCTTTACTGGGATGTGGGGAGAGGCGGGGGGTGGGGGAGGGTGGAAATCAAATAATTCCAGGCAAAGAATGTCGAATGTGGCAGTCATTCTCTTGCCTTTCCAGAGCAGGATATTCAGAGATTTCAAGCATGGGAGGCAAGGGCTAGGGATGCTGCTTGCAATCCCAAAATTGTCCCGGAGTTATGACCCCAAGGGCTGGTAGAGGACAGTGAGCTCTTAGTGGATTCTCTTGAGCTGTGACGGTATCTGTGGGGATGAACTGGAATCTCTGGTTGGACATAGGGACCTTTCTGATCCTACATGGATCCCAGGGGAAGGGGGGGGGAGAAAGTCTAGCTGCGGTAGGAGAGAAACAGCCAGGGAGAGCAGCGTCCCTTCTTTTTGGGGGGGGGGGAGAACCAAAACTGGATTCTCTTGGGTTCAGCCGGGGAGATCCTCTCACGCTGGGCTGGAAGCGCTCAACCCCCTTGGAAGGAGCCGTGCAGCGGCAATCTCAGATTCTGCCTCCAGCCGCAGCATGGGAGGGGAGGGGGAGGGAGGGCTAGGCACCAGCAGGGCGCCCGGGTCTGCTGCTCTCGCCAGCTGTGCAATGCGGGATTGACCATCCCGGTCAACACCCAGCGCATCACCCACCCCCACCCACCCCCCTCCGTCCTTAGCGCCAGCTGTTCTCCATCCGCCCCAGCGCTGACCCTTCCCGCACACACACATGCATGTAGGTCTCCCCAGGGGTCTCACCTGTCAGAGACGGGGGAGGGGTCCCCAGCTGCTCCCCCCAGCACCTGCAAGCCGGCCAGCTGCCTCCTCACGCTCTATTTCTTCCCGCCTGTCAGTCTCTTTGCCATCGCGTCCCTCCCTCCCTCCCTCCCTCCCTGCCTGCCTTTCTCTCTTTCCCCTCCCTCCCCCTCGTGTCCTCTCCCCCCTTGCTGCCAACTATAAATAATCACTTCTCTCTCCCTCCCTCTCTCTCTCTGGCCTGGGGGCTGCGTGAAGTTTCTCTGTGCCGCTTTAGCATCCAGACTCCGCCCGCCAGTGGCCTTTGCTACCCAGCCCGCTGGAGATGGGCTGATGGGGCCCAAACAGCTGCATGCTCCCTGGAGACCCCTCCAGCGATTGGAAAGCCAGCAGGGGGAGGACAGCTCCCATCGTCCCTGTCCTCAGGACCAGAATCCAAGCAGGATAGGGGCAAACGCCGGGGATTCCGCTCAGGGGGTGACCAAAGCAGTAACAGGACATAAGTTATTATGTCCTCTGAAAAATGCATTTTTTTTTTCAGGACTGGAGGTTGACTTTGCATGTGGAAGGCCCCAGGTTCATTCCTCAGCCTCTCCCGTTGAACAGACCATGTCGGAGGAAAGGGATATGAAAGATTTCTGTTTAAAGCAGGGGTCCCCAATGTGGCACCCGTGGGCACCACGGCAGCCCCGAATACTTTTCCCGGCCCCTGCCAACTGTTTTGAGTACGTGGGTGGAGTTAGAACTAGCTAGAACAAATGATCTACCTTTGCCCTGTTCTGCCCTTGTGGGTGATGCTTTCTTTCACTGTCACGTAAGGAGTTCATAGTCTGAGGAAGAGTGCTTGCACTCAAAAGCTCACGCCCTGAATAAATCTTTGTTGGCCTTTAAAGGTGCTACTGGACTCTGATTTTATTATCCATCCATCCTCCATCTGTCAAATTTATAACCTGCCCCTATCGGCCCAGCTGTCTCCGGCACTTCACAACAGTCAGTAAAACCAGTTAAATAACATAACTATTAAATATTAAAAACAAGTAATTGACGGCATCCAGGTTGACTTCCCTTTTCAAACCAAGTGAGAGAGCTGTCTGACCGACTATCAGACGGAGAAAGCTGTCTGACTTTGACAGGGAAAGTTGTCTGATTTTACAATCCGAGCTAATTTTCTTAACCTACTGCTTTGTGAAAGAGAACTGTAGAATAGACAGAACGCTGTAGATTTCTCGTGAACAACCACAGAAGTCACAAATCGAAATCCAAATGGCACAAATGTATGAAGGTCTTTTTTTTTTCTTATTTAATGAATGTATTTCTAATTTGCAACTTATCAGTACACATTCATTCGCAAACATCGGCAACCAAAACGCGGTCCCAGGTACTCTTATTCAGCTTTCTGTATCTTCATCAGTGATTGCCTGTCAATATCTACAATTATTCAGTGTCATAATTAGAGTCAGATTTACATAAATAACACAAATCATGCAACCAGCAAAAACAAATCCAATCAGCAACATGCCTGAATAAAGTTTCACAGTAAACACATATGTGCCAATGGCACATATCACAGTGGAATGGATCTTCAACGTGCAGAAAGTTACTTCATCTTTTGTTTGGATACGATACCTCCCAATGGACTGAACTTAATGTTATTTATCACTCTTTGGCATCTTGCTACTGACCCTGTGGCCCTTTCATTCAAATAGGGTGCTAAAACCTGTGCTATCAGGACATGCTTTTTAAGAACAGCTTTAGACAGTGTAAATTGGACATGTGAGGTGAAACATCCCCATCAAAAACACAGTTCTTGCCTAAGTGATGTTTAAGAGAGCTACTAGAAATGCTCTTCTTAACGGGTGTCTCCCCAAAATTTGGAAATACATGGGCATGGATTCGTATGTTGAAGGAATATCCCAGAAACTGGGAGAACATACCCTGTTATTAGAGGAGCCTAAAACCTGAGTATACTGATCTTCTAGTCCCTGTGATATTGATTTTAGCATGACCCTTTCCTCTTGCATGCTGAGGGTTGAGATGTCCAGACCCATAGTATAAAGTTTCTTTGGCATTTTACTTAACCAGTGGAGAGGAAAAGGGTCACTCAAAAAGTTAATTAACAAACTACCTGGTTAAAGGTAAAGGTATCCCCTGTGCAAGCACCGAGTCATGTCTGACCCTTGGGGTGACGCCCTCCAGCGTTTTCATGGCAGACTCAATACGGGGTGGTTTGCCAGTGCCTTCCCCAGTCATTACCGTTTTATCCCCCTGCAAGCTGGGTACTCATTTGACCGACCTCGGAAGGATGGAAGGCTGAGTCAACCTTGAGCCGGCTGCTGGGATCGAACTCCCAGCCTCATGGGCAGAGCTTTCAGACTGCATGTCTGCTGCCCTACCACTCTGCGCCACAAGAGGCTCTTAACTACCTGGTTATATCTGCAAAAAAAAAAAAACAGGACTCGATCCCGCCCCCTTTTTCTCTTCCACCCCATTTGTCTTTTCCATCCCAGTTCCCTCCACAAGACGGCTACCAGCGGGAGTTACTGGCTGTGGCCATCCTAAGAACACCCCGTAGAGAGAATTGTCTCAGTTTGGACATAGCACTTTCCAGCATGAGACTGTTCCCATCCTGGGCTACAAGCCAAACACCCATCGATTCATCGCCACACCATTAGGGAAGCAGGGGAGGGTAGGAGAGTGGAATCGGCTAGGGCAGGGGTAGTCAAACTGCGGCCCTCCAGATGTCCATGGACTACAATTCCCAGGAGCCCCTGCCAGCATTCGCTGGCAGGGGCTCCTGGGAATTATAGTCCATGGACATCTGGAGGGCAGCAGTTTGACTACCCCTGGGCTAGGGCTTAATTTATGGCCAAAACGGCCGCGTAAGATCTCTTTGGAAACACAGCCCTGTAGGCTCTTCTATCCATTCCCTCCCTCATCTCCCCCCCCCCCCCAATTCTGCAAGGCCTTTCTCTTCCTCATTTGACCTCCCGACGCAGATCCAGAGGGCCCAGCATTTTACTACTACTGCAGATCAGCAGAAGGAAGGAATACTTGCTGCCGTGGCATTTTCCACCCCGCCAGCCTCCACCAAGGGAAAGAACTGCATTTCCTCAAGCCCGCCTGCCTTGGACAATAACAGCAAGGAATTTGCAGCGATGCTGTGACTGCACAGTCATTGGCTCTGTCCTCTGGACTGGGCATACGGTTGCCAACTCTGGGTTGGGAAATTCCTGGAGATTTGTGGGTTGTTGTTGTTAGTCGCGAAGTCGTGTCCGGCCCATCGCGACCCCATGGACAAGGATCTTCCAGGCCTTCCTGTCCTCTACCATTCCTTGAAGTCCACTTAAGATTGCACCGACTGCTTCAGGGACTCCAGCCAGCCACCTCATTCTCTGTCGTCCCCTTCTTCTTTTGCCCTCGATCGCTCCCAGCATTAGGCTCTTCTCCAGGGAGTCCTTCCTTCTCATGAGGTGGCCAAAGTATTTGAGTGTTATCTTCAGGATCTGGCCTTCTAAGGAGAAGTCAGGGCTGATCTCCTCTAGGACTGACCGGTTTGTTCGCCTTGCAGTCCAAGGGACTCTCAAGAGTCTTCTCCAGATTTGGGGGTCGAGGGTATTTATTAATTTGTGTGCTTATAAATTCGATTTATAGCCTGTCCATCCCACAGCGGTCTGCGGGCAGCTCACAGTAACCACAAGAATAAATATAATGGAGAACTGTCAAAACGAATAACATCTTAGATTTCAAAGATGAACCCAACAGTCCATGGGTAGGTCGCTTGAGGAGGGGGAGGGGAATTGACCAGGAGGCCAATGGTGGAAGGTACCTTCCGTCAACCGGAAGCCCGGTGGAACAACTCACTTTTACAGGCCCTGTGGAGCTGTAGTAAACCTCACAGGGTCCAGATCTCAGCCGGCAGAGAGTTCCACCAGGCTGGGCAGAAAAGGGCAGGGAAGGTTCAGCATGGTTAAGGATTGTACTGAAAGCAGCTATTTTGGGAGTGATTCCCACCTGCTTTCTGAACCCCCCCCCCCAAATGGGGAGAGCAGTGTCAAAGCAGGGCCTCCCTCAACTCCCGCAGTGCAATACCATCAAATCTGCTCTTTGAAGCAGTCATTTTTTTTCAAGGGGAACTAATTGCTGAAATCCGGAGATCAATTGTGATGAAGGAAGGAGGTGGGTTCTCCTTCTTTGGATGTTTTTAAGCAGAGGCTAGAGAGCCATCTGACAGAAATGCTGATTCTGTGAACTTAGACAGATTGTGAGTGGGTGGGCAGAAGGAATTGTGTTGGTGCCTGGACCTTTCTTGCAGGCCCAGGGGAATGCTGATCGCCACTTTGGGGTCAGGAGGCAAATGGCCTCCAGGCCATACTGACCAGGGATTCTGGTTTTGGGGAGAAGGGCGTCATCTGTGCATAGTATTGGGGTCACTGTGGGTGAGCAGGTAGCTGTGAACTTCCTGCATTCTGCAGGGGGTTGGACTAGATGACCCTATGATTCTACGGGAAATTCCAGGCCACACTGGGTGGTCAAGCAGCCCTCCGTGACTTGAGATCAGCCAGTCACCCCTCTGCAGCAACAAATTCCTTTCCCAAGCATCTGGGGCCCCTATTTAAACCATAGCAGGTGGGGTGAAGGGATATGCACCTTCCCTAGCCCCACTGTTTACCCATTCTTAAACAGGTGTGTGTGTGAGCGTGTGTGCGTGCCTTTGCCACTGGAAACTGCAGGGTATAGATCAGGGGTAGTCAAACTGCAGCCCTCCAGATGTCCATGGACTACAATTCCCAGGAGCCCCCTGCCAGCATTCGCTGGCAGGGGGCTCCTGGGAATTGTAGTCCATGGACATCTGGAGGGCTGCAGTTTGACTACCCCTGGTATAGATGGACAAGGCCCCAGGATTGAGGGGAGGGCATGGGGACAGTGTATTGTGCAGTTATGACTGTGCCCAAAATAATTCCCTGATTCTATGGGAAGGTGCCGATCTTCAAGTGGAATTACAACCACTCTCCAGTCTACAGAGATCAATCCTCTTGGAGCCAATGGCTGCTTGGAGGTTGGAGTCTGCAGCATTGGAGCCCACTGGAGACCCTCCTCTTCTCAACTCCAGCCTTCCCTAAATTGCCAGGGAAATTCTAATCCAGAATCGACAATGTTAAATCTGGAAATGGACAATGGAAGTGATTCGAGCTCTTCGTTAGGATCCCAGCATGGTACAACGAGAAAGCAGAACCCACAACCATAGAATCATAGAGTCATAGAATCATAGAGTTGGAAGGGGCCTCCTGGGTCATCTAGTCCAACCCCCTGCACTAGGCAGGACACTCACAACCCTCTCGCTCATCCACTCTAACCTGCCACCCCCTGGAACCAACCCCAACTTGTATACACAAGCCCCACAATGGATCTTCCCACCTGCGTGCTATTGGTTCGTTTCACTTTAAACTGACTGGATCTGGCAGACAGGATCTAGCCACGCATTGATGAATTACAGTGCAGGCTTACGATCCTGCCTCGGACCTCAAGCTTGGTCCTCGGCAGAGCTGCAGACACAACAGACAACCCTATAAGCAGAGCGCTGTGCCGTACCTGTGAAGTTCACACTGAAGCTGAGTGCTGGCCAGTGATGACCTGGAAGGGAGCAACATGCAGGGAGCTTTGTGGCTGTGTGTGGCCCTGAAGCACGAATACAAGGACGGGCCAGCGGAACAAAAATAGGCTCCCACAGGACCTGCACCTTCTAACCGCTTGATCACAGCTGTGGGCGGAGGCCGGCTGCTTCCTCTCTCCTTGTGTGTGAAGTACAAATAAAGCAGGGCCCCGAGCAGAACTGTTTCTTAGGATCTCGAAGCAAGGCAGGGCTGGCGATGACTCAAAAGCACGGGCAGTGTGGAGGCTGCCTTCCATCTCTCCCATGAGCATGGCTTGCATCAATTCCTCCTCCCTCTTTGTGCATGCTATGACCTCAACAGCATCTGCTATGAAACAGGGAAGCTTTCCCATTAACTCCAACGGGGTGGCCAAACGAGCAGAGATTCCCACCCGGCTCCAGAGGGGGTCCACGGCCTTCCCCTCCTGCCTCCCTCCCTCCAAAGCATGGCTGAGTTCCCTCGTGGTTTCTGCACCTGGGAGGGGGGTGGAGCCTACACACCTACTCCCGCCTTAAGCTAAATCCTGTCTCTCCCGCCTCATGGGGAGTGATGTCATTTCCCATGACATGTCATGTCTGGGGGCACGTTAGGGAGGCCATGGGGTGGTGTAACTTAATGTGGGGGCCACAAATCCTGGTGACTTCCATCCAGTATGGAAGAGGAGCTGGTTCGTAGTGGCCCTTTCAACCACCTTGCCTAGAAATGCAAGATGCGAGACTGGCCGGGTGCCAAGATCAGTTTCTGGTTTCTTCAGTAAAGGGTGCCCCTTCGAACTGCCTGGAAGACAGGGTGGGGTTTATAATATCCCTGAAGGGGACTCCTATCTGCTGGTCACTCGATTTGAGTAGCCAGGATGTCCAGGGATCAAGGAGGCAACTGGTTGCCCTCACTGACCCCAGCAGCTCACCCACTCCAGTTAGAGGGAACAACCTGAAGTCATCAAATATTATTTCCCAAGACAGCCAAGGGGCCGCCAGCTCCCTTTCTGTGTTAAGTGTGGCAGGTAGGTTATGGCAGAGCGACAAGACTTTATCTACAAAACTAGGGACGAAGCCCGTTGCATTCAGGAATACAATGGGCGCTAGATTGGTGTGTGTGTGGAAGAACTCTGCAGATGGCCTCTCCCTCCCCCCAGGCCCTGGAAAGGCTACAGGTTGGAGGCCCCCAGGCAGGGAACTCACTGGCAAGGGCAGCTCTCACGCAACAGGGATCTGCAGCCTCCAAGCCTCTGAGGGAAATGGAAGGAGGAGGGGGTGATCAAGGGTATGGTATGGAAGGCGATTGGCTGGCCACTGGATAGACAGGCAAGCCGGTTGTAGGAGGAGGCACTCAGGGGAGGGACAGCTGCCCTGAGTGGGTGTTAGGTGCTGAGTGACACTTAAGCTATGAGACCATCTCCAATCCATTACCAGAAATATATAGTGGAACAGATAGCTCGCTAATGTCTCACAACTCAGATCCAATTGAATAAAATTTTGACACCCTTCCTCAACAGTGGTGAGGGACTGAAGTACCTTAAGGAATTATGCCGGGTGAGAGCTTGTGGACCTGATGGTAGTGGCATAAAACATTTATTTCACCAGCTTCACCACCATCTCATATTCCTTCATAAGCATGCAATAGGATGTTCTTGAAGCTTCGTTGCAAGTTTTCCTCCACGCTTGCTCCAGCTATCTCACTTCCCCCTTCCTCTCCCGAAGCTCCCCAGTGTACCAGCGGGCATGTTTGAGGTGAGGGCAGACAGGGTGTTGGGGAGCGATTTCAGCAGTGGTGGCCAACAGCTGGCACTGCCAGTCCTCCACCAGCAGTCTCAACCAGTCACCCGGAGGCATCTGGTCCTACAGAGCATTCAGGAAACCTGTCAGTCTGCGTGGGTGGGCAAAATACGGCCATCGCCCCAAGAGGGAGGGGGTGGCACAAGTTCTATCATGATTTTTGTGCCTGGAAAGTCCGCAAGTCTACTTGTGAAGGTGGTGGTGATGTCACTTCTAGTGACATGTCACTTCCAGGATCGAGGTGTGGGTGTGGGTGGGTGGGTGTGAGACAAGGAGGCGTGGCCAGCTGACATCACTTCTGGGGCTCCTCGAAGTCTGACAAATTATTTCAGGGCTTCCTCCATAGTAGAAAGGTTGAAAAGGGTTGGGTTAGACAGAGAAGTTGTTTGGGAAGAGACGGGACCCTCCGAAACACAGTGGTTATCTCTGGGTTGGGAAAATCCTGGAGATTTGTGGATACAGCCGATGGGGAAGGCTACAAGTCCCGTAAATTTCTCCTTGATGTGATGATGAGAGACAAAATGAGAGCCGGATTGCCACTCGTTTTCAGGATAATCCCTTCCCACAGTAGCTTCCAACACTTATATACAGCCTGTAAATTAGCATTTTACAAATTATCTTTTCACAATAGTATTCAAAACCTTCCCTTATCGAGATGGCAAATACCAATGTCCCTTCTGTGAGCACCTTCACCTCCTAAGTTCTGTAGCCCAGGGACAGCAGCAGAGACCAGTGGAAAATCCTCACTGCATGATACAAATTGCCAATCTAATATGTTCATTTGTTTTTGTCCAAGTATAGTCTGCCTTTCTTACAGAAACTCAAAGCAGTTTACAAAATACAACCCCGCCCCCAACAACCCAGTTTGTTCAGACAGTATGCTGTGGGTCTAGCACTGGTCTTGAACTGGGGAGTCCCGAGTTCAAATCTTCCCTCGGCCGGGGTCTCATGGTCAGGCTACCCTACCTCGCAGGATTGTTGTGAGGATAAATCAGGTTAGCCTTCAGTAAACCACCCCGAGTTATTCAATAGTTGGGTGGGGTGCAGAGTTAGGAAGTAAAGTATAAATCCAGCCAGGTCAGAGTTGTGAGACCAGCAAGGCTCCCTTCTTTTAGTTAGCAGTGTCCTCACTGGAACCAGAAAGTAAGGCCTGCTCTCTTTCAGATCCTTTCGAATGCTTCCTCCCCTGTTACGACAATGTTCTGAGTGTTTTTTTTTTTGGGGGGGGGGTTCCCATCTGACAGACAGGGCGGGATGGGGGGAGGCCTAACCAACAGCTGCATCTTTAATGGAGATCAAATCAAGATATACCTGTTAAATCTTCCAGGGAATGGCTCTACATCTGACAATTCACCCAACAGTTGGCTGTTAAGGAAACAGTTACAATGGCCACTTCAAAAGCTGACAACTGTTTGCCTGTATGAAGAATCCTAAACCAGACAGCACGAGAACCCGCTTGGTATCATGGTTGAAGTATCAGACTTGGATCTGGGAAACCTGGATTCGAATTCCGTGCTCTGCTCTGGAAGCTCACCAATCACACACTCTTGCCCTCACCTACCTCGCAGGGTTGTTGTGAGGACAAAACAGAGGAGCGGAGGATGTAAGTCGATTTAGATCTCCATTGAGGGGGTAGGCAGGGTGTAAATAAAGTTTTATCGCCAGGCTAGTAATTTGGAGAGTGGATTTGGCTTCGGCCCTTTGTCCCAGTGCTGACATGACTGCTGCGATTCAGTAAACTGCCGTGCTGCCAGATTCTGTCCCCACATTAATTTTTTTTTAAAGGATCCACTAGTCCTTAGATAAACCAGAAATAGGGCCACCACCCTTCAGGTGGACCCTGGAATTCTCCCCAAATGCCAGCTGATCTCCAGAAAATCATGATCAATTCCCTCAGGACAAACTGGCTGGTTTGGAGGGAGAACTCTATGGTTTACCTTTGACTCTAGGGCAAATTGAAGGCCCTGCCCCCAAACCTCCAGGAATTTCCCCAGCCAGAGTTGGCGACCCTCTTGGCTGCATGTCACTTTCATCCACCCGAGATGTGAAACAAATTCTTAAAATGACACCCTGGAGGGGGCAGGAAATACAGAGCAGCAGTGTTACGGGGAAATACAGAGCAGTAGCGTTAAAGGGACCACTCTCGTGGTTTGTGAGGGTTATTAATCATTTAACCAGCCCGTTTCCTGGGCCAACAGCTTTCAGACCCTTATCCTGTGTCTCCCTCCAACAGGGAGGCAGTTAAGCTGAAGAGGCCCAGGTCAGTCAAGGTCACCCAACAAACAGCTGGAATGAGGAGGGATTTCTTCTGGAAACACAGGAGCCCAGATGGCAGCCCCGGCCCCCACTCCATGGCGGATGTAGCCAGGGACAATGAAAATCGGGTTGCTACTGCTTTTCCTCAGGGGTTCTGGGGCTCTTCTAATCTGCCTGGCATTCAAGAGGGCTTCTCTCACTGCCCCACACACCCTGGCACGAAGAAGAGTTTGTGAGATCTCATGGGATTACAGCTGATCCCCAGGTGACATTAAACTGGTTCCCCTGAAGAAATTGCTGTGGAAGGTCGCATGATGTTCCACTGAGGTCCCCCAGGCCACAGCTTCTGGCTTTTGTGGCTCCATTTCCCCAAAGTCTACACCATTTAGGAAGGATCTCTCTTAGGAAGCAGCTCGCGTCACTTGACCAATAAGTGTGATGCTTAGGCAGCGTTCCCCAGTGGTCTGGTCTCCCGTCCCCATCCTGGACAAATGAAGACAAACTAGGAAGTGGTAGTTGCACCCCTGGGGTTCGCAAAAGTTTTATTGGTGTTGCAGTGCGGGATACAGAAGGCAGGAGGGTGTGGCTAAATTGGGGGCCATTCCGCACAAGGACCAATGTTGCCAAGTGTTTTCAGAATGCAGAAACGCTATATTAAATAGTGGAATTTCGTCATTTCGCATACCTTTATTTTTAGTAGAATATAGAAGTCCCAGTAGTGTTGTATTCATTCCCCACATGTTTCCGGTCTTGCTGGAATCGCAACGAAGGAAGCAATATTTTTCTGTGCTTCTTCCCGCCCCTGGCCGTCAATCAAACGGAACAGCCAATGGACTGTTATGTTCATGCTCCCGAAAAGCCCCTTTCTCTTTAAGAACTGTTTTTTAAAAACGCAAACACACCCGTTGCAATGAATATGTGTTCAATCTTTGTTTCGGAAAGAACTTTTTTGCTGGCGTAGGAGCTGGCAATTAATCGTTTACATGCTCCTCAATTAAAAAAAAGAATCCCCCCCCTCCATGGGGGCGATTTGTGGTCAAAATTACGGGCAGTGCTGAACAGGGGGCTGTGTTGTGCTTGGGAACTTCAAAGACACTTGCAGTAGGGAGCTTTGTTTAACTTTTAATCACTTCTGTGGAGGGACTTTAGCCAGAGAAGCCTCACTCGTTCGTTGCTTTCACCCGTCTAAGGAAAAAAAATGGCGCTCTCCGGAAGAAAGAATGTCCCTCCCCGACTCTTGCCCCCGAACTTCCGGAACTTCTCCGGAAGTTCGGGGGCAAGAGTGGGGGAGGGACATTCTTTCTACCTCTACATTGAGAACGCACATGTCTTTTGCTGATGTGTTGCAGCTTGTGCTCAGAAGTGTAGCGATTTTTTCAGGGGGAATCCACTTTTCCCGATTTCCCGAAAAGCGCTACAACAAAGTGATTTTTGCGGGAGTGTTGCAGGAGTGTTGCAGATTGTGTGCGACGTCATGCGGAATGTTGAATTAGTAGCATTTACCAAAGGTAAGACTTCTGCTACATTTACGTTGTGTGGAATGGCCCTGGGAGTTCCATTACGGTCCCAGTTTAGCGGTCCGACGATTCCCCAGACCCACCAGAATCTTCCTTTTCTTATCAGCTCCTTCCTTCAATCACCTTGGAGAAACCTCACGACAAGAGAACTGTTTTCTCTCCTGTTGACCACCCGAGGCCTTCTTTTCTGACTGGGGAGTTCATGGTTGCCCTGGGGCCCGATCCCAGCCCCGACTCGTTTTACCTGGCCTCACAAGATCTCACCATGTTTGAACGAAGACGCCCTCAGAAACAGCCCACAGGTTCACTTGGGTGGGAAGATGACCGTTTCCAAAAGTAGAAGAGGAGGGACAGATTCTACTCAGACTGGGGAAAGATCAGGCAAAGTGAATTCTCAGGCAAAAATATATAAGATGCCAAAAGGCAAATGGACTTCGCAAACGCTCCAGCCTTTCTCTCACTGCCATCCACGAGATATAGATGAACACCAGCTGCTTCCCTCTCATCAATTGACAGCAACCAATATAGGCACGTACGAACATTAGCAAGCTGTTCGGCCATGCCCACAGCATTTCGGCAGGGCAGATATAAAAGAAGGCCAGCCTCAGAGAGATTGTGCACCTGCCCATTAATGGAGGTGGAAACTATGGAGCGTATGTTGCTTTGTTGACTTCCGTAACAAGCTTATTCACCCCCTCCTGGAAGGGAGGTGATGCCAAACAGAAGCAGACTGGCCCAAAGGCCTACTCAGGGGAGACAAGCCTCCAGTCTTTCTACGGACAGTGAAATTTTGGGCCCACGTGATTCAAGCCCACCAGAAGGAAACAAAGCACCTCTACCGTTTTTTTGCCGAAAAATCTTTGACAAGGGCCAATTTTATTTTCCACATCCCCCGACATTTTTAAAAATCTTAATGTTTTACCATGCCTAATTTCTATATCCTGGTCTGTGGTGGTATAAATAAATTAATGAAATGATTTCTGGCTGAATTATGCCATTCCCTCTGTCCAAACTGTGCCCTGACAGTGCCTTTTATCATTAAAAAATGACAAGGGATCCAATAATATATGTCACATTTAATCTGCTTTGACTTTGTTTGCCTCCACTGGTGTTTTTGTTAAAACAGACACTCCTGCAGGGGATATCGGGATGGAAAGCACAAACTGTTGCATGCAGAGTCAGAGCAATGTAGTGCAGTGGTCCCAAACCACTGGGCCGCGAAGGCCATGTGCAGCGGCAAAGGCACATGTGTGGCACTCCCACGCATGTGCACATGCGCGAAAGAGCCACACATGCGCCTTTGCAACCGTGCATGTGCACGGTTCTCCAAGATCTCCAAGCCCTACTTGGACATTGGCAAGCCCAATACCAGAAGAGGCAGCCCAACAGAAAGACGAATGCTTTCATGTGGGCCCCCAGGTTTTCTGCCTGTTAGTAAAGATTCAAGGGTTCCCCTGTTAAGCGAAACTCCCGTAACCACAGAGCAGTTTCCAATGAATGAAACTGTGACGATGATTGGGCAGTGATGTGAAAAGTGGTCTTCCTCAGAAACCAGTTGAAGGGGAACGGAAACCCAGTTTGTCTTACGAGAGTACACTGGGCAATTCCGCACCCGATAAACAATAGTGAAATGCTAACCTTATGAAGACGCCATATTTTTGGCGTTTTGCAAGACGTTGACAACCTCCCGCATCTGGGCAGTAACTGGCTGGCTACATCCTCCATTTTAAAGCGCTAGTTGGGGAATCGTATAAAGTGGATTCACCCACCTATTTAGAGCTAGCTACTGGAGAGCAATCCGCAGGCAACCAGCGGAGGGAAGGTATGGCGGCTCAAACGTGCTAAAGGCAGCTGCCTCATCCCGCCCTCACACCCGCCTCCTTCTCCCTTGTACCCGGGGATGGGAATCCCTTTTTAAAAATGGCTAACATCCTAGAGCAGTGGTTTTCAACCTTGAGATACTAACCCCATTTGGGGTCACCTGGCCCCTTCACGCGGGGTCACCATGTCGGGTTGCCGCTGTGGTGGTGGCCGGTGGCGGCGGCGCCATGGCGCTGGCCACCTCCGGATTGTTGTGCACCTACGTGCACGCACATGCGCAAACGCACCTGTGCACGCTGCCCGCGTATATGCATGCATCACCCCTGCCGCTGCAGTTGGGGTCGCGGCGTGAGGACAGTTGAGAACTGCTGTCCTAGAGCAACGAATAGGCGGACAAGCATGCAGGCAATGCCAGAAATAAAAGAATTATTTTTTCAAAGGTGTAACCCAAAGCGTGCCTCTCCAAAGTTTTCTCCCCCCCCAAAAAATCAGGAAGATTAATTTTTAAAAGTATCAAAGGCCTCATGATCCCATAAAGGGTGTCATTCAAAAAGCACTATGCACCTATGATTCTATGCATAGGCGTCTCAACGGAGAAGTATGACTAAAAAAGAAAACATGGAGAAGGGGGATTGGTTGCCTGGATTGATTGACAATCAAAGGAAAAAAAAAACAATCCCTAGGCTACTAACAATATTTTCAAAATAGTACAGAAAAAAAGTAAAGTAAAAGGTCTCTTCGTTCGATGTAGTTTTATTGTAGTGTAGAATCCAACCAGAACGGTTTCTAGACATATCCCGTTTTTGAAGGGTAACTTTCCTCAGTGGTTGTCTTCTTACATGTAGGTATAATGGTAATCCAAACAGATAATTCACCACCTCTATTAATTCTTATTAAATCGTTTAAAGCAGCGGTCCCCAACCTTTTTATGGTTGAGAACCGCCTCCGGGGGTGGGGAAGAGCCCGGGCGCCATGCATGCGTGTTAGTGGTGAAAACGTTCATGCACGGAGCTGCTGTGCATGCGTGTTCTCACCACCAGGGGGTGCTAATGCACATGCATGGCAGCCCCGCACATGCGCGTTTGTGTTTGCCAGTGTGCTGGTGGCCGCACTTGCCTCTTCCCCCCCCTCTCGCAGCAAGAAGCTAGCCGGGCCATGAGCAAAGCGGCCGCTTCTCTCACGGCCTGGTGAGCTTCTTGCTGCAGGGGCGGGGAGAGGCAGGCGTGGCTGCCGCTGGCCCCTTACCGAGGCCTTCGCAGCCCGCTACCAGGCCACAGACCGGGGGTTGATGACTCCCGGTTTAAAGCATACACCAAACTTTACTCTGTACTGTAGGGATGCTAGTAATCCAACTGCTCCCAGGGGATCTATTATTTATGTATTTGGATTACCATTATACTTACAAGTGAGAGGACAACCAGTGAGGAAAATTACCCTTTGAAAACAGGATATATTTAGAAACCATTCTGGTTGGAATCTACATTACAATAAAGCAACATAGAACGATTCTGTGCAAATTTTGAAAATATCCTTAGTAGCCTAGGGATGGGTTATCTCTCTCTTTGATTGTAGACACTACAAATTGTCCAATTTGTCTGTATTTGTATTGATTGACAGGCAGAAATGAGTCACATATAAGGCGAGTTGCTCTCTTCTGCCATTCCCAGCAGATGATGTGGAGGGTAAGACGCATGAAAAGAAGGCAAAGGCGAGACAGCAAAAAGGTGAGGAGGGGCTGGGAGGCGCAATATGATTTAGCGCTACGCCATTCAGATGGCATAATGCTATTTTTACTGATGTGCGGAAATTGCCTGTATCTTTATTTATTCTATTTGTGAATTTCCTGTATTCTGCAGGGGGTTGGACTAGATGACCCTAGAGGTACCTTCCAACTATATGATTCTGATTTCGTCACCTGTCTCCAGAGCACCTCCGAAGCACCTGCACCACTCCCGCAGGTGGCCACGAGGGGGCTCCCTGCCGAACAGCTAACCTTTGCTACCCTCGAACGTCCCTAAGAGGCGTCCCGCAACAATGCGAAATCCCCCCCCCCCCCACACACACGGGACTCGGGCCATGCAACCTCCACGAAATTGCCTCCTGTGCAGAACTGGCTCCCAAACTCAGTGTGTTGGGGCGTGGGGTGGGAATAAACCAGTTCTACAAAAAGACAACACTCTGCTCTAGCATGGAATTGGGGCCCCTGTGGGCGGGAAGGTAGTTGAGTTTCTTGCATTGTGCGGGGGGGGGGTTGGACTAGATGACCCTGGGGGACTCCCTTCCAACTCTAGCGCCGATGTCTTGACTGCCACCTGCTCCCCGTTTATTTCCCCTTCTTTAGGATCGTCCCGCCTCTGTCCCACTGCCACCCCCCCGGCTGGAGCTTTTAGCCTTTCTTCCGTCGGGGATGCAACAGACGCGGCCGAGAAGGTGGCAGCGCGTTTGCAGGAGCAGAAGGGGGGAATTGCAAAATTTCATCTTCGCCCCTATCGGCTGCAGCAGCTGCTCTCGAGGCTGTTTCTTCCCAAATTCTGCAGTTTTCCGGAACCGCTTCGGTGTTCCGCGCTGTTGGTGTGTATGCTTGAACTCCGCCCCCCTGGCGCAAGCCACGCCCCCGGCCCGCCTTCCTCCGCTCCGGGCACTGAGACAGGGCGGGCGTCTCGCAGGTAATAGGCGGACTACAGGTAAAGTTCCCGGGGCGCCTTTCCTCCGAGGGGAGGCTCCAGCCGTTCCCCCACCCCCCAGCTTCACTCCTCCCCTACCGAAGGGGCACCCGCTGGCTCCAAGGGCACACCCTAACGCGCCCCCAAAAAAGAATACCAAAACCTGTGAAATGGTTGCAATCATATTAAGTGGCAATCTTAGCCCAGCCTTTGTCAACTTTTTGAGTATTGAAGAACCCCTGCAACATTCCACAGGCTTCCAGAAACCCCAGAAGTAGCGCAATCCTGTAGAATAGGGTTGGGAAACAGCTGTGGACAGGCCCACCCAGGGCCCCTCCCTTCCCACCCCCTCTAGGCCCATCACTGGCCTTTTGGGGAGGGGCAGGTTGAGTCACCATGGCCACATATAGTCATATCACCTGATTAAATGTTGAACAAATTAAAATAATATATTAAACATGAATTAGCTCCCGCCCATTCAGAAAACCCTTCCAGGGACGCCAAGCAACCCCAGGGTTTCACAAAACCCTGGTTTGGAAGGCCTGCCTTAGCCGCTCTTGTTGTTAGGTGTGAAGTCGTGTCCGACCCATCGCGACCCCATGGACAATGATCCTCCAGGCCTTCCTGTCCTCTACCATTCCCCAGAGTCCATTTAAGTTTGCACCTCTGTTAGGGTCATCCTATTTTGAAAACCAAAAAAGAGGACATATTTCCCAAAAGACCACGTCAAACAAGTGATCACTATGATGAATCTTGGTTTTAATACCCCCGCTGTTTAAGTTGTGATTGTGGCTACACAGAAAGATGACTCCCAATCTTCCAACACGTAAAAAAGACATTTTTATCCTTTTTTTTTTTTTACAAAGAGCCCAAAAGAGGACAGACACCAAAAAAAGAGGACATGTCCTCTGAAAAGAAGACATCTAGTAATCTTACCACTATCAAATATTGTAATTTTTTAAAAATGTGCATTTCGGGTGTGGCCCAGTGGGTCTCTTTGTGCATAGCAGTGTTGAAAAGGCAAATGTACATTCTTTTCAGTGACCAGCCTGCAGCACCGAAGAATAGTTTGAAGGTTTGGAACTGCAGCCGGTCCTTCTGGGCCAGGAAGTGCATGGAGAAATCCAAGCAAAATCCTTGCTTTAGTGATTGCTCTCCAAGAACATGGAAATTTGCCAGTGCAAAAACCATGCAGGCTGCATGACTAGGGATCTACCTACCTGACTACCTACCTGCCTGCCTGCCTGCCTGCCTGCCTGCCTGCCTGCCTGCCTGCCTGCCTGCCTATCTATCTATCTATCTATCTATCTATCTATCTATCTATCTATCTATCTATCTATCTATCTATCTATCTATCTATCTATATGCTGCTGCTCTCAAATGTCAGGTGATGGTTTCTAAGATTATGTGCCTGGGTTTGCATTAAAGGGCCTTATTTGTTAGAGAAAGATGTGCTTAATAGCAGCCATGCAAGGAAGATTATTTATTTATACATTTATATACCTCCCTCCCTTATGGTTCGGGGTGGTTGACACTGGAACTTTCATCATTCTTCTCGGCCAGGCTTTCTCAACCAGGGTTTTGTGAAACCCTGGGGTTTCTTGAGGGCCCTGGGTGGATTTCCTGAATGGGTGAGAGTTAATTAATTTTTAACATTTTTTAAAATTTGTTAAACTTTTATCGAGTGATATAACCACGTGTGGTCATGTTGACCCGCTCCCCCTTCCGAAACAGCCAATGATGAGCCGGGAGGGGGTGGGAAGGGGAGGGGCCCCAGATGGGCGTGTCCACAGGTCTGCTTCCCAACCATATTCTGTGTAATTGAGCCACTTCTTGGGTTTCTCGAAGCCTGAAGGATTTTTTTCAAGAGTTTCTCAACAGTAAAAAAGTTGGGAAAGGCAGTTCCAGGAACACATCAGCATGTACCTGAGTTTGGAAACTCTGTGAATTAGACCAGGGGCAGTCAAACTGCGGCCCTCCAGATGTCCATGGACTACAATTCCCAGGAGCCCCTGCCAGCATTCGCCCTGCCATGGACTTCTGGAGGGCCACAGTTTGACTACCCCTGAATTAGACGAAAGGCACCATGGGAATTCCGATCCAGCATGGTGGGTGCAGCTACAAAATGACTGCGGTGGGAGGTGGAGCCAACCCCAAAATAGCTGCGGCCGCTTAATATCAGCCATACAACGATTATTTATTTATATTTATATCCCTCCCTCCCTTGTGGCTCAGGGCGGTTGTCATTGGAACTTTCATAATACAGCACAGTATAACGTTTCGGTTTGAATGCAAACTGTTTTTAACAGTAAGAACTTGCCGGGAAGACAGCTGCTGCCAGAACTGCGTTTTTCTTTTAAAAATCTGCATAGCCAATCAGAGTCTTTGCTGAAGAAAAGGCCCATATGGCCCCACCCATTTTTAAAAAAACGCTTGGCGGTCACCAGGAAAGGATCCCGAAGTAGACGCCGCACAAATGGGATTAGAAAACCAACAACTTCGATTGGACTTCATTTTTAACTTGGTGGTTTGTATCGGGATTAAGTCACCTGAATTTGGACAGATCAACTGGCCTTAGGGGCTGCCCCCGTAGGCGGCAGTCAAGCCCTGCTTTGCTTTTGAAACCTAAGTTTTGAAACCACATTGTCTCTCTCTATCAAGTGTCTTTATGGCAGTTTGGTAGTAGAGGCACACCACTGTGTGTGCCGAAGACCCGGGAGGGAAGAATCAGGCGTGCAGAGGGGAGCTGCAGGCATGTTTTGTGCCGGGTTGGGGGTCTGTGTCTTCCCAGCATGGTAGGCAGAGGGATCTCTATCCTCCATGTTCTCTGTCTCTCCATTGAAGGGAGAGGTTTGTTCTTCACTCCCTTCCCCCTCCCCATGCTTGGGGGCACTCAGACACCTGAAATGGCACAACCCTGTGGGTTTGTTGGTGGGGTTGAAGAGGGCCCTCAACTTCCAGGGACCTTGTAGGGCTTTCAAGGTCAGAGATGATCAAGGGTGGTTTGCCACAGCTTGCGTTGGTGTTCCCACTTTAGGCTGCTTTGGTGACCTCCTGTTGCCGGGAAATAAATAAGGTGCCCACGAGGTTTTTGACATTTGCAATCAATCAATCTTGATTCTGTACTGTAACAGGATTAACTTGCTTTTCCAGCAAGAATCCTGGATCCCCTTAGCAAGGGTCAGGTAGCCCCCATTGAGGGGGGGGACGGGGGGCATGGAAAAATGCTATATAGATGGGCTGCAGGTGAGTTAGCTTGTTGATTTGGTAAGAAGAAGAAGAAGAGTTGGTTCTTATATGCCGCTTTTCCCTACCCGAAGGAGGCTCAAAGCGGCTTACAGTCGCCTTCCCATTCCTCTCCCCACAACAGACACCCTGTGGGGTGGGTGAGGATGAGAGAGCCCTGATATCACTGCCCGGTCAGAACAGCTTTATCAGTGCCGTGGTGAGCCCAAGGTCACCCAGCTGGTTGCATGTGGGGGAGGGCAGAATCGAATCTGGCATGCTAGATTAGAAGTCCGCACTCCTAACCACTACACCAAACTGGCTCTCTAACATGGAAGTTGTATGTGACCAGATAGTACAGTGGTTCTCAACCTTCGTAATTCCGCGACCCTTTAATACAGTTCCTCATGTTGTGGTGACCCCAACCATAAAATTATGCAAGGGTTCTTTCACAGACATTAAACCAGAACTGACCACTGGGGTGAAGATCCATTGTTCATGATTGTACATAAATTGTCCCCCCCCCTGGGTTTCTCAGTTCAGCTTTGCCTCTTATCCCACCATGCTGATCTCACTCTTTTCCGCTGCTCCAGACAGACGGACGTTCTGTCTCGATCTGCCTCACAAGGCTGTTGTGTGGATGGCGCCCCCCCCCCCGGGCAAGCTGCTTGCCCTGCCACGACCCCAGTGAAAGGTCCCAACCCCTAGGTTGAGAACCACTGAGATAGTAGTATGTGGTTGCTGATTGGCTAGTGCTGTAGTAGAATACAGGTTAGCCATATTATTAGAATACAGGCCTGTCAGGAGCTGCATTAGCAAATGGCCTAGCCAGTCAGCAACTATATACATGCAGTATTAGGATATAAAGAGCCTCTTGTGGCGCAGAGTGGTAAGGCAGCCGCCTGAAAGCTTTGCTCATGAGGTTGGGAGTTCGATCCCAGCAGCCGGCTCAAGGTTGACTCAGCCTTCCATCCTTCCGAGGTCGGTAAAATGAGTACCCAGCTTGCTGCTGGGGGGTAAACGGTCATGACTGGGGAAGGCACTGGCAAACCGCCCCGTATTGAGTCTGCCATGAAAACGCTAGAGGGCGTCACCCCAAGGGTCAGACATGACTCGGTGCTTGCACAGGGGATACCTTTACCTTTATTAGGATATGGGCTAACCAATCAGCAACTACATGCATGAGTTATTAGAATACAGCTGCTTCATAATACATTTGTCAGCTGCTTCATAATTCATTATGGGAATATGAACTAGCCAGTCAGCAACTACATAGAGAGCCAGCTTGGTGTAGCGGTTAAGAGCGGCACCCTCTAACCTGGCAAGCTGGGTTTGATTCCCCACTCCTCCACATACAGCCAGCTGGGTGACCTTGGGTTAGTCACAGTCCTGTCAGGGCTCTCCCAGCCCCACCTCCCTCACAGGGTGTCTGTTGTGGGAAGAGGAAGGGAAAGTGATTGTAAGCCGCTTTGAGAATCCCTTGGGTAGTGAAAAGCGGAGTACATAAACCAACTTCTTCATACATGCAGTATTAGAATATGGCCCAGCCACTCACCAACTACATACAAACTTCTTGCAATATTTTTAAATAAGTTTTGGCTTTTCTCTCTGCCTGTGCTGCTCCGCAGTGGGTGGCCCTCATAAGAATTCAGACCAAAAGCCCCGACCTCACCTCCATTGCCAAGATAGGACCATGCAAGGTGGAAGACCCCAACTCTTTCAATGCACGATGGCTAGGAAAAAGCAGATTTCCCTTGCATGAGTGCTGTGATGCATTCTGTTTTATCCTCCTCTGTGCAGCTCCTTGATTCTTGCTATCGGCGCTACTGAAGGCCCCATCATGGCTGAAAAGTACCCAGGCCACAGCAGTTCTGCCACCGGAAAGCCAGTCCATGGGTCTCCCTGCTCATCCTCCGGTGAACCCTTGTGCCCCGGGTCATCTGAGCTCCAGCCCTACTCCCGGAGTCATGTGACGTTCCCGAGCAACCAGACCTCCTGGAGTCATGTGACGTCCCCGAGCAACCAGGCCTCCGTCATGGTGCCCGTGCGGCTGGACGTCCTCTTGTTCCTGCTCAACAGCGCTGCCAGAGGAGCGCAGTGCGCCCTGCCCCCCGCGCCCGTCCAAGTCGTACAGGGGTCTCCTTCCCCTTGCCACCATGGCCCACCGGCCCAGCGTGCTCCAAGTGGCTGCGGCTGCCCGACAGCTTGCCACAGCCTTTCCCAGCCCAGTGGGACCCATCAGTACGGAGGAGATTGCAGCAGCTGTGTAGGGGGCTCGGGGAGCCACGGAGACAGGCCCAGCAGAGATGGCAGCGGCCATCGAAGGGATGGGAGAAGCTGGCCAAGGACCAGCCCGACAGGAGGTTGGAAGAGGCCCCAGTCCCCAGTAGGCTGGCAGGAGAAGCCGCGCGGGGAAAGAAGAGGGCGGGATAATGGGGACAACTGGCAAGGCAGGAGGGAGAGTTTTGGCAGGTCCAGGGGTGACCGGAGACCCGACACAGGCTACCCTGCCTCCTGGAGGTCAGGCGCACAAGACGTGAGGAAGGACGGCTCCACTTTCGGGTCCAACTACACGAGCAACAAAAGAACCCAAGAGAGGGGCCTTCGTCCGCCGTGGGGTGCCCCCGACGCCAAAAGACCGATGGAAAACGCCAAAGTGGGCTGGCCCAGGGATCAAGGAACAGAAGAATCAACCAGCTTCCCGCTCAAGCCTGCAGGCGGTGAACCAGTCGTTCAGGAGAAGGGAGAAGACTGGGAAACAGATTACGAAGCAGAGTCGATCGGCGCTGCTGCGCCAGGGGCCGTTGCCAGCTCTTCCCGTTCGGACGTCCCAGCCGACCTTTCCGAAGCAGGGGATTGTGCTTCGACTGCTGAGCCTCCCCGACAGCGTGTGTCGCCCTCTTCTCTTCCAGAGTTGGCCTCCAAGGGCCAGCCAATTGCTGCTGCTTCTGCTGCAGGGCAGCCACCAGCAGCGTCCGGCACAGACCGGAGCAAAAATGGCGGGTTCGTCAACTACCTCAAGAATCTTTACTCTGATCTGCCGAAGACGTCCAGCTCCGAAGGATCCTCAGATCTGGTCATCGACATGGACGTGGAGTCGTCCAAGCCGGAGGAGGAGGAGGAGGTGCCATCCCCGGAGAAAGAAGCTGGCGGGGAACCGAAATCGTGGGAGTAGCGTAAAGGCCTGAGGTCAGGGGTGGGCAAGCTATGGCTCTCCAATTGTCTGTGGACTACAATTCCCAGGAGCCCCTGTCAAGCACTGAGAATTGCAGTCCACAGACATTTGGAGAGCCACCCCTACATAAGGTCATCAGGTGGCTTAAAAACGTCAGGAAAAAAATATACTTTGGTTCCTGCTTTTGAGGAGGAAGGTGGGGGAAATATTCTGTGCATGTAACGTAGCGGGGCTCGGTTACTTTGACAGCCCATGCGAAATCTCTGTTGGTTTGGAGTTCAGGTTATGTAATCTTGAAAGCACATTAAAGGTTTTGTGTGTGCATTTGGGAGTGCCCGCCCGGATCCCCCCTTTCCTATTCTTTCCTCGGGCTTAATCTTGTGCTTCCTTTAAGCCATGTGGGTCGAAGAGATGTAACCCCATTCTAAATAAATGGATCGCTTGTTATTTATTGCTTACTGCAATAAAGAGGAAGTTGGTGTTACTTTGGAGCAAAGCGTCTCTGTGTTTATCCAAGAGTGTCTGGCTGGAGTTTTTGCTCCCCCCCCCCCCCCATGGAATAATAAGGCCAAGAGACTCCAGAGATTAAATCTCGGGAGTAAATACAAATGAGCAAAAAAAGAACCTGCTTTGGAGCAATATCTTTAAACCAGCAAAGGTTTAAACCAGCAAACCTGTTGGATCTGATCCATGGTCCGCCCTCAGATCCTGTTCCAGATTCTCCCTAGATACTGCTGGAAGGCCTACAAGGGGAGGCCAGAGGCCTGCTTGCATTTGTATTGAGAGGTATACTGCCCCTGAACATGGAGGTTCCATTTAGGCATCATGGCAAGGACCTGTTGACAGACCTTTTGGGAGGACATTAAGTCACAGCTGAACCTCGCGGGATGGACACCTGTTGAACTTCCATGTCGGTCTCTGATCCCAGCACTAAGCAGGGCTGATTCTTCTTCACTTCCTAGCGCTGGCACTTCCAAGCTAACCTAGGTTCCGAAGGTCAGGGCTAGTCAGATCCATCCTCCATGAAGTTTCTGAATCCCCCTTGAAAGACTCCTGTGGGTCAGAGACAGTCTTTTCAGCTAGTGGCAATGAGTTCCTCAAACCCTACGCTGACACATGAAACTATAGCCAGTTCACTCTGTTGCATGCCCCTGTATAGTAAGAAGGTCACCTGAACAATCATCAAAATACAGAACAGATACAAGCCACAATGTATGCAGGGTCAGGAGAGGAGACTTGGCAGTAAAAAAAAAAAAAGACACAAGAATTGGTGAGGAACCCAAGACCCACCAGCTCACGTCAGAATCAATTACATTCAGCTTCACAAAACGCTGCGGCAAAGATGGCAACCTTAGCTCAGATTTGACGGGAGGAGAGGAAGGAGGGGAGGGGATCGCCTGCGACTCGGAGCACCTTGGGAGACGGATGGTTTAAGCACAATAAATGAGGTAGCAGACTGGACCAGTGGTCGTTCAGGGCATGATGGGAAATTCTCTAAATCCCGGCAGCCTGTAACAATTTTAAATTAGAGCACGGGGGTAGGGGGTAGGGATTGTGGACAATTGCGTTAGATGATGATGATGATTGGATTTATTACCCGCTACTCCCAGCAAGCTGCCTCACGGCGGGTTAAAACATTGAAAACCCCACAATAAAATAGAACCATCCCCAACTAAAGTCATTCTAAGACCAATGACCAACTCTCCACCCCTCTGTTTGACAACACCCCTGTCTGACCCCTCAGGAAAAAAGTAATGTGAGGAGACCCTGATTTCCTGGCTGAACTACGGAAGGACCCTCGATCTTATTGCCACCCGGCCTCAACAAAAACCAGGTAGAAGAGCTCTGACTTACAGGCCCTGTGTACACAAGCTCTGTCAGAGCCCTCGGTTCTTCCAGGAGTGCATTCCACCAGGTCAGAGCCAGAACACCTGGCCTTGAACAGTGCCAGGGCCTTTTTGGTCCTGGCCCTGACCCTGTTCGAGGCCAGGCATCCTCGTGATGAAAGGGCAGAGGTGTTTACAGCAGGGGTAGTCAACCTGTGGTCCTCCAGATGTTCATGGACTACAATTCCCACGAGCCCCTGCCAGCAATTGCTGGCAGGGGCTCGTGGGAATTGTAGTCCATGAACATCTGGATGACCACAGGTTGACTACCCCTGGTTTACAGGGTAGCCTGGAGCTAGTCTTCATCAATCCATCAATCCACCTTGCATGGCTGTTGGGAAGATGCATCCATGAGGTTGCCTTATCCAGACCCTGGATCCATCGAGGTCAGGACACTGTCCAGAACAGAAAACAACAAACCTAACTGGAAGTAGACTTCTGCGGAAGACCCAGTGAGGGTCGAAACGCATCAGGTCTAAGGCCTAAGATTGTGTGGTGCGTAGGATGTTATTGTCATCCCTTCAGTCATGTCCGACTCTTGGAGATCCCACAGCTTAGCTGTCACCACGATCCTCAATCCCACACAGCCGTGTGATGTGGCTGGTGTCCATCCTGGTTGTGTCCAACCACTGCACTCTTTGTTGGCCTGGTCTCCTTTTTCCACTGGCCAACCCTAGCACAATCGCCTTCACCTTCAGTGGAGGAAGTCCTCCAGGAATGGTCAGGTCATGCCTCCAATCGCTCCAGGCAGGGCTATACAAATTTAGTATGCCTTTACTGGACTGTCGTGGGCTGACCCTCTCTCCAGTCCAATTAGCCCCGCTGCTCCAACAGGACCTTCGCCGCAGAGCTCCATGACTCTGCAGAACGGTGGACTTTTAGGATTTGGAAAATGGGAGTACTCCATGGGAGAAGAAAGCTGTTCTTCTGTCTACCTCCAAGATGAAGAAGAAACGCACAGAGACAGGGAAGGAGTGTGCTTAGATACGGAGCCATACCAAAGGGCAGAAGAGGCTAGGACAGAGATTGCAACCTCCTCCCTGCCAGGACTGATTGCGGTGGCACAAATGCCCCATTCCTTCACCCCTGTTCTACCGGAGCAGGAAGGAGGAAAATAGCCAGGCTCGTAGCACCTGTGCCTCCTCCACTGCGAGAGGCACGAGGCTCCCAAACAGAACACGACTCAATCACAAGGAGCCAGAAGAGAGCAAGCTGGCCTTCCTCTCCGGAGGCACAAACTGGCAATGTAACTGTGCCGGGAGTACAGAGAGGGCAGGGAGGCATGATGAATGCTCTTACAATCAAAGCCCTTGCCCAGGCTAAACAGCATGGTGATGACTGGTAATCCGAGCGTGCCGATTCCCCCCCCCCCTTATTAGTGTCTTCCATAGTGGAATGATGGTGATTGGTTGGGTCCCACAGCCTCATTTCTAGTCCTAATGACTCCAAGAACCCTGACTTGGATAGGCAGGGCTGGAATAAGTTCCCTCAAGCTGAGCAGAGCTGGCTGGCGTTGGATGGGAGACCTCCAAGGAATACCAGGGCCATGGTGCAGAGAGAGGCAAAGGCTAGCATCTCTAAGCCCTTCTCCTCCTTACTCGGCCTTTATGGACTCACAGTGAGAAACAGGAAAATCAGAGCCCAATAGCACCTTTAAGACCAACAAAGATTTATTCCAGGTGTGAGCTTTCGAGTGCAGGCACTCAGTGCCTGCACTCGAAAGCTCACGCCTGGAATAAATCTTTGTTGGTCTTAAAGGTGCTATTGGGCTCTAATTTTGTTGTGCAACTTCAGACCACCACGGCGACCCACTCGAAACAGGAAAGTTAGCTGCTTTCTATTCCCGGTGAGGACTCGGTTTCAGTTTCAGCAAGAGAGGAATGAATTCGTAAAGGAGGCGGGGGGGGGGGGGATCCAGCTTCAGGGGAAAGAAACGGGGGCTCCTGTTTCATAAGCCTCAGCTAGAAAGACAGCGACTTTGTACCGATATCCCCGTTTCTGATGCTGATGGAGAAGACAGAGTCGGCAGCCGCTTCCTTGCCTGTGCTTCAGTGGTGAGGAAGGAGAGAGATCTGAAATGATAGCTGACACAAGATGGTCTTTACCAGGCTTCAGACAGAACAATTCCCCAGGCTGTTAATGGAGGTCACATCAAGCCTGGATTTTAAGCCATATTCTGTGGCCAGATTCATTATGGACAAGGCTAAAGAAGTGAGCATATTTAGTCAATGGTGGGTTTTTAAAGACCATCCAAGGTTTTTGTTGCCCTTGCTGAATAACTGGAGGAGGCCATGAGAAATCCTGACCTAGGCTGATTCTGCACTTTGTTCTTTCCGTTGTGGATCCTGCTGAATTCAGACCGATTGGAACTCGGGTCTTCCTCGGTTCCTTGTTGTAAATGGTAAATAGTAAATGGTGACATTTCTCTTTTGACCCATTTCCAATTTTCCTTGAGTCTGTCCTCTCACATTCCAAAGTTGCTATTCAGTGTACAGGATAATTTTTCAGTAATGCCCTGTGCGTTTTGGGTGTTTTCAACTTTAAAAGATATTTTTTTAGCTGCACACAACATATATCCTTATCCATGGTTCCTCTATATATGTATGAAACTGCCCCCGGGGTGGAGCGAGTCCAGCTGTCCGAGCTGGAATAGGGCCAATCAGAGCCTGATTGGCCCAGCTGGAACTCCTCCCACCCTCCCTTGACTGCCACTCACCCCTGCCTCAGAAGCATCCCTGACTGCTGAAGCTGAAGGGTGGCTCTGCAGTGGCATCCCTGCTGAGGGGGGTCCTTCTCCACTGCCCCTTGGCCTGGGAGGGCATTTTGCTCTGCAGTGGTATTTCCTGATGAGGGGGGTCCTTCTCCACTGCCCCTTGGCCTGGGAGGGCATTTTGCCGTGTTGCAGATGTGGTGAAAGGCCTTTCCGGGGCAAGGGGCTTGCAGATAGGAACCCCACCTACACCGGGTGCACCGAAGACAGGCCTTCCCGCCCCACTAGCTGCCTCTCATCCTGCTCCTGCAGGGGCCTGGCTCTTCAGGACGACCTACAGAAGACCAGTACACTTGATGGGGGCACTTCCCCCTTCCCTTATCATTCTCCCTTCTCCCTTTTCAAAGCCCATTTTTTTATAAATGGGCTTTGCTGCTAGCTGTTTATATAATTTTGTAACCTGTTGTCTAAATTGGCCAGACAGTTAACCTTTCAGGTCCTAGCTAATTCCTGTTAGGTTTGTGGTTTTCTGTTCCAGCATCATTTGTCCCCTCCTTGTTCATAATATTGTCTATTCAGTCTGGTGGCAGCTCTCCAGGGCCCAATCTGCACACATTGGAAAATGCCGTTTCAATTGGAAGTAGATTATCCTGTTCTGCACAGGAAAATCCAGCTGCAAAAGCACTTTGAAAGTGCATTATCCAATGTGTGCAGAATAGGTCCAGATTTCAGGTAGAGTCTTGCCCTTGGTCTTTTTGGTCAGAGATTCCAGGTATTGATCCTGGGACCTTCTGCATACCAAGCAGATGTTCCGCCTCTGAGCCACAGCCCTTCCCAAAATTCATCCATGGCGTGGCCCCATTTGAGCTACTGTGTACCGTTCTGGTCACCACACCTCAAAAAAGATATAGCATTGGGAAAGGTGCAGATAAAGGGAACAAAAAGGATTAATTGAATGGAACACCTTCCCAAGGAAGAAAAGCTAAAGAGGTTGTCGCTCTAGCTCGGAGAAACAACCATTAAGAGGTGGTATCACAGAAGTTTATGAAATGACTCCTGGGACAGAGAGGGTAGAAAAAAGGACTTTTCTCTCATTTAATGCAAGAACTCACCAGCAGCCCAAGAAATGAGTGGAATTCACTGCTGCCGGGAGTGGTGGTGTTGACTCAGCTACAAGCATGGACCGCTTGCAGAGGGGACTGGATAAATGTATGGAGAAGAGGTTCATCAGCGCCTCTGAGTCACAAGATAGAGGTGGAACACTCTGCCTGGGGCAGTGATGCTCTGTATGCTGGGAGGTCAGCAGAGGGAGGGCTTCTGGAGTTCTGGTGGACCTCCTGATGCCCCCTGGGGTTTGGCTACCGTGACACAGAGTGATGGCCTGGACAGGTTGATGGCCTGACCCAACAAGGTTTCTCTAGAGGAGGCTAGATCCAAGGAGGGATATAAATGTAGATGGAATGGATGGTCCTGGAGGCAAAACACTTGCACATAGGGTTGGAGGTGTACTGCACCTCTAAAGTTTGCCCAGATTTTTTCGCCGTCTGGGGTGGATGAAGTCTGATCCACTGGCTCCCTCTGGTGGCTGTATTCAAGAACTTCATTATTTAATACTCCAGTTTTAAAACTACAGCTGGTGTGTTGTTTTTTCAGAAGCTACGTGGCTGTTCAGCACCTCTGTTCTGCAATCATGAGCACACCTTTTTCACCAGCCAAGGGGACAGGGAACAGTGACTCACCGGCCACCCCCTGCTGGGAGAACATCCGGAACAGGAAGCGGTGGCTTGAAGTGGCAGAGCAGAGCGTTGAAGTAATGCTTTCTTATTTGAACACAGTGCCTTGGGGCATTCCCTAAAATCCCTTCCCAGGCTATCTGAGAAAGCAGAAGAGTTGGTTTTCATACTCTGCTTTTCACTGCCCAAAGGTGTCTCAAAGCAGCTTCCAATCGCCTTCCCTTTCCTCTCCCCACAACAGACACCCTGTGAGGGAGGTGAGGCTGAGAGAGCCCTGATATTACTGAAGAAGAAGAGAATTGGTTCTTATATGCCGCTTTTCTCTACCCAAAGGAGTCTCAAAGGGGCTTACATTTGCCTTCCATTTCCTCTCTCCACAACAGACACCCTCTGAGGGAGGTGAGGCTGAGAGAGCCCTGGCAGGACAGCTCTGTGAGAACAGCACTATCAGGACTGTGACCAGCCCAAGGTCACCCAGCTGGCTGCATGTGGAGGAGTGGGGAATCAAACGCGGCTCCTGGATTACAAGCCGCCGCTCCTAACTCCTATACCAAGTGGCATTCTTGTGCAGGGTGGCCAGCTTTTGAACCAACTTCTCCTTCTATCAGCATTTAGAAGCCAAGGTTGTGTCTTGAAACTGATCTGCTCATTGAATGCTCACAAGCCAGTTCTAGCTGCTGTCCTAGGCATGTTTACTAGGAATGAAATGCCACTGAGCTCAGTGGGAAGAAGTCCTGAATAAAAAGGTTCAGGACTGCACTGAGGTCTGTTGCTGGCATGCCCAGCCTGGCTGACTGTTTGCAAGCTCCTTGGAGAAGGAGCTTGGTGTTTTCCTTGTGTTCCTTGCCCCAGCCCCCTCACAGGGAAAAGAAATGGAAGGCAATTGTAAGCTGCTTTGAGACTCCTTTGGACAGTGAAAAGCATAAAAATAAAACAACTCTTCTTCTGGCGAAACTTTTGGTCAACCCAGTGGGTACAATACTAATAGGTATTCAGTCACAGCTCTCTCAGCCTCCCCTCTCTCACAGGGTGTCTGTTGTGGGGAGAGGAAAGGGAAGGCGACTGTAAACCACTTTGAGACTCCCTCAGGTGGAGAAAAGTGGCATATAAGAACCAACTCTTCTTCTTCTTCAGTAATATCAGGGCTCTCTCAGCCTCATCTCCCTCACAGGGTGTCTGTTGTGGGAAGAGGAAAGGGAAGCGGAATGTAAGCTGCTTTGAGACTCCTTCAGGTAGAGAAAAGCGGCATTTAAGAACCAACTCTTCAGGGCTTTCCGCATTCGTCCAAAATAGCACAATGGTTACTAATTGAAATCGCTACAGTTTTGCCGTTATGCACAATGTCGTTGACAATCTGCCACACACCTGAAACCGATCCGCAAAAAGCGCTTTGTTGTAGCTCATTCAGGGAAATCCCAAAAAGTGGATTCACCCTCCGGAAAGCGATACACTCCTGCAACCAATCTGCAACACTAGCAGGAAAGTTCTGTGCGTTACCATTGTTGCAGTTTTTGAAAAGTCCCTCCCCCTGGCTCTCTCCTCTGATCTTCCGGCAAAGCGATCGCCATTTTTTTTTCTCAGAGCGAGCGGAGATCAACGCACCGGCGAGCCTTCGTTTAGCCAGCGAGGCTTCCCCGGCTGCAGTCCCTCTGTTTAAAGTCACTAAGCACAAGCAACACAGAAGCCCGTTTGCTGGTTTATTTTGACTTTATTTTCGCCGAAAATCGCACCCATGAGGGGGGGGATTTTTTTTTTTCACTCGGGGGGAGCGTGGCAACGATGAAACGGCAGCTCAAACACCACCTGCTAGCTGGATGGGTCTCTCCGTTGCAACGAATCAACGCAGATTCGTTGCAACGTGTGTGTGTGTGTGTTTTTTAAACCTTCCTTAAAGGGAAATGGGCTGTTTGGGAGCATGCTAACGGCCGCCCATTGGCTGCTTGACGGCCAGGGGCGGGACACAGCTCGGCAATAGCGCTTCCTTTCTAGCGATTTTTGCCGAGGCCGGAAGCCTGTGGGAAACGATAGAAACGCAACTGGATTCCACTCCAAAGGCAGGTATGCATAACGACGAATTCCACTATTTAAAATGGCGATTTTTCGTTCAGCAAACAATTTGCTACATGGATCCCGGTGCGGAAAGCCCCTTCTTCTTCTTCAGTAATATCAGGGCTCTCTCAGCCTCACCTCCCTTACAGGGTGTCTGTTGTGGGGAGAGGAAAGGGAAGGCGGCATATAAGAATCAACCCTTCTTCTTCTAAATTCATCAGCTCCAGGCATTTATTACCTGTCCTCAAATAATGAAAAGGCCACAATAGAAATTGTAGCTATATACACAATTCGATCAGAAGTACCTGCCTAATTGTGGGGATTGGACCTGGGATGACCTGCATGCTAAACAGCCGTTCTGCCCCGAAGCCACACCCTTTTAAAGAAGATGCTGCCTTCTGCGACATCAGATCCTTGGTCTACCATTACCCCTCTGAGGAGCCGTGGTTCTCTTGGGCCGCAAGTCAAGGTCTTTCCCAACACGTACTACCTGGGCTTTCCCAGTGGAGATGCTGGGGGATTGGACCTGGGGCCTTCTCATGCCCAGCAGATGCTCTAATCCTGCTCCACATCCCTTTAAAGCAGGGGTAGTCAACCTGTGGTCCTCCAGATGTTCACGGACTACAATTCCCCTGAGCCCCTGCCAGCGTTTGCTGGCAGGGGCTCATGGGAATTGTAGTCCGTGAACATCTGGAGGATCACAGGTTGACTACCTCTGCTTTAAAGAACTCAGCAGTCTATCAAGGTCAGTGTGGGCCGTGCAGTCTTGAAGATCTTTCCTATCACCCAAGTCTTGTAAGTGGAGACACCGGGGTTTGAACCTGGGACTCTCTGCATGCCGAGCAGATGCCACGTCCTCTCCCGCTGCTCCACTTTGTCACTTTGGATCCTGGCCATGAATGTTTGCTGGTTTGCAGAGCCCCTCTTAAGCACATAGGACAGGCCAGCATGCAGCCTTAACCCCCATTCTTGACACTTATTGAGGGAGTTAGAATATGTGTGTGCAACCCTTCCTGATGCCCTCCTGGAGGCCTAAACTGGGCTCCACAGCTGGAGAGTCAGCACGTTTCGTTCACAATACCGGAGGCAGTCTGCTGTCCGTGCAAATTTTGCCTTCTGGAACAATCAGCCCCGGTGCTCCCCCCACTCTGTCGCTCTCTCCTGTGACTCTCTGGACCCGGACAGAGAAGTTTAGGCAGAGTCAGCGAAACACCAGGGGGGCGTTGGGAAAAGGGTCGGACAGGGGTCAGCTCAGCTGAGAGGAGAGACGGCCAGGGAAAGAGACTCCGGGATCCACAGGTAAGCATGGGTCGATGGACAAGGACCTAGGGGTGGGTGACCAGGGACAGGTGAATGGATGGGGGATGGACCCTGAGTCTCCAGGCATCACGATCCATCAATGGAGCTCTACAGTCCTGACGATGGCGCTCAACTCTCCTACCAACCCCTGTCTTCTCTGCCGCAGATGGCTGGGAGCCAGCTGAGCCCTTGGCACGGAGCCCGTGGTGCACAGCTTTGATGGGCCAGTTCTGTGGGTGCTCGCCTAGGCCCAGATGACTTGGGGTGGAGGGCAGGCTGGCTTCTTTTATGTGCCTCCAGGTTCCTTTCTTTCCCCTTTCCCTTTTCCTTGCAAGCTGCTTAGGGTTCCTGGAGAGCCGAAAGGCGAGCTAAGAAGTCCCAGTGCTGTTAAGAGTCTGGGGTCCCAGAGTTGCGGGCTGGAAGAGAAGGACTTTGTGCTGCCTAAGGAATTGTTGAAGGCTTTCACGACCCGAGGCAACTGGTTCTTGTGGGCTTTCCACACTGTGTGGCCATGGTCTGACCCTTTTCGTCCCTGAGGTTTAGTCCCTGTGGCTGGCATCTTCAGAGGTCGGACACGGCAAGATGGGAATTTCTCTTGAGCTTTGGCTCGGAGGGATTCCTGACTTGTCATGTTCTACCTCTGAAACAAAAAATACCAGACCATGGCCACAAAGCCCTGAAAGCCCACCACAACCAGTTTGTGTTGCCTCTTAGCCTCAGACTTCAGAAGGGAACTACAGAGAGTCAGAGAGAGAGAGAGAGAGAGAGAGAGAGAGAGAGAGAGAGATGCCAGGGCCCTGATCCCCCTTCCCCTTCTATGCTATCTCTTGGATGTGTCAATTGCTACTCTCAGGGAATCTTCCTTCCTTCCTCCTGGTTTTTCACCTTCTCTCCACACCATGCTGAAATTCTCTGTCTTGGCACCAGGAGGGCAGGACATGCCTCCTGCGTCTCTGCCCATCCTAGCTAGTCAGACTGGATTCGAATCCCATCTCTGCTGGAGCCTGTCTAGAATGGAGTTCCCTGTCACAAAGGACTCAAATTAGCTTTCGCAGAGATAAAGAGACTCAGTCTGTAACTCCTGTTTCTCGTTGACCCAAACAAACCAGATCAGCTCTGCCACGTTATGTGCCTTGAGCATTCTTCCGACTCAATAATCTTTCAATCCCCTTTGCCTGGGCAGCTCTCTGGCTGACGTCCGGCGGGTCACTCTCAGCCTCGGCTCCCTTACTGGGTCGTTGGGGATAAAAGGCAGGAGGGGAGACTGATGTTTTTGGACCCTTCGTAGCAGGCTTTTTAGCACTTGCTGTAAACTGTCTTGAGCCACAAAAGGCAGGGTCTAAATCAGGGGTAGTCAAACTGCGGCCCTCCAGATGTCCATGGACTACAATTCCCAGGAGCCCCTGCCAGCGAACGCTGGCAGGGGCTCCTGGGAATTGTAGTCCATGGACATCTGGAGGGCCGCAGTTTGACTACCCCTGGTCTAAATGGTTTAATTAATATATCAGCTGAGTATGGGGGGTGGGGCAGAATAAATGGATATCCCCCTGTGGTACACTGGGACACAACTATGGTGATTCTCCAAGCCGCTCCTAAAAATCAGGCCTGCCCCCCAAGTGTACAGAAATCCCTAATGGTACATGGGGGACCATAATGTCTGCCCTTGTTTCTAAGCCCGACTCTTCTGCCAGCAGCCTGCTTGCTCAGAGGTAGACCGAGATGTACAGCTTCATGGGCGGGGGGCTCTTCTGTGCCTCGGTGGGGAACGTCCTCCTGGTGATTTCGACCGTCACCGACTACTGGATGCAGTACCGGCTGGCCGGGACCTTCTCCCATCAGGGTCTCTGGAGATACTGTGTGTCCGGGAAATGCTACATGCAAGTCGAGAGCATCGGTAAGAGGCCGCTTGGAACGGGACCTACGGGACCTGTGTGCAAATTCTGCCACTCGTTTGGATGGGCAGAGCCTGCCTGGAAGATTTTATTGTTTATTTGTCTGTCTGTCTGTCTGTCTGTCTGTCTGTCGGTCTGTCTGTCTGTCTGTCTGTCTGTCTGTCTGCCGGTCTGTCGGTCTGTCGGTCTGTCTGTCTGTCTGTCTGTCTGTCTGTCTGTCTGTCTGTCTGTCTGTTGGTCTGTCGGTCTTTTCGGTCCATCGGTCGGTCTGTCTCTCTGTCTGTCTGTCTGTCGGTCTGTTGGTCTGTCGGTCTTTTCGGTCCATCGGTCGGTCTGTCTCTCTGTCTGTCTGTCTGTCGGTCTGTTGGTCTGTCTGTCTGTCTGTTTGGGGATTTTTTAGACCGCCCCTCTCGGACTTTGCCAAATTGCACTTTTTGGGCCTGCCGTCTCAAAAGAGAAGGGGTTGGCCTTAGGTAGGGTTCCTTAATCCGAAGGGAATAAACTCTGCACGTGACTAGAGGCCCTCGTGGCCCTCATTAAGGGGCCTGAGGATTCTGCCGGGCTGTAGGGTCTCGACAGGTCACTGTTGCTCTTAGCCAGTTTGCCTTTATGTTATTATTTAGCCAGCTCAGCGCCACGTGGTGGGGATCCGGAAAAAGAACCCCAGATCTGTAGACCAGGAATTGACTTGTGACCGGGGTGGGGGAGGGGAACCAGGGACGGGGATTGGGCTCGGCCACCATTGCTGGGTGGCTGTCCTTCGGTCCTCACGTGAAAAAACGCTTAGTTTACAATGAGTGCAAAACCAGCCAGCCGCCAGCCGCAGGTTCACCACTGGATGGGAAAGGGCCAATACCCCCCCATCCCCATCCATCACAACCAACATTGTGCTCCAAAATAATGATGTTCAATAACAGTCCCTCGTGCCTGTCTGTGAACTGCTCTCAGTCTTGTTCCCGGTAGCCTATTGGAACGCCACGCGAGCCTTCATGATCCTCTCCGCCCTGTCTTGCTTCGCGGGCATCATCACCGGCATCCTCTCCTTCGCCCAGTTCTCCACCTTTCAGCGCTTCAACCGATCCTTTGCGGCCGGCATCTTGTTCTTCGCTTCCAGTAAGTACCCTCTTCCTCTCCTCCGTGGTCCCTGGGGCGCCTTGGAGCAGGGGAACTGTCTTCAGTTTCGGGTACCCCAGTTGAAGAGGGATGTAGACCAACTGGAACGGGTCCAGAGGAGGGCAACAAAGATGGTGAGGGGTTTGGAGACCAAAACGTGTGAAGAAAGGTTGGGGGAGCTTGGTCTGTTTAGCCTGGAGAGGAGACAACTGAGAGGGGATCTGAAAACCATATTCAGGTATTTAAAAGGGTGCCATATGGAGGATGGAGCAGAGTTGTTCTCTCTTGCCCCGGAGGGACAGACCAATCGGATGAAAATAATTCAAAAGAAATTCCGTCTAAACATCCGGAAGAAGTTCCTGACAGTTAGAGTGGTTTCTCAGTGGAACAGGCTTCCTCGGGAGATTGTGGGTTCTCCATCTTTGGAAATTTTTAAACAGAGGCTAGATAGCCGTCTGACAGAGAGGCTGATTCTGTGAAGGTTCAAGGGGGTGGCAGGTTAGAGTGGATGAGCGATAGGGATGTGAGTGTCTTGCATATTGCAGGAGGTTGGACTAGATGACCCAGGAGGTCCCTTCCAACTCTCTGATTCTAGGGGGGAAACGTTCCTAGGACAGGACAGGCAGTCACCCACTGAGGAGAGTGAGAAGTTAATTCCAGATGCCTTCACTTCCTTTCTTGCAAGCACACCCCTCCCACCCCCGCCTGGGAGACCCAGGTTCGAATCTCCACTTTGCCAAGGGAGCTTGCGAAATCAGCTTGAGCCAGTTGCGCCCTCTCTGCCTAGCCAACCTCACAGGGTTGTGGTGTGGATGAAACAGAGGAGAGCAGAATAAGAGCAGAATAAAGAGGAGAGCAGAATATAAGTAATGTCAATACACACATCCAGGAGTTTTCTCTGTTTGCTGCGTAACGTGGAGGCCAGCATTCCTGCAAATGTTGCCTTGACCAGCCTTTCTTCCTCTTCCCTCCGCTCCCCAGCCCTGTTTGTCCTCCTGGCGATGGGGATTTACACAGGAGTCACCGTCAACTTCCTGGGAAAACGCTTCGGCGAATGGCGCTTCTCCTGGTCCTACATCCTGGGCTGGGTGGCCCTCCTGATGACTTTCTTCGCAGGTACCTCAACTCCCTTCCCCTCTGCCTTGGCCAGGCTTTCTCAACCAGAGTTTCGTGAAACCCCGGGGTTTCTTGATGGACATAGAAGGGTCTCCTGAATGGGTGGGAGTGAATATCTATCTATCCGTCTGTCTGTCTGTCTGTCTGTCTGTCTGTCTGTCTGTCTATACGTATATGTATAATTTGTTAAACATTTGAGTGATATGACCAGATATGTCGACCCACCAACCCCTCCCAAAATGGCCAATGATGGGCCTGGAGGGGGTGGGAAGGGGAAGAGCCCTGGGTGGGCATATCCATAGCTCTGCTTCCTGACCACATTCTGCACCATCGTGCCGCTTCTGGGGTTTCTCGAAGCCTGAAGAATGTTTCAGGGGGTTTTCAATGGGAATAAAAGTCAAGAAAGACAGGCGTAGGCCGAAGAGAGGGCAGCAATGGCAGCAGCTCTTTTCCGTGGCTTAAACCCCAGCGGAAAGCACTCTCGGCCACAGTCAGATCCCTGCTCCTCACAAGCGAACTCACCATTGAAACCCAAGTTGGCTTGCCAACTCTAGGGCAGAGTCTTCACTTACTTTGTTTATTCCATTGTCAATCCTGTTGAATTCAGATCGATTTGAACTTGGGTCTTCCTCTCCCCTCCCCTCCTTATTGAAACAGGAAAGTGTTCTGCACATGGTTAGGATAGTTCAGAAGGGGAGGGAGGAGCCAAGCCTCTTTCTTTCTTTTCTTGAAGGGGTCGGGGGAGAGGAGCCAAGCAGGGGACCTCTTTCTTTTCTTGGCTGGGGGGAGAGAGGATCGAAGATGGCAGAGGAGGGAGAAAAAAATCCAAGATCGACAGAAGTTGAGAGAAATTAGGGGCTTCTCCTTTAAGGCAAGCTTGTCACATGAACAGCTTTGGCCAATCAGAGGTTCTCTACCACAGAGCAAAGCCCAGATTCAAAACAGCCTGCTTTCTCAATTCAATTCTAAAAATATTGAGCATTAAAAGCACTCTAAGATATCGCACAATAAAGGTGGGGTCACTCCGGATCAATCCTTCTTGCTGCAGAAGGAAAATTTAATTCGGCCACAATCAAAACAGAAATCGCATTCTGTGTAGACAGCAGGGACTGAATTGATCTAGGATTGGAATGAAAGCTCCGTGCAGTTTACACCTAGGTTGAGGAATCCCTGGAGATTTGGAGGTAGAGTCAGGTCACCGAGTCCCTCTGGTGGGAGGCCAGAGGGGGTGGTGGACAGGGTTGCCAGATCTAGGTTGGGAGATTCCTGGAGATTTAGGGTTGGAGCCTTCAGTGGGGTACAATGCCAGAGAGAGTCCACCCTCCAGAGCCTTCGTTTTCTCCAGGGAAATGAATCCCTGCAGTCTGGAGAGGAGCTCTGATTCCAGGACAGCCTCAGACCTTCCTGGAGGTTGGCATCCCTGAGCTCAGCCAGGGGAAAACCCTTCTGTACCAGCGGGAGGGGCATCTGTAGTCCATCCCCAGGGATGGTACAGCAACTGCAGGGGGTTTACGCACACACACACACACACATAAAATTAAAAATTAAAAAATTCACTGTTGGGTTATGGCAGAATGCTTTGTTTTTCAAAAGGGGAACAGCCAGCTGCTGCTTTGCTCCTGTCAGCTTTGGTATAGCCAGCTACTTTCCCCTCCTTCATGCCCACTTAGGGTTGCCAACCTCCAGGTGTCCCCTGGATATCTCCTGCTATTACAATTGATCTCCTGATGACCAAGATCAATTCGCCTGGAGAACGTGGCTGCTTTGGATGGAGGCACTGGCAGGGGCTCATGGGAATTGTAGTCCATGGACATCTGGGAAGGGCAAATCCTGCCCTTCCCAGGCTCCAGCCCCCAAATCTTTAAACAAGATAAAAACCAAAGTGCGTGAGGATGACTCATGCCCAACCTGATCGGCCCTCTGTGGCATGGGCCCCCAACAGGGAACGTTCACTCACCAAGGTGAGCCAGTGGTGGGCCTGCCATACCCCTTCCTCCTCCTTCCAGCTGGTTCTGGGAGGGAAAAAGAGAGAGGCTGGACTGCAGGCCAGCCCCAAGGAGCCCAGCATTGCCTCTCCAGCTGCCTGCCCAAGATCCAAGGGTTGGGGGCGGACGGCCCAGGAAAGTCCATCCGCCAGCCCTACGGGGTCTGGGGAGGCCTCTGAGCAGCCTGCCCCACTCCAATGTGGCCACAGGAGGCATGGAAATGGCAGCCCACCCGCCCAACAAGATCAGAGACTCCTGCAAGGACCACACAGCCTGCAGAAGCCTCTCCGTGGCCCGTCCAGGACTGGGTTGACCCAGCTGCCTGCACTTGGATGGGGGGGATCTGACCCAGCCCTTGAGATTAGAGACTTGCTAGTCTTTAACCATTTCATCGTGGTGGATCTCAAGCACCCAGGAAGGACACAGTGCAAGCCTGTGTCCTGGTGTCTGGTGCATTCCTGGGTGCCATGGGCTTTGCCCCTAGTCTTTCAATTTTTCCCAACTCCCCAACTCAAGATTTTTGTAGGCCAGGGCTCTGTCTGTCACACCATGCTTGCAAAGATCTTTTTAACTCCCCTGTTTTTGGAGGGATGAACTTCCAGTGATATGAAGGATGCTGAATTCAAAAGCTGGCACCCTTCTTTGCCACTTGGTCATTTCTCTAATAATCTGGCCTTAAATTCCCACGGGAGGTCCCCTTCCCTTCCTACAGGAGGTTCGCCTGGCCTTGACCAGGGACAGGGCCTTTTTGGTCCTGGCCCCGACCTGGTGGAACGAGCTCCTGGAAGAGCTGAGGGCCCTGCAGGAGCTTTCGTGGTACTGCAAGGTCTGCAACACTGGGCTCTTCTTCCAGGTCTTTGATAGACCCCATGGCATGGGAGATTGAGGGGCCTCTCCACATTTAAGAACAAGTGGACTGGAATGGTTGGCACCACGGGAATTTCCCCTGGGGCGCTGGGGGGAGGTGGAGAAGTGGACCGGCTTTTGTTTTTTCTCGCCGCCAGAGTATGGTTGGGTGTTTAATGTATTAAACCAGGGGTAGTCAACCTGTGGTCCTCCAGATGTCCATGGACTACAATTCCCATGAGCCTCTGCCAGCATTTGCTGGCAGGGGCTCATGGGAATTGTAGTCCATGGACATCTGGAGGACCACAGGTTGACTACCCCTGTTTTGAACGATGCGGAGTTAGGGTTAGGGTTCTTATATTTATGTATCCCGCCGTGAGACAATTCTCAACACCAGCGGGTAATGGATCCAGTTAATTAATTGGATGTATCCCCCCCACACACACACTATCAAGAATCTATAATTAATTAATCTGTTCATATGGACTGTTTTCCCCAATGGGCAAATTGCTAACGGACCAAAATGTTTTCTTGTGGCTGTTGGGGAACGATGCCTCGGAGAGAGGGCTCTTCTCCTCTGCAGAACTACGCTTCCCAGGATTCCCTGGGTGAAGCCCTGACAATTTAACCCATTGAGGCCAAGTTCATTTTTAAAACACGGTTATCTTGTTCTAGTGCAGGGGTAGTCAAACTGCGGCCCTCCAGATGTCCATGGACTACAATTCCCATGAGCCCCTGCCAGCGAATGCTAGCAGGGGCTGATGGGAATTGTAGTCCATGGACATCTGGAGGGCCGCAGTTTGACTACCCCTGTTCTAGTGCTTGCAGCAGAGGCTCCTGCAAGGACCACACAGCACTGAATTTCCCCCTTCCCCGTCTCTTTTTTCTTGCAGGTATCTTCTACATGTGTGCCTACAGGATGCACGAATGCCAGAGGCTGGCAGGGACCCGCTAGCTCGGCCGTTGCTCCACTGACTTGGGGACGTTTCTGTGCCCTCCGAAGGGGGATGGAGGTGGGCAGGGCCTCTGGTGAAAAGACTCCCTTAATAAATGCTGACTTGGCACAACCATGACGGAATAATACACCCACCTGTTTCTGGTCTTGCTTGGATATGTGGAGCGCGGCTACGACGCCCCGAGTTCAAATCTCAGCTCAGCCATCCACTCACATCAGTCAGAGATTGCTTGTCAGCCTCACTTCCTCACGGAGGCATAGGAAAGGTTTTGTAGGGTGGCCACACATTCCCCCCCCCTCTCTAGACAACGACGACAACAACAAAGCCTTTATTGGTGTGACAGAAGGAAAGAATAAGCGGAAATAAAATACAGTACAAACAGGGTGTGCACCAGGCTGTCAAGGGCAGACAGACCAACAACGAAGATTAATAGAAAGTTTTATTGCTAGCAGATCAAGACACCTCAACGTTCATAGTCGATTCTGATCAATACATGAAAAGCAAGCACTTTTACTCCTTCTCTTTCCCGCCCAGAGCTGTACATTTTCCCAGAGAGCAAAAGCGCCCCTCCCACAGGTGCCAGCCTGGGCTCCCTTCCAAGCGATAGCCGGGCCGTCTTGGCCTTGGGTGTCAGACAGTTCCTCTCCTCCAGATAACACAGTCTAGCAGAAATATTTGCAAACCTAAATCACAGCGCAAAGCAGACAGTTCAGGGTTACACAGAGACTCTTAAAGTAACATAGATGGATTCAAGATGGAGTCACTCAGGTCAAATACAAACCATGGCAGAGATCAAGGCGTCTGATCCTGACACAGGCTTGCAAAATAAAACCTTTAAAGCCTATCAAGTTCGGTGACAGCAGCTGTAGCATTCATCCGTTACAAGTTGGACTAAGATCCAACTTTCAGCCTGGAGAAAAGGAGGTTGAGAGGGGACATGATAGCCCTCTTTAAGTATTTGAAAAGTTGTCACTTGGAGGAGGGCAGGATGCTGTTCCCATTGGCTGCAGAGGAAAGGACACACAGTAATGGGTTTAAACTTCAAGTACAACGATATAGGCTAGATATCAGGAAAAAAAATTTCACAGTCAGAGTAGTTCAGCAGTGGAATAGGCTGCCTAAGGAGGTGGTGAGCTCCCCCTCACTGGCAGTCTTCAAGCAAAGGTTGGATACACATTTTTCTTGGATGCTTTAGGATGCTTTGGGCTGATCCTGCGTTGATCAGGGGGTTGGACTAGATGGCCTGTATGGCCCCTTCCAACTCTATGATTCTATGATTCTAAGATCAATGCAATTGCGTGCATCTGAGCAGGGTCCTTCCCATTCAGTGCCATCCCAATGCAGTGTTTCCGGTCTTGATGGATAATATTAGCCTTGCATAAAGATACTCTCCAAGCTGGATGCTGCAAGGAGAATGGCCCCAGGCTGGCCTGATCTTGATAGGTCTCGAAAGCTGAGCAAGGTTAGCCTGCATAGTGTTTGGATGGGAGACTGTCAAGATAGGCAGTGGCAAGACACCTCCGAAGGTCTCTGGCCCTGAAAGCCTTTTGGGGTGGTCAAAAGCCAGCTGTGATGTGATGCTACTTTCCACCACCAATGAGCACAAGCTTTCTGCAAAGGAATCTGTGTGTGTGTGGGGGGGGGGGGAGGGTATCTGGCAAAGGGCCGCCCCTGCTGCGAACCTGGGAGATGCAATTCACCCTAACACAGTTACTGAGCAAACTCAGAAAGAGATCTCAGCAGGATCTGAGAATAGGATTTCTCTCCTGGGCTTTTTCTGCATAATATCCCTAGACTATAGCTAAGAGTGGCAGCCTCTAATCCGTAGAACTGGGTTTGATTCCCCTCTTCTCCAGATGCAGCCAATTGGGTGACTTTGGGTCAGTCACAGTTCTCTTGGAGCTATTCTTATAGCAATTCTTTCAGAGCTTCCTCAGTCCCATCTACCTCACAGGATGTCTCTTGGGGGAAGAAGAATCTGCTTTGGGCCTCCTTCAGGTAGTAAAAAATGGGATATAGAAAAAGACCCCTACTTTTTATCTTCTAAAAGACAAGGCCAGAAGATTTCCTCTGGGGCTATCTGGGGTTCTTCAGTTAGAAGACCAGTAATGGCAGATTTGCTTCCCTGGGGGAGAGCTGCTGATCTGACTTCAGCCTGGTGTCGTCACAAGGAGGTTGAGGGTGGGATAGGGTGGTGAAAAACCTCAAAAAAAGGCACGGAATGCCGGGAAAGGGTCAAATCCTCAGGCAGGCGGAGCCTCGCTGCCCAATTAATTCTGGAGTTGTCAAACTTGAGGTGGCAGTCTCCCAAAACAAACAGGTCCGTAGTGTGAAGAGCAATGACGCTGTGAAAAATAAAACTCTTGGTTCCTAATGACTCTGGGAACCCATTGTTCATAGACAGAAATATTTACAGGATTTCTTTTTTAACATAATGTAACAAAAATACCAGGCAGGGTTCCAGTGTGTAGCATCTGTCTCCAACACCCCTTGTCAGTAGCCAGAGCTAAAACAAAAGCTGCCATCATCTTAAACAAATAACATTCTCCCTTCTGTTACAACCATACTACAAATATTCAGAAGGCATATTGTGTTATCCAGTATAGATTCAGGAGTAGTCAAACTGCGGCCCTCCAGATGTCCATGGACTACAATCCCCATGAGCCCCTGCCAGCATTCGCTGGCAGGGGCTCATGGGAATTGTAGTCCATGGACATCTGGAGGGCCGCAATTTGACTACCCCTAGATTAGATAATCCCTTCCATAGGCAAATAGCTCAAATAGCCAGGGTAAATCACAAACTGTGTGGAAACCAAGAGCCCGGCTACCGGCTTGCATCGGAAAGATTGATGCGGCATCTCCTCGCCTCCCCTCCCCAATGAGATCTGGCAACCACCTGAACTTCGAGCCAAATTGCTTCAGGGAGGAGCGGAGAGCCCGCATCAGCATCCGGGCTCTTGAAGGATGGGGCAGTGGGGGGGGGGGGAGAGTGAACTGAAGGATGCACAAATTCTCCTGGGGGGAATGGGGGGGGGCGAATGGTGCAAGAGACAGAAGTGACGCTACACGGGGGTGGGGAACAATGGTGGCCACAGACTGGAAAAGGCCAAATGCTACATTTCCGCATTGGCCAGCCCCAATTTAGACCCTGTTAGATCCCACATCAAAAATGAAAAACGGATTTCTTGGGATTCCTTTGCTGCGGGGCAAGGGAGGTGGGAATTCAGGTCTGCGCTGGAAAAGATTAATTTCAGTGCGGAAATTGACGAAACATTCGACCCTTAATGCAAATCTCTAGTGCGGAAACAGTTTCTGATTGGTCAAAATCCATGTGACAAAAAAAGGCACAAGAAACTGATTGGATAAAAATCCATGTGTGTAGAAGCTTTGTCAGGAAGGAACAAGGCACTGATTGGTTAGGGTCCATGTGCATAGAATCCAAGTCTCAAAGGACCAGATGAATGATTGGTCAGAATCTTTGCGGAGGGAGCACACCAAGAACCTTACTGGTTAGAATTCACACAGAGGGAGGGTGGACCAAGCTGCAGGTGTCACCTAGACAACCAGGTGTATTAGCCAAGAAGCATACAATTTCTTCCTCACCCACCTTTCAAAGATGGCAGCGGAGACAGGGGAGATTGGACCAGGACGGGGCCTTGAAGGAAGGTATGGCCTTTGGTATAGGACAAGTCAAGTGGAAAGGGGAGGACAGGACAAAAGAAGCATTAAGTTCTTCTGCTGTTAACTACAGAGTACAGAGATAAATTCTTCTGAAGAAAAGGCGCTATTTTGAAGGGTGGGGTCTATGGCACTGCACTTTGTTGAGGTCCTTCCCCTCCAAAATCCCCGCTTTCTTCTTCCGTCTCAGAGCTGATATTATTTTCTAAAAACTTTGAAAATGTTTTCTTTAGGTTTATGGGGAACATCTCTGTCCCACCTGAATGGAATGGCTGAAGTTTGGTGTTCACAAGAGTCTATTTTATTAATTTGACAAAGAAATGAAAATGAAGTTCAATAGGGTCAAATGTAAAGTTCTGCATTTAGGTAGGAAAAACCAAATGCACCAATATAAGATGGGGGAGACTTGTCTTGGCAGTAGCATGTACAAAAAGGATATAGGAGTCTTAGTAGACCATACATTGAATGTGAGTCAGCAGTGTGACTCAGTGACTAAAAAGGCAAATGGGATTTTGGGCTGTATCAAATGGAGTATCATGTCCAGATCACGGGAAGTGATGGTACCGCTTTACTCTGCTCTGGTTCGGCCTCACTTGGAGTACTGTGTTCAGTTTTGGGCACCCCAATTGTAGAGGGATGTTGACAAACTGGAATGTCCAGAGGAGGGCAACAAAGATGGTGAGGGGTTTGGAGACCAAGACATATGAAGAAAGGTTGGGGGAGCTTGGTCTGTTCAGCTTAGAGAGGAGACGACTGAGAGGGGATCTCATAACCATTTTCAAGTATTTAAAAGGGTGCCATATAAAGCAGTGGTCCCCAACCCCCAGTTCGGAGACCGGTACCGGTCCGTAAATCAGTCGGTACCGGTCCGAGGCTCCTCCTCGTCCTCCTCCCTGGCTGCTGCCTCGGGGGCTGCCCTGCCACTCTGCTGACGGCTCACCTTTGGTGCTCTCCAGTGGCTGCCATGGCTGGGACTCCCCCTCAGCGTGGCACTGCGCAGCTGCTGCTGGTAGTGCCCCCCAGCGGGTGGCAGGAAGACAGGTGTCTGGCGGGAAAGCAAGTGGAGCAGGGGCTCAGGCGGTGGTGATGTCCCTTGGCAAAAGACTATCCCCCCTCCCAGGCCTCAGTAAAATTGTCAAGCGTTGACCAGTCCCTGGTGATAAAAAGGTTGGGGACCATTGATATAAAGGATGGAGAAGAATTGTTCTCTCTTGCCCCAGAGGGACAGACCGGAACAAATGGGATGAAATTAATTCAAAAGAAATTCCGTCTCAACATCCGGAAGAAGTTCCTGACAGTTAGAGCGGTTCCTCAGTGGAACAGGCTTCCTCGGGAGGTGGTGGGTTCTCCCTCTTTGGAGATTTTAAGCAGAGGCTGGAGAGCCATCTGACAGAGAGGCTGATTCTGTGAAGACTTAAGGGGTGGCAGGTTACAGTGGATGAGCGATTGGGATGTGAGTGTCCTGCATAGTGCAGGGGGTTGCACTAGATGACCCAGGAGGTCCCTTCCAACTCTATGATTCTATGATTCTAAGTATATTGTGGGGGGGGGGAGTAGGAGAAAACTTTTAAACTGGAGGGTTGAAAGCGAACATTTATTTGAAAATAGCCCCCCTCATGTTCCCAGGTCCCATCCCTCCTAGCTACCAGGAGGGGAAGTGGGGTTTAGGTTCCCAGATCCAGGCTGGGAAACACCAGGAGATTTAGGGTTGGAGCCCAGAGAAAACAGGGATCTCAGCAATCTGCAAGCTACCCTATAGTCCACCTACAAAGCATCCTTTTTTTCCAGAGGAGCAGATCGCTGTAGTCTGGAGAGGAGCTGTAATTCTAGGTCCTACCTGGGCATCCCTAGCCCCTAACCACCCACCAACCGGGGTTGTTGTACGTGGAATATAGTTGTATAGGAGCTGTGCCCCTGCTTGGTCCATGGTCTGATCCTAAAAGTGATCCCTGTAGTCTGGAGATGGTCAGAGGTCAGGGGGGGATGGTCAGAGGTCAACACCTGCTCTTTCACCGGTCCTGATCCTCCTCTGTCTCTTCTCCTCCCAGGGAATCCTCGTTTAACACCTTATCGGAAATGTTCTCCACCCACTACCTCACCGTCTTGACCCACCCCCTGAGAATCAGCAGCGCCATCTGCAGCTGTGGCAGTTTCCTGATCCTGTTTACGTCCCTGACCACTTCCTATTGGGTGACCGAACGGAGCCCACATGGTCTGGTGCACTGGGGGCTCTGGGAGACGTGCTTGAGGCCCTCCTGTCACTACTTGCCGTTTAATGTACCAGGTAGGATCTCTGGCTGCTATTGTAACCCCAGCCCCCAACGGCTAAAAATGGGCCCAGGGTTTGTGGCCAGGTATTTTGGTGGGAGAATGCCATAACTTCAGGCTATGGACTGGATTTTTAAAATATGGCAGAATATTTGTTTTTTTTTCCATCATCGTCATCATCAGTAATAATAATACTTTGTTTTTATATTGCATGCTTGGCTCAGGAGCGTTTATCTTCAGCCTTGTATACAGAAGGACCCCGGTTCAATCCCCGGCATTTCCAGTCAGAGATGTTACTTCTGTGCTGGAAAATTTGGGGATGGAGCCTGAAGCTGACAAGGTTTAGGGTGGAGATAGACTCCATAATGCTAGGGGTGTAGACCCTGCAGGAGCTGCCAGTGTTCTACAGGTCCTGCGAAATGCAGCTCTTCTGCCAGGTCTTTGGTTGCCAGCGTGGCGAGGAAGATCTGATGGACACCTCTGTGTCAAGAGTGTAAGCACCCGCCATGTGATCTGCGCTCCCTCCTCCCACTCCTGTATTAGATTTTGGGGGGGTTAGTGGGTTGTTGACTACCATGGTTTTTAATTGTTTAGGAGTCTGTTTTGTTCTGTATTGGATGATTGTCCGGAAGTGTTTTAATGGGGTTTTTAATTCGGACGGGTTTAACCCGCCATGAGCCAGTTATGAGAGTGGCGGGTAATAAGTTGAAATAATAAGTGAATGAATGAATGAATGAATTATAGAGTCGATGAGAAACTGCCATATTCTCCAAGGAAATTGTCCTCTGGAGTCTAGAAGCTCAGCTGCTCCAAAGCAGGGTGCCCTCAGGACAATCCCACAGCCAGACACTGGGGCCAAGTTGCACCCCAAAACAATCTTTGGACCACCCCAGATGACCATGATTTTAAGCTAGAGAAGAAAGCTGCCAATTTAGAGGTCTCATTTTGTGCCTCTACCCAGAAGTCACTGGTGTATCATACCTTTTGCTTCATTAGACCACCTTTCAGCAACTGTACCGGGTCTAAGCCAGGAGACCTTATTTTACACTCAACTTTAGTTAGCCATTGAGGATAAGGGACAGCTGCTAACAAAAAAAAAGGTTTTTAATTGATCATAATCCAGTAATAGAAGAAGAAGAAGAAGAAGAAGAAGAAGAAGAAGAAGAAGAAGAAGAAGAAGAAGAAGAAGAAGAAGAAGAAGAAGAAGAAGAAGAAGAAGAAGATTTGGTTCCTATATGCCGCTTTTGTCTACCCAAAGGAGTCTCAACGCAGCTTACATTCACCTTCCCTTTCCTCTCCCCACAACAGACACCCTATGCGAGAGGTGAGGCTGAGATTACTGCTTGGTCAGAACAGCTTTATCAGTGCTGGGGTGACCCCAAGGTCACAGTGGCTTTGGGCTGAGTTGGGCAACCATTTTCTTCCCTCAAGCAAGCACTAGCTTTTGGCACCACCACAGGATGGGCATAGAATGGAGCAAGCACATCCTACAAGGGATGACTGAGAAAGTTGACGTTCACAGTTGGTTTGCCATTTCCTGCCTCTAGACATGCCCCTTCCTGTCCCTTGGAGGAACTCTATCCCAGTCCTCCAAGGCCCTGCTTGGCCCTGCTTGGCTTCCGAGATATGACAGGACCAGGCTATCCAGGCCAGGGCTGACTGTGGAATCTGCCCTGTGTAGTGGCCTCTTCAGGGAACTTGCAATGCCACCCTGAACAGAGTTAAGCCTTTCAAATGCCACTGCCATCAATGGACTTGGAAGCGTGTAACTCTGCTTAGGATGGCACTCTTGGTTGGACTCCATTCCGACTGAATCTGTGATGGAGAAACGCCAAAGGGGAGCGAAGGAGGACCCCAAATGGAAGCTCTGTTTAGAACCCATTCTGAAGGCTCTGTTGCTGTTTTGTCCTGGATGATGCGTCTTCTTCTTTTTCTTCTCTTCCCTTGCAGAATACCTCCATGTTACCAGAGCCTTCCTAATTATGGCTGTTCTCTGTGGCTTGACATCATTGTTCTTCATCTGCATCTCCTTCGAACGTGTGTCCGTCGGCCCGGTCTACTTCATGGTGGCTGCCGGGCTCCTCAGCTGCAGCACAGGTAATGCCGCCGTGAGAGCCCTACTGGCTGGGCCACCTTCTGGGCCTCTTCACAGCAACGCTCAGCAGAGAGGGGACAGAGACGGAAACATGGGTGGTTGAGAGGGCTTGCGAGGTTCTTCTGAAGCACATTCTCATTTCTCCTTCTTGGCCCAGGTTTCTTCACCTTGATCGCCATCTCTGTATTCACAGTTGTAAACAGGAGCACAGAGGGGTACATGCGACACATACTCATCTTTGGTTCCTCCTATGGATTGTGTTGGGCCTCCATCCCTATTTACGTCTTTACAGGTGAGTCGTGCTCTACAGGTGGCCCTGAGGCACCCACCCAATCACTTGGGGGGGGGGGCTGAAGTTTTTCCAGAAGTACAACTGCTTCAGAGCACCTTTTATACAGTGACATAACCGCTGCATAACTGACCCTGCAGCTCTACCTCTCTATTACCACTGAGAAAGTTGTGGGGAGGGAAGGGAGTAAGGTACAGCCTCATCAGTTTGCCCCAACACAAAGAGAACTTTTATTAACAAGCAAAAAAACTGAACGGTAACAGGGAAAACACACAGGCTTTATATGCATATCCAACTGCTGATGGGGATGGGCTGCTTTATACATTCTGACGAATCAGAAGAGAGGGGTGAGGAACCAGGTCCTGGCTCAAAACCCAGGACCATCAGGAGGTCCACCAGATGGGCCACAACTCCAGGAGCCCTCCCACTGTTGCCCCCTAAGCACCGAGAATACAGAGCATCATGGCCCCAGGCAGAGCATTCCATCCATGCCTTGTGGCTAACAGCCACTGGTAGACCTCTGCTCCAGATGTTTTTCCATTCCCCTCTTGATGCTGCCCATTCTTACAACCACATACCCTTTCCTACAGCGGTCAATTCCAGTTTGGGCAAAGAAGTCCTTCCTTTGATCTGTTCTAAACCTACTGCTCATGGAGTGCCCACCAGCTCTTGTATTGTGAGGAAGGGAGAAGAGTCTTTCATCTCTATCCCATACATAATTTTGTAAACTTCTATCATGTCAACCATCAGTTGTTGTTTCTCAACATAAAAAAGTCTTAAATGCTCTGGGCTAATTTTGGGACGGCGGGATATAAATCTTTTAATAAATAACAATAAGACTCTTTATTCATTGGGAAGTCCTCCATTCACCTACTAATTTCAGTTGCCTTTTTTCGTACTTTTTCCTATGCTATAATTTTTTTCCTGACCAGAACTGCACACCATATTCCAAACGAGGCCACAATGGCATTATGATACCAGCTGATGATGTTGATAGATGATGATTCCCAGCATCACTTTTGGGGATTATTATTATTAATTATTGTAGTTGCACACTGAGCTGACATTTTCAATGAGTTATCTACTATGGCCTCAAGAGTTCTCTCCTGATCAGTTACTGCCAGTTCAGATTCCATCAATGTATCTTTATAGTTAGGATTTTTGCCTCCAATATGCATTACTTTGCATTTGCCCACACTGAACCTCGTTGAATTTGGACTGGGCTTTTTATCCCCAGTGACCCCAAGTTAAAGAAAGTCATCTACACATGATTCAATTTCCATTTTGATATTTAGCGCTTTAAATTTCCCCTCTGGAACATCTATGATTGATCCATGGTGACAGTACCTTTCAGGAGCAAATATAACTTGCTACAAATGAGAAAGCCCCAGTATTAAGTATAGATGTTCTGTGTTTTGCCGGATTAACTTCCTCCTCGGTGCCTCCAATGCTGACATAGCGAAGCAGTCTGTTGCTGATTGGTCAGGGCATCAATTCAAAGGCTGCCTGGTTCCCAGTTGCTATTCCCTCACAAGACTTATTCTTGCCCTCATTTTGGGATCTGTTTTAAAGTGATTGCACTACAAACGCCCACAGTTCTCTGAGCAGAGATTTGCCTCTTGGATTTACTTTCCTCTCTTAGTTCTCTGTGAGGCTGCTGCCTTCCCACCCCACCACTCCCCTCCCCTCACCCTGCTCCTGCAGGAACAGAAAGAAAGATAAACAAGCAGCCTCATGCTTCACTTGCCCCTCCCCCAGCTTGCTCTGGCTATAGACTCTGGACTAGTCAAAAGGCAGGAAATAAAGCACTCTCCAGCCTTGTGCTCCTTCAGTGCCAGCTGGAGCTTCATCCGACCAATCCCCCAATCCAGCAGGAAGGGCAAATGCAAATGCAGAAGTATGATATATTGAAAATCAGGGGAAAGGAAGGTTGTAGATAGAGGTTCAAATTTACCAGAATTTGGCAAGATTTACAGTGGAAAAATATTTGAGTGTAGTTTCTACCCTCATTTGCCACATTGATACCCGCTCAGTGGCTTGATAGATCCCTGGCAATTGAGATCTTATAGCAGAGATCTCTGACACGGTGCCTTTGAAATTCTGACATCTTTCCTGGTGCCTGCCAAATGTTGTCAGAGAGTGGACGGAACATGGTGGGGCTTTGCTCATTAAGGCTTCTGATTGGTCACTGCAGATTTATTGGCTGTGAGAATTTGTTTAAACGTTGCTTTGACATCAGCGGCCACCACAACACAAGGATCTGCACTGCGTGACTGAAGGTATACTATGGCTCCGCCTCCTGCAGTAGCCATTTTGTGCCTGGCTCCGCCTCCTGCAGTAGCCATCTTATGGCAGCCATTTGGTGGCTGTGGCTACCGCACCATGCCAGAATTCAAAAGGTGCCCACAGTCTCAAACAGATCGAGGACCCCTATGTGATAGTGTTATAACAATCAGTCTGTCAGGTTATCTGAAGTTTCATCTTTTGTTGTACTTTAGAAAAGTAATCTGTAGCCCCTTGTTGTCAGGGAGATGGGCCTTTCCCCTTGCATCTCATTGCCCTGGGAGCCCTAACGTGTCTTTCTTTCCCCTTTGCCTCTAAGGTGCAATAATAATGATCACTCACAGAACCTCCCTCGACTGAGCCTGCAGGCCCACTCAATGGCAAAGACCTGCTGATCTGCCTGTGAGAGTCTAGCTGCTTTTGTATCGTGGATTGCCAGCAACATTGCATTGAGCACAGTGTGTCTCTCTCTCTTGTCAATGACTGCTTTTCTCCAAGGCTGCAGTCACCCACAGCTGGAGGCAGGATTCTGGTTTCTCTGCAGCTTACAACCGTACTTCCTCGCCACGACCAAGAGGCCCCAGCTGCACCAGCAGCAAAACTGCCTAGATATTTGTGGATGCAGGTGGAGATTCACAAGGGGTGCTCTGAGTCACAAAGCCACTCTCTTTGGGGGCTAGAGCATACCGCCCCCCCATTCCCTGCTCTTGTAAATCAACCTACCCACCAGCATGTCAACAGTGGCTCCTGATTACTTCGCTGGCTATTGGTAGAAACCCTTCTGCTGTGGCTGAGAAGGCCTGAAAGGAATACAGCATTGCAGGTTCCCATCTGAGCAGACCAAGTTTCTCGAGACAGTCGTTTGTCCTGAGGACAAGGGGAGAAAACACCGTCCATTTGGGCAGATTGGCCTGAGTGTTGGCTATAGGCCGTGTGAGTCGGTGTGGGTTTTGAAGAGGGACATGGAACTCCCATGCATACTGTGTATGTGACTTTACGAGAAAGTTCAGTTTGGACATCAGAGACTTCATGCATGTAATGCCACTTGCTAGATGGCTTTAGCATTCCTCCAGTTCTCTTTGGCCCTATTAGGTGTGTTTACCTAGGGATCTTCATAGATTTTACTTGTAGATTAAAGAGGTGGTTTTCAGTATCAACTTGTTTGATTTGATTTGATTTTTTTTTTTGCTCTTTGAGCACACCATTCCTGCCATTGGGTTGCCAGAACTGCTTTGACAAATACCAGGTTTTGAGGGTGGAGCTAGGTGGACATTGGGAAGGATGTGATGTCACTTCTGGGGAAACTAACAATCTCTAGGTGAGCTTTTTTCAGATTGCTCAAAAATACTGATCCTTGACGGTGCAAAAGACTGAGTTATTGAGAGCAAGCAAGTTACCCCAACAATACCTTGTCAGAACTAAGGCATGGCAGGATAGATATAGCCTGTAACTCCCAAACCAACTCTCTCTCCTGTGAGAACTCTTGGAACACGGGAGATGTTCAAAGGACCAGATAGCCTGGCACCCAAGATTGAGGTGCTGCATTCCGGAGACAGGGGAAGATGGATGAGGGGAAGGTGATAAAAAAAAAGGAAACAGCTTGAACAGTAAAGTTGGCCACGAGCCCTACATCTACATTTCTAACAACTGTTATAATGAATGGCAGAAGCATGGCATTCATGACATCCCACCCTTACAAAATCAATACTCAATTTGCAGTAATTTCTATAAATCCATAGTAATCATAAATTACAACACGAGGACAAAAAATGTTTTGAAATGTCTCTAACAAAACCACTAATATTTCAACATGATGCTAACAAAACCAGAACACATCACCGTTTTTGCAGTAATGAGGTTTCAAAACATTACTGTTTGCAGAAATGGGGCAACCTTTTGGCTCAGGTCAGACATGACACAATGCCTCCCAAGGAAACTGCAGAATATAACCCTACTAGATCAGACCTTATCTCAATAGGGATGCCAGCCTCCCAGTGGGATATGGAGATCCCCTGGAATTATTTCATCTCCATACCACAGAGATTTGTTCCTGGTTGATCACTGGTTGCTTACTGGTGGCTCACGCTTTTTAGGGTGGTAAATCCACTTTCATAGATACATCGCATTGCAATTTTGAAATGGTGAAATCACGAGCAGCCTACTGGACAGCCTCGGGATGCAGGCAATGTCAAGCAAGGGGGCCTAAAAATGCCGTCAACATGCGGAGTCTGTCAAGCTACGTTTTGCATATGCGGAAATGGCCTAAAGTTACCTTTTTAGCAATATACTTCTTAGGAGACTAATTTACTGTATTTCAGTATCACACTTCCAGGACTGAAGCTGTCTCTACCTAGGAGCTGCTCTGTGGCCACTGTATTTGAACATTCATAAAGCTTCCTTTAATTTGCGTCACAAAATGTGGTAGGTTCTAAGTCCAGCATCTACCTAATAAGGAGGCAGGTGTTTCTGCTTAGGCACTCCCCTGGAGATTCAAAGGTGACACTGACCAGGGTTTCTAAAGCACTTCCTTCTCCATCAGCCTGGAGGAAAGCCAGGACTGAATCGTTGCCTTAGGGAAGAGATGCTTTAAGCAAGAAGCTAATTGGCTCCAGAGCACCCACTGGGGGATGCCATGGTGCCTAAAGGGACCACATTCAAGGATGAAAGAGAGAGAAAGTAATCTCAAACATATGTAAAATTCAGATTCCCTCCTTGCCTACTTGCTCCCTCTGTAAGGTTGATGTTCTAACTACATCTTTTACTAGACAATTATGTTTGGTGTCTACTCCTAGTCAATTAGAATACCTTGTGTAACTCCTTGACCTTCGAGAGTGCTAAAGAGAAGAGCTAGATTTTTGTACCCCACTTTTCACTACCCGAAGGAGTCTCAAAGGGGTTGGGATTATGTAAGCCGCCTCGAGCCACCTTAATAATAATAATAATAATAATAATAATAATAATAATAATAATAATAATAATAATAATAATAATAATAAAAAGAGGCTTACAATCACCTTCCCTTTCTCTCCCCACAAAAGACACCCTATGAGGTAGGTGGGGCTGAGAGTTCTAAGAGAACTGTGACTAGCCCAAGGTCACCCAGCAGGTCTCATGTGTCTCAAAGCGACTGACAATCACCTTCCCTTCCTCTCCCACAAAAGACAACCTATGAGGTAGGTGAGGCTGAGAGAACTGTGACTGGCCCGAGGTCACCCAGCTGGCTGCATGTGGAAGTGGAGTGGGGAATCTAACCCAGCTCTACAGATTAGAGTCTGCTGCTCATACCCACTACACTATGCCATTCATTGCCTTGGGCTTCAGCGTGTCCTGTTATGAGGTATACCTTTTAGGCACAGGTTAGCAGTGCATTGCTAAGAAAGATGAGAACATCATTTTGCAAAGTGCATTGCTAACAAAGCAGGGTTTTCTTCACATTCACATGATTTGAACAATCTTTATGATGGTCTTGTTTTCTCCACCCGACTCCAGTTTAAGGGACTGGGAGGTTGTGTCTAGGGAGAGGGTGGAGCTTGGAAAGGGAGTTGAGTATGGTGTCCAGCCTCTACAGCTTCCATTACCTCCAGGGAATGTTGTGGTCTGAAGCCCAGTTTTAACTCCAGGAGATCTCCAGCTCCACCTAGGGAGACAAGCCTAGAGATGGCAGGAAGAAGTGGGACAGGCTATAAATGTAATTATAAATAAATTACTCCATGGCAGCCATTTTGTTGCTTGACCCTGGCCCTCTGACAGCCATTTTGTCATGATAACGAAATCTCTATTTCCCACATTCTAACAGTTCCTGAAGACTCAGCAAGACTAAAGACTCCCAATCTAAATCTTTGACTACAAAGCTCCTCCTGATGCAGTAAAACAAAATTTCCGAGAGTAGCCCTCCAGTAGGACAGCCAGATTTGCATCTAGTATGGGGTGGTCAAACTGTGGCTCTCCAGATGTCCATGGACTACAATTCCCATGAGACCATGATGATAGGGGCTCATGGAAATTGTAGTCCGTGGACATCTGAAGAGCCACATATTGGCCATTGCTGGTCTAGTGACACCCTAAAGCCCAACAAGATATTGGGGGCTTAAGTTTTTGAAAGTGATAGCTCCCTTTGTCAGAAGCAACATTGGAGGGAGCTTTGTCTCCTGCAAATGTTCTAGGTGGTCCACTTTTATTAGGCCTTGCGGACAACAACAGGGGCTATAGTTGCCAGCAGTTCGCCTCAGCCCTAGTCAGCTTTGTGGTGCTTCATGGTGCTGCAAGGCACCATTTTTTTGCTGGAAGGTGGGATGACATTCCCAAACACTCTCAGCATACTGCAAAATGAAGGGCATTTCTGCACCCGTTAAATGTAGCATCATGCCAGTTGATTGCAAGCTGAATATTCCGGCCCCTGCACATGACGTCACCCACATCCAGCTGACAGCTCTCTACAACCTCCATTTTAAAAGCCCTTCTTTGGGAATCGAATAAAGTGGATTCACCAACATAAAAAGCGCTAGCTACTGGAGAGCTAGCTAATGAAGAAGGAAGGCATGGAGGCTCAAACACGCTAAAGTCGCCTGCTTCGTCCTCCCCTCACACCCGCCTCCCTCTCCCTCGTTCCTGGAGACAGGAATTTCTTTTAAAAATGGTGACATGCCTGGAGCAACGAATAGGCAGACAGACATGTAGGTGATGCCAGAAATAAAATAAAATTTTATTCAACAAAGTGTGCGTCTTGAAAGTTTTCTCTCCCTCCCCCACCAAAAAAAGTCAGGAACTATATTAATTTTCTAATTTATCAAAGGACTCGTGATCCCATAAGGGGTGGCATCCAAAAAGCACTATGCATCTATGATTCTGTGCATAGGCATTGCGATGGAGAAGTATGAATTAATATAGATATAGATATAGATATAGATATAGATATAGATATAGATATAGATATAGATATAGATATAGATATAGATATAGATATAGATATAGATATAGATATAGATATAGATATAGATATTAGCGGGTATCACAGGCCCTTTAAACTGTTGGAGAAAGGGGATTGGTTGCCTGAATTGATTGACAGGCAGAAGCAATGCGTACAAGGTATGTTGCTCTCTTCCACCTCTTCCAGCAGCAAATGAGGAGGGTAAGACACGCAAAAAAAAGGCAGACAAAGGCGAGACAGCAAAAAGGTGAGGAGGGCCCCTAGGAGGTACTTTATAATTTAGCACTTCGCCATTCTGTGAGCGTGACACTTTTTTTACTAATGTGTGGAAATACCCTCCCCGCATTGGCAGAAACATTCCACTGCACCTGCATTCCGTGGGGGGAGCACTGCAAAAAATGGATGCGTAGTATCTGACAAAGATGCAGACGAGATTGAGCTTCTATCCCTAGATGATTAGTTTGAGACTCCAAGGACACATATGGCTAGATTGATAAGGAATTCAGATTGACTAGATTTTGTTGGACCGGCATTCAGTTTACTCATCCTGTCTTGGAATATTATGGGATGGCACAACAAGTACAAGGACACCGATTTTATCTCTTTCCTGCAAAACTACGGCATAACATCACTTCCAGAAACTTGGGTCACAACAGAAATTCATCTCCAAGGTTTTAAAGCTTTAACATAAGATAAAGAGTTAGTTCTTATACGCCGCTTTTGCTCTACCCAAAGGAGTCTCAAAGTGGCATACATTCACCTTCCCGTTCCTCTCCCCACAACTGACACCCTGTGAGGGAGGTGAGGCTGAGAGAGCCCTGATATCACTGCTCGGTCAGAACAGCTTTATCAGTGCCCTGGCAAGCCCAAGGCCACCCAGCTGGCTGCATGTGGGGGTGCGCAGAATCAAACCCGGCTCGCCAGATCAGTACTCCTAACCACTGCACCAAGCTGGCTCATAAGAGCCATACCTGCTAACAATAGAGGGAGGAACTAAATAGGACTTAGTATCTTAGTGAAATCAAACATTATGGATAGAATCTCATAAACTGCCATCTGCCAACCCTTGACCCATGCAATCTTAATTCTTCCTAGTCCAATATTAGTCATTTATATTGCTCCAGTGCTAGAGATGGAATATAGATTGTTAATCTGCAGGAAAGTATTCTGTATTTATTATTTCCTTTAAAAAAAATACCCTGACGCTAAAATAATTTTAATGAGTGACTTTAATGCTTGAATAGGGACAAATAGTAGTCAATTAAAACTTAATACAACTAATAAAAATCAAGACCCCCCTCGAGGAACTTTATTGACACCCAAAACCAATACAGCCAGCAAACACTTGATTAATTGTGTAGTGATCTACATTTAAATATCCTCAATGGTTCAAAAAGCTATTTAAACGCTAATAAAAGTGCTCATATATCTACTACGGCAGTGGTCCCCAACCTTTTTCTGGCAGGGGACCGGCAGGGCGACGGCCGCGGCCGCGCAGCATGCATGCATGGCCGTGCCCGTAAATTGCGCACGCGCGGGTGGGCCGCGCATGCGCACATGCGTGCTGCGCAGCTGAAATCGCGCATGCGTGGCACTTTCACGAAAGTGCGTGCGCGAAAGTGCTGTGCGTGTGCGGTTTCGGCCACGCAGCACGCATGTGCGCATGCATGCCTGGGCCGTGCATGTGCAATACGCGGCACGGCCTTTATTCCCTTTCTCCCACCTCCCGCAGTAAGAAGCTTCCCGGGCCGCAGGCTTGCGGCCTGGGAAGTTTTTTACTGCAGGGATGGCGGGGAGAGGGAACCGCGGCCCGGCGCCCTGGCCTTCGCGGCCCGACACTGGGCCGTGGACCGCAGGTTGGGGACCACTCTACTAGGGGACATAGCATTGTTGATTACATTTGTGTATTGCCTGAAATAATTAATTTCATACATGCCATAGAATATTATTCTGAAAGTGGCCATATGACTTTACCCCCCTGTATTAAAATCAATAAAACAGAATCTTTTTCTGCAAGTAATATATACTGGTTGTAACAGACTTTACCCGCCTGACTGCTCCTTAGAAAGCCAGATCCTGAAGATGAAGCTCAAATACTTTGGCCACCTCATGAGAAGGAAGGACTCCCTGGAGAAGAGCCTAATGCTGGGAGCGATTCAGGGCAAAAGAAGAAGGGGACGACAGAGAATGAGGTGGCTGGATGGAGTCACTGAAGCAGTTGGTTCAAACTTAAATGGACTTTGAGGAATGGTACAGGAAGGCCTGGAGGATCATTGTCTATGGGGTCGCGATGGGTTGTACACGACTTCGCACCTAACAACAACAACAACAGAAAAAGAGAGAACCTGTCCCAGGCTATTAAAATCAGTTAACAATATATTTATACAATCTCTATTTTAATGATAAATGAAACAACGAGAACGGACTCTAGATTTTGTTCCGTTTTCAAAGTAGACCTTTCATCAGTGGTTGTTTCCCCCTATGATTTTGAAACTTATCCTAAAAGTTTTCAATATTTCAACGCACTTAAAGTTGTAATCAAAATTCTATGCATATAATACCGGCCTTCAGCTCGCAGGTATGGGAGAGCTTTGTCCAGATACCACTCCACCATTTTAGAAAAACCAGTTGGACAACTATGTTAGCCACTCACTTGGAAGAACTATTAGAGTCTTCAAAACTATTCAATGAAAGGGAAAGCTTTATTTCTGGCATATATTTTTGCTTTCCTAACAGAAGCTTTGTATCCCAGGCTTTCTCAACCATGTTTTCATGAAACCCTGGGGCTTCTTATTGGCCCTGGAAGAGTTTCCTGAATGGATTGGGATTTAATTAATTTTCGATATATTTTTAAAATTTGTTAAACATTTATCAAGTGATATGACCATATATGGTCATGTCAACCCTCCCCCCCACATAGTGGCCAATAATGGACCTGAAGGGGGCAGGAAGGGGAGGGGCCCTGGATGGGTGTGTCCACAACGATGCTTCCCAACTATAATCACACTACTTTTGGGGTTCCTCGAAATTTGAAGAACGTTTCAGGGGTTTCTCAATGGGAGAGAAAAGCCATTCTATCCATTAGGCTAAGCCCCCAAAGATTAAAATCAAAATGTCCATTTGGGTTGATAAGGACTGTCTATCCAAAAAGAAAGCATTAAACCCTCATTAAAATCTGGCTGGCAGGTGGATCAAGAACGGTATCTCAGAGTTGAAAAGGAATATGACTCTTTAGTTACAACTTAAAAACATTCAGCTTCTACAAAAAGAACTGGGAAGCATGAAATGAAGTCGTAAAGTCACCGGACTGTCACACTTTCTGGAAAGCAGCTGCTGATGCCCTGAATGACACCAGTAGCTGTCCAAGAGTCCAGTCTTTGAGCACACAAAGACAGGAAAACCTTGATGCCCAATTGATGGGCTTACCAACCTGTAGGGTATGTTCATGTAGTTATTGGAATATTTGTGTATTTATTATATTGTTCACCTTATGGACCGCTGCTCTTGGGCCAGCCAGCTCACAGCGGTTCACAGCGAAATTGTAAAAACGCAATAAAATCACAAATATTACAAACCTGACCCTTCCCCCCAGAACCCCATCAAGCTCCACCCAATTGACCTAGCTTTAGCCTCAAGGTAGGTGTTTAATAGTTTCCTATCTGTTAAAATAATAAAACATTTGGAGGAGGGGCAATATAGATCTTCCTAGCTCTGGCCTGGTGGACGAGCTCTGTCTTGCAGGCCCTGGGGAACTCTGGTAGCCCCATCAGGACCTTCAGCTCTTCTAGGAGCTCATTCTGCCAGGAAGGGGCCAGGACCAAAGAAGCCCTGGCCCTGGTCCTAGCTGAGGCCAGGTGTACCTCCTGTATACCTCCTGTATCCCTTTGTTATATAAATCAATGCAAACTTGAGTGTGGACTTTTAATCTAGTGAACTGGATTTTATTCTGCACTCCCCAACATGCAGCCAGCTGGGTGACCTTGGGCTCGCCACAGCATTGATAAAGAACCAACTCTTCTTCTTCTTCTTCTTCTTCTTCTTCTTCTTCTTCCTCCTTCTTCCTTCTTCCTACTGGACAGCTGTCCTCTTAAAAGACCCTTTCTCTTAGCACAGTAAAATATCTTCTCGTTGAAATAATCTAGTGGCCGTTTTCTTCAAATCCCCTTTGATGAAAGAACTTGTGTGCAAAGAGGCAATGCCCCGGATATATTGCTGCATTTACTGCTGGGTTGTCCTAAGTTTTTTGATGTATCAACATTCCTTAGGCAATTAAATGAAGAAACTGAAATATGATTGTGTAAAAGAGAAGCAACTGGTTAAAATGATGCTGAGTGAGAAGGAACTATCAGCTATTCTTGGGGTGGCCAAAATTTTGTTGGCCATTTCAAGAATAAACCCCTCCACTGATGAAGACTGTCAGTTTCAAATTGTCATCTTATATGCCCTTGCCTTTGAACTTTATTCATTACATTGGACTCTGATGAGCCATTTTGGTGTAGTGTTTAGGAGTGCGGACTTCTAAGAGTTCGATTCTGCACTCCCCCACATGCAGCCAGCTGGGTGACCTTGGGCTCGCCACAGCACTGATAAAGCTGTTCTGACCGAACAGTAATACAGGGCTCTCTCAGCCTCACGTCTCTCACAAGGTGTCTGTTGTTGGGAGAGGAAGGGAAGGCCGCTTTGAGCCTCCTTCGGGTAGGGGAAAGCAGGATATAAGAACCAACTCTTCTTCTTCTATATATTAGGCCAATAAAGGTTTTCTGAATCTGAAATTTGCATTTGCCTCCCTCACTTTCTCAGGCAGTGCCTGACTAGGCGGGGAAGGGTCAGTGGTGCAACGAACAGCTGATAATGACAGACACACCCTCTGCTCCCTTTAAATTCCTTCCCAGGCTTCCCAGACTTCCCCCAACTTCACAGGCAGCTTTGTCTGCAAATTTGGGGGGAGAGATTTAAAGGGAGTAGGCGGTACTAACAGCTGATAATGACAGCCAGGCTGCCAGCTCCCTTTTAAATCCCCCCCCCCAGTGTGAACAGGAAGCCATTTAAGGAAAGGTGGGTGAGGAGTGGATGAGTCTAGCCCACACCACCCTCCCCAAGGTTTCTATCACCAGCTGTGAAAGGGAGAGCAAGTGTGGGATTGATTCCTCCAATTATGGACTCCTCCATCCCACACTTACTCTCGTCCTGGAGCTGCTGTCACTCCTGGGCTCTTCCATTCTGTAAAAATAAAAGGGCCCTGCAAATCCTTAAAGTCGCTCTAGTGCAATGGGCCCCATGAATCCTTAAACCAGGGGTAGTCAACCTGTGGTCCTCCAGATGTCCATGGACTACAATTCCCATGAGCCCCTGCCAGCATTTGCTGGCAGGGGCTCATGGGAATTGTAGTCCATGGACATCTGGAGGACCACAGGTTGACTACCCCTGCCTTAAACCATCACTGACTGTCTTCCAGCCTATGTAGATCATGGGGAATGTCTGCTACCTTGAACCAGGCAGGCAAATCACCATGTGATCAGTATGCAGGGTTGCAGCACTCTTATCTACCTGCCTAAGGATTAAATCACCAAGAGCCCCCCCCCCCCAGGATAGCTCCTTGGTGTGAGGGGATAACTGTTCACCATCTGAGGACGGAGTCCTTTTGAAGAGATGGGGAGCAAAACTGGAGGGGTGAATGGTTCCATTTAATGATCGAGTTCTGCTCTGCAAAAAAATGGCAGGGAGCAGAGAAAGAGGGTTCAAATGGATCTGAGCCACAGAAATCTGGAAGAGAAATGCCTCCCAGGGGGGCATTTCACCCCTCCTGCCTGCTGGCCTTGGGTTTTGCTGGCCAGCAGAAAGGAAGGGACGAAGTGCCTCCCAAGGGGCACATCACATCCTCCTTTTTGCTGCTTGCAGCTCTCCTCGGCTAGCAGAAAGAAAATGAAGTGCCTGGGGGCATATTTCACCCCCTTCTTTCTTTGGCTTTCCCCAACCAGCAGAAAGGAAGTTGTGAAATACCTGGGGGGAGGGCACATTACCCCCCTCCTGTCTGTGGGTTATGACTCTCCCTGACTAATAGACAGGACGGGGGTGAAGTGCCTCTCACAGGAGCTGTTTAACCCTCCTGCTTTTGCTCCTCATCATTTTGAAGGGTTACAAAGCAGAATCAAAGGGTTTAAATGATGCGGAGCCATTTAAACCATGATGCGGAGCCATTTAAACCCTTGCCTTCTGCTCCCTGCCACTGTCACAGGGAGCAGAAATCAGGGGTTTAAACTTTAAATAGCTCACTAATTTATACAAACCAGATTCATTTGTGAACGGGCATATCAGTTTGTGGTTTGGTTCGTGGTTCAACGACAAACCAAACTGCAAAACTTAAGCATGGCATGTATCCGGGACATTGCAGGAGAATCAAATGACTGCAACAACAATGTATTACATGATTAAGAGAGAAATCCTAAGTAGGTTTAGACAGCATCTTCCCCAAGTCTTTCAGCAGGGCTCCCCCACATCCAACCATCTGGGTGACCTTGGGCTCTCCAGAGCACTGATAAAGCTGTTCTGAACCGAGCAGTAATATCAGGGCTCTCTCAGCCTCACCTCCTTCACGGGGTGTGTGTTGTGGAGAGAGGAAAGGGAAGGCGAATGTAAGCCGCTTTGAGACTCCTTTGGGAGAGAAAAGCGGTATATAAGAACCAATTCTTCTTCAGTAATATCAGGGCTCTCTCAGCCTCCCCTCCGTCACAGGGTGTCTGTTGTGGGGAGAGGAAAGGGAAGGTGAATGTAAGCCGCTTTGAGACTGCTTCGGGTAGAGAAAAGCGGCACATAAGAACCAAATCTCTTCTTCTTCAGTAGTATCAGGGCTCTCTCAGCCTCATCTCCCTCACATGGTGTCTGTTGTGGGGGGAGGGAAGGGAAGGTGAATGTAAGCCGCTTTGAGACTCCTTCAGGTAGAGAAGAGCAGCATATAAGAACCAACTCTTCTTCAGTAATATCAGGGCTCTCTCAGCCTCCCCTCCCTCACAGGGTGTCTGTTGTGGGGAGAGGAAAGGGAAGGTGAATGTAAGCTGCTTTGAGACTCCTTTGCTTTGAGACTTCTTCTTCTTCTTCTTCTTCTTCTTCTTCTTCTTCTTCTTCTTCTTCTTCTTCTACCTAGGGAAAGTGTGCTGTTTGCAAACTGGACAGTGAGGGCCATGCCTAGCTGGATTTGGGTAGGAGGAGGAGTCTGCTCTGGATAAAAGCCACTGTTGTGGGCGCTGGTTGTGGATAATTTTCTCAGAGCATGCCAGCCTCTTTTGAATAAAGGGGAAGGCACTTCTGTGCCAGATAAGAAGAGGCAACTGTAGATATTTCTTTTAAAGGGAAGGGAAAACTGCCTTTTTTTCACCAGCAGGTGAATTTTGAGATTATGTAGAAGCAGAATTAAGGCAGAGACATCTCAAGGTAAGTTTATGAAGACGTTGTTTGGTGTCAGGCTAAAGCCAGGAGAAAAGCAGAATTCTTTCTTCTAATACCTCTTAACCTTTTCAGCTGTTTCCCTGCACAATGCATGCATTCCTCTTTTTCTTTCTAACCAGGAATATAAAAAAAAATAAGTAAGCTGCAGTCATCCTTCCTACCCCACAGAGCTCTTGGGACATTAGATGGTTGCTTGCAATTTGTTCTGTCCAACAGGAAAGGAGGATATACTTATTAAGGGGTGAAGAAATGCTTGTGTGGGCTTTTGGGGATATCACTTTTTCCTCCTGGTCGCTAGATTAAGCGTGGCAGCTTCTAATCCGGCAAACTGGATGAGATTCCCCACTCCTCCACATGAAGCCAGCTGAGTGATCTTGGACTAGTCACAATCCTGCTAGAGTTGTTCTCACAGAGCAGTTCTCTTAGAGCTCTCTCATCTCCACCTACCTCACAGAGGTCCTGTTGTGGGGAGAGGAAGGGAAGTGGATTGCAAGCCACTTTGAGGCACCTCCGGGCAGTGAAAAGTGGGGTATAGAAGCCAACTCTTCTTCTTCTTGTTGGTTGCGATGGTTAAAAAGTCCCAAGGACTTCCTTCCATACAAGTGGGGCTGTCAGTTCTGCTTGCTAGTTTCAGTTTTGGGGATTCTGCACTCAGTACTAAAAAGCTTAAGTTATGGGTGGTCCAAACTCTTTGCTCCTCACAACAGCGAAATGCAGAGGTACCCAAGGGAGGCTGGGCAGTACAGTGGTTCAAGGGATGGACTAAATTCTGGGGGCTGAAGCAGATGATAACGGCATCCTTGGAGATGAGCAAGGGACACAGCTTCCATTTTACTGCAGGAATGTTCTTGCCTAAAATGTATTTATTTATTTATTTATTTATTGCATTTGTATACCACTTGCCCCTGAGGCTCAGGGCAGTTGACATGGAACACAAAGAAACTATACATCACAACCAGTTTTTCATATTGAATAGAAGAACAGTCAGGGTGATGATAAAAACAGGGGAATGACAATCCAACAGAACAACAATCAAAGAGGTCCATGGTTGTCTGAGTCAAGTGCATGGATTCCTGGGAGGAAGGCTCAGGGGCCCAGTGGGTGTTGTTGGTTCCAGCTGACTTCAACCAAACGCCTGGCGGAGGAGCTCCCTTTTGCAGGCCCTGCGGAACTGTTTTAGGTCTGTCAGGGCCCTGATCTCCTCCTGATCTCCTCAGGGAGCTTTTTCCATCAGGTGGGGGTTAGGACAGAGACTTCAACCAAACACCTGGTGGAGGAGCTCCCTTTTGCAGGCTCTGTAGAACTGTTTTAGATCCGTCAGGGCCCTGATCTCCTCCTCCGGGAGCTTTTTCCATCAGGTGGGGGCTAGGTCAGAGAAGGCTCTGGCCACGGCTGAAGTCAAGCGGGCTTCCTTGGGGATTAGCTGGTTGGAGGTGACAGAGCACAATGCTCTTTGAGGGGTGTAGGCAGAGAGGCACTCTCTCAGGTACACTGAGCCCTGACCATGTATGGCCTTGAAGGTGATGACCAGAACCTTCATCCTGATCTGTTATTCAACCGGTAGCCAATGCAGTTGAAGGATTGACCGGATGTGGGACCTCCATGGTGATGTTGTGAGGAGCCTGGCCACTGTATTTTGGACCATCTGTAGTTTCCAGGCTAAGGGCAGACCTGTACAGGCAAGTAGCAGAAGTCCAGTCTAGAGGTGACCGCCGCATGGATCGCTGTGGCTAAGTACTCCAGGGCCAAGTAGGGTGCTAGTAGTTTGGCTTGGCATAGTAGTTTGGCTTGGCACTCCATCCAGGTTGGGTAGGCATGCTTCCTCGCTTGGACCCTTCCTGTGCCCAGCCATAGGACCTCCGTCTTGGAAGGGTTGAGCTTCAGACGACTCTACTTGAGCCACCCTGTCACCACTTCCAGGTAGCTGGCTAATGCTTCTAGTGGAGAATCAGGGCAGTCATCCATCAGGAGGAAGAGCTGGATGTCATCTGCATATTGATGACATCCCAGCCTGAATTTCCATACCAGTTGAAGATCTTAAACAGGATTATGCATGAAGATCTTAAACAGGATTGGAGAGAAGACTGCTCCTTGCAAGACTCTGTATGGTAGCTGTTGGCAGCTTGATGATCTCTTTCCTATTGCGAACAGGTTGACTACCCCTGCTCTAGACCCCTGCTCCTCATGGCTCCTAAAAACAGGCAGCGAGAAGGTAGGAAGGGCCCTCCCAGATGGTTTGAAAGAGGCATTCACCTCTCCCTTGTTGAAGAAACCATTGCTGGACCCAGGTAGTCACTATCCTGGATCGCACCACCCATTTCAAGGGAAGGTGGTTGAAAAAGGCTGCCACAGACGAGCTGCTAGCATTCCTGGATGAAGCATTGGTTCTGGAGGCATTCCAGTCAGGTTTCTGCCCTGGACATAGGGTGGAGACAGCTCTAGTCAATCCGATCGATGATCTCTGGTGACCGAGGAGGACCGAGGTGGATGAGCGCTGCTCTTATCAGCGTTTGACAAGGTAGACCATGAGCTTCTTGCTTGCCACCTCATCGATAAAACTTAGATGCTGGTGGGGGAGGGCAGGGCAAAGGAGGAGACCCATTTCATATGTCAACGCTTAGGATAACCCCTTCTGTTGGCATCTCTCTGCTTTCTGAGGGGAGGCTGGCTGTGGCTAAACCTTGCCCTCTTGCCCTCTCTAGGTTCCCCTCAGCTCTGCCGTCCAGACCAGACAACCTCTCAGAATGGGCGCCCTGCACATTGGCACTGCCGTCTTCGGTTCCATCGGCCTCAGCCTGCTCCTTGCTGCCCTGGTCTCGGACTACTGGGTGACAGGCCCAGACCACACAGGCCTGTGGCAAGTTTGCCAAGGGGTCATCTGCCAGGCCTATGGGATGGATGTGCACGGTAAGCACTTCCCTGTCTTAGAAGAAGGTGACTAGAGCAGGGGTCCCCCCCCCCACTCCCACAGTGCCATTTTGCTGAGATGTCCCCGGTTGATGCATCAGAGAAACTGATTATGTGCCCAGACAGGCTACACATGTGCAAGATGTGCGTCCCAGGGCTCGCCCCATGGACACAAGCCGCCATTTTGAATGCTGAGCCTCAAGGAAACAGCACTACCTGGGGCCACCACTGAGTAGGGGAGGTTGGGGTCCTGCCTCCACCCATTCTGTTTTTCTAACTCAAAATAGAATGCAGGGAAGGAAGGTTCCCGTGTCCCCATCCCCAGTACTGCAGAGGTCCCTGATGGAATCCTTCCCTCCTCCACAACATAGCTTAAAGCAGGGGTAGTCAAACTGCGGCCCTCCAGATGTCCATGGACTACAATCCCCATGAGCCCCTGCCAGCATTCGCTGGCAGGGGCTCATGGGGATTGTAGTCCATGGGCATCTGGAGGGCCGCAGTTTGACTACCCCTGGCTTAAAGGAATCCCCAGGTAGGAACTTACTACTTACAATGGCGGCATGTCCACAGAGCTAACCCAGGACCACCCTTCTCAGCTAACTGGCACCTAAGCTTCTTTTGCCAGTGGTTCATACACCAGCTCCCTGCACCGCTTCCTGTTCGGATGGGACTGAAGGTCCCTGAGAATTAAATTCTAAGGATGCGACTCCCATGGCAGACATGACTGACCGGACAGGGGAAGATCATTTCAGAGAGAAACCACGTTGGTTTCCAGTAATACAATGAGGTTTGAGACCCTGAACCTGAATTGGATGATTCAGTTGAATCAGATTCGTGCCGAATCAAGCTGAATCCGTTTTTTGCTTTTTGCTTTTTGCTTTTTTGCTTTTTGCTTTTTTGCTTTTTGCTTTTTGCTTTTTTGCTTTTTGCTTTTTGCTTTTTGCTTTTTGCTTTTTGCTTTTTGCTTTTTGCTTTTTGCTTTTTGCTTTTTGCTTTTTGCTTTTTGCTTTTTGCTTTTTGCTTTTTGCTTTTTGCTTTGCGCGGGCCCAGCTAGAAATTTCCAGAGTGCAGTGTACGAACTAGGGTTGCCAACCTCCAGGTGGGCATGGAGCTCCCACACTCCTACAGCTGATCTCAAGACCACAGAGGTCAGTTCGTTTGGAGAAAAGAGGTGCTTTGCACGGTGGACTTTATGGTATTATATCCAACTGAGGCCTCTCCCCTCCCCAAACCTTGCCCTCCCCAGGATCCACTCCCAAATCCACAGCAACTTTCCAGCAAAACTCACAGACCTAAACATATTAGGCTGTGGTTGTTAATACTCATCTCCGTGAGGTTTCTTCCGATTGCTCGAAAACACGAATCCTTGACTTGGTGCAAAAGACTGAGTTTACAGAGAGCAAGCAAGTTAACACAGCAGTACCTTGTTGGGACTGAAGCCTGGCAGAAGCATAGCGCTTCTGACCATATCTAGGGCTTGAATGACCTCCAGCTTGAAACCCCAAGGCTGAGAGGCAAGTACAAGCTGTGAGAAACTGTGCCTAAAGAATATGTAATACACTGAAAATGAATAACCATCTTGAAATGAAGAGTAACCTGATGGAGACTTTGGGGGTGGAGCTGGGAGTAGGAAGGAGTTTGAGAGGCCTGGGACTGGTCCGAGCATTTTGTAGTGCCCAAATATAGTGACCACTAGACTGGAACACCTTTTATGATTTTATTCAACTGCAGAAGAACAAAAGATGATCCCAAAAGAGCCTGTGCATCAAACGATAGAGATACATGAAATTATATAACTTTTCATCAGAGGTGGGTAAAAGTGATGCCCCTACGGGTCAAACCAATAACCTAAGGTCTCCACCCTTTGCACATCCCACCTGGACCACCCTTTGCCATTTTGCAAAGTCACCGGAAAGGCCCCAAAAGGCAATTTTCCGTTCCTCCCAGCCCTCCGCCAAACTCCAGTGGTTTAGTATCAACAATTCCAGTTACTTCCACTGGCCTTGGAAAGAGTGCAGCTTAACACATCAGCATAGGCCATACTGGCAGCATTTCAAGAGACAGTCAAGTATATCCGTCTCACAATCAAGGCCATTTGGATTAAGAAATAATTCCAAAAGCCAAGTTACAGAGAAGAAGAAGAAGAAGAAGAAGAAGAAGAAGAAGAAGAAGAAGAAGAAGAAGAAGAAGAAGAAGAAGAAGAAGAAGAAGAAGAAGAAGAAGAAGAAGAAGAAGAAGAAGAAGAAGAAGAAGAAAACATTACTGGATATTACAGAACTTTGCACTGTCACAAAAAATGTTTAACCATTGAATGGGCACCGTAGGAATTGCAGCATTTCATAGCATAACAAAAGTGAAAAGTTCAACCCCTACTCCGTCAAGTTGGGGCAGGGAGGGACCCCGGTGGAGTCTAATGCTATAGTGTCCACACTCCAAAGCCACCATTTTCTCCAGGGGATTGATCTCTGTCCCCTGGAGCTGAGCTGTAAAACTAGGTGGTCCTCAGGTCTCATCTGGGGAGAGATGATAGGATCGGGTTCTCCTGGGCTATCCAGGTCAAGGCTATTGCAAGAGCAGGGTCATCGTCATCGCCCCCCCCCCCATTGCAGGAGCCATCCTCTTCACCTCTAGGTACTTTTAGGAATTGTCAGGAGCCCTATGGTCAGAACACCTGGTAAGTAGTCTTAGTCCCCCAACCCTCCCTCAAGGGTCCAGGTGCTGCAGAGCAACCCAAGACATGAGCCACTGTGCAGTTAGTTGCAAGGAAAGAGGAAGGAAATTCCTCTTTCCTTGCAATTCCACCTGGTCTGTTCCCCCACTGCAGCCGGCAACGGGTTCCGCCCTGCCGGGTGCAGAAGCTGCCTCCTCCTGTGACATCCTGTATTGCCTACCGATTGAGACACATGATCTCCTTCCCTTTTTCTCTCTTTTCCGGTTTGCTGTAGGCTATATCCATGCCACTCGTTTCTTCCTGTTCGTGGGGCTTTTCGCCGGCATCGTCTCCGTTTTTGTGCTCTGGGCCTTGGTTTGCCGCTCCTCCTCCGTCCCAGCAGCCAAGATCGCAGCCGTGGCCAGCTTGGTGGCAGGTAGTCCATCAAAGAGGGTTGCCATGTGAAGATGAACCAATTTCCGTACTGAGAGGAAGGCGCCTTTCTTCTTCTCGCGTAACAGTAGACCTTGATCAATAGACGGACAGTGGATTCGGGACGCTCTCACGCAGCGTGCAAACTACTGACCTCATAGCTTTCATAGAATCGTAGAGTTGGAAGGGGCCTCCAGGGTGATCTAGTCCAACGCCCTGCACAAGGCACGAACCCACAACTACCTGCCCACCCACTCACAATCTGCCTAAATTCATAAAATCAGCATTTCTGTCAGATGACCATCTAGCCCAGGGGTAGTCAAACTGCGGCGCTCCAAATGTCCATGGACTACAATTCCCATGAGCCAAAGTTATGTTGTTTTTGCACCGTCCAATGCAGACAAGCTGTTTGCTTCAATGAGACCAGGGTAGTCAACCTGTGGTCCTCCAGATGCCCATGGACTACAATTCCCATGAGACCCTGCCAGCGTTCGCTGGCAGGAGCTCATGGGAATTGTAGTCCATGGACAGTTGGCAGGCTGCAGTTTGACTACCCCTGACTTTGCTTAAAACTTCCAAAGAAGGAGAACCCACCAACTCCTGAGAAGCCTGTTCCACTGAGGAACCACTCTGTCGGGAACGTCTTCCAGATGTTTAGTCGAAGATTCTTTTCAATTAATATCAGCCCATTGATTCTGGTCTGACCCTCTGGGGCAATAGAAAACTGTTCAGGAGCCTGTGAATTCTTCAGTAAATAAACTCTCAACGTTTATTAACAGGTATTAGTGGTTTGAGAACACCTTGAGTGGACACCTTGAGTTGGACAATTTTCTTTCTCTCTTATTTTCATTTCAAAAAAATCTCTCTAGCCTTGTTCTTTGCAGGTTTATAAGGGGAGAACTGTACTGCATCTTTCCCCTTATAACTCCACAAAGAAAAGAACTAGTGACTTAACATCTAAAAGACCAAAGCTGAGAATTCACAGACTGAAGCACTGGAACACTGAACCCTTCACAAAGTAATGACCAGTTTAAAAAAAAAAAAGTTCTCAGAAACCCTCTGATAGCAGGGCTGGGAAAATGGTGCTCACCGCCGATGAAAAAGGCGCTTGCACCATACTGCAGCATTCAGAAGGGCTACCATGAAGCAACCTAGCAAACCACCATGCACTGTTCAGTCAGCAGTCAAATCAGTCCTCAAAAAATTGACTCTCCACTTACACCGGTGAGCAAGACATGCACTGGAGTGGACGAGATGGACTGTTGGTCTGATCCAACAGGGATCTTCTTGTGGTGGTGGTGGGGGAGGGGGTTGATTTTATGACATCCCACATATAATTCCATCAGGTCAGCTCTCTAGTAGGGTAAATAGGAGCTTTGCAGGCATAAGTAGATCCTAAGGGATATATCTCTTCTTCCACTCCTAGGTCTTTGTGCCCTGGTCGCCATGTCCATTTTCACAGGAGTGTACAATCATAACTTCAGATTTGGGCAATATGGATGGTCCCTTGCTGTAGGATGGGCCTCTGGCCCTCTGTTCCTGCTAACGAGTGAGTATGTGCCAAACAGGGATGTATTTACTGCCCCCAACACTCCCATACACTTATTAGACCTCTCCGGTATGTCTCATTACCACATGGTCATGCTTCAATATCAAGGAGTCTTCCTAGATATACGATATTTTATGATGCACCAGAAGAGAAATCCTTCCCCGTGTAATCTGGGTTGGGGTAGGGAGATCGGGGTGCATGGTTGTCATGCTATGACATCACTTTCAGGGGAAACACAGAAGTAGTGTAAGGTAGTTCTAGGAATCACCAGGAACTCTATGGTTTCTGCTGATTTTTTTTTTAATTCCTTTTTCCTGCTGTCACTTATTTATTTATTATTTTGATGTTTAGCCCACTACTCCCAATTGGCTTGTGGCGGGTTACATAATCCCAGAATTGTGGTACAATAAAACATAATGCAATAAAACAATTGCCCATTAAAACCCCATTAAAATCCAGTATCCAGATGGCAAGTCCCTGCTCGATGTTATAACTATCAGAGGTAGTCTGGGTTATGATGTTCAGAGCTAGAGGATATCGCTCCAACCAGAGAGGGGGCCCCAACATGACTCTAGCACTGGTCCTGACCATAGACCTGGTGGAAGAGCTCTGTTCTGCAGGCCCTTCAGAAAGCAGAAAGCTCTTCGAGGGCCCGCAGCTCCACCAGGCGCTCACTCCACCAGGTAGGGGCCAGGACCGAAAAGGCCCTGGCCCTAGTCGAGGCCAGGCGAGCCTCCCTTAGGCCAGGAATGGAGTCTAGAAATCTGCCAGTTAGAAGTCTTCCATGATAGCAGAATGCCTGGCAGCCCTATGTTGGCCTCTTGAATCACCAAAATACCACATGCCCAAATTTAAGACTAACTTATATGTTCAGGAGCCCATGAATTCTACCGTAAATAAACTCTCGTTTATTAGTAGGCATTAGTGGTTTGAGGACACTTCTGGTTGGACAATTCCTCTGCCTTCTCTATCCCATGCATAGTTTTGTAAAGCTCTGTCATGTCACCCCCTCAGTCGTCGTTTCTCCAAGCTAGAACCCTAACCTCATTAATCTTTCCTCACAGGGAACATGGTTCCACCACCTTAAGCATATTAGATGCCCTTTTCTGCATCTTTCCCAATGCTATATCTTTTCTTAAGCTGTAGTGTCTAGAACTGTCCCCAGTGTTCCAAATGAGGCTACACCGTAGATTTATATTGGGGTACACCAACATGGCGGGTCAGAAGTTGATTCCAGGGACACAAAGAGGGAGACCCCTGGAGGCTGGAGGTCCAGATACTTCCAGTGATGCTATCTCATCTTCTACCCCAGTCACATGGCTTTTCTCTCTGGACAGGTGGGCTTGCTTTCCAAATACTCGCCGGGAGAGTGATGTGAATGCAGGAGGAAGACCATTCTGCCTTGGAGATGATGTCCAGAGTTCTGTTGGCAGTGTGGGGCTCCAGCATAACCTGTATTGGGGTTGAGTGGACTTAGGCCAATTTTTTCTTTCCCAAAAGCAGCTTGTACTTTTGAAGGCAGAAGACTGGCTCCGAATTCAGATACCCTTCCATTTCTTTGCCCATTCCTGTCTATAAAGCACAAGAGATCTTTGAGGAAATAACTTTTTTTTCTCTGAATGAGTTTCTTTCTGCCGTTTGAAATGAACTTGAGTTTGGTGGTATATCAGCCTTTTCAAATTGACCTCTAATTTTCACAAATATTATCTCTGCCACTTTCCAAGTCTCTGTCCATTCATGCTCTAAGCTGGTATCCCTCACACAATGACCTTCCACAGACGTCTTCTCATGCATGTGACACACATTGCCCTACATTGCCTTCCTGGACAATTCAGCCATTGGTGACAATCCGTTCCGATCCTGCCATGTTTTGGTTTGGGATTTTGGTTTTATTCTTGCAGCAGCTTGAGGGTTCCTATGGGTCTTGGGAATTCGTACTGCCTGTGGGGTGGTGGCCTGGTTTACCTTGGCCAAAGTCTTGACCACTCTCCCAGCATGCCTTGCCCTGACTGGGAAACTAACCCTGAAGTTGTGACCCTTTCCCAGGATGCAGGAGTCTGGATGCACTCTTATTTCATGCCTGTTTCATCTCAGACCTTGAGCTTGGGGGTATTCTGTGCTCCCAAGGTTGGGAGGAGCATGGGAACATGATGTCTGGGAGCACAGACTGGAAAACAGTCTCAAGGTATGAGTTGGGGTCCCAAGGGGATTGGGAGAGCCCATGAAGGGATCTAGCTTCCAGTAAGTATTAATAATTATATAACAGCCTTTCATCCTTCCAAGGTCGGTAAAATGAGTACCCAGCTTGCTGGGGGGTAAACGGTAATGACTGGGGAAGGCACTGGCAAACCACCCCATATTGACTCTGCCAGTGCCAAACAGCAGGTTGAGACAAGGAGCTCTAGATGCAGTGAGTGATTTGGCGCCCCCCCTAGTTTCTATGACCTATGTGAATGAGCGCACAGGGGCCCAGTTGACCATCTGGGGGGTGCTGGAGTCTGGATGCAGCATCTGCCTGATCAGCCCCACCATAGTGGAAGGATAAGGACACAAGTCTAACTAACTCACCAAACCACTGATTTCTGAGTTAATGAATGGGAAACCGGTTGGGCAGGGCAATTGTGGATGGGATAGAGACTTTCTTTTTGATCACTGGGCGACACTGAGAGACTAGCAGTATAACAGTGGCCTCCATAGCTGTTTACCCCATGATCTTGAGAATGAGTGACTCAAGCTCCACAATCTGCTCTTTTTATGGGATGAAGGAGCCCTGGTGTTTTCCCTTCCAAAATGTTCAGGTCACCTGATCGGCTCCAAACTAGCCGATCTCACTAAAGTGGGCTGCGAGGTAGCTTCGAGGTATTCTCGGGTACGAGTGGGGGCATCGATAGCAGAGTTGGAGGAGCTACCAGAATGCTATTGGGACTTGCAAGAGGCGTTTGAGGAGACAGAGTGCAACCAGCTACCTCTCCACAGAGTTTGGGATGTTCGATTGAGCTGAAGCTGGATGTGGTGTTCCCCAAAGTGAAGATCTACAATATGAGCCAGGGATTGCTAGAGGGGTTAAGGAACATTTTGTGAAAGAATTTGATACGTGGTGACTTCATCCATGGCAGTTCCGGTTCCCTCTACCTGTGCACAGAATATTGGTCCATTAACACCACATTGAGTTCCAGTGCCTACCCAATCCCTTTGATCAATAACCTGTTGGGGAACCTAGGGGGAGAGGGGCAAGGTTTTCACAAAATTAGACCTAAGGGAAGCATACTTCAGAATAAGAATTTAGCATGGGATAAATGGAAAACAGCTTTTAACACCCCATGGGACACTTTGTGTACCTGTTTATGCCTTTCAGCCTTAGAGGGGCCCCGGTTGTGTTCATGAATATAATTGACTGAGGGATCTACTATACAGGGGGTTGTTTTTTTTATGTGATGATGATCTGATTTATAGCAAAACATGGAGGACAACGCTCTTCTAGTAAGGGAGGTTCCGAAGCAATTACTCGAGAGCCAGCGATATGCTAAATTGTCTAAATGTGCTTTCCACCAGGAGCACATTGACTACTTAAGCTATAGGGTTTCCACACAGGGGATTGAAATAGACCCCATTACAGTTCAGAATATTCCTAGAGACTTGCCCCAATAGCAAGGCTGCTGGGCACTTTCATTTTCTGAAATCCTACAACCTGGTTCGCAGGCAATTCTGGTGTCCAGGTTTTTGTAGACATATAGTTCAGTGTGATAAGAAGACCCTGCACTGCTCTTGGCTGGCTATTTCCATGGTCTTTAGATCTAATCTACCCACCAGCCTTGGCAAAACAGCTATTTGGGTGGTGGAGGACCTGTTTTGGAACAAACGTATTTCATGCCATGTTTTTCCCTGTCCTCCACCCAGAAGTTGGCTGAGCTCTTTGTTCAGCATGTGTTGAAGCTCAACTCCTTATCAGATAAGATAAGCTCAAGCCGGGGTGCAATTTATTGCCAGCTTCTGGAAGCGTATCCTGAAGTTGATGGAGATTGACCAAAGTCTGATCTCTGCTTTTCACACAGCCAGCAATGGGCAGAGCAAATGTGTCAGTCAGGTGCTGGAACAGTATTTGAGTTGCTTCACACATTATCAGCAGGATGACTGGGTATTGCGAGAGTCTCCAATTACTCCCAACAAACAGGCTTCGTTTGAGAAATGAAAGTTTTTATTAAAGAGCCAGCTTGGTGTAGCAGTTAGGAGTGCGGACATCTAATCTGCACTCCCCCACATGCAGCAAGCTGGGTGACCTTGGGCTCACTACAGCACTGATAAAGCTGTTCTGACCGAGTAGGAATATCAGGGCTCTCTCAGCCTCACCCACCTCACTGGGTGTCTGTTGTGGGGAGAGGAAAGGGAAGGTGACTGTAAGCCACTTTTAGACTCCTTCGGGTAGAGAAAAGCAGCTCATAAGTACCAATTCTGTTCTTCAGTAATATCAGGGCTCTCTCAGCCTCACCTTCCTCTCGGGGTGTCTGTTGTGGGGAGAGGAAAGGGAAGGTGAATGTAAGCCGCTTTGAGACTTTTCCTGGTGAAGAAAAGTGCTACATAAGAACCAACCTTTCTTCTTCAAAGGAATAATGACTACATCATCATGGGGTCCTCGCTAAGACTGGGGATTCTAACCCAACCACCCCCTTATCTACTCTTTGCACCACCCAGCACCAAATGGTTTGGACACGAAGCCTCTTTACCACCTCTTGGTTGACAAAATGGCCAGGGAAGGGAGGGAGGAAGAACAGGCCCACTAGATCCACACCTAAGATCTAAATTAGAGTGACTAACTCCAAGATCAAAGGGGCTTACAGGAAAGACAGCAATGCACAAGTGACAGGTTGCATGGTATGGCAAAAGCATCAATCATGTCTTTGAGAGATATCAATGCTCCCTCTGGCAGAATACACATACAATGACGCCTCGAGGTAATCTATGGTTACAAGCCACAGCTGTTCCCAGCTCTCACACCCAGACACCCACACTGGAGAATTGGGTCAGAGGCCCACAGCTCTGGAAGATTAGGCTGTGTCAGTTAGGCAATTTTGGTGCAACCCTTGGCAACAAGAGGTCTTCTGATCCCAAGCTGCAGAAAAGGGACCTGGTGTATATTTCCACTAAAAATTGATGTTACAAGTTTATCTGCCCTTTTCAGGTGCTGGAAATGGTCAAAGAGGTGGCCGCCCCGGAGAACTTCTTCCAACTTACTAGAAAATACATCATTTCCCATGTTAGTTTACTGAAGAAAGCTCCCCCTCTGCATGACTGGCATCTTCCCACATGCTCCTATAATGCGCTTCCTGGTGTCTTGGATCTTTGTCTACATAGGGGGTACCTCCAGTATCTAGTATCTTGGAAAGGATTCTCAGAGGCCAGGAATGAGTGTGTGGATGCTGCAGTTGTCCAGGCCCCAATCGGGAAAAGAAGTTCATGATAGATCAGCTGCTTGATGAACCATCTCTCCCCCACTGCCTTCCCAGGGAGCACCTGAGAAGGTGGGGGCAGGAGGCATTTAAAGGCTGTGCCAAGCAGCTGATCGTGACAGATCAGTTGCTTGGTGTGCCCTTCAAATGCCCTCCCCCCTGCTTTCTCAGGTAGCAAAGATCTGCTGTCTGGAAAGGCAGGGGGAGAGGGAGAGGCAAGTTCACAGAAAAAAGTTCAGACCATTTCAGAATCAGTCGAACCAATTCCAGCCAAATCCGAAATGGTCTGAATTTTTTTCTGTGCATGTATCCAGGGAAAAACCATGTATGTTCTTCCAAGATGACGACTTTATTTTACTTTACTTAAAAATCATGCCCAGTGTGAAACTGAGCAATAACAAGATGCCAACCATGCTGCATAATTTGGGTAGTGGAGCAGAGGCTTCCCAGGGGCAAGGAAAGATGGGAAAGAATCCAAAGGAATTGTTATGCCTTTGAATTACTTTTGCTCTAAAAGAGAAGCAGCGGGGAAAACCACCGTAAAACCACTCTAGAAAACACAGGGAAACAGTGAATGGAAAGTGAACCGTGTGCTTTGGGGAGGAAAAATCCATGCAGAACGAAAAAGAAAGACCTGCCACGTGTACACAGTGAAAGCGGGATAAAAGGTCAAAAGAAAAAGAAAACCTACCAGGAATGCACCTGTGTTTTTCATGCCTTAGAAAGCCACTGTCAGTCGTAGACAAAATGAACCTCAGAAGCCCAGTGATCTGACTTGGGATAGGGCAGCTTTGCATATTCGTCCCTTCAACCAACTCGCAGTGTTCTATCACTGTACAGAGAGCATGAAAACGTCCTTGGGTGTGTCGTTGCAAGAAACATGACCATTTCGAAGGACAGCCTGGGAAATGTCTATCACTGGAGAATGGTTGGTGCATGCACCAGTACTGATTAAAAGATCTGGCAGTCAGCGTACCTTGTCTCAACAACTCCATAAAAATTTATCACATCGGGAAAAAAAATAAACACAAAGCATCATGATGGTGTTATCCGTTCACCAGTGTCCGACCCTCTGCGATTCTGTAGGAAAGTCTTTGCCATACGCCCCTGTCCCTGACTGCTTCTTTTAGCTGGTTCATGGTCATCCCTGTATCGGCTTTGATCGTGTCAAGCCAGCAAATCCTTTGACGACCACGTTTCCTTTTGCCGCTGGCCATGCCGAGCAATAATGATTTTTCTAGCGAGTTTGATTGCATGATGTGTCCAAAGTAAGTGAGCTTTAGCCGTAATATCTTCCCTTCTGATGACATAGTGGTTTGCTGCTCTCTAAAACTATCTTGTGGGTCACTTTGGCTGCCCATGGTATTCACGGCATTCATCTCCAACACCATAATTCGAAGGCATCTATTCTCCTCCTGTCTTCCTTGTTCAGGGTCCAGCTTTCGCATCCATAGGTTGTTATGGGGAAGACATAACATAATCAAGCATGGTTGACACAAAACAGGTAAAGCTAATTGCTTCCATAAGGATATAGAAAAAGAGCTGTTTTTTTGTACCCCACCTTTTGCTACCTGAAAAACATCTCAGAGTGGCTTACAATTGTCTACCCCTTCCTCTCCCCATAACAGATGCCTTGTGAGGTTAGTGAGGTTGAGGGAGTTCCAACAGATCTGTTCTCCAAGAACAGGCCTAAGAAAACTGTGATTATCCAAAGTCACCAGCTGGTGGAATGCGGAGGACTGGGAAATCAGACGCAGTTCTCCAGATTTGAGGCTGCTGCTCTTAACCACTGCACTAGGCCTGTCATGTAATAACTTGCACATCTGATTAGGAATCTCATCCAAGTTTAACTTCCTCATTAAGCTGATCCTTATGATGCAGAAACAAATAGGGCACTGTCTTATTACAGGTTGGTTTTTTTGACAAGCTCGCTATGAGCAATCTTACTCATCAACGTTTAACTCTTTGTTCTTATTCATCATGCCGTTATGCATGGAGAAAGACATATTGTCCTTGACCTGTGTAACTCTAAAGGGCCTTGACAAAGGGCCAATTCTTTTGGGAATAGTATGCCCGGCACTTCCTGTTGGTATCATAAAAAGGCATCAACTGTAGTGAGTCAGACACGAAACAAGAGTTTCTCAGAACCTAACTACACAATATACTGAACATACTGTTCCTGGACATGTCCTGGGTTTGCTCCAAGCAGATATGTTCAGAGGTTCTTGGTGATACGTAGATTCCCAGAAGTGTAGCCCATCGGTGCATACTAGTCCAGTAGCCCCTTGCTAGCTCTGGGTTGGGAAATTCTTGGTGATTGTTTTTCAGGGTGGGCAGAAAGCCTGAACAGGTGGAGGGACCATAGCTGTACAGTCTTTTGCCATGGCAGCCAGTTTCTCCACTGGAATTGATCTCTGTAACCTAGAGACCAACTGTAATTCCAGGAAATCTCCAGCCACCACCTAGATACTGTAGAACCAAACAGCCCAGTAGGAAGGGCATATAGCAAAATTACTATAAATAAGACAACACCAAGACTGTTTATGCACTGGAGGTTTCATGCCGGGCTGCAGGCTGGAGTTTTAGTCATGGCAGGTTGCCCCACTTCTTCCTGCACCCACACGGGGGAGCATTTGGCCCAGTGCACCTCATCTGCCCCCGATTTTTGCTCCTGCACGAGAGCTGGGGCAGTGAAGTTCCCAGTGCGTAAACGGTCCAAGAGAAAACTTTTTCTAAACATTGTTGTCAAATAGTAACAAAATAGTAACCAGTAATGGCTAAACAGTATAATAATTAAAGTAATAATTAACGATGATTGCAAAAGCCACCGGTTAAAGCTTCTTTTTCTGCAAAACGCCTTTTTCAAAGAATCCGAAACATAGAAATACATCATGAAAAAAACAGTAACCAAGTACGTTTAGTTAAAAGTACTAACCTTGAAAATACAAACTCCATTTGCTGGGATCAAAACAGGTTAGAGCTCACACTGGCTGCAAAGGCTCAAAACTGATTCCCAAAGGTCACTGTGGAAAATCAAATAAGTGAGCTCCTTGCCTTATTAATAGACCCCACCAGAAACTTACCTAGGCAACCAAACTTAGTCTGCTGATATCATAACTGCTCTCTTACAACTGGTTGTTACCTTTTATAACAAACTCTGTTAACTGAAAGCTAATGTTAATTTAAACATTAGGCTGGAATAGGAATAGGCTGCCTAAGGAGGTAGTGAGCTCCCCCTCACTGGCAGTCTTCAAGCAAAGGTTGGATACACACTTTTCTTGGATGCTTTAGGATGCTCTGGGCTGATCCTGCGTTGAGCAGGGGGTTGGACTAGATGGCCTCTATGGCCCCTTCCAACTCTATGATTCTATGATTCTATGATTCTATGATTCTATGATTCTAACCTGTTTTGTAACCTGGCACGAGCCTGGAGTGGCGGGCAAGAAAGTCCAAAGAATGAACGAACGAACGAACGATGCAGTCAGATAACTTCAACCTGCTTGTGTTCACATTTAAAGATGCAGTTCCATTTTTTCAATGGCAAACATTAAAGATTCTGCAAAAATATTTTTTTCACAAATAGCAACTCATTTCAATAGTCTGATTTATACCATGTGGAATTAAGCTGTGGAACCTGTGAATAAAATTGTTTTCTTTGCTAGACGGAAGAACATCCATATCCTGATAATTATATTCAGTTCTCTGCAGTACTTTCAGGATCAGAAATCGTAAGCCTGCTGCTTGGTGGCCAGCTTCCCCAAAATGTTCTGTCATTGGCCCCTCTGCTACTTGGTTCTTGACATGTGTTCCAAAATTCTTGTTCTTATTTGTCTAGAGGTTTTTTTTCCTGCAAGGACATAAGCAGATATAAATTACATTTTTTTGTTGTAAAATTGCTGAACCTTTTCAATCCCTTACAAAAATTACGTTCTTCTCTTACAGATGTTTTTGTGATGAAAGCCAGTCTACGAGCCTTAATGTCCCCACACTTAACGTGCCTTTTTGTAACGGTTGCAGTTTCTATATGGATCCTAAGATCTGCAGACAGTAACCATTGTCTTATAGATCTAGTATGCCTATAACCAATTAAAAGCTTTTCTTCACAGCCTGGAATTCCATTCAAGATATGTTCCATCTTATGTGTTTCTATACTATAGACTTAATTGAAGGTGCCACGGGTAAAAAATCTAAAGACCATGTTATTCTCTTTTGTTTGTTTTTATTCCCCTTAGGTCTAAATAGTGTTTCCCTTTCTAAATTATCGGCTCTGGCAGGACTCTCTCAATAATAGACACAGGATAGTCTCTTGATAACAGTTGCTCTTTAAGTTTGTTAACTGCCCTCACATAAACTCTCTGGTCGGTGGCATTATGTTTTCACTTCATAAACAAACCAGAAAGCAAGTTCCCTTTCATGTATCTTGTGTGACAAGATTGAAAATGTAGGCAAGTGGATTTGTCTATTAGCTTAGGAAAAGGGTTTACGTGTATTTTATTGGCATCAATAAAAAGTATTGCATCTAGAATCCTCTTCTTCCGTGCAACTACGGCGGCACGGTTGGTGTGGGCGAAGCACTGGAAGGCGACTGAGACCCCAACTATTTCTACATGGCTAGACAAACTAGCGGACTTAGCAAAAATGGCAAGACTCACTAACATGGTGAATAAGAAACCACCGGAAGAATATGACGAACAGTAGAGCGATTACCTGGACTTTCTTAAGAAAGAGAGCAGTAACTGTTAGGTTAGGGTTAATATGCGATGGGAACTGACTGTATACTTCTTGAGATAATATCAGACCATATTCTCATATGTATCAATAACTACTTTACTAGCTGGTCGGTCTTTTCTTTTTTCATCTTCCTCTAAATGCTTTATATATAAATAATTTTTTTTTTTAAAAAAGTATTGTATCAAGGTAAGGAAGAAAATAACAACATGACCAGTAAGTGATGTCATTACATCCAAGATGCCAGGCCAATGCTCTAGTGCAGGGGTAGTCAAACTGCGGCCCTCCAGAAGTCCATGGACTACAATTCCCAGGAGCCCCTGCCAGCGAATGCTGGCAGGGGCTTCTGGGAATTGTAGTCCGTGGACATCTGGAGAGCCGCAGTTTGACTACCCCTGCTCTATTGTTTGAGCAAAAACCTATGGTATAAGCCAAATTTACCATACGATTTTGGCCCAAAGAACAGAGCCTCACTCTGACATCCTGGACATGATGACATCATTTCCAGGTCACGTGGTCCGTGACACAGACATGTCGTTGTGCATCAAATGGGCCTTCCTGCTGCTCCCAGCAAGTCCTCCACTCCCCTACCAGATCCTATCCTCGCGTTCCCACATCTCTTAGAATCATAGAACCATAGAGTTGGAAGGGGCCATACAGGCTGTCTAGTCCAACCCCCTGCTCAACGCAGAATCAGCCCTAAGCATCCTAAAGCATCCAAGAAAAGTGTGTATCCAACCTTTACTTGAAGAGTGCCAGTGAGGGGGAGCTCACCACCTCCTTAGGCAGCCTATTCCACTGCTGAACTACTCTGACTGTGAAATTTTTTTTCCTGATATCTAGCCTATATTGTTATACTTGTAGTTTAAACCCATTACTGTGTGTCCTCTCCTCTGCAGCCAATGGGAACAGCCTCCTGCCCTCCTCCAAGTGACAACCTTTCAAATACGTAAAGAGGGCTATCATGTCCCCTCTCAATCTCCTTTTCTCCAGGCTGAACATTCCCAAGTCCCTCAACCTATCTTCATAGGGCTTGGTCCCTTAGCCCCAGATCATCTTCGTCGCTCTCCTCTGTACCCTTTCAATTTTATCTACGTCCTTCTTGAAGTGAGGCCTCCAGAACTGCACACAGTACTCCAGGTGTGGTCTGACCAGTGCCGTATACAATGGGACTATGACATCTTGTGATTTTGATGTGATGCCCCTGTTGATACAGCCCAAAATGGCATTCACCTTTTTAAAGCTTTACCTATTTACCTCTTCTTTTGGGATGCACAGCAAGCATAAGGGACCAGGGAGATGATTTTTAACCAGCAATCCACTCTGCCTCAGTTCCAAGGGGAAGCACCGAAGATGAGGAAGAGGGCTGTGGTGGGAAAGATGAGAACCATCCCAGGGAGGTTTTGTATACTTTGTGAGAAGAACCTCATTCCTGGTGGAGTCAGAATGTGCCAAAGCTCGTTCCCGTGCAAAATGAATCCAGGAAGTGATTCCGAGGCAGGTGAGAAGATTTGGAGGCTATGCAAATATTCCAATAAATAAAGTAAAACAGAAACTTCTAGCAACAGTCAAACAAACTTACTTTTTTGTTTGCTTTCCTGCTTGAGCCCAGTACCAATGCACAGTTGTGTCAACTTCAGTTGTGCCAACTTCAGTTTACATAATTCTGGGTTGGTATTGGACTCAAGCGGGAAAGCAAACAAAAAAGTCAGCATGTATGGCTGTTGTTAGAAGTCTTTGTCCCCATTTTTATACCATCTATGTCCACTGCACAAAGGCTGCAGTTCAGGGCTTCGATTTGAACTCGGGTCTTCCTCTCCCCCCCCCCATTGAAACAGAAAAGTGTTCTGCACGTGATTAGGGGAGTTCAGAAGGGGAGGGGAAAGCCAAGCACAGCCGAAGTCTCTTTCTTTGTTTTCTTGAAGGGGAGGGGGGGAGAGAGTTGATTGGAGACAGCAGAGGAGACAAATCTCTACCAACAAAAGTTAGGGCTTCTGCTGAGAGACAATTAGGGGTTCTCCTTTAAGAAAAGATTACAGCCTTGGCCAATCAGGGCTTCTCTACCATGGAGTCAACCCTGGCCAATCAGGGCTTCTCTACCATGGAGTCTGTATCAAATGTGAAGCAGCTGGAGATCCTCATGCTTTCTCAATCCGATTATTGAAATATTGAGGGTTAAAAGCACTCTAAGATATTGCGGGAATAAAGGTAGGGTCCCTCCGGGTCAATCATGCTTGTTGCAGAGGGGAAATTTAAATTGGACAAAATCAAAATGGAAATTGTATTGAGTGGAAATTGCAGGGACTGAATTGACCTGGGATTGGAATAAAAGTTCCGTGTAGACTCCACCCAGGGATCTCAAGAGGCACATTTAATATGAATTCTGTATTAAAATATTTATACCCTGCTTTTGTTCCCAAAGGATCACTGAAGGACATCATCGTGCTCTTCTCTATTTTGTCCCCAAAAACAACAAGCACCCTACAAGGTAGATAATTTCATAATCTCCCAACGAGCTTACATGGCAGAGCAGGGATTTGAACCCGCATCTCCTAATCCAGCCTTTCTCAACCTTTTTTACCATTGAGAAACCACTGAAACATTCTCCAGGCTTCAAGAAACCCCAGAAGTGTCGTGATAGGAAGGGTTGGGAAGCAGAGAATAGGGTTGGGAAGCAGAGCTGTGGACATGCCCACCCGGGGCCCCTCCTCTTGCCACCCCCTCCAGGCCCCTCATTGGCCATTTTGAGAGGAGGGGAGCAGGTCAACCTGACCATATATGGTCATATCACCCTATAAATGCTTTTCAAATTTTAAAAATATATTAAAATCAATTATCTCCCACCCATTCCAGAAACCCCTCCAAGGCCATCAAGAAACCCCAGGGTGTCATGAAACCCTGGTTGAGAAAGCCTGTCCTAATCCAATGCTCTAACTAGCACACCAGTCCTGAAATCGAGAGGAAGATGGTGTCTGAGAATGTTGGACCAGGGGATCTAATTCTAGGAGCACCCAAAGAGGGTCTGTCCCCCCCATCCGACCTCCATTATCTCCTATTGTGGGGAAATAGAGCTTCTCTGGTCCTGTCTCTCCATAGGAAACAATGGAGGTTGGATGGGGTACCCCCTTTGGATGCCCCTAGAATTGGACCCCCACGTCCAAACCCTTTGAAACTTGGGGGTTCTTTTGAGGAGAGACTACTGCAACTACTCAGCAAGTTTGGAGCCTCTAACACAAACCCTCCAGCCCTCCCCAGCCACAAAATACAGAAAATGGGGAAATTCCCAAAGCTCCATGGTCTTTAATGACATCAAATTGATTCGGATTTGGTCAAATCGATTCGGCCAACCAGAAACCCAAGTTAACTGATTTGGAGAAATCAGACTCAGCCCAAATCGAGTGGGGCCAAATCCAAAATGGTCCACTTTTATTTTTTGCACATGCCTACTCTGCACATCTGCTGAAGTTAGCTCGCATAAGCTGCTTTGCAGCCATCCTGTGGCCTCACTCTGACCTATCATTACAACTGAACTCCAGACGGCAGAGACCATTTCCCCATGAAGAGAATGGCTACTTTGGACGGGGACTTCTATGGCATTATAACCAATTGAAGTCTCTCCCCTCTCTAAACTCCTCCCTCCTTAGGCTCCACACCCCAGATGTCCAGAATTTTACCAATCTGGAGCTGGCAAACCTATCTCCAGGACCTGCCTGGAAATTGGCAACCTGAGGTGGCCCTTTGGGACAGGCTCACTCCGGAGTGCTGAGAAACAATTAAAGAAACGAATTGGGGGGGGGAGGGGGAGGACTATTGAACTGGAATGACTTGCTTATTTCAGGAAGGTTTCTTTTCCCCAGAAGAATTAAGTCCCAGCCCTGCCCATCCCACCCCAGATACAGTACCATAAAAGGGCAGGTCCGACTTTCAAAGGATCCTTCACGCTTATTCCATGAGCAGTGCCAACTCCCCGTGAAGGAAACACTCTGTGAGTGAACGGTAAGAATATGCATACATGGGTTTCTGTCATTTTTGATACTTATTGAAATGTGGAATTAAGGAAGAGACATGTGAAAGTAAGTTTGCAAAGCCATTCCGTGTTGTTATCCAGCCTTGTGCAAGGAGAATTGATTTCTGTTTTATATCTAGAGTAGATTTTTACGTGATATAATCCAGTTACCTGGACTTGGATGCCCCAAAGGATTTTGTCAGAGGGAAGGGGGTGATGGTTGCTGATCAGTGAATCCCCCCACAAGCTGTCTCTAGGGGCCCTCTTTCTTCACGATGCTGCAATTTTTACGGCAGGGGCCATTTTGAGTTACGGTGGTGAGGGGGTACAATCCTGCTTGGTGGGTTTGTAGAATCCTCTTTTGGCTTCAAGCCACCCCTCCAATGAATCCAGAGGCCTGCGGGCAGCAACGTTCTTTTAAGATCTGTCCGACTGCATTGCATTCAGCAGTAGATTGCTCCAGACTATGGAGGTTCCATTTATCGATCCTGGCTAAGATTCTGAAAACCTGAATATAAGAAAGTTGGGCATCACTTAAGGCTCATTTCAAATTCTGCTTAGAACACTTTATATGACAACTAAGAGCTTTTGAGTGTTCTGAAAAAAAGAATCAGGATTCTGCATTGTATTAAACAGTTTAAAAAGCACACTGATGCATTTAATGTATGTAAATATTAACAGGGGAAGAAGGTATATCTGTGCACTTTGGGCTGTATCGGAGAACAGGTTTCTTAAGACTGGAAAGGGGAATTTCAAGAGGGTCTATGTGGAACAGGCAATTCATGTAGTTCTACCACTGGGGTTAGATGGGCAGATTATCTGAGGCTGACAGAAGTTTTTCAGCAGCCCTGCAAAAGAGAAGTACATCTCTGAAATGTACAGAACTATTGCCCTGAAAAAGCTAGCCCTGAAAATCCTACCTTTTCTCTACCCTGGTATTACTGAAGAAGAGAATTAGTTCTTATATGCCGCTTTCCTCTACCTGAAGGAATCAAAGTGGCTTACAATCACCTTCCCTTTCCTCTCCCCACAACAGACAGCCTGTAAGGGAGGTGAGGCTGAGAGAGCCCTGATATCACTGCTCGGTCAGAACAGCTTTATCAATGCTGTGGTGCCCAAGGTCACCCAGCTGGCTACATGTGGAAGAGGAGCGGGGAATCAAACGAGGCTTGGGAGAGAGGAGAGATCAGAAGGCAGCTCCCAGGTGAAGACAAAACAAAGCATCCCATTCACGGAGATACCATCTATGCACAATGTCCAGGCATTCATTTATTATTTGGTTTCTATAGCCACCCCTCCTGGCACAGCTGGCTGGGCACAGTTTACAGCGTTTAAAAACAGAGCTTACATAGTAATAAAACAATGAAATCTGTAATATTTAGTATAAAATCATAAACCAGCCAAACAAGCTAGTATCTACTGGTGCTTCTGACATCCTGCCCACTAATTGATTCTCATATTCCAGGGGTTTGTTGGTGCGGTGTCCCAGTCGATGTTATGTTCTCATTGGCCCCAACCAAACGCCTGGCAGAAGAGCTCCATCTTTCAGTCCCTGTGGAACTTAGCCAGTTCCATCAAGGACCTCAGCTCTTCCGGCAGCTCATTCCACCAGATAGGGGCCAGGTTAGAAAAGGCCCTGCCTCTGGTTGAGTCCAGCATGCCTCTCTAGGGCCAGGGATCACCAGCCTGTGGGAATTGGTGGAACAAAATGCTCTTTGGGGGTGGTCTATAGTCAGCTAGGCGGTCCTCTGGTGCACTGCATCCAGACAGTGCATGACCTTAATGAGTGACCCCTGGGTGTGCTGAGTCACACACTCCAAAACTACTTTGCTACTCCGAACAGACTGGGACTAGATTTGAGTCCTCTAACAACTTGATGATAAACAGGCTTCCTCAGGAGTTGGTGGGTTCTCCTTCTTTAGAAGTTTTTAAGCAAAGGTTAGGTAGCCATCTGACAGAAATGCTGATTCTGCAAACTTGGGAAGATTGTAAGTGGGTGGGCAGAAGGGGTCGTGGCCCTTTCCTCCATGCCCAGGGAAATGCCCATTGCTACTTTGGGGCTGTGAGGAGCATTTCCTCCAGGACAGACTGGCCAGGGATTCTGGTTTTTTTTTGGGGGGGGGACATCATCTGGGCATGGAATTGGAGTCACCATGGATCAGCAGGTCGAAGAAGAAGAAGAGTTGGTTCTTATATGCCACTTTTCCCTACCTGAAGGAGGCTCATAGTGGCTTACAGTCACCTTCCCTTTCCTCTCCCCTCAACAGACACCCTGTGGGATGGGTGAGGCTGAGAGAGCCCTGATATCACTGAAGAAGGAGAGTTTGTTCTTATATGCCACTTTTCTCACCCCAAAGGAGTCTCAAAGCGGCTTACAGTTGCCTTCCCTTTCCTCTCCCCACAATAGACCCCCTGTGAGATGGGTGAGGCTGAGAGAGCCCTGATATCACTGCCCGGTCAGAACAGTTTTATCAGTGCCGTGGCGAGCCCAAGGTCACCCAGCTGGCTGCATGTGGGGGAGCGCAGAATTGAACCCAGCATACCAGATTAGAAATCCGCATTCCTAACCACTACACCAAACTGGCTCTCTGGTAGTTGTGAATTTCCTGCATTTTGTAGGGGGCTGGACTTGATGACCTTGAAGGTCCCTTCCAACTCTAGGATTCTAGGATTCTAAGATTTCCAGGGCATAAGCTTTCAAGAGACAAAACTCCCTTCTTTAGAGACCTGTTGAAAGGGAACTTTGACTGCCCAATTCTTGCTGTTTTTGAAAGTGCTACTGGACTTGAATCTAGCTCTTCTACTGCAGACCAGCATAGCCACTCAGCTGAAACAGACTGGGGAGCTTGGGCTGCAGGCTGGAGTTTGAGCCACGGCAGGTTGCCCCGCCTCTTCCTGCTCCTGCACAGGTTTGGTGCAACCCATCTGCCCTGGATTTGTGCTCCTACACGGCATCTGGGACAGTGAAGTTCCCAGTGCGCAAACAGTCCAGGTCTCCCTGGAATCCTGCAGCAACCTGAGAGCTCCTTAATGCAGGGGTAGTCAACCTGTGGTCCTCCAGATGTCCATCTGCTGGCATTTGCTGGCAGATTCTCATGGGTATTGTAGTCCATGGACATCTGGAGGACCACAGGTTGACTACCCCTGCCTTAATGGACTCAGCCACGCATCTGGTGTGATTCCAGGGCTCCTTGAACTCTGATGTCACAACCCATGAGAAGCCGTCCAGTGGATGGCTGTCAAAACCAACAGAGCTGAGTGCCAGTCAAAAGGACCATGGCAAAGCTTAGCTTTATTGAAGCACTTAGCACAGCGGTTCTCAACCTTTGCCCTGCCACGGCCCCAACTGTGGCAGTGGCAGGGGTGGCGTGAGTGTGCATGTGCGGGTGCGCAAGCGCATGTGCTTGTGCAGGCACACAATCGGGAAGAAGCATGGAGGCGGCCAGTGCCATGGCTCCGCCACCTCTGCCTGCCTCCGGCTGCCTCCACCTGCCACCGCCCGCCACCTTCTACTGCCACAGGCTTCTGCTGCCACCACCCACGGCCACCATGGAGCAAGCAGGAGCAAGCAGTAGGTACACACAATGAATGAATTGGCCAAGATGGAGAACAATAGGAGAAACAGCATTTACATGAACTTGGGTTCCCACCCCACCCCCCAAGAACGTGCGAGAAAAACCCATTCCCAGGACAGAATTGTTTGATCAACTGAATGTGTGAATCCTGGAGACCAACAGTCTGGCCATGGCAAGATTACCCAGGTGCTTCCAGCCTCTAGCCACTATTTACACCTCGCATCAAGGACAAGATAGCAGTTTGCATTTTCAGGACGTGCCAAAGTGAAAGAACCATGGCAACAAATGGGGCCGGGGGGGGGCGGGATGATGAATAGGAGGAACTCACCTCGAGCCCGGGAAGACATAGGGGGAATTGGCACAACATTTGACACCTGAGCCCTTTTGGGGAATGGTGGGATAAAAAAAATTAAAATAAATAATATTACAGGATCAAAAGGTTGAAAAAGACTGAATTTATAAATAGGGTGCAATAGGGTCCCTAAGGAAAAGCTGGTTTACAAAAAGTTTCAGTATTAGATACCACTGAAGATGAGAACACTGCAACTACCTCTGGAGAAAAGAACATTTCTAATAGATCCTATTTAGACAGAAATACAAAAAGGAGAACAAAAGAAAGGGTTTTTCAATGCGCATTTTCATCTTTCATGCAGAGAGCAAGAGGAGGATTTAGCTGTACCATCCAGAACTTTGTTATTTCAAGAATGTTGGCTTATGAATTTAGTTTGGGGATTTGTACCCAACCCTATATATGATTCTTTTCAGACCTATATTGATTTAATTTGTTCGATAACATAATTAAAATGTACACCCCTTTTTTGTTGATACTGAAATCCAAGCAGGAAATAAATTTCACCCTAAATCAACATTCCCACCTGTTTCCAGTGACCTTTCCCTTCTTTTTTTACTGGATTTTATTGTGGGGTTTCACTGTTACCTGCCACGAGCCGGTTGCCAGGAGTGGTAGGTTAGCAATTGAATAAACAAAATAAATAAATACAAATATTTGAACAATTAGTTTTTCAGGATTTAACCAAACTTGAAAATTCATTTAAACATAGATGGAATAATTTCTCTATACAGCAACATCGATAATTTGCCTCTAAAAATTAAATAATAATAATAATAATAATAATAGTGACACATCAGTTGTAACTAAAGAAACAGACAATTAAAACAACAAAATTAGAGTCCAACAAAATCAGAGTCCAGAGTCCTTTAAGACCAACAAAGATTTATTCAATGCATGAGCTTTCAAGTGCAAGCACTTTTCCTCAGACTATGAACTACCATCATATCAATGGAAATATAAAGTAAAAGTCAGTTCTGTTAAATTAGTAAACTGTGTCACAGCATCCAAATTCAGACATCTGATAATTAAAACCTTAGTTAATGAATACAGAGGATTATTATAATACGTTTCAATGCCAATTAGAAGGCCGTACTTGTTACATTACTATTGCAAAAGGTATTACAGACTACATTATACATTTAGCACATACTGTAGTTGATGAAGCTTCAATTATTGGGTACATTAATGAACCCATCTCTAAATTTTTGATTAATCAGTATTGTAGAATCCCTGTTTTTTATGTCTTGACTAAACAAGGCTTTCCACCACCAGGTAGACTGATAGTGTCAAGTTCAAATTCCATTTTGGAACCATTATCGCAATTGATAGATTCTTTTTTGAAGCCCTTTGTTAATAAGTCTCCCTCCTATATTAAGGATACTAAAGCATTTTGCTGAACCAGATTATCTAATTTGTATCTGGCATAGAAAATGTCAACAAAAAGCTGGTAAGGATATTTTCCAGAGCTTTCCACCCTCCGCTTGGCTAAACAAAATGCACAAACCTAGCTTAGGCTGCTTCTGCACGGTGGCAGCTGTGCTGGGCTGCCACCAGTGTGGTGCTGTGGCATTTTATGCTCCACAGTTTTCAGTGCCATATCTGCTCCGGGATTCTCCCGTGTTCTCTTAGGCTGGGGCAAATGAGGGCCCAACCCACAGCAGGCCAAAGAGGAGGCCAGCCCGGTGGTTGTGTCATGTGGAAGTGGGGATTAGCCCTGCTTCCATATGACCACCCTCTTGGCCTTTTCCGCCTGTGCGGAATCAGCCTTAGAGCTATAAACAATATGTTAAGTTTCAATATTAAAGCTTGTGATACAGAACACTTAGATTGCATGCAGCAGGGTGATGTTTTCAAGTTTTGATTGTTTTGGTTTACTACAGCGACAATAACATCGCTCTATTTCTCCTAAGCCTTCTGCAATTCCATGCATATATGGAGCATTGTAGAGGTCTTCTACTCCTTAATCACCACTGTGTGCATAGTTATATGGGCTGCTAAGCATATGCCACAACCTTCATGCGTTTTCACAGGTTCATCCCCATCGTGCCGTGTCACTCCACATCTGATCATCCTCCACCATGGAAGGTCTGCGAATCGCTGCCTGCGTTTTCTCCTTCATAAGCCTCTTGCTGCTCATCATTGCCATGGCTTCAAACTACTGGATAATTAATTCAAACATATCACATTTAGGACTGTGGCAAATTTGTGATGCTATAACTTGTTTATCGTATGGGATGGAAGTGAGAGGTAAAGTAATATGTAAAGTTACATCTTCCCAATCCTGGGACAGGACAACTACAGACATGGTACACCAACGTGTTCACCATTCGTTCTCTTGTTGGGATTAAATGAGTGTGTGTTGTGAGGGTGATTAACATGAACACATGAAGTTGCCTTCCTTCCTTCCTTCCTTCCTTCCTTCCTTCCTTCCTTCCTTCCTTCCTTCCTTCCTTCCTTCATTCATTCATTCATTCATTCTTTATATTTGTATACCACCCTTCACTAAAGGCTCAGGGCAGCTCATAACATTAAAACATATAAAATATAAAGTATTATACAACAGTGGTCCCCAACCTTTTTATCACCGGAGACCGGTCAATGCTTGACAATTTTACTGAGGCCCGGGGGGGGGGGGGAGTCTTTTGCCGAGGGACGTCGCCGCCGCCTGAGCCCTTGCTCCACCTGCTTTCCCGTCGGTGCCCCTGACTTCCCGCCGCCCGCTGGGGGGGGGTGCTGCCAGCAGCAGCTGCCCAGTGCCACAGCAGAGGGGGAGCCCCAGCCGTGGCGGCCGCCGGAGAACACCAAGGGTAAGCCAGCGGAAGTGTGGCAGGGCAGCCCCCGAGGCAGCAGCTGGGGAGGAGGATGAGGAGGAGCCGCTGATCTCATTAGGAACAGCATTTCACCAGGCAAGGGCCAAGGTCAAAAAGGCCCTGGCCTTTGTTGAGGCTAGTTTTATCTCTTCTGGATTGGGCATCCTCAGTAGATTTTGATCACTTGACCGTAACAGTGCTGGACAGACGTATAGGGAGAGGTGGTCTTGTAGATATGTTGGTCCCAGGTGGTTTAGGCTTTTAAGGTAATCACCAGAACCTTGACCCTGATCCAGTGTTCAATCTGGAGCCAATGTATTTGGGAAAGCATCGGATGGACGGACGGACAGACGGGTGGACAGACGGATAGATGGATCGATGGACAGACGGACAGATAAATACTATCCATATGGTCCTGGTTAGGACTTGCACAATAGACTGTCAGTGGCTCTCCTGGGTTACAGGCAGATGTCTTTCACACCATCTATTGCCTGGTCCCTAGTCAACTGGAGATAGTGGAGATGGAACCGAGGACCTTCTGTGTGCCAAACAAATGCTCAACCACTGAGCCACGATCCCTCCTGGATCCCGTTATTCCTTGACAATAAAACATTGTAAAACGCAATACCGCTGCTGCTGTCTTAACAGCTAGATTCTTGTTCCCATCACACCATGCTATTACAATGCACTTCCCCGCGCGTTACTAGAACACAACACACGCGCAAGAACGTGGATGTAATTGTACGCATGTTCACATCACGCTTGGTTTTTTGCTGTGTTTCATTCATGCATGTTGAATCACCCCCAGCCACACCACCTGTCCCTTCTGTCTTGTTACAGATTACATCCACGCCACCCGAGCCTTCCTGTTCATGGGGATGATTGCCGGCGCTGTTTCCTTCTTTGGTCTTTGTGCCTCATTTTACCACAGCCACATCGGCTCCATTTCCATAAAGCCTCTCGCCATGTCGGCCAGCTTTGCAGCAGGTATGCCGTTGAATTGACTAGACACGTTGGGTTTCCCAAAGCCAAGCAAAGCCAAGAAAACCGACAATAAACTTGTAACTAACATACAGTTCACAAGCTACCAATAAACGTCTTAACAGCCATGTTAACGGACTGTTTGCAGGTCTCTAATTGTTCATTTAATATTGACAGACTTTTGAGCCTGTTCAGGCCTGTTGCTTCCAAGAGCTCTGCATAAGAAAAACAGTAATTAATCATAAGCTGATGGAAGAGATTTTTTTGAAATGGACTGTGAACTGGTTGGTCTGTTCTGTGGATTTCACTCGGAGCTTGTGAACTCTGTTAGCGTTGCATATTACCCTGAATTTGTGAATCTTGGCAATTGTGTGTATTTTCTTATTGTGATCTCTACAAGCAATCAATGGGCTGAATTTCATTTTCAGCTTGAGAGCTGTGAAAATTGTTTGGACCTCTTTGAAAACTTTACAAGAAAATAAAAAGAACACACAAGAGACTTGTGTGTGTTACTTACAAGTTTATTGTTGGTTTTCTCAGTATTTGGCTTTTCTTGTATTAATACCGGGGCTCCTTCTGTGCTGTATGCGGGACTACTACAATTACATTATTCGCCTGGGCTTGTGACACCTTTTTAAAAAAAATAAAAATTCATTTCCTATATATTGATTGATAACTTCATTTATGCCTCACCCAAAGTTTTATTTAGAAGAGAAACAATTTTTGTATAGAAAGAGAAAGACACACACCCAGAGAGAGACAATTACGTCCTGTTGTTAATAACTGTTCTGTTGTCTTCATTCTGTCTGTTCTGTTCTGGAGGCAAGCAGAGAGGAAGTGGCTCAATGGAGCAGGAAGTCACCAATGGAACCAATCAGGGCACTGGAGGAGAATATTTGAGAAAAATCAGGAAGTTCCTAATCTAACTATGCTTAATGCACATCTTCTCCGATGCCCCCTTCGGATATATTTCATATACCTTTGAATCATACACACTACAGACCATGCATATACCAACACTCTCCTGGTCTCCTCATAGCAAAAGGTAGTGATAGGCACAGGGTCACCCAACAAGTGTCCAAGCCTGGTCCTCAAAGGTACTGGACACGCAGTAATAGGTTTAAACTACAAGTACAAACTACAAGATATCAGGAAAATATTTTTCACAGTCAGAGTAGTTCAGCAGTGGAATAGGCTGCCTAAGAAGGTGGTGAGCTCCTCCTCATTGGCAGTCTTCAAGCAAGGGTTGGATACACACTTTTCTTGGATGCTTTAGGATGCTTAGGGCTAATTCCTGCATTGAGCAGGGGGTTGGACTAGATGGCCTGTATGGCCCCTTCCAACTCTATGATTCTATGATTCTATGAAATTCCTGTACTGTATCCATTGAGTAGAATTCTTTGATATTGAGAGAGTGACTTGAGTAGAAGAAGCTTTTCACAAGGTAAGGGAGCTAATTAAACAAAAAAAGAATGGAAAGGACAAGAACATGAACATGAACATGTCTAATCAAACACGGAAGAATCAAACGAGAAGGAGAAATAGGAGCATGAGATTTGAGTCCCCACATGGGGCGACATCCCATTGGTTGGCTTCAGGAAGCTTGAAGATTATGAACACAATAGGAGAGGAGCCTGTTACCCGAATTGCGTGTACACGTGTCCTAGAACACGTGTCTTTGAGCTTGTGGGGAAGTTAGCCCAATTATAGTGAGGGGGGTAATTAGAGTTCTAGGATCGTTGCCTATGTATACGAGGGTAATTACACCCATAGGAACTCAAGGCAGACACAAATATAAATGGTGAAACAGTACATACATGTTTTATTGAAAGAAAATAACAAAAACAAGCGCAAATAGCTAACACACCTACAAAGAGTCGTATAGAGCAGTGGTCCCCAACCTTTTTTAGGCTGGGGACCGGCAGGGCAACTGCCCTGCCCGCGCATCGCACATGCACGGCCGAAATTGCGCATGCACGGCACTTTCGCACATGCGCACATGCATGAAAGTGCCGCACATGCGTGATTTCGGCCACGCATGCACGATGCGCGGGTGCAGCCCTGATTCCCTCTCCCCCCCTCCCGCAGTAAGAAGCTTCCCGGGCCGCAAGCTTGCGGCCTGGGAAGTTTATTACTGCGGGGGGGGGGGGCGGGGAGAGGGAACCGCAGCCTGGCGCCATGGCCTTCACGGCCCGGCACCGGGCCGCGGACCACAGGTTGGGGACCACTGGTATAGAGAAAGGGAAGAAGGGTGGAAGGCTTGGTATAATTACCTGTCTGAAGAATGGAGAGTAAGAGGAAGCAACACGAACCAGCATTGGATGTCCTAGGTTGGAAAGCACTCAGAAAGCACTCAGAATGGCTGTGTGAGGCCACGGTATATATGGGGTTTTGGGGAGGGGGCTATGTGACAAGACCCAGGTAAGCACATGATGGGATTTTTCATGATTCAGGATGTTGGATAATGACTGGCCGGATCAGGTGATGGCCGTAGATGGACTTAACAAAGGTGTTGATGTGTCTGAGGAAGAGAGCCATCATGTCTCACTGGGTCTAGCAGCAAGGACTTGGAGAATAGATTTCCCCTGGCAGAGGGGCCAAGTATGGATATGTTGCAAGACCAAGAGGATTGCCTAGGAGCCCCTGGGCAAACGGGATGGAGCCAGTCCACTGGATCATTAATACAATGGGGTGGGGGGTAAACTGGAGAGCAATATTTGAGCCAGGAGGCACTTGGATTAGGCAGAGGCTGTGATACTGAACCTAAGGCAGAAAGCAAGATTTCTAAGATGGGGGTCTGGCCTGGCTTGGCAGACTTTAGCAGTGTCTTGGCTTTGTCTTAAGCCTGGATTATTGAAGGGTGCCATTGGTTGTAGAAGACAGTGTGCCTATCTGTGAGGCAGGGGGTCCTGCCACACTGAACAAGCCGGACCTCTGGCCCCATCGAACAGCAACGCCAGCTGTGGACCTAGAGTGGCCAACTCCTGACTGGTAAAAATCTGGTTATCTTTGAGTGTGGCCTGGGGTGGTGAGCATGTGCAGAAGGGAGGGACTTAGGAGAGGTACGGTCCCATCGAGTCCCCCCTTTCAACCTGCCATTTTCCTCAGGGGAAATTATCTCTGTAGCTTGTAAATCCATCTTCATTCTAAGCTCTCTTGGGAGATTTGCAACACTGGACTTCAGGGACCTTCTGCTTCCAGGTCACCCATTCAAGCTCTGGATTTTGGTTTGGCTGGCTAGCCTCGAGATATTTTTCAAGGCTTGTCTTCCCCAAAGTACTGTGGCACATCCATTCTAGGGTTCCCAGATTGCCTGGTGCAGGTCGGGGTCCCCTGCTTCTTGGCTCTACCTCCCTGCTGCCAATGGGACAGCTAGCAGGGGGAAAGTCATCCGAAAAAAGAGGGAGATGCATCCAACATGCAGCAGTGCGCCTATATCACTGCCCATGTATTCTAGAAGGTGAACCCTCATGTCTAGAATATTGGGAAGACCTTTTGGTATTTGAGCAAAACTCTATGGTACAGGCCAAATTAACTATAGAGTTTTTGCCTGAATACCACATCACCCTGGGCAGTGATGTAGATACATCCCTGCATGTCAGCTGGGCCTACCTGTTGTTCCCAGTAAGTCCCCTTCCCCATCCTCTGCCAGTTGCCAGGAGGGAGCTGGCAACTCTAATCTATTTTGCTAAACATTTTTGATATCCTAAACTGGACTACCAGCTTCTCTGTATAGTGAGGCTGGTACAAGAGATCTGCAGGAATTATGGCTCCTAAGGAATAATTCTCTTTTTTCATTTTTTTGCATTCCCAGGTGTTTGCTCTTTGATTGCCATGGCCACATTCACAGGAATGTATAGTCAATACATAGTCCTTGGGGTATGGTATGGATGGTCCTTTGGTCTTGGTTGGGCCTCATTCCCCCTGTTTCTTATAACGGGTGAGTATGTACCTGGGTGATTGGAATGGCTCACCATGGCTGATTCCACATAGGCAAAAAAGGCCAGGGCAGCGTCAGTATGGACGTGGGGCTAATCCCCATGTTCACATGATGTTGCTACCATTCCGGCCCCCTGTAGGGCCTGTTGGGATTGGACCTTTATTTGGCATGGCAGCAGTCATGCAGTCTGAAGCTCTGCCTATGAGGCTGGGAGTTCAATCCCAGCAGCCAGCTCAAGGTTGACTCAGCCTTCCATCCTTCCGAGGTCGGTAAAATGAGTACCCAGCTTGCTGGGGGGTAAACGGTAATGACTGGGGAAGGGAATGGGAAACCACCCCTTGCACAGGGGTGCACAGGGGATACCTTTACCTTTTTAAGAGAAGGCAGAAAAAGCCACATTCCCTTTTCACACTGGAGGGGTAAACGGGATCCTGTGGAAGCTGGGAGGGGGCAAAAAATGCCTCGGTCAGCTTTGTGGCACTTTGCAGCACCATGTGGCAGATGAGGGCTTTTAAAACTTATTCAGGAAAACAGCCTCTTGTGGCACAGGGTGGTAAGGCAGCCAACATGCTGTCTGAAGCTCTGACCATGAGGCTGGGAGTTCGGTCCCATGAAAATCCTAGAGAGCGTCACCCCAAGGGTCAGACGTGACTCGGTGCTTGCACAGGGGATACCTTTACCTTTATTCAGGAAAATATTAGCCTACAAAATAACACACACACACCTGTGCAGTGGAACCTGTTTGCCATGGCTGCATCCCTTGTGGGACACATTTCAGTGGTGCCCTGCTGAAATGTGTCCCCATGGGGACACATTTTAGTTCTGGAGCTGATCTAGTGCTGAAATGTATCCCCTCTGGGGACACAGAAGGTAGCAAAGCATGTAGATCTGCTGCTATGCACTGCCAGTGGCCTGGCACAGCCACTACCTTGTGGAGCCTTTCTGGAAGTGATGAAGTCAACACCCTGCAATTTCCGACTCAAAATACCAGTATGGCTCAGTAAGAAACCAATGACCATCTTCAAAAAAGAACAGGAAATCTTTAAGTTAAGGATATTGGGAGGGCAGGTAGGATGCCAGAAAAAGAGCCCTTATGAGAAGGTTTAAAGGTAAAGGTAAAGGTATCCCCTGTGCAATCACTGGATCATGTCTGACCCTTGGGGTGACACCCTCTAGCGTTTTCATGGCAGACTCAATATGGGGTGGTTTGCCAGTGCCTTCCCCAGTCATTACCGTTTACCCCCCAGCAAGCTGGGTACTCATTTTACCGACCTCGGAAGGATGAAAGGCTGAGTCGACCTTGAGCCGGCTGCTGGGATCGAACTCCCAGCCTCATGGGCAAAGCTTTCAGACAGCCTTTCAGCCGCTTACCACTCTGCGCCACAAGAGGCTCATGAGAAGGTTTAACTGGGGCTAAAGAGATTCTTAGAGACGCTTCTCAGAAAGCACAGCAGCAGAGGTGAACGATTCCCAGAAATCCAAGTACGAACCATGGGCAGATTTATGCTGGAAACGGAAACAATTTTCTCAGGGTGCTCCTGTGCGTTAATGCCTTGTGTGTGCCACTACCCATTAAAGCAGGGGTAGTCAACCTGTGGTCCTCCAGATGTTCATGGACTACAATTCCCATGAGCCCCTGCCAGCATTTGCTGGCAGGGGCTCATGGGAATTGTAGTCCATGAACATCTGGAGGACCACAGGTTGACTACCCCTGCATTAAAGGACTCACAACTACCTGGGTTTGAGCTGGAAAAACTGCACAGATGACGATAAGTTGTAACTTTTCAGTTGTGCCATTGTGCATCCTTATACGAGCACTCTTTATCTGAATTTCATCGCGGTTTGGTTCTCTCATTACAAAAGGTGGCCGAGGCCTGATATAGGTCTCGGACTATTAGCACAGAAGGACTCTGAGATTGGGATGAGCAGAGAGATCCGTCAGTGGTCTGGATGCTTCTGGCGATGCTTCCTTCTACTTCAACTTTACCCTGATGGTGTTTCTTTCCCCTCCTGACAGGTGGGCTTGCTTGGAAGTAGCATCCGGTGCTAAACTAGAAGAGCTGAGACCAGATTTCAGGGAACTCATCCTGGGAAAAATGAAAGGCAGCACCCTGATTTTTTACAGAAAGAAAAAAAAAATGAATTTCCTCTCCTCATGTTGCCTGGTGTGCTGTGAAGATAGCCAATACTGTGCTTTCCGGGCCCAAATTTCCCACTTTTCTTTATCCAAAATGTGTCCTTTAAAAAGAATAAATGAATCCCCTGGCCTGTATTTTAAATTTCTGTTGCTTCTGAAGTTCCAACTATCCTGGGGAGGGGACCCCCTTTATTCCTTGTGCAACACAAGGAACCCACCAGTTGTGCTCTGCTAAAGGTAAAGGTAAAGGTATCCCCTGTGCAAGCACCGAGTCATGTCTGACCCTTGGGGTGACGCCCTCTAGCGTTTCCATGGCAGACTCCATATGGGGTGGTTTGCCAGTGCCTTCCCCAGTCATTACCGTTTACCCCCCAGCAAGCTGGGTACTCATTTTACCGACCTCGGAAGGATGGAAGGCTGAGTCAACCTTGAGCCAGCTGCTGGGATTGAACTCCCAGCCTCATGGGCAAAGCTTTTCAGACAGCTGCCTTACCACTCTGCGCCACAAGAGGCTCTAAGGCTCTGCTAAGGCTCCGCAAATCCTTAAACAGGCAACTGGTGCTGTGGGCCCCATGAATCCTTAAACCGGGCCTGCACAGTGTCCTGCTGTTGGGCATTAGACCAGACGATACCAGGAAGTAACAGCGCTGGGGCAAGACTCCCTGTGGCTCTCCTAAGAAGGCCCTGCAGTTGGGTGTGCATTGTGAGTATCCAGGGTCTTGAGGAACGAAGGGGCAAGCTGCACATGAGACATTGGTCTAAGAGGCTCGATTTGCAAAAGAATCAGCCTTCATTCTTTTTGTATTAAGCAGGTGACAGGCATCTTTCACTTCCAGTTGTGTGTGTCACTATCAGAGGCTCAGGAAATCTGTGAGGCTATGCTGGCATTGCCAAGCAGGGCACTAGAGTAACGTGACCACATTTTTACAATGGGAAAGTGGGACATGCCCTTTGCAGCCAGCTCTGAGGCATGGGCGGGTGGGGGGGAGGCGGGGCGGTGGCGTGGTGGCCAAGGCTCTCCTCCCTGCGCATTATTCCAGCGCATCGGCCAGTGCCCTCCTCAGCAATAGTTCTCTCTCCCAAATCCACGGATCCTCCCACTTGTGCCGCTTGGCAGCAGCCACGGAAAATATGTCCTGCCGTGCCGGAAGAGTTTGCCTCCAGCTCCCGGGCCAGCGTCTGCAGAAGAAATCACCGTGCTCAACGAACAGCCCCTCCTTCTGCCTTTTCGCAGCCCTCCAATAATTCGGGTCCCAACATTGAAGGCATTGATTCCACATGAAAACACATCCTGTCCCAACCGACAGGGCTATATAATGGGGAGGGGGGCGGGGGGCATCGACCCTGAAAAAAATATTGGGGGGAGGGAAACCCGGGGCATTTCTTTTAAGTGCTTTGAAATGACCCCCCCCCCTGCAGCAACCTGACACTTATTAATGCTGCCCAGACCATTGTGGTTATGTGACCTCTCTCTTTTCAGAGTGCCTCTCCACCTGTAATTGTTTGTTTGGTATGTCTCGGAGCACAGCGGACCAATCCAGACCAGGTGAGCCCCTCCAAGATTGGGGGTGGGGTGGGAGAGAGGCTAGAGAGCACCGGCTGCTACGCCCACGGCCTCTGTCTGTCCGTCCAGCTTGAAGGGGCACAGATCTCAGCCCAGCGGCAGTTTCCCCTTTGCTCTTGCCTGGCGCTGAAGTCTCGCCCTTGCCGAGGGGGTCCTTCACTGCCTTAGCCTGAACTCAGCCTCCTGCCTGGTGCTATGAGGAACATCCGTGCACAGCCGGAGGGGCCTGGGGGGGGACCAGGTGGCTTCTTTCCAGGCAAGGGGAGCAGGCAAGCCACCAGGAGCTCCAGGAGCTTCGGCCTCCAGGAGCAGGGCAGCGGTGTTTCCTGCTCATCCACGGCCAGGTAGAGGCACTTGAGGCACCGCTTGAGTTCCTTCTCCTGCTAGTTGTGCGGGAACTAGAGCAGGGGTAGTCAACCTGTGGTCCTCCAGATGTTCATGGACTACAATTCCCCTGGCAGGGGCTCACGGGAATTGAAGTCCATGAACATCTGGAGGACCACAGGTTGACTACCCCTGCACTAGAGAGTCTTGCATGATGGCGAAAATCTCAGAAGGAGATTTTCCTTTCCTAAATAGTTCACTATCCCAGCACAAGCCGGGCCACATTCCTTCAGCCCGTTGGCGTGGCCGATGACCAAAGAATCTCTTTCTCACTGTTGCTTCTTGACCTGCATATAAGTTTCTCAAGAGACAAATACGATGCTCTGGTATTCCCATCTCTTTAAGAACTTGCCACAATTTGTTGTGCTCCATACAATCAAAGGCTTTAGCATAGTCAATGAAGCAGAAGTAGATGTTCTTCTGGAACTCCCTAGCTTTCTCCATGATCCAGCGTATGTTGGCAATTTGATCTCTAGTTCCTCTGCCTCTTCGAAATCCTGCCCGTACTTCTGGAAGTTCTCGGTCCACATATTGCTGTAGCCTAGCTTGTAGGATTTTGAGCATAACTTTGTTAGCATGAGAAATGAGCGCAATGGTGCGGTAGTTTGAACATTCTTTGGCATTGCCCTTCTTTGGGATTGGAATGTAAACTGACCTTTTCCAATCCTGTGGCCATTGTTGAGTTTTCCAAGGGGCAGTAAATTGATGTAAATGCTGCTGGCTGTTCAACTAGAGTGTTGGAACTATGAATTGGAAAGCCTCACCGGGAGCAAGCTCTAGGACCCAGTACTGCGGATCTCAGCGGCTATCGTTTACCCAAAAGGTGTGGATGGAGGGGGAAATATGATGCTCCTCAAAATGGGAATAGATTGGAGCATTTAAGGTTTAAATCTTGTTGGCTGAGAACGTGGTACTGTATCCACTTGGTGAGGTAGAATCCCAAATGGATTTGAATGTTGTCCTCATTGAAGGCCTTCAAGCCAAGGATAGGCAGATATCCATCAAGAAAGCAACCACTTTTAATTGCCAGCACTTCCCACCCTGACCTGTGTGGCTCACGGCTGGGAATTTTGGACTAGACTTGGACTAGAATTTTTGGACTAGATTCTTGTTACTCTGCAGCTCTAATTTTCTGGAGGGACTCAGAGTGTTTTGAAAGTATGCAGTTATTCGTTACTTTTGTGGATGAGAAGCAGATCCAGACTCACAGAGCTTTGTGGTTCAAAAGACAGTAGTCTTTTCTGGGAGAGATTATACATGAAAATATGTCATATTCATCTGCTCGAGTCACCTTATTGAAGCTTAAAGAGAAGTTACAAAAGCAGTACATTGCAAGCCTCTTGTGGTTAGGCTGCAGGCCGACTACATGACACACATCAGCAGATGGTGAGATGAGAACCTTTGTGACTACTGCTCCTTGCTTCAGCAAAGGACACTCATATGTTTGCTCTTCCTGAAGAAGCACAAAATGATCTGGAATACACCTGAAACAAACGAATCCCCAGGATATGTGCTTGAGGTTTTTTCATTGGAACCTCACCTGTGACCACTGGATGCATTAGTGAGCACACAGGTACAGCTCAGCAGCTTAAACAGCCTCACAACAGCCCTTCAAGGCTGAATCCATGCAATTACTTGCTGATTGCAATTCCAGCACCCAGACTAGCCTGGTCTCGTCAGATCATGGAAGCTAAGCAGGATCAGCCCTGGTTAGTACCTGGATGGGAGACCCTGAAGGAAGTCCATGCTTGAAAAAATAAAAGTCGGCGATATCAAACCAACTCTGCTTGCCTCCTCCCTTGAAAACCAAACAGGGTAGCCATAATTTGTCTGCCGTTTGACAGCACTTTCCACGCACACAACTTCCCCCAGTTTCTTGACTACTTGGGTTGCCATCATCAGAAAGAAACAGTCTGCTCAGCGGCTCCAGCCAGAACTGAACTCAATAATTTCATGAGGCCTGTAAAGTAACACTTAAAAGAGGGGCTGTGGCAAGACAAAACACTGAAGCGGGTGCTATAAATTCTCGCAGCATTTTAACACAATTCTAGATAATACCTTGGGATTTCCCCCAAAACAACTTCCGTGTCGGAAACCCTACTGCACATCTTAATTCCCCCCAAGCTCTTTGTGCCAGCTGAGCGTGAGAGAACTTGTCACCTCATGAACGTGAAACTGCCTTAAACTGAATCGCCTCCTACCTAATGCTTTTAACTGGAGATGCTGAAGCTTTGAACTTGGGAACTTCTGCAGGCCAAGCAGTTGACATGCAGGAGGGCATGTTGGGTACAGTACAGGGTGGTTTGCCATTCCCTTCCCCAGTCATTACCAGTTTACCCCCCAGCAAGCTGGGTACTCATTTTACCGGCCTCGGAAGGATGGAAGGCTGAGTCAACCTTGAGCCGGCTGCTGGTATCAAACTCCCAGCCTCATGGTCAGAGCTTCAGACAGCATACCGGCTGCCTTACCACCCTGTGCCACAAGAGGCTCTAATATTATATATTATTAAACCTTAAACCTTAAATCTCCCCATCCCCCGCACTATCCCCTCCCCCTGCTGCCATTCCTAGGTAGAATGTTAGGCATTAAATTATTGGGTATTGGAGAATGTTGGAAGAGGGGCTCAATTTCTTCCCTTGGCCTGTCCTCGACAAAAAAACTGGCGGAAAAGCTCTATTTTACAGTCCCTGTGGAATTGCATTAGCTCCGACAGGGACTGTAGCTCTTCTGAGAGCTCATTCCACCAAGGAGAGGCCAGGGCTGAGAATATCCTGGTCATGGCCAGGTGAACTTCACACGGCTGAGGATCACCAGCCTATTAGTGTTCACAGAGTGAGGTGCACGAGGAGCTAGAGGGTTCCTCAGATATGCTGAGGATTCCAGTGCTTGAAAATCAGGTGCCTTTTTCGTTTCATGGGGTTGGTTCAATGATAGACAGGGCTAGAATCTCGCCTGCCCATCGTGGTCAGTATTGTCCACTCAGAGTGTCCTGGGTTTCTGGACCCCTACTGCCAGATTTTTGGAGATGCTGGGGATTGAACCTGTGACATTCTGCATGCCAAGCAGATGCTCTACTGGTGATCCACAGCCATTGCCTTAAGATAGTTTATGTTGGGAAAAATCAGATTTCCTTAGCAGAGTTATTATATAAATAATGAGACCAGACGAGGCAGGTTTACTGTATATAAAAAGACAAACTTTACTAGCTAAACAGGGTAAGGGCACTGGAAGTAAAAAAGAAAATACTTAGCTCATTACAGGAGCTGTCTATCTTAGCTGCTACATGGTTGAGATTCAAGATGGATCTGCTTCTCTGCCCAAAACAGAGTTTTTCTCAAACAAAGAGAGGAAGTAGAATTCTTTCTCTTCCTGCCAAACTTGCGTACATGACAAACCAGAGTCAGGCCATGGCCGGGAAGCTAGGAAATTTACATTTGAAAACAGACCATTTGACCCACTCTGCCTGTCCCACTAGCAACAAGTGTAAACAAACAGTTTAACCCTTTTGACTGGCAGTCTGTGGCTGGCTCTTGCTAAATGACAAAGTCCAACAGTTTAGCTGAGGAAAATATAGTAACGAAGGCAGAAAAGTATAAAGCTGTGGTGCGGCCCTTCCTATAAACCCATCTCTCAATGATGCTTCTGTCCTGTCAGGTCTGTCTTGGAGAGCTCCCAGAATTGGAAATGATCTCCAGACAACAAAGGTCAACTCCCCTGGAGTAAATGGCCACCTTGGAGGGTGCATTATTATAACCAACTGTGGCCTTTCCCCTCCTCAACCCGCGCTCTCTACAGGTTCCTAAAATTCCAGGAAATTCCCGGTGCAGAGTTGGCAACTCTCAGCAGGCCCCAAAGTGCAGACGCTGCAGCCCTGGGCCCACCGATCCAGGCCCTCTAGATCCAAGGAAGATGTGGTATTGTGCTCTGTTGCTTTATGTGTAGGAGGGAAAAGAGGAGAGACACTAGCCTCTTCGTGGGACCTGGGGATCCCCTGGGATGACAGCTCCTCTCCAGACCACAGAGATCAGTTTGCTGGGGGGAAATGGACACTTTGGACGGTGACTCTGGGGCATTATACCCCACTGATGTCCCTGTCCTCCCCAGGCTCTACCCCCAAATTTGGCAACCCCAACCTCTGCACTCTGCCAGTGTAGGAAACCTAAAAACGGTTCCAAATCCCCCACTCCCTCCAAACTGCCACCTGGAAGATCCATGAAGTTGAAATGAGGTCCTCTTTCCGGCAAATGTCAAAGTCCGAGATGGGTGGAGGAGAGAATGTTTGGAGATAATATAGAGCAGTGAGAGAGTCTGAGTTGATGCAGGCTGAGAAAAAGATCAGTGGGGATGAGGAAAACAGGGGTGAGTGGAGGGGTGGGGAACTAGCCTTGCCAAGACTGGGTCCTGCCTGGACAAGATCCTGCCTGGCCTTGTTAAAAACGCCACGCCAAGAGAAGGAAGGCCAGAGCAGCTCTTAGAATCGATTGACACAGAATAGCCTTTTCGCCAGAAGGAAGGACGAGGTGATCCCATCCTGGGTGAGAAGACAGCTTTCTGCATTTATTGCACGAGAGCCAGCGTGGTGTAGTGGTTGAAGAACGGTGGTCTCAGATCTGGAGAACCGGGTTTGATTTCCCCGCTCCTCCACATGCAGCCTGTTGGGTGACCTTGAGGTAGTCACTGTTCTCTAAGGGCTGTTCTCACAGAGCAGTTCTGTTAGAACTCTCTCAGCCCCACCGACCTCTCCACCGACCTCACCGGGTCTGTTGCGGGGAGAGGAATGGAAACACATTTGTAAGCCGCTTCAGGACTCCTTCAGGTACTGAAAAGCGGGGTATAAAAATACTGCTCCTCTTCTTCAGCTTCTTAATTGCACAAAACGGCTGAAATGATTGAAGAATACATGAGGTGAGCCCTCTTGGGTAAGACCGTGGGCCCATCTACTCCAGCATTCTTTGTCCAACAAGGCCAGATTATTGTAAAAACAGAAACAAATACAAGGAAGCCTGGATGAATGTGACATGCCCTCCCTTGTCTGTTCCTGCAGTTCAGAGGTAGACTGCTGCTAACTAGGGTTGGTCATAAACAGGGGAAATGCTGTTCATTTAATTTTGTAGTTTGTGGCCTGCTCAGTTTGTGTTCATGGGGCACCCAGTGTCCTCTCGTAAAGCTTGCCGCCCGCTTGCCCCCAAGAAGTGAAAAAGAAACATGCCTATGCGCCCTTTGTCTTAGTGGTTGCTTGCAACGTAGAGATGTGCAGAAAGAAATCACAGAGAGGCAGATTATTAAAATGTCGACTTTTCTGCCTGGGGATGTTGTGTGATGGCCAAAGGGAAACACAGCTTTAAACAAATAGATTTGTAGAGATGTAGTTATCAGCCAGGGTGACGGAGAGGAACCTCCATATTCGCCTCTGAATCCCAGAGCCAGGAGGAAATCAGGAGAAGGCCTCATCCTCTCTGCCCTGTGGTTGGCCCTTCGGTGGAATTGGTTGGCCACCATGTGAGACAGAATGCTGGACTGAAGGGACCACTGGTCTGATCTGGCAGGACTCTTCTTAGGGCCTTTTATAAGACCACATCTCTGCTGCTGGTCCAATGTCCTCATAGAATCATAGAATCTTAAAAAGAGTTGGAAGGGACCTCCTGGGTCATCTAGTCCAACCCTTGCACAATGCAGGCCACTCACCACTCTATTGTTCATCCACTGTAACCTGCCACCCCCTTGAACCTTCATAGAATCAGCCCCTCCGTCAGATGGCTATCCAGCCTCTATTTAAAAAGATGGAGAACCCACCACCTCCCGAGGAAGCCTGTTCCACTGAGAAACTGCTCTGTCAGGAACTTCTTCCAGATGTTTAGATGGAATTTCTTTTGAATTAATTTCATCCCACTGGATCTGGTCTGTCCCTCCGGGGCAAGAGACAACAACTCTGCTCCATCCTCTATATGGCAGCCTTTCTGGCTGCTTCATAGGAGCTACGGGACGACAGGGTCACTAACCAGAACAAAAAATAAACCCTGTTTCCTCTTGTGGTTTTAATAGCAACTTGGTCAGCATAAATCAGCCGGTGAGACTGGCACCATCAACTGCAAAAGTCTGGGGGGGAAACCCACTCTGAGTGTAAAGTACAGAGGAGGGGCCCGTAAAAAATTCCGCAAGCTTCATGCAGTATGCACTGCGCTTTGAGAAGACTGTTTTTTAAAAAACTGCCTATCTAGGTGGTGTGGGTTTATGAGAACCGTCGTAAAGAGGATTATTCAGCAGAGAGTTGGTTATTTCCATCTCCCAGCCACCGATGCACGCAGGTGTGGGCACATGTACTCTTGGCCCTTCCTGACCAGGTCTCTTGTGGGCAGTGGAACCTATGAAGGGCATTTGGAACAGGAATACATTGCAAGAGGTATGTAATAGCTTGGGTTTCCAACTCTGAGCTGGGAAATGCCTAGAATTTTGGGTGCAGTGCCTGGAGAAGGGGGCTTGGGGGAGGGATTGACCTGGAATCTGTGGCATACCCCCTATTTCACCCTCTGAAGTTGCCATTTCCTCCAGGGAACTGATTCCTGTAGTCTGGAGATTATTTGTATGATGGAGAGAACTCCAGGCCTCACCTGGAGGCTGGCAGCCCTAGGACTACCATATTTACTGGCCTCATTGCTTGCAGAATGCCCCAGAGGTCTGAGGAAACAGTGTCTTAAGCTTATACTGTCAGACAGACCTAACGAAAATGATTGACAAATTTGCTTGGGTAGCGATAAAAATAAGGCAGAGCTGGAGCAACCCTCTACCCTAATACTTTTACAATGGATCCATATGCAATTGTTCTTATTTCTTGTTTTTATCCATTCCTAATTGATTTTATATCTGTAATTTTATGTTTTCTACTGGTTGGTCTATGGCCGTAAATTAAAAAATTGATTGATTTACCTGACCTTGAAATGCAAGATGACCCCGTAAAAATGTCATGCGCAAAAATGTTCTTATTGCACATGCTTGTCAACTGCATGTGAATTCACCATGGCCTTCTCTTTTCCGTGATTTCATACTTGGGGCGGGGGGAGAAAACGGGTCTTTCTTTTTGGTAAATGCAGTAACATCGATGGCTCTGTTCTCCAGGTTTATTGCAAATGCGTAAGCTGGTCACCGACTGGATAGTTCCCTGCAATGGACGGCTTAAAATTCAGCGCTCTGATTTGCTGCTTCATTAGCATCGTGCTGCTCGTCATTGTCCTGACCACTTCTGATTGGGTGGAGGCCAATGAACACGCGGGCCTGTGGATAGTTTGCAATGATACCAGATGCAATCCCGTTGGAATGCAGATGCAAGGTAAGGAGACACCATCGGTACATCATATGAGATTAGGGCTGCCGGGCCTCCCACCATGGCCTCCTTTGAGAAGGCCACATATGCCATGATGTCACTTCCATGATGTCACTTCCAGGAAACCTGGAAGTGACATTGGGTAGCCCTAGGAATCACCAAAAATGCTATGGTTTGACCATTGTGGTGATTCATAGAGCTAGCTGACATCACTTCCAGGTTTTCCCCAGAAATGACATCATAGTGCAATAGCCAATTCCAGATGTGGAAATACTGGGAGATTTGAGGGTGTCCCCCCCACCCCCAATCTCTAGCCAGTTACCAGGTCCAACACAAAAAGAGAACCTTTGTAATACCTTTTACTGGTATCACACACTACGTATTGTGCAAGGCTTCAAGCTCACTTGTTCTAGAATAGTTTAAAAAGATGGAAGACTAGAAGGAAGATTTCTCAGCTCCTGATTCGGATGGTCTGATCTTACTGGCATCTTCAGTGAGATACAGGCCATCAATTAGCTCCACTTTACTGAAGGGCTGCAGAATTACACAGTGTCCTCTGGGAGGTTTGACCATCTTTCAGTCTATGTCATTTTTTGTTCTGTCACTGAATAGCAGAAACCGAAGCCTGTCCAGAAAACATCTCCAACACCCTCATTTCTTCAGTTTCCTGAATGACATCGGGGTAATAGTCCTGCAGTTGTATATGCCAACTGTGCTCAAACTCTCTGCTTTCATGGAGTCAATGAAGCCCTAGCATCTGCCACAAAGGTCTTGGCAGGACCTCCTGAACACCAGGGGCAAAGAGAAAGCTTTATTTTGGAAAGTGTAGTGGAGGTTAGAACTTCAGACTAGAAGTTAGGTTAGAACCCTAACCCTAACCCTAACCCTGCAAAGGATCAGAAGCTGCCCCTTCCAAGTTATAGGAGCATGGTGATGTTCAGAGGCACTAAGCCTCTGGATCCCAAAAGGCCACATCAGAAGTTGGTTCTTATATGTCGCTTTTCTCTACCCGAAGGAGTGTCAAAGCGGCTTCCAATCACCTTCCCTTTCCTCTCCCCACAACAGACACTCTGTGAGGTTGGGTTCTTATGAAGGCCTTGGCCTATATGCCTGTTGTTGGCCCTCCAGAGGAAATGCTTGGCCACTGAGTGAGGCAGGATGCTGGGCTAGATGGACCACTGGTCTGATCCAGCAGGGCTCTTATGGTATTAACTTCCACGTGGCACCTGGAGATCTCCCACCATTTCATTTGATCTCCAGTCAACCAAGACCAGTTTCCTTGGAATAAAATGGCTTCTTTGGAGGGTAGAATCTATGGCATTGTATCCTGCTGAGGTCCTGCCGCTCCCCAAACTCTGCCCTCCCCAGCCTCTACTCCCAAATCTCCAGGAATTTCAGAACCCACAGTTGGCCAACTTAACTTTAAAAGAAGTTAAATAAACACACACACACACGTGTACACATTTAGCTCATTTCCTCTCTCTCTTTCTGCCATTGGTGTCTCTTCAGGTTACATCCATGCTACTCGAGCCTTATTGATCATTGGGCTGATAGCTGGGACTGTTTCCTTCATTGATCTTTGTGCCTCGTTTGGTCACGCTTATTTTACTGCTGGCTCCTGGACCAAGTTCACATCTAAAGCGAGCTTCTTTGCAGGTATATTTCAGTCATTCAAATGTATTTCCTCATCATTATTTCCATTATTTTCCATTAGATCGTTTTGTCTCAAGACTGATTCCCCATTGGAGGCATACCTTGATTTAGCCTCGCTTTGGATTTCCATTGGATGCTGAGAGTGGACGCTAGGCTTTCTGCATTTAAGCTTTCCTCCCCTCATTTCTCAGGCTGAAATTCGCCATACATTTTCTGCATTGAGAGTCAAAAGGAGGCAGCCTCCCATGATGCTTTGCTCCCTTCCCTTTTTCCAATTTTCTTTTTTGCAAAATGGTGCCTCCTTGTACCTTCCTTTTTGTTGCACCCTTTAATTCTGCTATTCTGGGCCCTCGATTGCCTCCCCCTTCCCCCTCAAGTATATTCAATGTGATTTTTTTTAAAAAAATAGGTTATCATGTTACAATGCTGCTGCAGAGTAATGAGCAAGACTGCCACTATTTTTATAGTTAGAAACAGCATTGTAATGTAATCTCCCCAATAAAAAAAAGTCAGATTTTCAGGAAAAAGGGGGAGGAAGGGAAGGGGGAGGAAGGGATGATTGGGACAAGGGGCATGCACAAATTACTCAAAATGGTAGCCATGGGGGGAACAAATGCAAGCATTTCTCCATTGAGCAACCCCTAATTAGATTCTGCCTTAAAAAATGAAATCCCTGTATCCGGGAATTTTTTTTAACCATGTGGTAAGTGAGAGGGCCCGCACCTGGAAAGACAGATTTTAATGCAGAAATGGGGCTAAAAAGTTGGTCCTTTAAAAATGCAAATTTGAACAATATCGCTAGTACAGAAACGGTCTTATTTTAGTTGAACTCAGATTTTTTATTATTCAAGTTCTGAAATGTTTGAATTTGGTCTGAGTACCAAGAAAATAATTACAAACCAGTCACTTCTATTTATATTTGTAGATAAGCCAACATTCTTTCCAGTTTTCACAGGCTCAAGCCACAATGATCAGACCTGCAATGTGATCTGGTAGTAAAGGGAATGGACTCTACAAGTCCATGTCATCCCTAGAAATCTAGGACCCATTTCATGCCTATCACATTTCACTTGGAATATGAACCAAGAGCACGAACGTAGGGGTAAGTGAGGTGAAACAACCCTGTCAAGAACAGTGCTCTCAACTAAGTGATGTGTTCTTGGTTCATATTTGAAGTGAATTGTGTTAACTGTGATACTCTGTTCAGATATTGATTGGCAATCACTGAGGAAGATACAGAAAGCAGGATCAGAAGACCTAGGAGCACATTTTGGTTCCGATGTTTGGAAATGAATGGATACTGATAAATTGCAAATTAGAAATATATTAATTAAATAAGAAACCTCTAATACATTGGTGCCATTTTGATTTTGACTTTTGACTTTGAGTTGCTCACTCCAACAACTCTAAAGATGAACGTGCAGCTTCAGTTTTCACAACTGAAAGGCATATGAAGCCTTTGCATATGGTCCTTGGACATCTGCCATTTCCCAGTTGGAGGAGCAATTCTTTCTACTTGCTGCACATCCACAAAGGAGCTCCATGACCCTGAACTAGAGCAACATCCAATCAAGCACTAGATTTGGGTACATCTGCCTGGACCACTTCCGCTGGCCATCTTGGACTTCAGCTCCCAGCGCTTACAGTCCTACCATCGTCATGCAGAACTTTATCCTGCTAAAGACCAGCATGGTTACCTTCCAGAATTTCAATGCTATCTTTTAAAATTATCCATAGGGCTTTCAGTCCTGGCTGCTTTGGGCACCTTCACAGGAGGCTACTTTGTGAGCGGAGTGGTGGCTTTAAAGTCGCTGGGATGGACTTACGGCTTGGGCTGGGTTCCTGCGCCTCTCTTCTTCATAACCGGTGAGTATATGTCCAATGGGAATTCTGGGGTCCTCAGAGCTTTAAGATACCCACAACAGTATAGTAGGCCCTTTATTTCCCCACTCCCTTTTGTGACAAAAGAGTCAGGACTGATCAGAAGGACCGGATATCAAAGGCATTCATGTGGAAACAGATTCATTTAATATGTGTCTCCAATTCCAAAGCTTGGGTCACAGGGCTGGGAAAGGAACATCTGCCTGAGGGACCAATGTCTACTGGGCAAGATAGACAATGTTGGACTGTGTGGACCACCGTCTGATCTGTAGAAGTTAGGGTTCCCAACACTGCCTCAGCAAATGCTGGTACGTTTGGGAAACAGAGCCTGGGGAGGATGGAATTTGGGTCAGATGCAAAGTCCCTTCCAGGTGAGACCCTAGGTACCCCTCAAGTCTCCATGGCTTTAACCAAAGACACCTAGAGCTCCACAATATGATGGCCATTTTTTTCCTCCTCACTTCCTTAGTGGCAGGAAATTGGGGCTAAAGGTGACTACTTCCCTCCCAGGGTAGGTCGTGTATAAGACAACTTCCTTTGGGTAAATTTAAGATTGGAATAGCAATACCAGTCCGCAGGTGGGACCCCTGGAATTTCAGCTCATCTCCAGGCAACAGAAATCAGTTCCCCTGGAGAAAATGGCGGCTTTGGAAGGTGGACTCCATAGCATTAGACTCCACTGAGGTCTCTCCCTGCCCCAAATCCCGCCCACCCCCAGCTCCAGCCCCAGAGTCTCCAGTATTTCCCAACCCAAAGCTGGCAGCCTTCAATTGAAATATCTTCTCTAGAATACAATGGTTTGAGAAAGATCTTCACCTTCACTTTTACTAGAAGAATCTACAATTCTTCTGTTGGATTTTGCTCCTGGAAGGAATAACAGAATCTGTGATATCTTCATATTTGTGACATTTCTCTGGATTAGGCTCACCAGGCCTCTTGCTATGACAAGCGACCTCTCAATGAGTGTTGTCATTGCCTGCTGCTGTTTGGAGTGGTGGAAGGAGACAGATTTTTTAAAACGATGCTACTACTGAACACAACCTCAAGATGACAAAGAGTAGCACTGAGAATCCGCCTCCTTGCTGGCTGCTAAGCTTGGATTGTCAACTCTTATCAGGACTAGTTAGGGATGCCATCCTCCAGGTGGGACCTGGGGATCCCCTAGAATTAAAGCTCCTCTCCAGACTACAGAGTTCAGTTCCCCTGGAGAAAAGGGCTGCCTGGGAGGGTGGACTCTAGGCCACTGTACTCCACTGAGATCCCTATCCTCCCCAGGCTCTATCCCCAAATCTCCAGGAGTTTCCCAACCTGAGATATAATACGCTACCTCTTCATCCCCTGCTGGTGGCCAGGGGGGACCTGGCAAGCCTTTGGTTTCTAAAAGATGTTTACGTTGTTATTTATCTATATCCACTTTCATCCCTGGACAAATCCAAAGCACCTCACATCCAATATGATCTAGATCAACCCAAAATAAACAAAAGGAAGCAACAAGGCAGCCTGAAGGAGGCGAGAATCGATGGCTGGTTCATACACAATCACCTTCTACGAGGGGCCAAGATAGGCCTTTGCTTGTTGCTCTATAGCTCCCTCCCAAGGAGTCATGCCTCTTGCCCTACCCAACTTTAGAGCACCGGGAGGAAAAGGGAGGCAAGCTGAGCCCTGGTGGCAGCAAGCCAGCAAGATCTCCCTCACCCGTTCCTTCCCCAGCCATTTTCTGCTTGCCTGTAATGATGTGCCTAGGATGCATACGTATGCTGAGTCAATGGCAAGGCCGGACTCTGTGGATGAGAACATGCTCATTCCATGGCTGTAAAACTAGAGGCCAACGGTCCAGATGCTTCCAGAGATGCTCCTTTCCCTTCCCACCCTGATCATGTGACTTCTTCTCTCCTGCCAGATTGGCTTGCTCACAGAATTCACACTCGAGGACCAAAATGACGTCCAAAAGCAGGATATGAGCTTCCTCTTTGACCTAGCAGAGTCTTGCCAGCAACATGCTCACTCTGTTTCATACTAGATCTGGAAAAAAAACCTCTTTGTACTTGGATGGAAGCATGATTTTGAGGAGAGACACATGAGTTTGGATTGGGAATCAGAAGACTTGGAGAGACATGTTTGCCCTGGGACCTTTGGTAGACAGTCCCTCCTGTCCATCACTGGCTGTCTTTGAGTCCTTTGGCTCAACAAGATGTTAGCTCATTGAGAAAGAACTCTTTCGGAACACGTTTTTTTTCCATTGCTTGAACTGGACCTGTATTTGAAAATGTTTGCTTTCCAAATTAGTCTACTGCTTGACAGGTTGTGTGACCATAATTTTACAACCAGAGATGCTGGGGAATTGAACCTGTGGCCTTCTCTATGCCAAGCAGGTGCTTTATCCATGAGCCATGACCCTTCCCCTTAAAAAAAAGTAGCCCTAAAACTGCCTTGCTGTTTTTATGTTGTGCATGTATTGAAAATTGGGCGGGGGGGGGTTAATGATATATGTTTAGGGGGCTGGTTTTAGATGTTTTTAAAAATGTGATTTTATTACACGTGTTCTAAATTGTCAGCCATCTTGGTGGCCCTAATCAGGGCTGAAAGATAGGATACACATGTTGCAAGTAAATTTGTAATGAATCATGGTTAATTAAGCCAGGCCAGACTTCCTTGGCTGCTGTTTTGGATGTGGTCAGTTTGTCCCTCAGTACTTTTTGGATCTGTTTCAAGAAGCAGAGCAGGATTTTATATTCCACTTTTCCCACTTTTATATCCCCCTTTTCTCTACCTTATGGAGTCTCAAAGTGACCTACAATCACATTCCCTTCCTCTTCCCACCACAGGAACCTCCTGCAGTAGGATGGGGAGATTTGGTTAATATAGCAGAGTTTTGTCCAGGCATAAAAGCCCGAAACCGAATGCAGTAGATAAATCTCCCAAGAAGTATATTGGAGGGGGGAAGGAAAAATTCAAGCAAATCCAGTTCATATGCAGGTTGCTGTCTGGCTAAAAAAATCTCCATGGAATATTTACATTGAGGGCCATAAAAGGCACAGTAAAACAACATATGGGCTAGGGACTCACTGGCACCAACTCTATAAGCAGGTTGCAGTCAGAAGAAGAAGAAGAGCAGGTTTTTAGATGCTGTTTTTGTCTTCCAGGAATAGCAAAGTGGATTACATACAATCACTTTCACCTCTTCTCTCCTGTGAGGTAGGGGGGGATGAGAGAGCTCTGTTATGTGTGGCAGGACCCTGCTCTATAGACTGGCATACTGTCTCCAACGACCAGTGGTACCCTTCAATTGTCTAGGCTTATGCTAAGGCCAGACACTGTTAAATTCTGCCAAGACCCAGAAGGGCCAGACTCCATTTTCTCTCCAGCTTGTTCCAACCACAGGTTCAATATGACAGCTGCAGCCTGAGTCACGTCTTGCCTTCCTCTTTCTCTCTCCCCCCCCCCCCCCCGCATTGTATTGCTGATCAAGTGGCCATGTTTGCCTAGAGGCTTCAAGGCAAGTTCCTTTGTTTCACACCTATGACTAATCCTAGGCCAATCTACCAGCAGAGATTGCTCCCCCACCTCCATAGCTAGATCCATTGACATGTTTGTTTCCTTTTGTGTAGACACATTAATGGCCATCTTCAGACCTGGCCAGGCCATTTCCCAACATCTTACCCATGGGGAATTACATCATGCACCTACCATGCTCCTATCGCGCCCCCATCTCGAGCTCAGCATGACCCCCTCTCCCTCAAAACCTATAAAAACTCTGGCTTTGCCAAGCCAAAGTGTGCTTCTGATTTGGGACCCATTCGGAACACCCTTCATGTTGCAGGTTGGTCGTGTCACTCTCAGCCTCTAAGCTCTTCAGGGCTGGTAAATTTACCTACTACAATCTTCTTCCCCCTTTATCTGTTTGACAGTTAGTGTGCCAGATAGATGTTTGCCTATTTCCTTTATTATTTTCTTTCCAATAAAGATTGTTACTATTTTACTATAACTACTTGTTATCTGCCTTGAGTTCTAAAGGGTGTAATCACCTCATAAACCTGGGCAAACAATCCTTAACGCTATGTTACCAAACCTCTCGCAAAGCAATTCCCCACTGCTAAATATACATGTGTCTTGGACACGTGTGTGTGTTTCTGGTTAAAGCTCTGACAGAACTGCTCTGTGAGAATAGCACTATCAGGGCGGTGACGAGCCTAAGGTCACCCAGTTGTCTGCATGTGGAGGAGAGACGGGGAATCAAACCTGGCTTGTCAGATTAGAAGCTGCTGTTCTTAGCTACTACACCAAGCTGACTCTTTCATCTAAAGAGTTCTTTCCCTATCGCAAATGGACAGTTTGTCCAGCATCTTGTGTGTGGGAGCATGTGAGCATTGTATCTACAGGAGAGACCTGCAGAGATCTGTGTCACCATGGAAGGCCATGTGCAGTGAGTGATAGGACCAAGATGAAGAGGGGTCAGAGGGCAGTTCCTGGGCTAAGACAGAGAGGCATCCCATTCAAGGAGATCACACCTCTACACACTTAAAGTAATATAGTGCCCCTCAAGGTCCAGGCATGCCGAGTTGCTCTCTTCAACTGGTGAGACTGAGGGAGCTCTGAGAGAACTGAGACTGGCCCAAAGTCACCCAATGAGCTTCATGAGGAGAAGCAGTGGGGAATCAAAACACCATTCTTAACTACCGCACCACGCTGGCACTCAAGGCCTTTTCGTCTCTCCCTTAGTCCTCTTAGTTTAACTGTCCAATTTATTGGGGGGAGAATGTGGGGATTGTCTTTGTGCCTGACACTCAGTTGGAACCTAGAATTCCTTTCAGAAAAAATAGTTCACTAACGGCTAAAGTCATCTGATGGAAGCCTCTCATCCTGCCAAGGAGAAAGCAGAAGGAGGTAAATAAGCCCAAAATTAGCCCAAATAAGGCTCTCAGCTCTCGTGGTGCCTACTTAACCTGCCAAAGATTCAGGTGGATAGCCACGTTGTTCTGAAGAAATATAACAAGTTTGATTCCAGTGGCTCCTTTCAGACTTATGAAGATGAATACAGGATATAAGCTTTTGAGTGCATGCTTACACCCAGAATTAAACAGGTGCCACTGGACTCAAAATTTGTTCTATTACAAGCCAAAGTCAGCTTCCTGTATATCAAATGCCTTTCCTCCCTATCTCTTTAATATTTGGCTAATTACCCTTGCTGGGTAGATAGCCCACTCCCCCCACCCAAAGGGAGTAGTGGAAGAAACTTCAGGACCATTTCTGCATGAGAAATCTGCCTCTGGACAGCCTCTGGTTGTTGGCAGGTTTTAGAGCACCCTCCATGTAACATTGTCTGCATCCCGAAGCTGTCCATTGGCTGGCTCGAGTTTCGGCCAGGTTTCCTTCAGGATGAAGGAAATTGCCAAAACTGGATTTGGCACCTTATATCGCACTTCTCATCAGGAAGCAACCAGGAGCAAGTTTGAACAGAGAGGGAAAGGCATGATAGTTCCTGTAAAAATGTCCCATCCTCACACTTACCCTTCCCTCTGCTTTGAGAATTAAAAAAAAAAAATGGTGCGGTCCCCGTTGTGGCACAACTGCAAAACTGTTTTTTCAAAGGTATAATAAAATCTTCTGTAAAGTGTCCATGGCCGTTTTGGGATCGGGAAGACAAAACACAGTCCTGTTTGTGTTTTCTGTCAGTGGGGAATAAACGGAGAAAGAAGGGGGGTTGTGATCTGCAAGGTGTCTGTGCGCTTTGTTCTTAAGCCCAATGTTTACACAAAATCACTCTCTAGGTTCCAGTTACCATTTCCAGCCTCTCATAAATCTACCCAGACATAGAGTCTGAAACACTACAAATCCTCCCCCAAAGGGGGGAATGCTGTATCATTCTGTCGTTTCTCCATAGCAACTCGGAAATGTTCATTTTTCAAATTAAAAATGCTTCTGTATTGTGGCATTATTGCACAGCAATGCAGAAGTGACTAAAAAATAATTAATTTCACGGTTCAGGGGGGGAAGAATATTTCAGTCCGCAAGAGAACCGCTGTGCTGTGATTGGTGACTTGCTGTGATTGACAAGCCAAAGATGGGGGGGGGGGGGGGAGAGAAGTTCAGCTTGTTTTCCTTTGCAGCCTCGTTGGGAGGCAAAAAGCCATGATGAGGCAGAGGGAAAACGCAGGAGGGGTCTCCCATGAGGAGGTGTGCAAACGCGCAGCTTACAACTGCGCATATGCAAGCAGGAGGCAGCGTGAGGTTTGCACCTCCATGCAGAAACAGTCCAGATATTCCCTGAATTTAATGAGACAGTTGTTGAGATTAGAATGGCCCTCAACGTGGCTGAACTTTTGCACTTGGAAGCTATCCCCAAGGCTGAAACCATTTTAGACAATGGTCTAAAATGGAGGACTGTGCCTTTAAGTAACTTTAGGGACCTATTTAGGACGTTTATGTATTCAAGAAATGTGTGTACCACCTCTCCAGAGCTTTCCCAGGCCATTCACAGATCAAACAATAAAAGAAAACCAACCAAGAGAGTAAGAAGAAATCCCCACATAGCAAAACAAGTCAATAAAACAAACCAAGCCAGTAGAATAAATAAAAGATCAATAAAAGCCAGTATATAAAAACACATAAAGAAAGCAGCCTAAAGTCATATTAATAAAACAGACGTCATGTTAGAAGCAGCTTAAAAATTGAAAGCCCTTCATTAAAAGCCTGTAAAGAGAAATGTTTCGCAAGGTGCCTACAAGAAAGTAAACTGGCTGTTAGGCAGTCCTCAAGGGGGAGCACATCGGCAAGGGCAAGCACCACCACCGAAAAAAAGCCCTATATCTTTTGGCTCTGGGGTTGCCAACCTCCAGGTGACACCTGGAGATCTCCAACTATTTACATCTGGTTTCTAGGTTACCGAGATTATTGTTTCTGGATAAAATGGCTGTCTTGGAGGGAGGACTGTATGGCATTACACCCTTCTGAGATCTCTCCTGTCTCTAAACCTTGCCCTTCTCAGGCTCCAACCCCCAATTCTCCAGGTATTTTCCAACACAGAGTTGGCAACCCTAGCTTACCCCCCACCTTCCTTACCTATGCAAGCAGCCACACAGAGAGCAGGGCCTGAGGACCAGATGGACAATCCAGGCGGAGACAGTTCTTTGGCTTGCCTGCATCTATATCAGACCAAAATGTATATCAGTAATTAAGTCAGTTACCTTTAATTATATCAGTCTAAACAGTAATATCAATGCAAGAAGATTGGTCATGAGATCAAAGTAAAATCGGAGGTAGGTTAGAAATTACGATGGCTGACTGTTGTTTATATAGAGTAATTGAATCGTCATGACAGACAATTAACCAATTATTACAATTAGAAAGCAGCACAAAAATGATTAATAAAGCCGAGACATTCTAAGGATTAACAGATGACAATAGATAGTGGGTTAGAATTGGTCACAATAACAATAGCCAGGAATTTGGCAACCTCTTTTGGAATATCGGCTTTGGTGTCATTCAAAAAGAATTGGCAAGCCTGATCAAGAATGTATATATTTCCCCTATTTGGCTGTCTTTTGCCTTAGAAGGGTTCTTTCTGCTTTCTGTCTTCTACAATGACATGTACGTTTCTGATTTCCCATTTTAAATAAATAATGTTCACTTTTTACGGAAAAGCCAGGGCCTTCAGAGGGCTCGTGTTCCATGCATCTACAATGCATCCAAACCATTATGCTGGCCAAGGCCAACCCCAGTAATGTTGGGGTTCTTATAAGTGGATTGAAGTAAGGACACGTTCCTGAACCACTGATGACATCACTGTCTTCATCACCACCATCACCATCCTCCTCATTCTTGTATGCTGCAGAAAAGGATGGAGGATGGATTTCATGACGTTGTACCCAGCCAAGGTCTCTCCCCTCCTGATATTCTGTCCTTCCCAGGCTCTACCACCAAATGTCCAAGAATTTCCCAGTCAAGAGTTGGGAACCACTGCATCCATGTCGGAATTTGACAGCTGCCACTTTCCCCCAACTTAAAAGGAATTTCTGCTTTATGCATTGATTGCATTGAGCTCCTGTTGAACCAAAACAGAGGCTTCCTGGAAAAACAGCAAGGATACCCAAGCCTCGGAGCTGATTAATTACATTGCCAATTTTGTATAAACAGATCAGTTTTCACGCATAAATACTATCCTTATAAGTGCATTGTTTGCTCTTCGGTTAAATAAGAACTTCCTATCGTTTACAGCATTTCACGAGGTTCTTTATGGCCGGCATTTGCAGTCAAGCCGCTGAAGCTCTTCATTGGAGGCACATCGGAATGTTTTATTTTAAATAAAGTTGCCACTACAAAGCATCTGTTCTCTCAGCCAGAGGCCTGAGAAGCCGCAGCTTGGGAATCCAGCTGCAGACAAAACGAATGCTGGAAGGCAAGTTTGATAAAAGCGGGGATAAATGCAGTGAATGGCGTTCTCAAAAGAGAAATCGGGGGTAAAATAAAAGAACCGGGCCTGTCCCCTTTTCAATTTGGCTTCCCGCAGGGGAGAAACAAACCTCAGAACTCTTTTTTGATTTTTGCCTCATTTTCAGTTCTCTCATTCAGACCTTTCCTGGTGGAAGCATGTGTACTAAAATAACAAGGTTTGGTCATGTCACATGAGCATTCCACAAAAGCAACATACGAATTGCAGACAGCCATCTCAAGGAACCTGGAAACCTTTCCAAAAATGCCTTCACAAATGCTGCCCAGTGAGGCATAACAATGCAGCTTAATATATTTAATCGCTTCACAAATTGCAAGTGGGCCTCTGCTGCTGCCACAAACAGGAGTCTCAAGAGAGCAAGCTTGTGTTGAGTGCTGAGATAAGCTTACCCAGGAGAGTCTGCGAAGACCATTTGGGTCAACAACTCCAGGAGAATGTAACAGACTCCAAGGACTCTTGTAGTTCTCCACCCTTAGAGTGGAGGAATTAATTGCCATGGGTGTTGCGATGGTCGCTAGTTTACTGGACTTTAAAAGGGGACTACACGATTGCATGATGATTAAATGAAACCTCCATGGTCAGAGGCTGTAACCCTCTGAATACCAATGCTAAGAGGATGGGAACACAGCGTTGCCATCCTCAAGGTGGGACCTGGAAGTGTCCCAGAATGGCAGTTCACCTCCAGAGGACAAAGATCAGTTCCCCTGGGAGGAAATGGCAGCTTTGGAGGGGAGATTCCACCCGGAGGAAGTCCTCCCCCCCTCCAAATTCTGCCTTTCCCAGGCTCCATGCCCAAATCTCCAGGGATTCCCCCCCTGGAGTTACAACTAGGGAAAGACCCTACTTGTAAGCCTTCCAGCAATATCTAGTGGAGCCTGAGGAGGAGAGGGACGTCTCTTTTTTTGGTCTCCTGTCTCCGCATTAGGCCTGACAGGAGCTCAGGCTTCTGGTCACGCTAGGCCGCCCTGCGATGACATCATCAGTGGCGGCCATTTTAAAGCCAAAGGAAGCACCAGCTTGGCCTCCATCTGCTGTTCCCTCCCGCAAGTAAGCTTAGTATATCTGTTCTGGGCTTGTGGGATACCAGAAAGTGTTGTGGGGGATGGCAGGGCTCCTCGTATGTCCTTCCCGACACGAGCAAACTCACTGAGGGTGTCCGTTTGGGAGAGCAGCGTGACAGGATCTCCCCTCCCCATGCTCCAGGCCACATTCTCCAGGAGCACATGCATCCCTGGTTATTGTAAAGTGCGAACAGATCGATTTAAAAACAAACGCCACGACAATTGCACTTGAAATGCACCGGCTGACACGTTGAAGTTTAATCCTGAATACAGCCTTTGATCCCTGCCTCCCGCTCCAGTGAAATAAACCACAAAAAGAGTTGCCTTCTAGCTACCTGCTTGGCGATCACATTTTTATCCTCATCCTTTCTCCAAGGAGCTGAAGATTCATTGTTCCCTCCTCTGCCGTTACCCCCACAACAACAACGACAACCCAGCAAGGCCTATCCAGGAATTTTTGAACAGAATGGGGTTCTGAAGCTTGGTCTCGACTTTTCCATTTGAAAATCCAAGTCGTTCAAAGCTCTTTGAGCATTACAATTTCCTTATTAATCTTAATGTCAGGGTGGCCTCACTCATATAGAATAGGTTGGGGTTACCAGATGTCCTCTATTTTTAATGTGTGTTTAATCTGCAGGGGGGGGGCTCTTAAAAAAAAATGGATGTCCTCTTTTTAAGTTAGAAGGTTAGGAATATTTCTAGTTTAGTAGGAGAATTTAAAATAAGATTTGTCATAGTGATCATTTGTTTGAAGTAGCCAGTTGGGAAATAGGTCCTCATTTTTGCAGGCCTAGAAAATGCCCCTTAGGAGACCAAGGATGGTGTAGTTGTCAGATTGCCGGGCAAGGAGCTGGAAAAACTGTTTTTTTTTTTTTTTTGCTGTTGAAGCTCACTGGGCCAGTCACTCGCTCACAGCCTAACCTACCTCACAGGATGGTTGTTGTAAAGACTGAATGGAAAACAAGAGAGATTATTTGGAAGGTGGGTTCTATGAAATTCTACCGCTGCAAGGTCCTTCCCCAAACTCCACCCTGGCTTCTCTCCTATAATCTCCAGGGATATTCCAGGTTGGAGATGCTAATCCATTGGATTTCACTGGGCAAGCTTCCTGGGGTTGTGTGTCTTTACGCTCTCCACAGAAATCTTTTCAGGCCCAGAGTGGAACAGGGGCATGTAATATAAATTGGCAAGCAAGCCATGCTAGTGAGAACAGTCCTTGAAGCTGGGGAGTTTTGTACCCCACTTTTTACAACCTGAGGGAGTCTCAAAGCAGCTTACAATCACCTACCCTTCCTATCCCCACAACAGACACCCTGTGAAGTAGGTGAGGCTGAGAGAGTTCGGAGAGAACTGTGACCGGCCCAGAGTCACCCAGCTGACTGCATGTGGAGGAGGAGTGGGGAATCAAACCTGGTTCTCCATATTAGAAGCCATAACTGTCACACTGGCTCTCTTTCTCTTAACCATGATACCAAGCTGGATCCTGGAAATGTAACTGAACAATCAATTAATCGTCTCTCTTTTAAACTTTGCTGTTGGACAGACCTTGGTTCAGCACAAACAAACGGGCCATAAAGGCAGCTAGCAGAACAACTCCTTCCTGGTCTAGATCTGGGTATGCCCTCCCCTTCTTTGTTTCTCTAAAAAAAAATTGAGCAACTTTAAGTAGAGGTACCAACCTCGGCGGGGGTGGGGGGGGGTGGAGTTCTCTTGGTATTCCAACTGAACTTCATATAGAGATCAGTTCTCCTGCAGATATGGCAGCTTCAGAGGATGGAACCTATGGTATACCACAGAGTCTAGGAGGAATGAAAGGCCTAGGGTGACAGCTAATCTCCAGTGAACTCTTTCCCCAGTCTCTCCCCTCTCCTTGGAATACAACCAAATCTCCAGGAATTACCCACACTAGAGTCAGCCAGCCCCAATGTCACAGTCTGCTGATGTGCCGTATATGTCAGATATGCTGCTCTAATTTGCAGAACCAGAACGTTATTCATACAATAAATATTTTGGGAGTGTATAGGATGGATCTGACTCTCTGCTTGGACAGCTTGCTTGGGATCTCATTGAGTAAGTTCAGTAATAGGAAGGGCCATTCTGCACCTGATGAATATAGTGAAATGATTGTTCATCCAGCAAACCTCAAGAAACATCCCCAACCTAAAAAGTGCGAGCTACAGGAGAGCAACCAGTAGGCCACATGCTAAAGAAATGTGTGGAGGCCAAGAAGCGCTATTTCCACCTTCAATGCCCCACCCTTGTATCTGCCTCCCTCTCCCTTCTCCCAGGGAAAGGTTGGGGTTTTTTTTAGAGCAAACTGCCTGGAGCAACGAATAGGCGTTCAATAATGCAGGCAAAGGCAAAAAGAATTTCACCCCAAAGTTGTCACACAAAGCATGCATCTCTAAAGTCCCCCTTCCCCAAAATCAGGAACAAAATTAATTTTTTAAGGATTCCAGACTTGTGATTCCATAAGGGGTAGCATTATAAAAAGCAATATGTATCTATGATTATGATGCATAGGCATCTATGATTAGATGCATAAGTGTTTCAATGGAGAAATTTTACTTTAAAAAAACAACTAGTGGGCGTCATGAGCCCTTTAAAACATTGAGAAAGGGGATTGGCTGCCTGGCTTGATTGGCAGGGGAAAGAGAGTTATGTGTAAAGCACGTGACTCTCTTCCTCCATTTCAAGCAGACATGTGGAGTGTAAGCAGCGCGAGAAGGTGGCAGACAAAAGCGAGAGAGCCTGAAGGTGAGGAATGGCCAGAGGCACGCTAATTTTTAGCGGTATGCCATTTTGCTGGCGTAACACTAACTTTTTCAATGTGCAGAAATGCCCGAACTGTTTTTGCTTATCTACTTTGTTTGGTACAAGGGGATTCCACCGGAAACTGGAGAGCCAAACCTGAAATGGGAGACCGAAAAGCAGAGGAAACCAATACAGCAGATACTTCTGAGTTAAGGTGAGAACAATTACAACCTAGTATAGTCTCAGCCCAACCCTGTTCAGTGCATGGGGTGGTATGCATTAGTTACCTGAGTGGTGCTAGGTGTATTACTGTGCCTAATATGTGCTCCTTAAAGGGAGGAGAGGAGAAAACGCTTGACCATGTTGGCCAGATCCCCTAGTAGAGGCGAGGGTCACTCGCCACAGGCCCTACATCCAGCAGTCGATCAGCTTCCCAGAGAAAGAAGGCCTAAGATTTGTCGCCAGCATCACACAGGAAGTGATCCCATAACATCTCGGAGAAAATCTGGTTTTTGGGCAAAAACTGTGATACAAGACAGAATTACCATAGAATTGCCCAAATATCAATGCCACCAGGACATCAATGGTGTGATGGCGTCACTTTCCGTGATATCCTGGCAATGCGGCCTAGGCCTTTCTCTTTCTGCTCATGAATCCTTCTCACTCCCATTGGTTGCCTGGAGGGGCATGGCAATGCTATGCAAGACCAACGGTGGGCTGGAAGACAAATAGTTGTGATGCTGTGGTGATAGCAGCCTAGAAAATTAAATTAATACAAGCAAAGATGTTCGTTCACATGGCAAATGCCACCGCTCCACTTTCTCTTCTGAATGAACAATTTATATAGTGTGAGAGGCCCTGACCAGGATGACTCAGGCCAGCCCAATCTCATCATGGCTTAAAAACTAAGGGTCAGCCCCAGATAGTCCTTGGATAAGACACCATTAATGAAGTCCAGGGCTGCTCCTTAGAGGCAGGCAATGTCGAACCACCTCTGTTCATCTCTTGCCTTGCAAACACCACGAGGGCTTGCCTTAAGCCAGTTGCTGCTTCACAACTCTTTCCACCACCAACCTAGTATGACAGAAACCTCCTGTGAAAATATTCCAGATCTAGGTACTGCTGACTACTCAGCTTGCTACCTGAAGAGCTGCAAAACTAAGAACAAGTTGGGAGATCATAATTCAAAGACACTGCCCTTCAGTGGTTTGTCTGTCCTAATTGATGCCACGTGCAAGCAGGTGGGCAGGGCTTGGTACACAGTGGTAGGGGGCCCAAACCCCATAGACACCAGGGAGAAATATGGGCCTGGACTTGCCCCATTGCCCAATGCTCCAATGCCTTCACAGTGTGCAGTGGTGGAGAGGTCAGTTGCTTGGGCTGAAAGTCCCCCCAGCACATCCCTGCCATCAAAAGGATGTGTGTGTGAATGGCACGATGAGACAGTCTACTTTTAATCCCCTTGTGTTGTTACGGTTTTGCGTTACAACGCAATCCTGCTAATTTAAAAAATATATATTTCGGACTTGGAGATGGGGGACGCTCACATGCAACGAAAGGGCGCTGGAAGATGATTGGGGAGTTTTCGGCATGTGACAGTGATTGACGAGCCAAAATAATGGCAGGAGGTTTTTTCTTCCTGTCCCTCTGCTATCGCATGCATGCGTACACAAATCTGGTGGCAGATGCAGAGGATAGCAGCATAAGGGCTCTCTGTGGGGTCAGAGGAAAAGAATGAGCTATCTCACACCAAAAAAAACCAGGGGGAAGCATGACATAAGGATAATAATATCATGATTGTTATCCGTTATACTGTTATATGTTCCATGTTAATGTTTTACAATGTTTTATGTAAACCGCCCAGAGCCTTAAAAAATCTAAATGGATGGATGGATGGATGGATGGATGGATGGATGGATGGATGGATAGGTGGGTGGGTGGGTGGGTGGGTGGATGGATGGATGGATGGATGGATGGATGGATAGGTGGGTGGGTGGGTGGATGGATGGATGGATGGATAGGTGGGTGGGTGGGTGGGTGGGTGGATGGATGGATGGATGGATAGGTGGGTGGGTGGGTGGGTGGGTGGATGGATGGATGGATGGATGGATGGATGGATAGGTGGGTGGGTGGGTGGGTGGATGGATGGATGGATAGGTGGGTGGGTGGATAGATGGATGGATGGATGGATAGGTGGGTGGGTGGATGGATGGATGGATGGATGGATAGGTGGGTGGGTGGGTGGGTGGGTGGGTGGATGGATGGATGGATGGATGGATGGGTGGGTGGGTGGGTGGGTGGGTGGATGGATGGATGTTTTGGAGGGTGGGCTCTAGGGCATTGTGCCTCATTGAGTCCTGGCAACCCTAGGTGTTAACAGCAGGCAGAATGATGCGGCATTGGTGTCATTACTTCTGGGGTTTAGCCAAAAAGGACATCATTGCATCCATGATATTCTCCCGCTTCCCCATTTCCTCCCCTGCTCATTTGGCCACAAGCAAGGAATGCAGGTGCTTTCGCAAGGGTTTGCTCCCCAAAAGAGAGGAAATGGCCCCATTAGCTCCACAGTACTCGGTGCTGCTGCTTAGCCTCACAATGACTTTTTAAAATTCCACAGATACGACTGGAAAAGTCTGCTCACCCCACTTCAACTTCGTACCCTCAGTGCTTCCTCGATTCTCTTGGGGTCTGTGGTCCTCCTCATCTCTGTGACCACAGACCACTGGTTGAGTGACGGTCGTTATATCACCGGCCTGTGGGGTTCTTGTATGAAGCCTATATGTCCTACAGATGCAGACACCCTGGCAAGTGAGAAAGGTATGCAGAAGTGGCTAGGGTTGCCAGCCTCCAGGTGGGGCCTTGAGTTCTCTTGGAATTAGAACTGACCTCCAGGCTACAAAGAGCAATTCCCCCAGAAATAAGATTGCTTACCTTCAGGTGACACCTGGAGATCTTCTGTTATTACAAATGATCTCCAGGGAACCCAGATTCCTTGGAGTAAGTGGCTGGTTTGGATGGTAAAGTGCGTGGCACTGAACCCTGCTGAGGTCCCTTCCTTCCCCCAGATCTCATTCTCTCCAGTCTCAACTCCCAAAACATCCAGATCGCGGAGCTAGAGACTGTACCTACCTGACATGTCAGCTTTGGAGGGTGGTGCTTATGGTTGAGTTTCCTCCCCACTCCACCCTCCCCAGGCAACAATTTTCATATCACCAGGAATTTCCCATGCGAAAGCTGGAAGCTCTAGTACTCATTGTTATTCTCATGACATAGCCAATATGTACTTGACATTTCTATCAAACCCAGTTCACAATCACAACATGACCAAATGCACGTTTGTCTACAAACTCTAATGAATTGTACAGTAAATTACTACTATCTGGCTCTGCGTGAAAGCCCTTTCAAATATCTATTAAGCAAAGCCTTTGGTGCAAAAGAAATCTTTTTATTGAAGAAATATACAAACAGGCGCAAATAGTTTCCTTGCTGAAACTGAATTACTGTCAAGCCAGCATATCTATATGGGCATCCATGATCCCTCCCCCTGTTTCGAATCTTGGTGCACAAAAACCAGGTGCAAAAACGTACAGCGGCGTTCCCACAATGAAAGCCCACAAAAGCAGCCCTAGTCTACACAAAATTCCTGTTGTATGCAGTTATTAGTTTATGCAGTTATTAGTGACCTTTGTGGATGAGGCACAAAGGATAAGGTTTAAAAGAGAGAAATCGTTACTAGGAGAGATTTACAAATATATGTCATATTTATCTGATTCCTTATTGAAGCTGAATACAAAAGCTGAAATAATAGTTACAGATGCAACAACTCTCTATGGCTGGGCTCCAAGCAGACTACATGCCACACATCAGCAGATAGAGAGAGCTGAGCCTAATGAAGGATACTACTCCTTGCAAGCTAGCAGAAGAGCTCTTCCTGAAGAAGCAGGAAGTAGACAGGTGGCCACCTTAAATAAAGGAATCCCCAGAGCACATGGCTCAGAATTCCCTGCAACCACACTAATGACCACTTGGTGCCAGTTTTTGATTCACCAATCGAAAATCTGTTGAATTTCTAACAAGCAGTCTCTTTGGTGCAAAAGTAATTTCTTTATTGAAGAAACATACGAACAGGTGCAAGGAGTTTCTTTGCTTAAACTGAATTAATAGTAAGCCAACATATCTGTGTGGGCACCCATGATACCTCCCTCCTAGCCACCCAGGGCCAGGGCAGGAGATAACATGGGAGAGACTACACTCTTAATTGGGGTTAGCACGAATGAGCAGTCGTCTTATATGCTGGCAAATACTAAAATTCAATTCAGTGTAGGGGGGAGGGATTTGAACTGGGACTGGGTAGAAACCTCTGGGCAGACTACACTCTAGGTTAATTAAAAACAATCCATTAAAATCACAGTAGTCGCTACACAAAAACCTTTGGGGTCACACACTATCAAAAAATATGCCACCGATAACAAAGCAAACTTAACACAATGACCTGATGCATTTCAATCCAATTGCATCTTTCAATTGTCAACCAACCCATGATTAAATACAAAAAACCCTGTTTTTATAGCCAGGGAGATAAAACATAGGCCTGTACTATAATGAAGTTTCAACAAATATACTGCATTTATAGTATGAATATAAAGAATTCACGTTCACCAGGTTGATTTTTCTACCGAAACAAACAAACAAACAAACAAACAAACAAACAAACAAACAAACAAACAAACAAACAAACAAACAAACAAACAAACAAACAAACAAACAAACAAACAAACATTATACTGTCAACCTTACTGTGACTGAAGTGACTGTATGGCTGTGTGTATTTTGTTATAAAGGTAAAGGTATCCCCTGTGCAAGCACCGGGTCATGTCTGACCCTTGGGTGATGTCCTCTAGCATTTTCTTGGCAGACTCAATACAGGATGGTTTTGCCATTTCCTTCCCCAGCCATTACTGTTTTACCCCCCAGCAAGCTGGGTACTCATTTACCGACCTCCAAAGGATGGAAGGCTGAATCAACCTTGAGTCGGCTGCTTGGATCCAACTCCCAGCCTCATGGTCAGAGCTTCAGACAGAATATCGGCTGCTTTACCACCCTGCGCCACAAGAGGCTCTTTGTGTTTTGTTATAGGTGGCATATTTTTTGATACTGTATGTGAGACCCAAAGTGTTTTTGGTATATCTTCTACTGTGATTTTAATGTATTGTTTTTAATTGACCTCGTTTAGCACTGTGTATTTAATCTATTTTTATTATGATAATGTTCAGATTTCTCAGTATTTTGGTTCCTAGCTTGTTTTTCACATTGGGTTTGTTTCTTTTTCCCTTCCCTTCTTGGTCTTCTGGACTCTATGGGAGACAGGATCCTGGACTAGAGGGACCCCTGGTCTGGTCCAGAAGCGCGCCCCTGATGTTCGTAGAGATTAAAAAACAAACATCCCATTCAGCCTGTGTTAAATGCATTTCATTTATGCCCTGCCTTTCTTCCCCACAGGGGAACAGAAGCAACCAACGTCATTCTCTCCTTCCTTTTGTCCTTCCAACACTGAGATTGCATGATGAGACCAAGCTCGATCAGGGAACGTTCCTGGCAGGATAGGACTTGAACCTGGGTCTCCCAAATTCTAGCCTGACACGTTAGCTACAACAGCACAGTGGTTTGTTGGCAACCAAGAGGAGTCCAGTTAGACAAGCCAGGGGTCAGCCAAGGCAGAACCAAGGAGTGCATTCATCTAATCCCTCTATTTTTGCTTCTGCACAGAAATCCTTGAGGTCACCCGCAGCATGATGATGTTAGGCGTACTCTGTGCCGGCGTCTCTCTTCTCCTTATCAGTGTTTCATTCTTCCAAAATCGCGTCGGCGCTTGCTCCTTGGGGCGGATCTCCGCCATCGCCAGTTTTGCAGCAGGTACGAGCGAGAGATTTGCGCGGACACATTATTCAGATTTGGGACTTTGTTTCTGGTTTGGGCCGGGCACATTGTGTTCTTTAATATTGCTGTGTTCTTTATTATTGCTGCACATTTTATTATTATATTGTGAACTGCCAGGGGCCAGCTGGCCTGGTAGAGGCGGTATAGAAATTTAATAATGAATGAATGAATGAATGAATGAATGAATGAATGAATGAATGAATGAATGAATGAATGAATGAATGAATGAATGAATATTCTGTTTGGATTCTGAGGACCCAATCCCACCTGCAATCTTGTGTGCATGCATCTGTGTGTGTTCTCCCAGCCAACAGAGATGGCATTCTGCAAGAAGGCAACCCACACCTAAGAGTTTCAGACAGGCGGAAAAAGCCTTCTGAAGATTTCTGGATAAGACAATGGGCAGCATAGGGAAGAGCCCACCCCAGTGCAGACTGCCCCGGCACTATTGCAGAAGGGTTGCCAATCTCCAGATAGTGGATGAAGCTGATCTCCAGGGATTACAGCTGATCTCCAGGAGACAGAGATCTGTTTCCCTGGAGAAAATGGCTGCATTATACTTATTTATTACAAGAGTATCGTCTCCTGGAACATGTAAAAGACTATGAAGTAAAAGCAACCTGAGGTGGACATGTGTCAAGTGATACTGAGTTTGTGCTCAGTCAGAACAGCTCTATCAGTGCTGTGGCGAGCCCAAGCTGGCTCTCTCATTGTTCACCTTTCCCCTCATCTGTCCACCACCAGGACCCTTCCTATACCTCTCTTATTGTTCCCTTACAGACTCCCTACTTGTTTGTGTCCTCTTCACCTCATCAGTCCACTACTATGACTCCAGTTGCATCTCCTTTATTGTCCTCCTCCAGATACTCCCTCCCCTTTGTGCACCTTCCCTTGCTTGGTCTTGACCCGTTCTGCCACCCATGCTCCCAGCCATCTATTTCACCTATCCTTAAAGGCAGTGCATGAAGCTAAGAGTGCTGTTATTGTGACTGTTTGGAGTACCACTTGTGCCACCTGTGACATTCTTCCTGGCAGTGCTGGCCAGCTGGATGCATAGAAAATGGAGCATAGAATTATAGAACCCTAGAGTAGGAAGGGGTAATCCAGGCCATCTAGTCCACCCCCTGTTCAGTGCAGGATCAGCCTCAAGCATCCAGGTTAAGGACCTGTCCAGCCACTGCTTGAAGACCGCCAGCGAGGGGGAGCTCACCACCTCCTGAGGCAGCCGATTCCACTGCTAAACTACTCTGACTGTGAAAAAATTCTCCTGATATCCAGTACTGTTCTACATGTAGTTTAAAACCATTACTGCGGGTCCTATCCTCTGCTGCCACCAAGAACCACTGCCTGTCTACCTCTAAGTGACAACCTTTCAGATACTTAAAGGGAGCAATCTTGTCTCCTCTCAACCTCCTCTTCTCCAGGCTGAACATTTCCTCATAGGGCTTGGCCCCTTGTCCCCAGATCACTTTCAGATGTGTGGGTGATGGAAAGGTGTGCTGGCAGGTAGCAATGAAAGTGCATGTGCAGAGGTTAGGGGCAGTGGGCCTTGGTGGAAGTCTGGGGCCCTGCAGATGCCCCTCCTCAGGATATGCTTGACACTGACAAGTCTGGTCACGTACCTGGACAGGATGCTGCTAATTCAACTAGCCTTCATAATGCATTTGCCAAGCATTGTGTCGATCAGCAGCAGAATCTTCCCTCGCTTCTGTGAGCCCAGCATAACAAGCACTGAGTGTTAAAGTCACTCTGTATCTTGTTCCTGGTAAAGATAAAGGACCTAATCAGATGACCCAAACCAACTCACATTTAACATGTGACCTGAACTTACCTTAAATAGAGTATGGAGGGAGGGGAATAGTCTCTTCAATAGTCGGTGGCAACTAGGCACATGGAACCAACAGGAAGACAAACAGTTCGCCCCTGGTCATGGTCCTTTTTATGCTAACACAAGCATAAGGAGGGATATGGAAGGGTAGGAATGATGAACCCCTCCTGCCGCCATGTCATGTTCAGGAGACCATTCCCCCCCTATTCAGTATTTTTAGTTTTCATGTGGGTAGCTGTGTTGGTCTGAGGCAAAAGAACAAGAGTCAAGCCCAGCAGCACCTTAAAGACCAGATTTCCAAGGGGCTTTTTGCACGGCTTCAAAATCGCACAATGGTTGCTAATTGGAAACGCTATTGATTTGCCTTAACGCACGATGTCGTAGACAATCTGCAACACTCCTGAAACCGATCAGCAAAAAGCGCTTCGTTGTAGCGCTTTCAGGGGAATCCCAAAAAGTGGATTCACCCTCCGGAAAGCGCTACACTCTTGCAAACAATCTGTAACACTAGCGATAAAGACCTGTGCGTTACCATTGTTGCGGTTTCTTCAAAGTCCCTCCTCCTGAGCCTGTCCTCCAAACTTCCGGCGAAGCGATCGCCATTTTTTTTTCTCCGAGCGAGCGGGGATAAACGCACCAGCGAGCCTCTTTCTGTTTAGAGGCTTCCCTGGCTTCAGTCCTTTACCTTTAGTCACTAAGCACAAACCACATAAAAGCCCGTTTGCTGAAATAAAGTCCCTTTATTTTTTACACATTAATTCAGCCGAAAATCGGGCCCGTGAGAGGGGGGGGGATTTTTTTTTTATCACTCGAGGCAGCGTGGCAACGATCATACGATCAAACGACAGCTCACATTAGGCAGCTGGATGGGTCTCTCCGTTGCAACGAATCTACCTAGATTCGTTGCTATGGGTCTGTTTTTTTTTTTTTTAAACCTTTCTTAAAGGGAAAGGGGCTGTTTGGGAGCATGCTAACGGCTGCCCATTGGCTGCTTGACGGCCAGGGGCGGGACGAGCATGGCAATAGCGCTTCCTTTTCTGCCGAGACCGGAAGCTGTGGGAAACGCTACAAAACGCAACTGGATTCCACTACAAAGGCAGGTATGCATAACGACGAATTCCACTATTTTAAATGGCGATTTTTCGTTCAGTGACCAATTTGCAACAAAGATCCCGGTGCGTAAAGGCCCCAAGTTTTCCCTTTATCCAACATGTCTGGTTGTGTTTAAGGTGTTCCGCCATGCTGTTTTCAAGGTGAATCTCAAATCATATCCTTACTTTGCATTTGGCTGGGCTTCTCCGCCATTCAGCTGACCTGGACTGTATGATCTGATCAGACCCAGAGATTAAGGGGAACTGTTGGGCATATGAACACAGGGGCAATGGTGGAGAGGACTTAACACTTTTGTCTTTCCTCCGAGGTACCTTTGCTATGATTGGTATGTCTGTGTATTCAGAGGAATTCTTCGATGACAGGGAGGAATCGTCAATTGAGGCAGAGTGGTCCTTCGATGCTGGTTGGGTCGCTTTCCCTTTATTATATTTGGCAGGTGAGTGCAGCCCAGCTCGGCAGATGAGGGAAACGTGGGGATGTTTACTATTGGTGCTGCCAGACATTACTGCTTCACGGGATAGCATCTGACTTGAGACACCAGAGTCCAGACTAGGATTGTGCGATTCGGATCGAATCACTCCGAATCGCTCCAAAACGGCCCACTTCAGGACTGGTCACTCTGAGGCGGTCCGAACCTCACAACCCATAAAAAAATGGAGCTGGAACAGCCTGCTTAGGAGCGCTTCGACAGTAGCCATTTAAATTTAAAGGGTCACTTACCTTTCCACCAGCCATTTCTGCTCTGTTTTCCCACCCATTGCTCAGGCCCACCCAGGGCAAAGGGGGAGGAGGGAAACCTCAACAATGGTGCCATTGACTTTAATGGGAATTTTGACTTTTCTGCCTTTCCTGGGGCCTGGGGGGTGGGGGTCCAATTGTCGGGGCTCCCAAAGAGGGTGCCCCTATCTCTCCATTGTATCCAATGGAGAGTCTGTCCCATAGGATAGTGATCCCCAACCTGTGGGCCACGGACCACATGTGGTCCGTCGACTAACTGGAGGTGGGCCGTGAAGGACGCCTTCTCCCCCCCCCCCCCCCGGCCCTTTACTTCATTCCCCCGGCCCTTTACAACACACTTCGGGTGTCATTGTCTCCCATCACTCCCAGATGGGACTATCTCGTTGCAGAGAAACAAGCTCAGGGTTCCCATTGATTTGTCATTGTCATGAGTTAAAATTTCCATGAAAATAAAATGTTCCTTATGTTCATTGTTGTGGCGTGTCTGTATCTTATTTTGAAGGGATGTTTAAACATTACCATAGCGACCAGAGTCAGAGAGCGTTAGGGCAGTGGGCCTCAGTAAAATGGTCAAGCGTTGAGTGGTCCCCGGTGATAAAATGGTTGGGGACCACTGCCATAGGATATAATGGAGTGGATGGAGCACCCTTTTTGGGAGACCCTAGAATTGGACCTCATGGTCCAATCTTTTGGATATTTGGAAGGGAGTCAGGGAAGAGCCTCCCAGAGCTACACTGAATGTCTTCAGGCTGTAATTTAAACCCCCCACCCCCTAAGCCCCAAGAAAGGCAGAAAACCCAAAATCCCATTAAAGTCAATTGCGCATTGACTTAAATGGGCACCAAAGCGCTTTGGATGCTTCCAAAGTGGTTCAAAGCAGCCTCATCCAAAGCCAAATCAGTCCGCACCAGATCCTTAGTGGATCAGCCATAAAGATCTGTTCCCCTAGAGGAAATGGCAGTCTTAGCGGGTAGACTCAATGGCGTCCCATCCTCTCTGAGCACCTTCCTTTCACCAAACTCTGCCTTCCACTGTTTACTCTGGCTGTGACCATTTTTTTCCTGATATCTAGCCGGGACTGTTGTACTCATAGTTTAAAGCCATTACTGCGAGTCCTACCCCCTGCTTCCAACAGGAACCTTTCCCTGCCCTCTTCTAAGTGACAATCTTTCAAATACTTAAAGCGAGCAATCAGGTCCCCTCTCAACTGCACATTCTTTTTGTGCACAGTTATTGGCCTCCCAGTACATAGAAGTGTACATCTAGAAAATACTTAAAGCTGCAGTCTTGTGCTATTTTTGCTAGAATATCTAACAAAGAACAATGGAACCTCATTTTCACCATTATTAATCTTGACACAGCTCTTCCTTCCTTCCTTCCTTCCTTCCTTCCTTCCTTCCTTCCTTCCTTCCTTCCTTCCTTCCTTCCTTCCTTCCTTCCTTCCTTCCTTCCTTCCTTCCTTCCTTCCTTCCTTCCTTCCTTCCCTTCCCTTCCCTTCCCTTCCCTTCCCTTCCCTTCCCTTTCCTTTCTGCCTGTGTTTTGTTCTTCATGTCATTTTCTCTTCCTTCCTCCCTCCCTCCCTCCCTCCCTCCCTCCCTCCCTGGTGTAGACCTGGAAGCACAGAGAGCTCTCCCCTGGGAGGTTGTTGTCACCTGGCTCTTGCTTCAAACTATTTTTCTTTTCCAGGATCAATAGCAGTCGTACTCTCTTGCGTTGAAAGCTGAGGGTTATCTTCCTAGTGGAAACAGTATTGGGAGAAGACAAAGCGCACACAGGATGACGAAACTTTCTGGGCCACTGACGAGCTGTATTTTCCAAGGCCACCATGGGACATGGCAGATATCTCCAGCCCGCGCACCCTACATGTTATTTTGCCTCGAGACAAAAGTGTTGTGGCTGTCTTTTGCTCAGATCCGTAGTATTTCTCTAGCTGTGGTTGTCCTTCTAGCAGTTCACGAGAGCGTGGCAACCTTCGCACCTTACATATATAGATAGATCAGTCATGTATCAGGGTGGCTTAAAAAACCAACACCATTACTGTAAACGGCTTCAGGCTTTTGAACTCCAAAATGACACGATCATAACTTCTGAACCCCGCATAGGAAAGGCAAGGGTTTCCCCCAAGAGAACGATGATCTCTTATTTCTAAGTTGGGGGGAAAAGTTGGGGGGGGGGGGAAACAATCCCATGAATGCCGGAACTATCAGTTTACGGAATGGCTCAAGTCATTCTATATGTTTTCTCCTGAGGCTGAATCAGTCTGTTATGGCAAACCTGGGATGCCCTTTTAAAGAGAGCAATTCCATGTTCTCCTTGTCATTTTTTTTTTAAGTGACAGGATACCTCTGTGAGGAGCGGCAAACCCATGACTTGACTTCCTGCTCCAATCTGACTATCATGGAGGAGTCAAAGGCTGCCGTTTTTGGCATTAGCTCTGTGTACTTGGTCAACATGGCGCCAGTCACTGTCGTGTTACTTTCCATCCGAGTCTGGCCAAATGCTGCTTCTTCTTGTGGGTATTAAAGGATCTGCTTTGACAAGACCCGGTCTGCTGATCTGTTCCACCTAAGAAACCTTTGGCTTCTCCACATTCTTATTTCCCTTCCTTGCAAATTCCTGTTTCTTCCATGTTTCCTGCCCCCGTTCTGCACGCGTTTTCCTCTCCCCGGTGGTCAATCCAATATCAGGCAGGGTTATGTCCAGGTGAAAGCTGCAGGTTCTTCTGCCAAACGTTGTTGTTGGTATTTATTATATTTCTTACCTGCCGTTCTTGGCCTACCGGCTCGTGGGGGGTTACAATACAAAAAGTCCCATTACAATAACCCAATAAAACCCCCATTAAAACCACACAAAATAGCACATAAAACCCCCAATGTGGCGGAAAAATTAATCCTACTCTCTATAGAACGCTTGCCACCCAGGCAGCAGGGAGCTGTGTCAAAAAACCATCACCCAAGATAGTCAAGGATGGCATACATCTCGAAGGTATACTTCCTGATGGCAGGCCCCAGCCTGATCTTCCTCCTGTAAACATGTATGGCAGGGGTGGCCAAAATGTGGCTCTCCAGATGTCCAAGGGCATTTGGATGTCCAATTTCCATGAACATCTAGAGTCCCAACGCTGGCAGGGACTCGTGGGAATTGTAGTCCATGGACATCTGGAAGAGCCTCACTTCGCCACCCTTGCTGCATGGCATGGAATCGACCACTAGAAGGAGTAAAACCAATGCAGAACAGACCTCTCCCCCCCAAATAGGAATTTACAAGCAAGGAAAATGAGACTGCAGGAAAGTCCTTTGTTGATTCATGTGGTGTCTTCTTTCTAGAGGGTTTCCATCTACCAGGACAGAAATGCAGTTACTGCTGGGACGGAGTGGCAGCAAAAAGTGTTGTCAGGTCTCATAGTGACCTCCTAGGGAGCTGAAGGGGAGAGAAGGGCAGGAGTGATTTGCCGTGGCCTGCCTCTGTGCCATGCCCCTAGACTTCCTTGCTGGTCTCCCATCCAAGAACCAACCAGGGCCAACCCTTCTCATCTCCCAAGGTCTGTTGAGATAAGGCTAGCCTGAGCCGGATGGAGTAGCTCTTTCTGTATTGACAGACCCGTGTTTAGAATGGAAATTCTGTGAATGTCACATTCAAAATGGAAGGAGGTTCTGGATGGAACAAAGCAGCATTTTTATTAATTTATTTACTTGATTCTTTGGTTTCCATACCGCCCTCTCGTATGTCTCAGGGCGGTTTACATACAACATGGGGGATACATGGAACGAATTAATATATAACATAAACCAATACAACAACAACAATAATCTAAATAACACCATTCCAGTGATCTTAAACCATATAACAGGGTCGGAACTTAGCTAAGGCCCTTAAAGAGGACAGACTAGTTCAGGCCATGGAGAGGATGTCTGAGTGGGGTCCTGTTGTCGGTCTCAGGCAAATGCCTGATGGAGGAGCTCCCTTTTGCAGGCCCTGCAGAATTTTGGGAGTTTGGACAGGGCCCTGATCTCTTCAGGGAGCTCGTTCCACCAGGTGGGGGCCAGGACTGAAAAAGCTCTGGCCCTCGTTGAGGACCGACATGCTTCCTTGGGGCCAGGGATCACTAGCCAGTTGGCGGTGGCAGAGTGTAAATAGGAGGCTGGACCCTGACAGAGAGGGCAAAGTCCAGAGTTGATTTAATGTGCTTCTCCCCCCCACCCCAAAAAAGTGCTTCCCCAAAAAAAGTCATGCACACATTGTGTTTTGCAGGGCAAAAGCAGCAGACGGATCTTTTGATAGGAAGTTCTGGTCTTAGGCCCAATCTGCACACATTGGAAAATGCACTTTCAATGCACTTTAGAAGTACATCTTCGTGCAGGAAAATCCAGCTGCCAAAGGATATTCAAAGTGCATTGATGGTGAACTCTCCAAGAAGTGGAGGGGACCTGGACAACATTAGTCCCTCAAAATAAGGTTCCAGCAGCCAGAACAGCAAATATAAGTAGGTCCTCACTGGCCCATCAAGGGCCAGTTAGAATGAGAGACTGGTCCGAAACGAGCCCAATAGAATCTTCACGGTTGCTTAAACCCACACGCAGCCACACTATGGCCGTGGCTGAGAGGCAGAGCCTTTGCTTGGCATGCAGAAGGTGCCGGGTTCAGGTCCTAGCAATTCTTGGTTGATGCGGAAAACCAACCTTATGTATGGTGGGGAAAGAGGGAGGAGCCCTTAGAAAAGAGGTGGGGAAGAGGGAGGAGCCCTTCAGAAGATACTTTAGGATGGAAGCAGCCATTGCCAATCTAAAGTGGGCCCAATCCAGCCTCTTGCACCTGTCCTGCAAGCTCCACCTCCTCATCAAACCCATCCAAACCCATCCAAAAACGCCCTCTCCCCCAGTTGTATTCCACATTCTGTTCAAAAAGCCAGGTTGGACCTTTAACGTCTTGTATAGAGACTGGGGTTCCACTTCCAAGGAAGAAGTGGTCAGTTTGTGCGCCGCTTCTATTTGAAAAATTTGTTCTAGGGCAGCCTTTGAGCAGCTCCTCCAGGTTGTAGCAGCAGCAGAGAAGAAAGGTTCCGTGGCAGTTGTAGCCCCAGAGAGGGGGAGAGATCGAGAGGCAGCCCCGTAATCACTCTGCCCGGGAATCGCCAAGCCCTTCTGCTCCACCCCTGCCCAGCCTCCTCCTCTTCCCAGGCTGGTGTCTTCACGCCGAGGACTGGGTTTGAGGACATACCACACACACACGGTTGTCAAGATGCGGATTAACTACCGATACATCAGTAGCATCCTCTCCTTGACGTCTTTGGGGCTGCTCGTGGTTGCCCACTGTTCACACAGCTGGAGGACATATCAGCCTCTCGTGGGCTACTACACTATGGGCCTCTGGACCATCTGCTCAGACAATATGGAGTGCCGGAAGCTGCATGCGGGACAGGGTATAGTATCCAGGGGCAGGGGACGGGCCATTCCTTTTGGGTTTCGGGTTTAGAATCTGGATGGGGCTGCCCGGTTTGGGCATGGAGGCTGGGGAGGGGAAGGTTTGGGAAATGGCAGGATCTCTGTAGGTTACAAGGCCACACAATCCACCACCACCCCTCCCAAGCAGGCATTTTCTCCAATGGAAATTGGAGTCTCCAATGGAAACTGTAGTCTGGAGATCGGCTGTGATTCTTCAGGCCTCACTGGGAGAAGAACAGCATCACAAAAATAGCACTAAGAGTACACATTCTAGTTGGCAGCAGAGGAGAGGCCACACACTAACGGGTTTAAACTAAGGGTAAAACGGTAACAGCTAGATATGGGGCAGGGGCAGGGGGAGATGTGTGTGAGGAATTTCACAGTCAGAGCAGTTCAGCCTAAGGAGGAGGGGAGCTCCCCTTCACTGGAGGTCTTTAAGCAGTGGCTGGACAGATATTTCTCATGGATGCTTCAGACTGATCCTGCCTTGAGCAGGGGGTAGGACTACATGGCTTTTGTGGCCCCTTCCCACTCTAGGATTCTATGAGTCCAGTTCAACAGTGGGATGGGCTGCCTAAAGAGGTGGGGAGCTCCCCCTCACTGGCAGTTTTCAAGCAGCAGCTGGACAGATCCTTATCCTGGAGGCTTTAGGCTGATCCTGCATGGAGCAGGGGGTGGGACTACATGGCTTTTGTGGCCCCTTCCCACTCTAGGATTCTATGAGTCCAGTTCAGCAGTGGGATGGGCTGCCTAAAGAGGTGGGGAGCTCCCCCTCACTGGCAGTTTTCAAGCAGCAGCTGGACAGATCCTTATCCTGGATGCTTGAGGCTGATCCTGCATGGAGCAGGGGGTGGGACTACATGGCTTTTGTGGCCCCTTCCCACTCTAGGATTCTATGAGTCCAGTTCAGCAGTGGGATGGGCTGCCTAAAGAGGTGGGGAGCTCCCCCTCACTGGCAGTTTTCAAGCAGCAGCTGGACAGATCCTTATCCTGGATGCTTTAGGCTGATCCTGCATGGAGCAGGGGGTGGGACTAGGTGGCCTGTAGGGCCCTTTCCCACTCTAGGATTCTACGAAATTCAGGAGTGATAATGAAAAGTGCAATATATTGTCAACAACCTGAACTCCACGATAATCAGTTCTAAAAGCGAAGAATAGTAGGACAGACGGAACGTACACTCTCACTATAAGCATCAGCGAGAGTCCCATGTAAGGAATCAACAAATGTAGACAAGGAGCAGACTGAGGCACACCAGAAGTACTGCATTAAATCCACATAGAACCTGAAGTACCCACAATGCAACACGGTTATTACCCTGGGTAGGGCAAAGGAAAAGAAAGGAACACGGACAACCGTTGTTTACAAATGTATCATGGCGTCCCTCCTCTGTCTACCTCTCAACATAGATTCAGAATAACATATCTGCTACTTAGCACTTGAATGCAGAATAGCTGTTCCAGTGGGACGGCAGGGCTGGGACAAGAAATACAGGGGCATTGGGGTCTCCACCAGCGGGGAACGGAGGGGGTAGCGCTGCCAAATCTAGGTTGGGAAACTCCCAGAGATTTGGGGATGGAGCCTGGGGAGGACCAGATTTGGAGAGGGCCAGGACCTCAGTGGGGTACAAGGCCATAGAGTCCCCCCTCCAAAGCATTCCTTTTATCCAGGGGAGCTGATCTCTTTGTCTGGAGATGCTGTAATTTTGGGGGGAGTCCCCGGGTCCCTCCTGGAGGCTGGCATCCCGAGTTGTGGGGAAGAACCTGGTGAGGTTGGGGTTTGGAGAGGGGAAGAGTCTCAGCAGGGTACCATATCAGGGACCGCAGACTCCAAAGCAGCTCTTTTCTGCCGCTGAACTGAACATGGTCATCAGGAGATGACCAGATGCCCCCGAGAAGGTGGCCGCCTCGAATGGCAGATGGGGCTTTGGCTGGGAGCGCCGGCAAAAGATTAATAGTCTTATTTCTCCTTTTCCTTCTTCTAGCAAACATGGAATTTACACGGGCCTTTATGTTGCTAGCTCTCATCTCGTCATTTTTGGCCGTCATATGGTCAATAGAATGGGACCACCTTTGTCACTGCCACTTTACCTTCCTTCCCAAAGCCCTCCTTAGCTCCATCTTCAATCTGGTTGCAGGTATTACCGAAATGGGATGGGGTGGTGGGAAGTCATTTGCGTCCTATTGAGGAGGCTGAGCAAGGAGTTATCGTTGCCCGAGGCAGGGGTCCCCGGCCTTTTTGAGCCTGCGGGCGCATTTGGGATTCAGGCGCGGCATGGCTACTGCAGCACAACCAAATGGCGGACACAAAATGGCAGCCAGAGGAGGCGGAGCCAGCCACAAAATGGTTGCTGCTGCAACTTAACTTCAGTCACCCAAAGTGGATCGGGGGGCTGCGGTGTCACAACCTCTGCTAAAGCAGCATTTTAAAAAAGATCTGCACAGCCAAACAAAATTCCAAGATATCCTGTGGGGCAGAAGCCCCTATCTGTCCCTGCCTACTTCCTAAAAATGCTTGGCACACATCATAAAAGGTTTGAGCAGACACCATGACGCCCATGAGCATCACATTGGGGGACCCCTGGCCTAAGGCAATGGAGATCCACAACAACTCAGGTTAAAGTTTAAATAGACTGGTCATTGTTGATATATTTATAAGTATGGCACATGAATGATATGGCCAATCCATTTTGTATTGTTATTCATAGAATGTATGCCCCCTCCTGTACCTGCCTGTCCCCACATTGGCAGGAACTCACAAAGCCGCCTTATACCGAATCAGGCCCTTGATGCATCAAAGATCTGTCTGTTCAGTCCTGCAGGGACCCTCCAGGATCTCAGAGAGAGGTCTTTCCTGTCCCCTATGATCTGGTCAACCGGAGATGTTGGGGATTGACCCTGAGACCTTCTGCATGCCAAGGATGTATTCTGCCACTGAGACCTTCCTCTCTTGGGACATGCACAGCCCTTGCCCAAGGGAATCCAGCCAAATTGGGAGCACAGCCAGGAAATGGCAGCCACTCCCCCTGCAGAGTAGGCACACACAGCAATCTTAGGGATTACAGCCCCCTCCATCTTCCCCCAACCTTCACCTTTTCTGACCCCTGGTATCCTGATCCCAGCTGGAGACCCAGGCCTTTATAGCAGGGGTAGTCAACCTGTGGTCCTCCAGATGTTAATGAACTACAATTCCCATGAGCCCCTGCCAGCAAACGCTGGCAGGGGCTCGTGGGAATTGTAGTTCATTAACATCTGGAGGACCACAGGTTGACTACCCCTGCTTTATAGTACAAGCAAATAATGACAGGCAGCCACAGGGAATGGTCACAACATCAGCATGAGAAAAAGAAAAAAAACATAGCTGGCAAAACCAACCAAGAAATTCAAAGGTGCATATCAAAGTTGTCTTTTTAAACAATTCCAGTTGCATATCTTATGCAACTGAGTTAATGACAGGCACGAGGCTTGCTTCTCTCTTTGTGCTAGCCTGCTCCAGAGCTCGATGTTTCCTGCCAGGTCATTCAGCAGCTTCCTAGCCCTCTCAAGCAGGCTAGGCTTTTATTTGTTTCACAGCTCAGGACAACAGACTTCACAATACACATTTCAGCGGACACAGCAGTTTGTCAAAGCTTATGACTATGCTCCCATTCCATTGTTATCAAGTTCCAAGAGGCGGGAAGGGCATTAGCCAGCATGTGTGGCATGAAAAGTGAGAGACCTGATTCTTCTCTTGTCTCTGCCCTGCCCTGCAAAGAGCATTGCTCCGAAGTCCTGGGCCAACTGCAGTTATATTCAGCCAAGACCAACACGGCCCTCCGACCAACCAATAGACAAGAGGTTTCTCCCACACTCAGCCAACCCGTTTAGAGCAGATTTGCGTAGGGATGGTGTGAAGGTTCAGGCAGGATGATGCAGAGTAAGGGCCAGTTCAGTCTTGAGAACCACCCATGTTTTCGGGACGACACTCCTCCAAGTGAACAACTTTCCCCACTGTGCCTTGTAGGACTATCTCTGCTGATTGGTCTGGTGATGTTTGAAATCGAAAGCACTCGGATACCAGAGAAGACCTCTTTCAAGAACTGGGCCTTCTACCTCAGCTGTGCCAACGGTTTCCTGTGCTTTTTGATAGGTGGGTCAAAGGGAGAGCGGGGTTCCCTGGTTCGGCGCTCGATTTTCGGCTTGCAAATGAGAATGCGCATTGGGAGATTAACTTTGGCCACAGACAGGATGGTGCTTCTTAGCTGTTATGCCTGATGATTGTGAGCTCCTTATTTTAGGAGAATTGGTTTACATCCAGGGCCATTCCGCACCGGGATCCATGTAGCAAATTGTTTGCTGAACGAAAAATGGCCATTTTAAATAGTGGAATTCGTCGTTATGCATACCTGCCTTTGTAGTGGAATCCAGTTGCGTTTCTATCGTTTCCCACAGGCTTCCGGTCTCGGCAAAAATCGCTAGAAAGGAAGCGCTATTGCTGAGCTGTGTCCCGCCCCTGGCCGTCAAGCAGCCAATGGGTGGCCGTTAGCATGCTCCCAAACAGCCCCTTTCCCGTTAAGGAAGGTTTAAAAAAACAAACAAACACCCGTTGCAACGAATCTGCATTGATTTGTTGCAATGGAGACACCCATCCAGCTAGCAGGTGGTGTTTGAGCTGCCGTTTCATCGTTGCCACGCTCCCCCCGAGTGAAAAAAAAAATCCCCCCCCCCTCACGGGCGCGATTTTCGGCCAAAAACAGTGTGAAAAATAAAGTGAAAATAAACCAGCAAATGGGCCTCTATGATGCTTGTGCTTGGTGACTTTAAACAGAGGGACTGCAGCCGGGGAAGCCTCACTGGGTAAACGAAGGCTTGCCGGTGCGTTGATCTCCGCTCGCTCGGAGAGAAAAAAATGGCGATCGCTTCACCGGAAGATCAGAGGAGAGAGCCAGGGGGAGGGACTTTGCAGAAACCACAACAACGGTAACGCACAGAACTTTCCCGCTAGTGTTGCAGATTGGTTGCAGGAGTGTAGCGCTTTCCGGAGGGTGAATCCACTTTTTGGGATTTCCCTGAAAGCGCTACAAAGAAGCGCTTTTTGCAGATCGGTTTCAGGAGTGTTGCAGATTGTCAACGACGTTGTGCATAACGGCAAAACTGTAGCGTTTTCAATTAGTAACCATTGTGCTATTTTGGACAAATGCGGAACGGCCCCCAGTATTTGGGGCTCCACTTTTGTGACTCATTCCCCACCTTGAAAAGAGATCTTATGGTAGAATAGTTGTAGTTTGTGGGTGTTAACAGCTCTGCTTCCAAACCATATGCTGTATGTTTGTGCCACTTCTGGGGTTTCTTGAAGCCTGCAGAATGTTTCAGGAGTTTCTCAATGGTAAAAAGGTTGAGAAAGGCTGCTCTAACCACTACACTATGTTGTCCAGTTATAGTCAACTAGGATGAGAGAAGGGGGATGGACGGTCTGTTTAAGGATAGTTCTGCTCAAGAACATGTTTTGCTTTCTCTGTCTCCCAGCTACCTTGGACTTTGTGGCCTACAAGTGTTCGCTCTGGGAAACAAATCACGTGTGTCCAGAGCACGAGGAAGCCAAGGAGCCCCCAACAGTGGCCCCTGCCCTCCTCTGAACAACGTGGGATCTTGGACCCCATTTTGACTGTGGCCTTGCTGCAATTTTAAAGTTGGACAGTAGTCAGAGGAGTTCACAGTTGGAGCCCAATTCCCCAAGAGAGCCAGACTGCTGCGGGACTCACTCTGATGTGCTCACCCAGGGCACGGACTGTGATTTTGGCAATGTTTTGAACACCCTCAGATGCTTCCTTGTATACTGGAGGCCTGCTCACCAGTACAGTGTGTTACATCGGGGGTAAAATGTTGCTGCCTGAAGAAATGTGCTCCCTTTTCCAGGACTATTTCCCCATTCATTAAACACCCCTTCATTCAAGAATATATTCCTCCTCACAGCACTTCTAAGTGCAATTCATTTCCTCCTTTCCCTGGCTTTTCTCAGAGCCACGTGGCTACGAAGTATGACTTTAGTGGCCAGGATATTTTTGTCTGTTTTTTTTACTTAAACCAAATGGAAGTGGCTGGTTATTTTGAAATCTAACTTGCTGGCGAATTTCATGAGATCCCCTCAAGGCCGGAATCCAACGGTCAACGTCCCGTATATCCAAGGAAGTCCTCAGGTGTATGTATCTCAAACCACAATTTGCTGTGATGGTTTCTGGTTCCAAAGGTGAGGACACTTTCGAAGGAGACCTGATGGGACCTAAGGGGACTGCCGTTTGAAAGGAAAGGATCTCAAAATCCCGTGGATACACCTAAAAATGTGTCTTTGGGTCAAGAGAATATTCAATAAAAAAAAAATCCCCACCAAAATTTGGGACAGGTTGACTTGTTGGGGCTTTAGGACTTGGTTGTGATCTTAGTCCCTCCAAAGAAACAGAGTTGCAGAGTAACAGAACGTATTAAAAGTAAGGAATGGGAAGGCGACTGTAAGCTGCTTTGAGCCTCCTTCAGGTAGGGAAAAGCGGCATATAAGAACCAACTCTTCTTCTTCTTCTGTATTTATTGGTTACCATTGTGGATGAGACACAGACACAGACTCACAGTGCTTTGAGGTTTAAGAGAGAGATCATTTTTACTGGGAAAGATTATTTACAAAAGCATAAAGACTACAAAAGCTTAAAGAATAGTCACAAAGAAAACACATTTGAAGCCTCTTGTGACTAGGCTGCAGGCAGACTACATCTTACACAGAAACAGATGCAGACAGAGCTGTAACGTAAAGGAGGATGCTGTTCCTCCTTGCTAACAGAAGCACATGCACTGACCTCTTCTTGAAGCAAGAGGAAGTTGCCGGGAGCCCACCTTAAACAAAGGAATCCCCAGCCATGCGCTTGGGATTTTTTCATTGCAACCTCATCTGTGACCAGTAGATGCCACTAGTAAGCACACAGGTACAGTTCAGCGTCTTAAACAGCTTAGTAATAGTGCTTCAAGGCTGACATTGCCCAATTACTTGCTGATTGCAATTCCAGAATGGCTCAGCCAAGGAAGCCATGGCCCTCAGTTTGCAAGACCCGAGCAAGGCTATTAACAAGATGACTTAGGAAGGTGCGTTGAGTCACCACAATTCTGAAGTGACTTGACAGCCCTTAACACACAAGACGCACACCAAAATTTCTTGGGAAGTGTGGTTAATATAGCACAGTTTTGCCGAGGCATAGAAGCATGCTTCTGAGTGCAGCAAATAAATCTCCCAAGTATGGTACAAAAGAAAAAGGTAAACTTACACTTATTCAAGTATATCTAGTTTACATCTGAGTTGTAGTTAAAAGAAGAGACAGAAGCCTAATCTAATCAGTACTTTCCCTATGATGATGAAGAAGAAGAGTTGGTTCTTATATACCACTTTTCTCTACTAGAAGGAGTCTCAAAGTGGCTTCCATTCACCTTCCTTTTCCTCTCCCCACAACAGACACACTTTGAGGGAGGTGGGACTGAGGGAGCCCTGATATTACTGAAGAAGAAGAGTTGGTTCTTATATGCTGCTTTTCTCTACCCGGAAGAGTCTCAAAGCGGCTTACATTCACCTTCCCTTTCCTCTCCCCACAACAGGCACCCTGTGAGGGAGGTAAGGCTGAGAGAGCCCTGATATTACTGCTCAATCAAAACAGCTTTATCAGTGCAGTGGTGAGACCAAGTTACCCAGCTGATTGCATGTGTGGGAGCAGGGAATCAAACCTGGCTCACCAGATTAGAAGTTGGTGCACCTAATTACTATGCCAAGTTGGCTATGTATATGCTCCCCGGGGCTAGTTGACATATTACCCTGTGAAATAATAACTTGATAAGTTCTCTGGAGGTGGACAATGATCTATGATAAATGGCCAGCTTGCACCTACAGGCAAGAGCAGGGGTAGTCAAACTGCGGCCCTCCAGATGTCCATGGACTACAATTCCCAGGAGCCCCTGCCAGCATTCGCTGGCAGGGGCTCCTGGGAATTGTAGTCCATGGACATCTGGAGGGCCGCAGTTTGACTACCCCTGGGCAAGAGAAAGCGTTGGGGCCAGAGGGCAGCTTCCATATTAAGACAAAGAGATGCATCCTATTCAAGGAGATGACACCTTTTATTTTTATTTATTTATTATTATTCTATTTTTAGTCCATCCATCCCCGAAAGCTCACGGCAGGTTACAACGGATAAAACATCCAAATGAAAGTTTTACAACAATTTAAATCTAAAATCTTAACTTTCAAATATCTTTTAAAATACAATTTTGGAAAACACAAGCATGCATTTCCACCTAGGCACAACTTTACTCTCCTTTAAGCACATGTGATGAGAGGTGTAATATATGAATGACGCCTACATGCTTATCTGTTTTATGATGGAGTGGGCGGGGAGGAGGACATGTCCTAACATGCTCAGTTGCTACAGAATGCGTAGAGGAGAAGGGCGGAAACGGGACACAATATCTGACAGCCATCTTGTTCCTTAGTCAAAGCGGAAGGTAGGTGGGACATTTTGTCAACCTGGTTGGCCCAACCTGCTCTTCAGGACTGGGAAGAGAAAAAAGTCTGCTTTCAACAATGTGAGTTTCTGTGTTAACGGCCTTGAGGTTCTTCAGGAGTCGGCCAGGGGCATGCTATAGGGAGGCTACAGTCTGGGAAGACTCAGGTTCAAATCTCTGTTCAGCTGCAAAACCTCATACAGGGCTGCCAGTCTCCTGGTGGGGCAGGAGCCCCCCCCACACACACACACACAATCAGGTGTTTCCCGTTGCTACTCAGAGCACCAACAGGAGAAAATAAAATTCAAGAAAAGGTTTGTTGGCTGATGTCATGCCACTCTAGGAACTGGTGAAAACTCTATGGTTCCTCAAACGGACAAGTGTCTCCTGGTCTGGAAACCCAATTACTGCATGACCATTCTCCCTCAGCTTGACTTACCTCGGTGTTATTTTGGGGGGGATAAAATGGAGGAGAATGGTGTAGTAAGCTGCTTTAGTTTCCCACTGGGGAGAAAAGCAGGGTATAACTGAATGAATGAATGAATGAATGAATGAATGAATGAATATTCATTTTCTCTTAAGAAAAAACTGGAAGAGAAAGACAGATTAAGGAAGTTTTGGAGATACATTTAAAATATTTAATACTTAAAATATAATTTTAATACTTAAAATATAAAATACTTAAACTAACGTCCCTTCAAGTAAAATCATGGGGGGCAGGGGAGGATTGGGCATCTTTACAACTGTTGAGATTTCTATTCCCATTTCCCGATAAAGGGACTACGTCAAATTCAACATTATAAAACAATTTTATAAAATCTTGGTAACTACCCCAGTCAAAATACATAATTAAAAAGCAGTGTCTGGTTGCCAGCAGAAAAGACAATCATGCTTGGAAAAGTTGAAGGCAGCAGGTCATGGGGAAGACCCAAAACAAGAAGAAGGGATTCAGTCAAAGGAAGCCATGTCTCTTGGGTGGCCAACGTCCAGGTGGCTTCTAGAGATCTCCCAGGGGGCTATGAGTTATCTCTAGGTGATGGAGAAAAGGAAGGCGGGCTCTGTGGCATTATACTCCAACAAAGTCCTGCACTTCTCCAAATCCCGCCACCATTAGGCTCAGCTCCTAAAATCTCTTGGTACTTCCCAACCCAGACCTGACGACCCTACGTGGCCCTCAGTTTGCAAGATCTGAGCAAGGAGGACATGGATGCATAGGGCCATCATAAGTCCAAAGTGACTTGACAGCACTTAATACACACACGTGGTGGTTGGTCTCCAGGTGAGGCTTGAAGGTTTTCAGCAATTACAGTGGCCCTCCAGGCTCTGGATACCGATGGCTGCTTTGGAAGGTGAAGTCTATGACTTGTGTCCTTCTGCTCCCTAAACCCTGTCTTCCCCAGGGTCGATTCCCAAATCTCCAGGAACGTCTCCTCCCAGAGCTGGCAACACTCAGGTGCCAGTTGTCCAGCCCCACCTCTGCCCTCCGTATTCTCTGTAGAGGAAGGTTCCATGGCAGTTGGAGAATGGAGGAATGGAGGAAACAAACCATTAAGAGATACCTCACTGGGTCGCTCTTTCCCTCAGAGCTTCTGGTTCGGATACTTCTGCATTTATCTTTCTGTCTCCGGTGCTTGTTTGAAGCACGGGGGTGAAAGAAATTTTAAAAAAAGAGGGGGGGCAGATCTTGTTCAGATCTGCTGTGGTGCCAAATGATTCCCCACAAGCTCCTCAGTTGTATTCTTTCCTGCATCGTTTTTGTGCTTCTCGTCACTGTTCATGTGGGTGCCGGATGGGTAGCGTACATCTATACAATACAGACCTATTATACAGGTCTGTGGATGTACTGCTCGGAAGATAAATGCAGTTACTTGAACTCCAGAGAAGGTACAGTATGCCTGAAGGGGATTGTCCTAAAATGGTAGGTGGAAAGGGACTGTGGCTCATAGATGGCTCATCTCCTTGGCATTGAGAAGGTCCCTATAGATCACCCGGTATTGCAGTTGGTCTCTAGACTACAGACAGAGGTCAGTTCACTTGGAGAAAATGGGCTGCTTCGGAGCATGGACTCTGGCATTATGCCCTTCTGAGGTCCATCCATCCCCAAAGCCCACAGTCCCCATGCTCCAACCCCCCCCCCCCAACTCTCCACGTATTTCTCAGTCCAGACCTACAGAACCTAACCGTTGTAATTCAGGGAGATATCCAGCTCCCGCCTGGAGATTGGCAAGCCTAAGTCCAGCCCCTTAATCATTGCGGTTTCCCTTTCAGCAGCAGAAAGAACCACAGCAGGAAGGCAGAATGTCATGGTGTTGAGTAGAGGAAAACCGCTGTCACTAACTCCCATGACCTCTTGTTCCCTTTAGAGAAAATTAATGTCGTCCGGAGCTTCATGCTGATCGCTGTATTGACCTGCCTCATTGCCATTCTGTGCTCGGCAGACTGGCAATACTTAAAGAACTGCAACGTAGATTTTTTCCCTCAAGGGCTGATGGCTGCCACCTGCAACTTGACCACAGGTATCGTTGTGATGAATGAACATCAGGGGTTCCTTCCCACCGTATTAGGGTGCAGCTGGTTCTAGGGCAAAAAAAAACAATAACTTCTCTGCAGGGGTGGGGTGGGGGTGGGGGTTGGTTACCTGATCGGCACCCAGCATCCTAAATTGTTTTTAATAGATGTTCTTCCTTTGTTGTTCCTGTTTCCTGCTAATGACATTTACCTCCGTCCTACCAGAAGTGGTGTGATGGTCCAGACTGTGGTTGGGAAGCGGAGCTGTGTACATGCCCACCCGAGGCCCCTCCCCTCCCCACCCCCTCCAGGCCCATCGCTGGGAGAAGGGGACAGATCAACAGGACCATGTATGGTCACATCACCCGATAAATATGTAATAAATTTTAAAAACGTATTAAAAATGAATTAACCCCCACCCACTCAGAAACCCTTCCAGGGCCATTGGAAAACTCCAGCGTTTCACAAAACCCTGGTTGAGGAAGCCTGGTCCACGGATTCCGGTTTAGCTCTGATTTTCCTGGCTGCAAGGTCATAAAGCAGGGGTAGTCAAACTGCGGCCCTCCAGATGTCCATGGACTACAATTCCCAGGAGCCCCTGCCAGCAAATGCTGGCAGGGGCTCCTGGGAATTGTAGTCCATGGACATCTGGAGGGCCACAGTTTGACTACCCCTGTCATAAAGGATCATTCTGTTACAAGCATGTGGGCCGGAATCAAGCAACAGAAAAATCAATTTATCTGGCTTTGCGGGTACATCCGGTATTAACATAAAAATGTTTATTCCTTGGCTCGTTGTTGAGTGGACATGTTAAAACATAAAGTCCTTAGCTTCCAGGTTCCCACACTGGCATCTTGGGATACATGCAAATGAACCAAATTGCAGATCTGTAGGTATAGCTTAGAATCTTGTATAGGTAAGAGTCATCCTTAATGGAACAGAGGTAATAAGGTATTCTTATATCATCTTTTTTAAAGAAATTAAAACAAGGAGCTGTCTTTGACTGAGAAATTTTGAAGCTATCAATCACAGCATCCATATGATAAATCCAGTCTCAAAAAAGGGTTAATCGTGCTAGAGTACCAAAAATTCATTCTTGGTGTTTACAAAACATGCTCTCCCTCGAACTTTGGTATCCTCCCTCATCCAGGCCAAATGGCCGAATTGATTAGTATTTTAATTAGCCCATCTCTGCATAGAGTCATTTCTCAGGCTGGGTTTAATGTAACGTCTTCAGCAGTTTTGGAAGGTAGATCTCAGAGGATATCTTTTGAAGACAGCTTATGTACCGTGCTAAAGACAGAGAGACCTTAGCTCACATGATGTTTTATTATGCTTTTTATGAGTTCCAATGTAAAATTTATATCGGGAGCCTTTTTGCTGAGGACACTGATCTTTCTGATACAAAAAGACTCTGTAGTCTTGTCGACACGATGCCCGAGAGAATTGAGAAGGCAGCTAGATTCCTACAGAGTGTTCATTTTGCTGGCCAGAGTTGTTGAGATAGTATTAACTGAATTCTTATTTGTTGTATGTACTACTGCTACATGTCTGGTCAACTGTACTCTCTTTCTGTATAATGTCAATGAAGGTCTTATGGATGGATGGATGGATGGATGGATGGAAGGAAGGAAGGAAGGAAGGAAGGAAGGAAGGAAGGAAGGAAGGAAGGAAGGAAGGAAGGAAGGAAGGAAGGAAGGAAGGAAGGAAGGAAGGAAGGAAGGAAGGATAAATCCAGTCACTGAGATTATGTCCAGTACCCCTATCTCTCAAGAAGTCATCCGGTACAGGGTACCGTGACTGAATTATACTGATCTGTTCAGTTCTGTGTCCCTCTAGATCCATCAGTGGAGACAGGCTCTGCTGATTAAAGGAATCAGTGTTCATTATTTAAGCTCTTCCCATATGCTTTAGAGCAGGGGTAGTCAACCTGTGGTCCTCCAGATGTTCATGGACTACAATTCCCATGAGCCCCTGCCAGCATTTGCTGGCAGGGGCTCATGGGAATTGTAGTCCATGAACATCTGGAGGACCACAGGTTGACTACCGCTGCTTTAGAGAAGTGATAGGCATACTGTGGCCCTCCAGATGTCCGTGGACTACAATTCCCATGAACCCCTGCCAGCATTTGTACTCCATGGACATCTGGAGGGCCACAGTTTGCCTACCCCTGCTTTAGAGTAATTAGACTTGCCCTCATTTTTACAAAGGACAGCTTAGCTTTGCCATCATAAGGATCTAGCTGTATGAATTTCATATTGTAATGTTTTCCCACTCCATATGAACAAGCACACCGATGTAACAGAAGAGGGAAGAGTCATACAAACTGAATGCTCTATGCAAAATTTGGTGTATGTGTGGGGTGACCAATGGTAGAATAATTCCTAATGCAGGCTGAAAAATCTAAGGACAGACAAGAGAAGAATTTTGGAACCATGTCCATGCCCAGGAGCTGTATATTTCAAGAGCCGTAGTATGGTCAGGGCTGAACACGTTTTCTTGTCAGAACTTAACACTCTCCATTCTGCCACGTAGGAATCCTTGTCCTGGTCTCTGTGGTGATCTTTGATATCATAGTAAGGGAGTCAAAACCTTCTGAGAAACCCAGATATCCTCCCAGACAGTGGGCTTTTTACTTGAGCTGCATCATCTGCGTCCTGAGCTTGCTGACAGGTATATTATGTCTGGTACAGATTCCAGCCCCACTCCCCCTGCAAACCTGCCATTTCAATGTGAAATCAACATAGTGGTTGGCCCTACAGTATGGATTTGCTGCTCTGCATGAAAATCAGCCTTTGACTACTAGACATTTAGAGGCAGTCAGCGTTTTTAAACTCAATTGCTGGGGGGAGGGAGGAATATTGTGAAAATGTTGGGGGTGCCCATAAACAAACTGAGGGAGGGGAGAAAAGGGTAGGGTTGCCAACTTCAGGTAAGGAAATTCCTGGTTATTTGGGAGTAGAGGCTAGAGACATTGGAGTTTGAGGAAGGGAGGGAGCTCATAAGGACTGTGAAGCCATAAATTATACACTCTAGAGCTGCCATCTTCTCCAAGGGTACTCATTTCTGATGTCTGAAGATCATCTGTAATTCCAGGGGAACTCCAGGTACCAACTAGAGGTTGTCAACTCTACAAGTGTTATAATTGGCCAGATACCCTTGGAACTGTAATATTTCACTTTGGCTTATCAGAGCCAAATCACACATCCCATCCATTTAAATAAGCCAAATCAGAGGAGGCCAAGTTGATTTGGGCTTCATTTGGTTGACACATGACTTGGCTGCTTGAGAAGATCTCACCAAACAGCTGATCCTGATGTTCAGTTATTTGGTGGGATCATGAAATGCCTTCCCTTCTGAAGCTGCAGAGAGTGGGCTCTGCACAACCTCAGATGGAGTTGGCTGTAGGGAAAAGAAAAGAAAAACCCAAAACAGCTGATCCTGAGGATCTGCTGTTTGGCAGGGTCTTGAAATGTCCCCAAAGCAGACCTCTCTGAAGCTGAAGAGAGCCTCAGAGAGGTCTGCTGGGGAGAAAGACCTGTCAAACAGCTGATCCACAGCTACCGTATTTGCCGGCGTATAAGACGACTGGGCATAAAAGACGACCCCCCAACATTTCCACTCAAAATATAGAGTTTGTTACATTACATTACAGTACTATGGGCCACTATGGGCAGCTAAGTCTATCCCAACTGAAGTGCACCCGGCGTATAGGACGACCCCCCCACTTGGAGGCATGTTTTTCAGGGGGGGAAAGTAGTCTTATACGCCAGCAAATACTGTATTTTTGGGTACTGTGCAGGGATGGGAGGTATTTAAATTCCCCCAAACAACTGCTCCATGGAGAGAGGCTTATCTCCATGGACCAGCTGTTTGTTGAGCTGTGACTGAATCGATTTGGTTGTACTCAAAACACCCAAATATGAATCCCTATACTGATACGGTTGATTTGGGTATTCTTGAATCAATTTGATCCGAATGAATGCCTTTCCAATTTTTTTCTTGGTGCACATCCCTACTGTCAACTGAGATCTCAAGGATTTACACCTGATCTACACCCTGTGAGACTAAACCAACTCATACAAATCATGTGAGGGGGGAGGGGATATTCCATTGTATTGTGTACAATAAATCCAATCCCCAGTGGACCTCCCAGAACCTTGGGGAATCACCTTGGACTCATCCGGTGGCTTACTCAAATTGGGGAGCTGTACAAATTGAAGGTTTGGCCTTGGGTGCCAGGTGGGGTTGCCAACTTCCGGGTAGGAAACAGAGGTCCATCAGTGGCTATTAGGCACCATATATGGATGGTACACTCTATCTGGGGTAGTGATTCCCTGTATTTTTGGTCCTTGGGGGGCAACAGTGGGAGGGTTTCTGGAGTTCTGGCCTCGTTGGTGGACCTCCTGATGGTACACTGTGCCAAGAATTGGGGTGAAGGAGGATTCAGCCCCTGCTGCCCATCTTTCGCCCTTGTTTCTCTCTCAGGTATCTATGACTTGATTGTCTACAAACTCTCACTCTGGGGGACCCCGATGGCAGCCTCGGAAGTGAGTCCAGAATAGTAAGCAGCACTGAGGAGAGCTCTCTGAAGCCAGCATTGGATCCTGTTTTGCTCATCTCTCCCAATGATGAAAGCACCCTAAGGACTTGGCTTCCTTGCCAGGTTTTACCCACTGGCTGGACTGACAATATTCAGCACCACTGGGGGTCAGCATAATTGCTCTGGGGCTCTCCGGGCCTCTCTGCCATCCCGTCAAGCAACACAGAAGGAATTGCTGATGATCCGAGGACATATCCCCAATTCTCTTCTTGCGTCCCTTCACCCTAGGATGATATCTTTCTCTCCAGAGAATATAGGCACTTGCCTCCCACTCGTCCCAATATTAAATATCTTTTGACAGATCAGTGGGTTCTCAGCTTGTTATTTAGCCCTGTATGGTGAATATGATCTTTCCACCCACCCCCTTTTGCCTCGTATTGCAAAGTGTTATGGAGCTACCTGTTAAGTGTGGAAAAGCTTTTCCCGAGGAGCAGGGTTACAAGTTAGTCTTTTGTGAATTTCCTTCATGGCAAAGTCTAGGACTGCTACTTAATTTCTTCTGTGCTTATACTTGAGGTGAACCTGCAGGTTTCTGCACTGGGCTTTCTACCCTCTATCAGGACTGTTCTCCCGGAGGCTGCCACTTCCACTTACCCCCTCCCCGACTTGCAGCAGAGCCAGACAGGGGGGGGGGGGAAGCCACATTGTGTTCTTCCTTTGGCATTTCTCCCTCCCTCAGCTTGTTCTGGCTGTAGAGTAGGGGGACAAAAGGCTGGAAATAAAACCCTCCCCAGTTTCCTGCCCCTTCAATGCCAGCTGGAACTTCACACAACCCGTTTCTCTCCCGCCCCTTGCACTCTAGCTAAAAGGCACCTGCAGGCACTGCCATGTGGCTGCCTCCACACCCCACGATCAAGCAGTAAGGAGAAAGTAGATTGACAATTGGAACAATTCAAGTGCAGAAGACAGCGTCTTAGTGAAAGCTGTTTCGAGTCAGAATAAAGGGACGTTGCGGATCTGTTGCATGTTCAGATTGATCAGAATTCAGCAGAATTGAGAGCAGGGAGAAAATGTGAGTGCAGACAGTACCCTGGTTGAGAAAGCCTGGTTCACCTCATCAAAAAGCAGAGTAGTCATAATGTCATGACTGTTCTAAGGCATCATATTATGACCAACCATGAATGTCTCTTGCCTTAAAAATCCTAGTCACCATAAGTTAGTTGCAACTTGCTGGTACTTCCCACCACCTCCACTGTTTTGTGAGAACATAAGCCTGCTGGTTCATCTCAAATTGGAATTTAAAAAAAATGTCTGAGGAATGGATGCAGTTCCCAGGACACTGGCCATTAAGGATGCATGTACTTTGGACTTTAAAAAAAAAAGATAATTAATTATTGTTTAATTTACTCTGACTGAAGGATGTGCAGAAGGGCAAAGTACCTCTGACCAAATGTGGAATGCCTTTCATCAATTTTTGCTTTTTTAAAATTTGAAAATCCTCCAGGTTGCAACTGGATAGAACTTCCTGATCCCTTTGGAAGCAATCTTATCACCGGCAGTGAATTCCACAACAACTGAGTGATGCAGGGTTTTATCTGTCTTGAACAGAGGTAGTCAAACTGCAGCCCTCCAGATGTCCATGGACTACAATTCCCAGGAGCCCCTTGCCAGCGAATGCTGGCAGGGGACTCCTGGGAATTGTAGTCCATGGACATCTGGAGGGCCGCAGTTTGACTACCCCTGGTCTTGAATGTATCACCCTTCACATTAATTGGGTGCTGTTAAATTCTGGTATTAGGGAAGAGGCTGAAAGTTATGCGCCGGAGGCCAGAAATCAACATTCTGAGATATATCTGGGTTTCTAACTTATTCAGTAATATAGGGACTAGAAAGAGATTACATAATCTGTCAGTCCTGAGGCCAAAAATCCATTCAAGCCAGAGATTTAATTATAGGTCATGGGAGATGGTAAACGCTCTAAGAGAGACGGACATAGCTCAGGGAACAAGCTTTAGCAGAAATGATGTTATTAAATATTTCAGAAGAGAAAATATCTTTAGACTGGATGGGAACAGTAAATCTAAGAGGTCGGTTCTGGCAAATGATTTTTCAAAGAGGTCATTTACACGCTTGCTGTTCTGTGATCTCACAGAGGCTCTTCCAGGTCCCAGTTGGCTTGTGGATTAAGTAATGTCATAACTTAGAATGCCTGTTCTCCAATAAGCTTCCAGGCCTCCAGTCTCAGGTAACAAATTGTCTGCTGTTTGGGACAGGACCCATTGGCTATATTGAAGACTCCATGAAATCTACTAGTGTCGGCTCCTTCACTTGTACGGGACCCCTCTGGGTGCCCAACCTTTGCTGCGCTGAGTCCAACAGTTGATACCAGACCAGACTTAGTACACCTGGAAAAGAAATTGAGACCTTGATGAACCCTGCGACTCAGCAGTAGAGTATCTGCTTGGGATACAGATGGTCCCGGTTCAATCCCCCAGCTTCAACCATGGCTACTGTAACTCCATTTTGTGTGCTAGCATTTGCTTAGGCTGGTGGTGGGGGGTGGGGGTGGGATATGAATTTGCAGAGGGTACAGGAAATCAGGGTGTGAGACTGATATCTGCCATCTCTGCCATTCTGCCAGGAGGGACAGGCTGCCAATCTGCTGTGCATTTGGGCACAGTTTATCTCCATGTCCTTAGAGCCCAGGCCAAGCTGTGTCGCCTTCCACTTAGTTTTGCTTCGCTGTGAGAAGTAATGGGGGAGGGGACAACCAGAGTGTTTGCACCCAAAGTTGGGATCGGGGGGAAAAGGGGACGTGTAGATATAAAGAGACTTGCTTAGAGGTATCTCAGTTTTAGCAAGAGATTGGAGATGTCCCACTTTGCTTTTTCCTTAATAAAGAGATTTTCTTCAGCGAAATCTGCTTATTGGGATATCAGCTGAAACCTCACATCCAGCATCCCCGGCAGAAAAGATCAGGCAATGGGAAGGACCTCTGCCTGAGACCCTGTGAGAGCTGCTGCTAGTTTGAGCAGACAATGCTGACCTTGATGGATCAAGGGTCTGATTCATGTACAAACGTCATGACATGGTTTTGTATCTAGCAAGGCAAAAGGGGAGCCATGAAATCTTCTCCAAGAATGTCCACTTATGGAGCAGATGGATGGCCAACTCTAGCTTGGGGAATACCTGCAGAATTGAGGGTGGTGCCCATGGAAGGCACTGTTTGTTGAAAAAAGGGAGATGAGTCAAAGTCTGGCATTCCCCCCCCCCAAAAAAAAAGCTACCACTGTCTCCAGGGAAACAGACCGTGTAGTCTGGTGATTCATTCTAGTTCTTGGTGAACTCCAGGCTCTACCTGGAGGTTCAAACCAAGGAACAAATCACTGAGTTGAGGCTCTAAAATAAACTGTGATAAGTGTCACCGATTATTCAAAGCAATGACTGAAAACCACACCAGTTGAATTGGCTTTTCAATAGACCTCCTTAGCAGCCAATTACATTCTGGTATTACATTTAGAGGTGGCATAAATAACCTTTTAAAAGCTACAAAACATGAATTTCATATAATGTATGACAAATTCAGCAACAGCTAGACTCAAGAGAAAAACAATATAAATTGTATACCATATATTCACTCAAAAGCAATTAAAGTGAATTCCAGAGTATGATACAATTCTGTAGTATGAAATCTCTTGTGGGAGACCTGGTCTACTAACAGAACATCATTTATGACCAGTACTGGCAATTTGAGTAGACTGAAAGCCACTTGATAGTCATTACTGAATTTGTCACACATGATATTTATTCATTTATCATTCGATTTCTGTCCTGCCATATGTTTATTCCATGCTGGGAATGGAACCTGGAACCTTCTGCATGTCGAGCAGATCTTCTGCCACTAAGCCTTGCCCTGTCCCTAACAGATGAACACACAAAACTGAGTTGTGTTACACTGGATTGGACCACTGATCTAGCATCAGTAATATTGTCTAGACCAGCTGTCCCCAACCCCTGGTCCGGAGACCGGGACCGGTCTATAGATCAGTTGGTACCAGGTCGCGGATCCTCCTCGTCCGCCTCCCCGGCTGCTGCCTCGGGGGCTGCCCTTCCACTCTGCTGCCAGCTCACCTTTAGTGCTCTCCAGCAGCCGCCATGGCTGGGGCTCCCCCTCAGCATGGCACTGCGGGCAGCGGGAAGTCAGGGGCGCCGGCAGGAAAGTGAGCGGAGCAGGGGCTCAGGTGGTGGCAGCGATGTCTCTCGGCAAAAGCCTACCTACCCCCCCCGGGCCTCACTAAAACTGTCAAGCATTGACTGGTCCCCGGTGATAAAAAGTTTGGGGACCACTGGTCTAGACTGACAATTCCTTTTCGGGTTTTATACAGGGATCCTTCATATCATCTATTACCTGATCCTTTTAGCTAGAGGTGCCAAAAATTGAACCTCCTGCATGTGAAGCAAAGGCTCTTCACTGAACCACCGCCGTTCCCCTGTTCCTTTCTGGCGTACTTACCCAACATGAAGCTCAGAAAACATATGACACCACTCAGGAAGAAAGCCCAGTTTGGAACCAGTGGCGTGATGCCTGCATCCGTCAGAAGCCGGAGCCGGAAATGCATAATCACTGCAGTACTGAGCATGCAGAAACCTGCAGGCAAAAGCAGAAGCCTTATCAGGGCCCTGTGAAAGCCTTGTTCACATCCAGAGCTTAGCTGTATAATTCTGCACCAGCAGAACTGGTGTAATTGAGTAAGCGCACAGGTGCTTGGAAAGGTTTCCTGTTCCTGGTGTGTTTTCCATCCCTCTAACGGTCAATTTGATATTGTATCAGCTTATGTCTGGCATAGCTCCCTAAGGATTTCAGCTTGAGGTTTTAAAGCTGGACATATTCCTATGTAATATAGAATCGGCCACTGCAGGGATCAAAACCAGCTTATTATCATTCTCCCATCCTCCATTATATCCTCAGTGCAACCAGTTAGACTGGATTAAGAGAGCATTATGGGCCTGGGATCCCCGGGGGAGCTTCTGTGGCAGAGTGGAGATTTTAATTGGGTCTATGCTGGCTATAACCTACAGTGCTTCCATAGGATAGATTGAGCTTCAACAGGACAGTTCCCCCTTCACACTTCCCCCACACTGAGGTAAAATTTCCCCTTAAAAATAAAAAGATTCTGTTCCCTTTCTGACTGAGCTGCTCAAGTAGTGTGTAGTTTTTAAATTGCAGATCACGGATAGATAATTTGGCTTTTAGCCCCTAAACCCCTTGTGGGTGGCACTTGAGGCCGATTTAAAGTTTTTAAAAAGAGAGATTTTATTAAGCACACAGAAAAAGGTTAGATGGAACGTGGAGTTAAAACGTGGTGGTAGAAATTCAGTATTTGTAGTTTTCAGACCGAGTTCCTCTGGCAGTGAATCCACATGTTAATCATTCTCTGTGTAAAGTAGTATTTCCTTTTGCCTGTCCTGAACTTACTGCCCATCAGGGCATATCTTGTCTCTTTATCGATCCTTTTTTTACCCATCTCCCTCACCAAATCAGTGGAAAAATTCGGTGGAACTGGAGAATGATCACATTGCACTGTGAATTTCAGCAGATCCTCCAAAAGGCTCTGGGTTACTACCATTAACACCACAGTTCCCTTACCTGTAATGAAGTTAGCCACCGAAGAAATCAAGTTCTCACTTATCTTCCATTTCATTAAATGAGGTAAAATTCTCATGGAGGACATCAAGGCAAAGAGGCAACTACCGAGGCCTATGATCGCCATCCCCTGAGCCACGTTCAGACTAGCTGGAAGGAATTAAACAGAACAAAGGAACGTACAATTTTGCCTTGAGAGACCAGACCCCCCTACTATGTTTTTCTTAGGAATGAGCTGAAGATGCCTGATTCAGTTCTTGTTGTGGGGTAGATCCAACCACTTTTCTCACTGCCAAAAAAGGAGGAAAGTGTCCTCTACGATGACCAAGCATTGTTCCACTTAGGATCATGGGATCTTCATGGAGAAATGCAACACAGGTTGGAGGCTGTTGTAAAGAATGGAATTGGCTGAGATTGGGTGAAAAAAGCTGGGTTAATGCAGTCTAATATTTGCTTCTCGTTGATGTTTTCAGTTCTCTGCTTCTCACCATGAGCACTGGTGATAGGTCAGTGTGTTGTATAAATGCCAGAGATCCAGCTCGGTAGAGAGCCAGTTTGATGTAGTGGTTAAGAGCAGCAGCTTCTAATCTGGTGAGTCAAGTTTGATTCCCCACTCCCACATGCCGCCAGCTGGGTGACCTTGAGCTCGTCACAGTCCTGATAGTGCTGTTCTCACCGAGCAGTCCTGTCAGAGATCTTTCATCCTACCTACCTCACAGGGTTGTCTGTTGTGAAGAGAGGAAGGGAAGGTGACTGTAAGCCCCTTCGGGTAGAGTAAAAATGGCATATAAAAACCATCCTTCAAAGATGTAGGTCCTGTGGCTGGTTAGGAAGGGTCCATGTGAGGAAGTGTGGCTACCCTCCCTGGATGGTGTGCAGCTCTCAATGGCTCATTCTGTCGGGAACCTGGGTGTGATCCTGGATGCTTCCCTCACAATAGAAGCCCAGGTCACAAAAGTAGCACAGTAGGCATTTTACCACCTCCGCCAAGCCAAGCTACTAACGCCCTACCTGGCCACGGAACACTTAGCCACAGTGATCCATGCAACAGTCACCTCTAGACTGGACTTCTGTAACTTGCTCTATGCAGGCCTCTCTTTGGCCTTGATCCGGGAACTACAGCTGGTCCAAAATGCAGTGGCCAGGGTCCTCACAGCAACACCCACATTTGGCCCATTCTCTATCAACGACAGTGGTTGCCAGTTGAATTCTGGATCAGGCTAAAGGTTCTGGTAGTCACCTTTAAGGCCATACATGGTCAGGGCCCAGTGTATCTGACGGACTGCCTCCCTGCCTATGCCCCCCAAAGAGCTCTACGCTCTGCCACCACCAACCAGCTAATGATCTCTGGCCCTAAAGAAGCCTGCCCGGCCTCAACCAGGGCCAGAGCCTTCTCTGTCCAGGCCCACACCTGGTGGAATGAGCTCCCGGAGGAGATCAAGGCCCTGACAGAGCTAAAACAGTTCTGCAGGGCCTGCAAAAGGGAGCTCTTCCACCAGGCATTGGGTTGGGACTAGGCATAACCAGCAACATCTACAGGGCTCCTGCTCCCTCCCTCCCAGAAATCCACCCATGCGTTCTGCTCTAGAGGGGAAACTAATAGATTTTTATGGGCCTGCGATATTTCATTTTTTCCCCTGATGTGAGGGGAAAAAATTAAAAACATTTTCTTCAACTCTAAAAGTCTAAGTTTTGTCTTCTGGTTTTAAAAGAAATTAAAACATTTCCGTGAGCCACTAAACATTTTGCCCTGCTTACAGCAGTCTTGCCTTCTGCATTTTACCCTGATAACAACAACCCTGTGAGGTAGGTTAGGCTAAGACTGTCCCCACATCACCCCGCATGCTTCCGCTGCAGAGTGGGGATTTCAACCAGTGTTTCCCAAATCTCACGCTGACCTCCTAACCATGACAGAACAGGAGAGTCTGATTTATTGATCCTTAATGCTTTATTGATCAGACCTTCATGTTGTGGAAAGCATACTGTTTTTTTAGAAGGGCATGTGATACCACTAACCAATAGGGTAAAAATATACGTTCAATAAAGAAGAGTTGGTTCTTATATGCTGCTTTTCTCTACCCGAAGGAGGCTCAAAGCGGCTTACAGTTGCCTTCCCTTTCCTCTCCCCACAACAGACACCCTGTGAGGTGGGTGAGGCTGGGAGAGCCCTGATATCACTGCTCGGTCAGAACAGTTTTATCAGTGCCGTGGCGAGCCCAAGGTCACCCAGCTGGCTACATGTGGGGGAGTGCAGAATTGAACCCAGCATGCCAGATTAGAAGTCTGCACTCCTAACCACTACACCAAACTAGCGATGCCATTCATTAAGAACATAGAATTAATTCTCAAAACATTGCTTAAAAATGCTGCAATACAGGAAGTTGGTGTAGAAATGAAGCCATCGGGCGGCCTATTAGGAATTATTCCATCCAGCTTAAGTTGGAAAAGGGTAAAAACAGAGATTCCCAGGCTTGAACTGCACAAAGGAAAAGCCAAATTGAAAGGTGTGGGCATGGGGTTTCAGGTGGAAACAGAAGGGGGGCTGAGATATCTGAAACTGTCTTGGCTCTGACCTGTTTTGATAGCAAGGTAGCCACACCTCTCCTTTGGGCAAGAGAACCACAACCCCATGTGGACATCCCCTGTGTTGTGGTGGCACACCATCCAGAAGGGGGACACGGTGACGATGAGGAGGAGCAAGAGATTGATGGCGGAGAGGACCCCATGCGTCACCATGCAGCCGTTCATTGGGCAGGTTCAGTTGAGGCGCTGCGGGAAGGAAAAGTCAGCATCAGAGAACTGAAGCACAGGACTCAAAATGCAACACGCCATTTAGCCTTGAAATGGTAGGAGCAGCATGCCTGGAATAATATTAGATAAGATAGTTTGTAGCATTCCTTGTTGCGCATGCTACACTATTTCATTATTTTATCCTGTGTCTTATATTATTGGCATAGTTAGTGGTTAGCAGTGCGGAGTTCTAATCTGGCGAGCCGGGTTTGATTCCCCGCTTCCCCACATGCAGCCAGCTGGGTGACCTTGGGCTCACCACAGCACTGATAGAGCTGTTCTGACCGAGTAGGAATATCAGGGCTCTCTCAGCTTCACCCACCACACAGGGTGTCTGTTGTGGGGAGAGGAAAGGGAAGGTGAATGTAAGCTGCTTTGAGACTCCTTTGGGTAGAGAAAAGCGGCATATAAGAACTAATTCTGTTCTTCTTCTAAAGTAATATCAGGGCTCTCTCAGCCTCACCTCCCTCACAGGGTGTCTGTTGTGGGGAGAGGAAAGGGAAGGCGACTGTAAGCTGCTTTGAGACTCCTTTGGGTAGAGAAAAGCGGCATATAAGAACTAATTCTGTTCTTCTTCTAAAGTAATATCAGGGCTCTCTCAGCCTCACCTCCCTCACAGGGTGTCTGTTGTGGGAAGAGGAATAGGAAGGTGAATGGAAGCCTCTTTATGACTTCTTCGGGTAGTAAAGTGGCATATAAGAACCAGCTCAACTTCTTCTTCAGTAATATCAGGGCTCTCTCAGCCCCACCTACTTCACAGGTTGCCTGTTATGGGGAGAGGAAAGGGAAGGCGACTGTAAGCCACTTTGAGACTCCTTCAGGAGAGAAAAGCGGCATATAAGAACCAACTCTTCTTCATAATCGCATTGTTTTTTTAATGGTTCAATTTGAGTCCAGTCGCATCCTAGAGGCCAGCAAGATCATTGGGCTATAAGCTTCCAGGCCCTGCCAGAGCTTGAGCAGTTCCACGGGTCCTGTAGAACAGAGCTCTTCTGCGAGGCTTTCCGTTGGAGCCTCTGAATTGTTAACATCAACACTCTATGGGCCCTACCCTCCCACACAGTTCTATCTTATTCAAATCAGGGAAGATCGAGACCTTTGTCTGACAGGAGAAACGGCAGAAACCGAATTGTGAGGAGACTAGGATTGAGTACTCTCTACCGAACAGTCCTTATTGTTATTTTAACTTTTTAACTATTTAATATTTAATTTTTTATAAAACGTTGTACATTGCTCAGATTTGGACTACTGAGGTTGGCGGTCTAGAAATCAAATAACTCAAGCGACATTACATTGATAAATTGGCAACTTCTACTCTGGTTCTGGAGAAGACTCTTGCGAGTCCCTTGGACTGCAAGGCGAACAAAGCGGTCAGTCCTAGAGGAGATCAGCCCTGACTGCTCCTTAGAAGGCCAGATCCTGAAGATGAAACTCAGATACTTTGGCCACCTCATGAGAAGGAAGGACTCCCTGGAGAAGAGCCTAATGCTGGGAGCGATCGAGGGCAAAAGAAGAAGGGGATGACAGAGAATGAGGTGGCTGGATGGAGTCACTGAAGCAGTAGGTGCAAACTTAAATGGACTCCGGGGAATGGTAGAGGACAGGAAGGCCTGGAAGATCCTTGTCCATGGGGTCGCGATGGGTCGGACTAGACCGCACCTAACAACAAAAGCCCAGACTAGCTCAAGGCTGTCAGATACTTTGAAGCCAGGTAAGGATTTGGATAGTATGACTCAGTGTGGCCACACGGAAGCAGGCAAAGGCAAATTGCCTGTGCCCTGACCTGGGTAGCCCAGGCTAGCCCAGTCTCAGATCCTGGAACTTGAGCTGGCCCTTATTAGTCACTGGAGACCACGAGGTAGTCCAGGGTCGAGAGCTAGAGGCAAGCAATGGCAAACTGCCTCCTGCCTTGAAAACCCTGGAGGGGTTGTCATAAATTGATTGCAACTCGACTGCAATTTATCACTAATTAATTTGCCTTGAGTCTCGGGGAAAGGCAGACCATAAATGAAACAAGTAAATGAAACAAGGGACCAAGCCCTATGAAGATAGGTTGAGGGACTTGGGAATGTTCAGCCTGGAGAAAAGGAGGTTGAGAGGGGACATGATAGCCCTCTTTAAGTATTTGAAGGGTTGTCATTTGGAGGAGGGCAGGATGCTGTTCCCGTTGGCTGCAGAGGAGAGGACACGCAGTAATGGGTTTAAACTACAAGTACAACGATATAGGCTAGATATCAGGAAAAAATTTATCACAGTCAGAGTAGTTCAACAGTGGAATAGGCTGCCTAAGGAGGTGGTGAGCTCCCCCTCACTGGCAGTCTTCATTCAAAGGCTGGATACACACTTTTCTTGGATGCTTTAGGATGCTTAGGGCTGATCCTGCGTTGAGCAGGGGGTTGGACTAGATGGCCTGTATGGCCCCTTCCAACCCTATGCTTCTATGATTCTAAGTAAATAAATGCCGGAACGCAACAATCAAAGTGCATGTACTAGATTCACTTGGAAGCATGGATTTTGGGCAAGGATGAAGCTTAAACCATATAATTATTGGCAAACAGGCCACAGCTTTCATTTAACTTCTAACACAACAAAGTGTTGGCTGACGAGGGGAGAGGGAACCTGGCTAATGCCTTTTGGGTCATCCGACCCTTAGCCCCCATACAGTGCCATTGGTATCTGGTCCTGGTCCCCTGCCAGGCCACCGGATCGCTTGCTGTGGGATATAGCATACCAAGGTTAGCTGGAAAGCTTCAGGAGGCATAGACCTCCCTCAGCCCTCTCCAGTCTACCTTCCTCCAGTCATCTGGGACTACCCAGCCGGGTCGGCCCCATCTTTTGTTGCTGCTTCTCACCAATGTCTCCAACCAAAGGGAGTCATCTCCTTCCCTTTGTTTTGTCTCCTTATTCAGGCTCTATCCCCTTGTCTCCCACCAGCTGTGACATTTCCCCCCCCCATTTATTCTTATAGATCAGGGGTAGTCAAACTGCAGCCCTCCAGATGTCCATGGACTACAATTCCCAGAAGCCCCTGCCAGCATTCGCTGGGAATTGTAGTCCATGGACATCTGGAGGGCCGCAGTTTGACTACCCCTGTTATAGATTTAAACAAGCATTCAACATGCTTCAACTTTATATACCACTTTCATAACCATAACATAATGGGTGGGTGGGAACAGCATGCTCTGCCAGCCGGGGGGGAAAGCGGTTGAGAGTGAGCGCATGGCGCCTTTCATAGTGCCACACACTCGCTCCCTCCCCCCTCCCTTTTGCTGATGTGGCACATCCGTGCTGCGCATCCCCCCCCCCCACGGTCTCCTACATGCTCCTTTATTGCGCCATCCTCCTCTGCTCTCCCACGCCACTTCATCAATGGCGGCCGGGCTAATTCTCAGGCCCCTCTTTATATTACCAGGGGAAGCGGGAACGTTATGTCAATTATTACTGCTGCCATGTCCAGATTCTCCCTCTAGCTCAGAGCCAGACTAAACCAGGAAGGGGAGGGAACAACAACCCTCCTGAAATGGGACCATGGCCTAGCGTGCCTTGCTGCCATCCGTGACGATTCCCTTTAAGCCGAGCACTGCTTTTCTTGCAATGAGAGGTGATCCCTTCCCAACCAAAGGGCCAAGGGCACAGCCTTGAGGAAAATGTCTTATAGCCTGACCAGAAGGTTTCCCCAGCAGCATGGTTCCCACCTCAAGCAAGTATGAGCCACAAGGGAGAAATACGACCAAGGGTGTACCTCTTTGTCTCACAATCCCTCGCTGTCGCTCAAGTTCTGAAACTCTTGGCGGGTGATTTGGAAGAGAGGTTAATGGCTGGGAATGAAGGCCACCTCTTCCAACCAGCCCACTTGGGAAGCCCGGTTGTCCCTTTATCTGATCCCTTCGGCTGTCCCTTTCCTGCCGAGATCCTGGTTTTTAAATAAATAAATGAATGAAGATGTTCTTTCTAAGGGTGGCTAATGAAGGTTCTATGGCAGTTAGAGCTTTGCTGGAGGACTCCAGAACAGCCCTAGGAGATGGGAAGAGGTTCCAGGGGTGAGGGAGGGAGATGTAACTTATCGAGCGGGTTTCTAGGGCTAGGGGAGCAATGATATAGGAATATTAGAAGCCAGCATCTGGCAAGTGAAGAAATCCAGAGATTTAGGGAGCAAAGGGAAAGGGAGAAATCATGATGGACAGGAATGGTGAGTGACGTGGCCATGAATTGAGGAAATCTGTATCTGTCCATTCTTACAATGGGGGGGGGGGGGATATGTGTAAATCCTGAGAGCGGGTGTTCGAAACAGACTACAGACATTACAAATAGCCCCCTCTTGTTCGGCATGTCTGGTATGACATTCACAAAACAGGATTAGGCTGAACCGGTGAACATTTATCAAGGAAGGCGCCTAGCCCAGTGGTTCTCAACCTGGGGCTCGGGACCCCTTTGGGTAAGGGTGACCAGATTTTAGCATTGGTAAAGTGGGACACCATTGACCGGGGGGGGGGGAGGTTCTTGATAAAAAATTTGGTCCATACGGAGTAACAAAAAGTTTCATAGAACGCATCGAACGCAAAAATAGTATTGTAATGTATTTATTTTCATTTCAACATAAGTACAATTTGCCAGGTACCCCAAGATGTCCCTCCAGAAGTGGGACAATCTGGTCACCTTAACTTTGGGGGCCGAACGACCCTTTCACAGGGGTCGCGGCAGGGCAAGCAGCTTGGCCAGGGTAGATTGAGATAGAGCGTTCATCTGTTTGGAGCAGCAGAAAAGAGCGAGATCAGCATGGTAGGACAAGAGGCAGAACTGAACTGAGGGACCCTGGGAAAAAAACCCAATTTTTATACAATCAAGAACAATGGGTCTTCACGCCATTGGTCAGTTTCGGTTTACTTTATGTGAAAGAACCCTTGCCTCATTTTATGGTTGGGAGTCACCACAACAGGAGGAACTGTATTAAAGGGTCGCGGCATTAGGAAGGTTGAGAACCACTGGCCTAGCCTGAAGAGAATAATTGCTGTCATTCGAGAGGAACCAGCGGGGAAGAGGAGCGTTTTGTGTCCTTCAGTAGAAGCTTAAGAGGCAGGCCAGAGCAGGTTGGAGCACCAGCGGGTTTGGATTTTCAACCGTTCTGTTCATGATTGACGGGTGTTCTTCCATGTGGCTTGTTTCTTTTCACAAAATGGTAATGTTTTGTGTTTTATAGATGTTGTGAGCCACCTGGAGCATGGGCGAGGCAGGATAAATAGACAATGTCTTAAATAAGTAAATGCATACTCCCCCTCCTCCTCCTCCCCAGAATATGAAAATGCGGAACAAGTTCGGCTCATATTGAAGTATTGGTTCTACAGCAGGATCTCAGGCTGTGTGGGTCTCCTGTTCCTGTTTGTCACTTTGATCACACCGAACTGGATCAGGATAAACAGCACCCTTTCCAAGATCAACTTGGGTCTCTGGAACATTTGCTTAGACAACACCTGTCGTGAAGTTTCAGGGCATGCACGTAAGTTAGCTCCCCTCCCTCAGCTACCTTTTCTTTCCTTCTGTTCTGCTCCCTTCTCCTCCTACCCTCTCACTTCACGTTCCCCTCCTGTGCCTCTCCTCAGATACCCTTCCCTTACTCTCCCCTCCCTCTCCTCTCCTCCTGTGCCTCTCCTGCCTTCTTCTTAGTTTCCCTCCTGTTCTCTACCCTTACTGTCTCCTCCCCTTCCTCTCCTCTTATGTTTCTCCTATCCTCCCATCAGCTCTTCCCTCCTCTGTCCCTTCTGTCCCTTTCCTCCCATCTCCTTTCCCCCTTTCCCAGCCTTCCCCATCTTCCATCTTGTCCTGTTTCCTCCACTTCTCCTCTATCCTCCTGTCCCCTCTCTTGCCTTTTTCCTCTCCTCCTGTCCCCCCTGGCCTTTCCCCATCCATTCCCTTCCCTCTCCTCTCTTCTAGCTTAGCTCTATAATGCTACCTGAGCTCGTCCTCTAGACTTTACATTAAATTGCTGTCCAAAAGAGATTATAATAATCCAGGCCAAATGGCTACCTGAAGCAGGACGTGTGGGTGTGTTTAAGGGGGGCTGAATGGGGGACTTGCAAATCTGACCCAGGGTAACAATCCCCTCAAGGTATTCTTTTGTGCAAGGTCCACTGAAATGAACTGGACGTGGCGTTCGGAACTGTTGTGTTCATGAGAATGCAGGCTTGCCGTAACTCAAAAGTACTTGGAAAGATAAACAGCATTGCATGGCTGTCAACTTCAATGGTTGCCAGTTGAATTCCGGATCAGGCTAAAAGTTCTGGCAATTACCTTCAAGGCCATTCGCGGTCAGGGCCCAGTGTACCTGAGAGACCACCTCTCTGCCTATGCCCCCCCAAAGAGCCCTACGCTCCGCCGCCACCAACCAGCTAATGATCCCTGGCCCTAAAGAAGCCCACCTGGCCTCAACGGGGGCCAGAGCACTCTCTGTCCTGGCCCCCACCTGGTGGAACGAGCTCCCAGAGGAGATCAGGGCCCAGACGGAACTTAAACAGTTCTGCAGGGCCTGCAAAAGGGACCTCTTCCACCAGGCATTGGGTTGAGACCAGGCACAACCAACAACATCTGCAGGGGCCCTGCCCCATCCCTCTCCCCCACCCCCAGACATCCATCAAGGCATTCCACTCCTGGACCTATTTGTATTATTACTGTTTAATGTTGTTCTGTTAAATCACTCTCTGGGGCCAAGGGACCAAGCCCTATGAAGATAGGTTGAGGGACTTGGGAATGTTCAGCCTGGAGAAAAGGAGGTTGAGAGGGGACATGATAGCCCTCTTTAAGTATTTGAAAGGTTGTCACTTGGAGGAGGGCAGGATGCTGTTTCTGTTGGCTGCAGAGGAGAGGACACGCAGTAATGGGGTTAAACTTCAAGTACAACGATATAGGCTAGATATCAGGAAAAAATTTTTCATAGTCAGAGTAGTTCAGCAGTGGAATAGGCTGCTTAAAGGAGGTGGTGAGCTCCCCCTCACTGGCAGTCTTCAAGCAAAGGTTGGATGCACACATTTCTTGGATGCTTTAGGATGCTTAGGGCTGATCCTGCATTGAGCAGGGGGTTGGACTAGATGGCCTGTATGGCCCCTTCCAACTCTATGATTCTATGATACCCTGTTATCATCAGTTAGTAATATTAATGTTATAGTTATTTATATGTATGTGAGGGAGTAAGGGGTGAAGATAGATAGATAGATAGATAGATAGATAGATAGATAGATAGATAGATAGATAGATAGATAGATAGATAGATAGATAGATAGATAGATAGATAGATAGATAGATAGATAGATAGATAGATAGATAGATAGATAGATAGATAGAGCTTGGTGTACCAGACTGTTTCGCAACAGAAGGCCCAGAAACTTGTTTTTGACTGTATCTGATATGTTCAATTTGCAAGGCTGGGTGTAATTGTTTAGATTAACAAGTGAACTTTAGTAACCTTTTTCCTGTGACTTAGCATAATGGCAATGGGTTGGTCCTATGGGATGTGCAAGGAGTGGAGATCCCAGGTTATTGGTTCGACCCAAAGGACATCATCTTTCCCTGCCTTCAACGGGATATTATAAAGTCTCATGCAATCCTCTGTTCTACACACAGATTTGGGAACTCCCCTGTGTCTATATTTCTGCTGCAGTAAAAATATACAAAAGGTTCGTTTTTCTCACGGAGTGATTTATTGGGAATGGGCAAAAAGGAACCCTAATTAATCATATGGTTATTTGTATAGTTCTCAGTTTAGTGTAAACCACCCTGAGCCTTTGGGGAGGGCGGTATATAAATGTGAATAAATAAATAAATAAATAAATAAATAAATAAATAAATAAATAAATAAATAAATAAATAAATAAATTTATTAATTAACTCCTCACACTAAAGGTTACCCATTGTGGCATTAGAGGAGAGGTTTCACCCATTTGGTGTGAAATGTGGAAGTGCGGGATGAGTTATGACCCCAAATGCCGAGCACAGTTTGAAAAGAAAGCAACACATGAGTGCATGCCGGAACTGAGACCTGCGCACTTCATCACTGGTCTTTTCACCCCTTCCCAGCGATTTTAGATACTTGTCGGATCCTTTTGTCAATAAGCACATTGTCCGGCTTGGTGGCAGTTTCGGCAGGATTGATCTCCAACCCCAGAGCTGGCCAATCCAAGTGGCCTCTCATCACGAGCCTTGCCACAGGTACAAAATTCTCTTTCTCACTCTCCCTTCCCCATTCTGCGAGGTCCCCACATAGCTTGAATGTCAGCTTCATCAAACAAACCCCATAGCAGAAATGCAGAGGACTCAGAATGAAACAAAACTTTATAAAGCTCAAAGTTATCTGTTATGGGGGTCGCAGGGCTTTCCCATATTCTCATTTTCTTTGCATGCACACTCGTGTTGCTTAGGGCAGGGGTTCCTGTTCTCCAGGTGTTTTGCTCCCTCTAGTGGTTGATTTTATAATACATAGCTTTTCGCTGAGTTTAAATAGGAGGTACACTGGACGTAAACCAAGGTAATATTGAATTGACCAGCCAAACACCCACAGAAAAGGGAGGGGGAGGACTGAAGCAATAGCAATACAAGGAAAATGAGAATGCAGAAAAGCTTGTCACTCTAATGTTGAGCACAGCTGTCTTGACACTCATAGAATCAAAGAATCATAGAATCATAGAGTTAGGAGGGACCTCCAGGGTCATCTAGTCCAACCCCCTGCAGAATGCAGGACCAAACAACAAACCTGCCTACCCTACCCACAGTGACCCCAATTTCAAGTTTACCATTGTCTGCAACTGGGTAGTGACTTTGAACTTCTCCCATCCAGGGACTAACCAGGGCTGACCCTTAGGGCTTTCTTGGGCCAACGGGGTCAGGGCCATGGGGAAAGGGTGTTGGAAAGTGCCTTTAAATCACTCTCAGTGATTTCTAAGGCCACCCCATCATGGGTTTCAAGTAAAAATCCCAACCTTTAGGCAGTGGCTGGAAATCTCTTGGAATTCCCACTGTTCTCCAGGTTAGAGATATCAGTTCCCCTGAGGGGAAGAATAGCTGCTTTGGAATGGCTGCTCTATGGGATTATTCCTTGACCCCCCTGCCCAAACTAGGTTCCTTCCCCAAAATCCCCAGGGATTTTTCATGCCAGAGTTTAGGATTATAGAATCATAAAACCATAGAGTTGGAAGGGACCTCCTGGGTCATCTAGTCCAACCCCCTGCACTATGCAGGACACTCACATCCCAATCGCTCATCTACTGTCACCTGCCACCCCCCTGAGCCTTCACAGAATCAGACTCTCGGTCAGATGGCTCTCCAGCCTCTGTTTAAAAATTTCCAAAGATGGAGAAGCCACCACCACCCAAGGAAGCCTGTTCCACTGAGGAACCGCTCTAACTGTCGGGAACTTCTTCTGGATGTTTAGACGGAATTTCTTTTGATTTAATTTAATCTCATTGGTTCTGTCTGTCCCTCCAGGACAAGAGAGAAAAACTCTGCTCCATCCTCTACATGGCAGCCTTTTAAATACTTGAAGATGGCTATCAGATCCCCAGGAAATCCCTTAGTTTCCAGGAAAGAGATGCTCAGAGGCAATTTGCCTCTGCACATTAAGCCTGGATTTTCTTAGTGGCCTCCCATCCAAGAAAAAACAAGGATCGGTCTTTCTTAGCTTCTGAGATCAGACGAGATCTGGCCAGTCTGGGCCATCTAGATCAGGGGTAGTCGACCTGTGGTCCTCCAGATGTCCATGGACTACAATTCCCATGAGCCCCCTGCCAGCAAACTCATGGGAATTGTAGTCCATGAACATCTGGAGGACCGCAGGTTGACTACCCCTGCTTTACTGCATCCGTGACTGAAGAAATTGCCTGGGAAAGATCCCATTTCTTCCAGGGGAGCCCGTCACAGGAGGGAGCCAACCTGCATGATGGGGCTCTATAGTGGCCCCAACCAACTGCCTGGCGGAAGAACTCCATCATGCAGGCCAGCTCGTCCGTGGTCTAAAGCAGAGGTAGTCAACCTGTGGTCCTCCAGATGTTCATGGACTACAATTCCCACGAGCCCCTGCCAGCATTTGCTGGCAGGGGGCTCATGGGAATTGTAGTCCATGGACATCTGGAGGACCACAGGTCGACTACCCCTGGTCTAGGTCATGCCTGTCTGCCATTGGTTATATCTCTTTCTGTCTTCCTCTGCATTCGCAGCCCTTACGTCGCTGCTCGCAATCGTGCTGTTCAGCGTGTCCGTCATGAGCCAACTCACTTTCTTCAGAGAGGAACGCGAGGCAGAGGAGATCCAATTCCACTATGTTCTCTCCTACTCCTTTATTGGATGCTGTGTTGGCTGCATCCTGTTCTTCATCAGCTGTGAGTGGTTCTATGTATTTGGGAGGGGGGGGGGGGAGGAGAAGATGAAACCAGTGCAGAGGCTGGTAGAATAAGGCAGCTGATCAAAGAGAGGATGAAGGATCATAAGGAGCTAAAAGAGCTGACTATGGTCTTTTCTCACCAGGAGAACCATCACAGAAGTCATTCTCAACCAGGATCACTAGCAACCCCTGGGTTACTCCGGAGCCCCAGGCTGAATCTGCACTTACTTTGTTTATTCTGTTGTGGATCCTGCTGAATCCAAATCGATATGAACTCGGGTCTTCCTCCCCCGCACCTTGAAACAGAAAAATGTTCTGCATGTGGTTAGGGAAGCTCAGAAGGGGAGAGCCAAGCGCAGATTGGAGATAGCTGAGGAAGGGAAAAAAACCCAAGAGGCAAATCTCTACTGAGAGAAGTTAAGGCTTCTGGAGTTTCTGCTGAGAGAAGTTAGGGCTTCCCCTTTAAGTCAGGGTTGCAGGCTGGGAACGAGGAAGCCTTTGAACTGAAGGCTTGGCCAATCAGGGCTTCTCTAACATGGAGGCTCAGCAGCAAGTTCAGAACAAGCAGAGAACTCTTCATGCTTTCTCATGCCGATTTTTCAAATACTGAGGGTTATATGCACTCTAGGGCAGAGTCTGCACTTACTTTGTTTATTCCATTGTCAATCCTGTTGAATTCAGATCGATTTGAACTCGAGTCTTCTTCTCCCCCCCCCCCCCATTGAAACAGGAAAGTGTTCTGCACATGGTTAGGGAGGCTCAGAAGAGAGGGGGGAGGCAAATGGAGACTCTTTCTTTGTTTTCTTGAAGGGGGGAAGAAATTAGGGGCTTCTCCTTTAAGGCATGCTTGTCATATGGCCACCTTTGTCCAATCAGAGTGTCTCTACCATGGAGGTAATCCGAATCTTGAAATGTTGAGGGTTAAAAGCACTAAGATGTCACACAATAAAGGTAGGGTCACTCCGGATCAATCCTTCTTGCTGCAGAAGGAAAATTAAAATCGCCCCAAATCAAAACAGAAATTGCATTCTGTGTAGACAGCAGGGACTGAATCGACCTGGGATTGGAATAAAAGCTCCGTGCAGTTTACACCCAGGATATTGCAGGGGAAAGGTAGGGTCACTCCGGATCAATCATGCTTGTTGCAGAGGGAAAGTTTAAATCGGACAAAATCAAAATGGAAATTTCATTCAGTGGAGGCAAGAGGGATTTATTTGAGCTGGGATTGGAATAAAAGCTCCATGCAGATTCAGCCCCAGAGAGGCTACTCCAGGTGGACAGGATTTAATAGAGAGACAGACAGACAGAGAGACAGACAGACAGATATGGCTTTCTGCACATTTGTCTGGTCTGAGGAAGGCAGCTGCAAATAAAGTGTTTCAGGGGAGCTCAGGCGGCGGAGGGGCAGGCTCTTGCATGCAGACCGGCCGGAAAGAATGGTTACAAAAATTGGGGGGGGGTGGCGTCAAGAGCTGCCATCCCGAGAGGAGGGTAGGTGGATGCTGAGAACATGGGGGAGTGGGAGGGAGGAACAGCACATCCAGCCAGGGGCATTCCTCATTGATAAGGAAGGCAGGTCTTGGGGATGGATGGCACTCAGATAGGCAGCACTAGCTGCATGGGGCAGGGTACAGAGACAGGTCATCATCTCAGGAGTTGTGGGAGCTGGGGGGCATGGAGGCAGGTGGGCCTCCAAGGCCCCAGCAGAGCCAAGGGGGCTGACAGCTGAGCTGTGGGAGCAGCAGAGAAGGGAGGCCACATTCAAAAGGGACAAGTAATGGGCAGGCGGCAGGTCTTTGAGGAGGCAGCATTCCAGCCCTCTGATTGGCCTGGCAAATACAGTTTTTCTGCCCTTCTGAAGCCTGAGGCCTACTGCTGGCAACTGCGGTCCCTGTTGTTGTCTGCAAGGCCAAGCTGTTGCCTCATAATAGTGGATCACTTAGTTTCCCCCAAAGTCTTACTCTTTACTTCTCTGTAAAACTAACTCCACTTGAACTTCTGGGCCACTGATGCCTTTGATTTCATTGGCCCTTCCTGGAAAATACTGAGTTTTATTTACCAGGCCAAGGTTGAAAAAAGTCACTTCAGTTCCTATGTCTCTCCAGCCATTTACTTGTTCACTATTTACAGTTTCAGGCTGTAAATATTTAGATCCTGCACTTTCCAGACTCGCAGGAGCCATGTTGGTCTGTCTGTCTGCACCCCAAAATACAAACAGTTGCTGGTAAGGGCTGTCCAAAGCCCATAGCCCAGGTAGAACACACCTGTACCACTCCATCCCAACCTCAGTCCGCAAGCCTCTACCATCATCTCTACTATCGCTACTCATCTCTAGACTATAAAGATCAGCTCTGCAGGCAAAAATGGCTACTTTGGATGGTGGACTCTGAAGCATTGTACCATTTTAAGGCCCACCTCCAAACCTCCAGGAATATTTCCAGCCTAGGTGTAGCCAAACTCCAGCTTGAGCCTGGAGAGCTCCTGGAATTACAGCTCGTCTCCAGACAGTAGAGGCAGAATTGGCTACTTTGGGGGGGGGGGGGATAGGGCTGTTGAGAAAAGAAAACCTTTGAGGCTTCCCACACAGGCTGTTGTGGAGATGAACCTCTTGAGGCCTATTGCACAGGGTTGTTGTGCGGATGAAACAGGAAGCAAAAGAACCCCCAGAATGGTATCCAGTTTCATCTGCACAACAACCTTGAATGGTAGGCCTCAAAGGTTCAGCGAGTGGGGGAAAAGAGACCCACATGGCTTGACTGCGTCTTCCGCCCAGCAAAGAGGCAGGCCACAGAAGTGTTTCAAGGGAGAAGGGGATTTTCTGTGGCCTCCCTGTCAGGCTCCCTTCACAGCAGGCCTGATAGGACACGGGAGATGCGGAATCCTGAGCAAGAGCAGCAATTGGCCCTGAGGGGAGGAGATTCCACCAATAGGTGTCTTTGGAACATTCAGCATGTTGTCAGAAGTATGAATCACTCGTTAGGTGCGTAGATGATGATGATGATGATGATATATGTGATTGTTTTAACCTGTACACATTATACTGGATTGATTTTTAGATGTTGCCTAGTGATGGGGTTGATGGGACGAGAATGACAGTGCTTCTCACTTTCTTTCCAGGGGTCCTGTTTGTCCTGGTAAAAATCAAGGAATCTGCTATAATGCCCCCTCCATGTCCGGTCGGTCCAGAGAACACGGCTGAGACTGATTCCATAGGAGTCGACGCAGACAGATCCATTGAGCAAAGTTTATCTGGAATTGGGTGTGCATATGGAGTGATGTGAACGCCAGGTTTATACTTCTAATGCCCAGGAAGGAATGCATGTCAAAGCTACACCACGTGTTTCGTTTGTTTTGTGGATACTCGCCTGTGGAGAAGGAGCGTGTTACATCGGAGACGGTCCCAAGAAAGAAGGGAAGCCAGACGAGAGGCAGCCGGTGCATGAACATGAGCAGGGATGGTGTGCAACGTGTTTGAATGGACATACGGGCACGGTTGCTTCCTTAGGAAAGTACAATTCTCCCCAGCCCGATATCTTGCCCAAACATGGTCAGAATGCAAGACAGGAATCATTTATGTATTGTACAGAAATCAGGGCGTTGTCCCTTTTGTAAACCTTTTGCTTCCATTATGCATGCCACCCTCCCCCTTTGACAGAAGTCAGCTTGCTGCGTTGATAACTCTTTGATAATAAACGCTGGATTTATCTTGAGGGCCTGTGGTGAAAGTGATATGATCAGACACAGAATGGTAGCACAAGTTTTTAGACTCAGCTGCCCAGGAGATCCTGAGGGCGTGTTTAAAAATCTGAGAGCAGGGGAAAGGCACCACCACAAAATGGCTGCCAGGGAGAGATGGGGCCGGTCAGATAATAGATGCCGCAAGGTAGATGTCCCAGCCACAAAACTGGCAATGACACCGGGGGTCATGTGGCAGCTGACCTATAAATTTCCATGTTCTCACGTTTGTTGAGGTTAGAAGCATTGAACCCTGTTTCAACCATTTCTATTCCACCCTTCCTCCAAGAGGCTCAGAACAATATACGTGGCTTCCCCTTTGTCATTTTAGCCTCACCACATTCTTGTCAAGTCGGTTAGGTTGAGAAGGAGGGTCCCTGGTCCAGGACTGGACTACTACAATGTGTTCTACTTGGGGCTACCCTTGAAGAGTGTTCAGAAGCTGAAGCTTCTGCAAGTTCAGAATGCAGGAGTTAGGTCCAGTTGGGGTCCAGTTACCAGGCACTTGCCAGGGAGGTCAAATGTGAATTCTTCACAGGGCCATTGTAAGGACCTGGGCAGCTGCATTCTGAACCAGCTGCAACTTCCGGATCAAGGTTAAGGGTAAACAAGTATTACTTGCGGGAGGAATCTCATTTTCCCCTTCCCATTCTTTCTTCTCTTTTCTAAAAGCCCCCATAAGCTCTCCCCTTTTCATAGAATCATAGAATCATAGAGTTGGAAGGGGCCATACAGGCCATCTAGTCCAACCCCCTGCTCAACGCAGGATCAGACCAAAGCATCCTAAAGCATCCAAGAAAAGTGTGTATCCAACCTTTGCTTGAAGACTGCCAGTGAGGTCTTTCTTGCTTCTCTCCCATTAGAGTTACCAATCTCCAGGTAGGACATGGAGATCTGAAATCACATCTCCAAACTACAGAAATCAGTTCCTTTTAAGGTCCAGGTTGGAAGATTCCTGGAAATTTGGGGTTGGAGTCTTGGGAGTGCCAGGTCTGGGGAGGGAAGCAACCTCAGCAGGGTATATTGCGTACAGTCCACGCCCAGCCATTTTATCCAGGGGGGTTGATTTCTGCCACCTGGAGAACAGCTGTAATTCCAGCCCATCTCCAGTACCACCTAGATCAGTGGTTCTCAACCTGGGGGTCGGGACCCCTCTGGGGGTCAAACAACATTTTGCAGGGGTTGCGGCAGGACAAGCAGCTTGGCCAGGGAGGTGCCATCCCTGTACACAACAGTACACAACAGGCTTGTGGGGTAGATCGAGACAAAGCGTTCATTTGTCTGGATCAGCGGAATAGAGCAAGATTGGCATGGTGGGACAAGAGACAGAACTGAACTGAGAAACCCCGGCAGAAAACCCAATTTATGTACAATCATGAACAATGGATTTTCACACCATTGGTCCGTTTCGGTTTAATTTCTGTGAAAGAACCCTTGCATAGTTTTACAGTTGGGGGTCACCACAAAAGGAGGAACTGGATTAAAGGGAAGGTTGAGAACCACTGACCTAGAGGTTGGCAGCCCTAGTTCCCCTGGAGAACTAGCTGGTTTGGAGGGTGGGCTATATGGCATTATACATTGCTGAGTTTCCTCCCCCCCAAACCACACCCTCCCCGGTCCCTACCCCAAATCTCCAGGAACTTCCTAACATGGAGTTGGCAACCACATCTCCTTCCCACCCAACAGCCTCTCTGTCCTAAGCTCCAGCCCCTCCCAGCAGCGTCTACCTCGGAAAACTGACCCAGTTGAATGGGGGCCACAGTTCCCTGTCCTATTCTTTCCTTCTCAAGCAGTCCCCATCATAGAATCATAGAGATGGAAGGGCCCAAACAGGCCAACTAGTCTGACCCCTTGCTCAATGTAAAACACACATCTTATAGGTTTATACCCTGCTTTTTACTAACCAAAGGAGTCTCGAAGTGGCTGACGATCACCCTCCCTTTCTCTCCCCACAACAGATGCCCTGTGAGGGAGGTGAGGCTAGGAGAGTTGAGAGACAACTGTGGCCTGCCCAAGGTCTCCCAGCTGGCTACATGTGGAGGAGAACTGGGGAATGAAAAGCGGTTCTCCAGATCAGAGGCCATCATTCTCAACCACTATACCAGGGGTAGTCAAACTGCGGCCCTCCAGATGTCCATGGACTACAATTCCCAGGAGCCCCTGCCAGCATTCGCTGGCAGGGGCTCATGGAAATTGTAGTCCATGGACATCTGGAGGGCCGCAGTTTGACTACCCCTGCACTATACCATGCTGGCTCTCCTTGAGTGAGGCTGTTAATAATAGGACATTTTGGAGGTCTTTAATTCATAACGTCACCATAACCTGGGAGCAGTTTGACAGTCCAACACCCACCCACCCAGGGCCGACATATATGCAAATGGTTGAAGGACCAGGCTGCTTCAAGAATAAAACCGTTTCATTGGGGAAAGAAACAACTTTGTGTAGAAAGGGAGAGAGAAGAGACAGTCCTACAGTCTGTTTGTTTTGTTATTCGGCTCTGTTCTGGAGGCATAAAACAATAAAAGCCTGGCTGGTTCTCCAAACAAAAGACACTGATGAATTACTTACATTCTCTGAGCCTTTTAATAAATCATCCAAACATCAGACTTGTAAACAAAACTTTTCAGTCTCTAGAACTTCATCAGTGACTCCTTTAAGGAAAGTATAAAAACTGAATATTACCATTGTTATTAATATTTTAATATTAATATTTTTATTTGGTTTTAAGAATAACAGAAAGAATGATGAGCAATTACAAATAGCAACACAGACCTTCCACCCTCCCCCTCTCGGAGTATAGGTGGTTTCTTAGTAGATCAATTGCAGAGGTAATCCATATAAAAATGCCTTTGTTCTTGGTATTCTTCAGGCGATTTTCTATTGACTCTCGAGGTGAGTTTTATCATTTTCGATAACTCAGCTACCTTACCCAGCTGTAATGGAATAGTTGGTGTCTCCTTGGAGCCAGTTTGGTGTAGTGGCTAGGTGTGTGGACTTCTAATCTGGCGAGCTGGGTTTGATTCTGCACTCCCCCACATGCAGCCAGCTGGGTGACCTTGGGCTCACCACAGCACTGATAAAGCTGTTCTGACTGAGTAGGAATATCAGGGCTCTCTCGGCCTCACCCACCTTCACAGGGTATCTGTTGTGGGGAGAGGAAAGGGAAGGCAAATGTAAGCTGCACTGGGACTCATTCGGGTACAGAAAAGCGGCAGGAGTCTCAAAGCAGCTTACATTCGCCTTCCCTTTTCTCTCCCCACAACAGACACCCTGTGAGGGAGGTGAGGCTGAGAGAGCCCTGAGATTACTGAAGAAGAAGAAGAGTTGGTTCATATGACGCTTTTCTCTACCCAAAGGAGTCTCAAAGCAGCTTACATTCACCTTCCCTTTCCTCTCCCCACAACAGACACCCTGTGAGGGAGGTGAGGCTGAGAGAGCCCTGATATTACTGAAGAAGAAGAAGAAGAAGAAGAAGAAGAAGAAGAAGAGTTGGTTCTTATATGCCACTTCTCTCTACCCGAAGAAGTCTCAAAGCGGCTTACAGTCACCTTCCCTTTCCTCCAAAGAGTTGAGGTTTCCCACTTAAAACAGAAATGTACAGATTCAAGATATGAACGTGAGCTCTGAATTCCAAAACATCTCCCTCAATGGCTGGGTGGCACCATCCTTGGGAAGCTCAACACACTTCAGTCCAGGGGTAGTCAAACTGCGGCCCTCCAGATGTCCGTAGACTACAATTCCCAGGAGCCCCTGCCAGCCCCTGCTTCAGTCCCTTGGGGGGGTGTTCCTTGTTCCCTGGCGGGGACCGTTGGGAGGCCTTCTTGAACAACAGAGTTGGACATTCCGTGGCAGTTGCCGGTGGGGAAGAAGGGAGCGATGTGACCAGGAGTGAGTGGAAGCTGAAGGATCGTTTTGGGAGTGAGTCGCCGAGTCCAAGTTTGGAGACCGGGGCAGAGCCCGGGTGAGGACAGGGATCCCAACAGGGTATAATGTAAGGTGACCAGATTGTCCCACTTTTGGAGTGACATCTGGGGGTACCTAGCAAATTGTACTTATGTTGAAATTAAAATATATATATAAAAAGGTAAAGGTATCCCCTGTGCAAGCACTGGGTCATGTCTGACCCTTGGGGTGATGTCCTCTAGTGGTTTTCATGGCAGACTCAATACAGGGTGGTTTGCCAGGGCCTTTCCCAGTCATTACCGTTTACCCCCCAGCAAGCTGGGTATGCATTTTACCGACCTCAGAAGGATGGAAGGCTAAGTAAATCTCGAGCTGGCTGCTGGGATTGAACTCCCAGCCTCATGGGCAGAGCTTCAGACTGCATGTCTGCTGCCTTACCACTCTGTGCCAGAAGAGGCTCTTAAAAATATATATTACAATACTATTTTTGTGTTCCATGTGTTCTATGAAACTTTTTGTTGCTCCATCTAGATCAAATTTTTAATCAAGAACCCCCCCCCCCCGGGTCAATGGTGTCCCGCTTTACCAATGTTAATATCTGGTCACCTTAGTATAACGCCACCCTCTGAATCAGCCATTTTCTCCTGGAGAACTGATCTCCGTCATGTGGAGATCGGTTGCAGCTCCAGAAGATCTTCAGGTCTCATGTAGAGTGGCGACCTTAGATGAAGAGATCCGAACAGCATGCTCCAAGAGCATCAGGGTTCCCTTCTGAGCTAGATAATAGAACTCAATTTGAGAAAACTAAGTGTTCCAAGAGTGTATACCTTTGTTTTAACTTGGCTTCGTTTAGGGGAGCTCCTATGAGACATGGGATGGCACCAACTGCTGGCTGCAGGATGCACGATCTTCACACTTTTCATCCTGATCCTGGTTGTCACAAGCCACCAGTGGCTCCGCATTGAGTCCGCCAAACAGATGTACCACAGCGGCATCTGGAAAATCTGCACAAAGATGGTGTGCAACAGTATCATTGCCAAAATAGGTGAGAAGAAGGCCCAAGACTTGTTCTGCTCCTTGGCCTTAATATCTCGATGATAGAACTCCTGCTTTGCTTGCAGAAGCTCCCAGGTTCGATCCCCGGCATCACCAGTGAGAAGGATCAGATGGTTGGGAACGTAAAAGGCCTCACGGGACCCCAGAGAAGCTAGGGAAGACAATAATGTTCTTCATAGTCCACTGTCTGACTGGGTAGTAGGCATCTTCATGTGGCCTTGTTAGGGGGAAGGGCTGTGACTCAATCATAGATCATCTGCTTTCCATGCAGGAGGTCCCAAGTTCAATCACAGGCATCTCTTGTTAAAAACAATCCAAAACAGAATCCAAGAACCCTGGAAAGTCTTTGCCAGGATAGACTATGTTAACCAGGGCAGAGTCTGCACTTACTTTGTTTATTCCATTGTCAATCTTATTGAATTCAGATCTATTTGAACTCGGGTCTTCTTCTCCCCCCCCCCCCCCATTGAAACAGGAAAGTGTTCTGCATATGGTTAGGGTAGTTCAGAAGGGGGGGGAGCCAAGGCTCTTTCTTTTCTTGAAGGCGGGGGGGGGGGGAGAGGAGCCAAGCAGGGAGCCTCTTTCTTTTCTTGGAGGGGAGGGGAGAGAATCGAAGAAGGCAGAGGAGGGAGGGAAAACTCCAAGACTGACAGAAGTTGAGAGAAATTAAGGACTTCTCCTTTAAGGTAAGCTTGTCACATGGCCACCTTTGTCCAATCAGAGTGTCTCTACCACGGAAGTAATCCGAATCTTGAAATATTGCGGGTTAAAAGCACTCTAAGATATCGCACAATAAAGGTAGGGTCACTCCGGATCAATCCTTCTTGCTGCAGAAGGAAAATTAAAATCGCCCCAAATCAAAACGGAAATTGCATTCCGTGTAGACGGCAGGGACTGAATCGAACTGGGATTGGAATAAAAGCTCCATGCAGTTTACACCCGGGATAGACCAGTAGTTGGACTCAAAGTAAAGCACAACAGAATTAGAGTCCAGTAGCACCTTTAAGACCAACAAAGTTTTATTCAAGTCATGAGCTTTCGAGTGCAAGCACTCTTCCTCAGACTATGAACCACCATCATAACAGTGGAAATATAAAGCAAAAAGTTAATTATGTTAAATTAATAAACCATGTCACAACATCCAAATTCAGTCATAGGATAATTCTTTGCTAAAATAGCCAATCAGTCCCCTCGAATTCCATTGTAGTTCACAAAAACGTAGGAGAAATAAAACTGTGCATGTTAGTGGCTAACGGCTGTCACTTAACCATTTGTTGCTGGCCCCATCTGTCTCCACCCAAGTGTGAAAACATTCCTGCAAGTGGAAAGCTATGCTGGCAACTATCTTGTCCTGAGACCAGAGGGTTAAATTAAAAATTACATGACGTATTACTAACATCACCTTAGAGTTACATTGTCCCAAATAAAATAAATTAAATTAATTAAAAAGAAGAGAAGATTGTAAGGAATGTGGATATACGAGTTAAACAAGGTTAGCATGCATAGTGAGATAAAAAGCCTATGTCCTTGTTGAGTCCAAGGTATGTCATTGTTGGCTAATGCCTGCTTCCAGATGACGTTGGCCTGGGACAGTCCTGGGCCTGACACAACTCAGGTCCTCAGTTGGCCTGTGGCAAGGCAACACTTCTTCCGCATTCCCTTCCTTGCCGTGGGCATCATCGGGGCCTATGTCATGCCAGGGCCATCTGACAGGGAAAAGGTGGGCTGTCCTAGCCTGACTCCTCCCCACCCATAGCCAAGTACAGCATCCCGGAAAGGGCAAAAAGAAAGGGCAAAAAGGTGGTGATGTTCCACCACATAGCGGAACATCACCACCCCAGCTGCACCGTCTGGAGGCTAAAATCCAGGGTGGACCAGGTGCAGCAGGGAAAATGCTCCCCCATAATAACCCGGGAAAAGGCAGGGCAACCTGCCCCGGGCCAAACACCCAGTGGCAGCCTTGCGTGCTGTTCCGGGTGATGAAAAGGTAATTGTGAAGCAAACACAGGTTCTTGGAGAGAGGACCCCTTTTAACAATTATCTCTTGCAAATCCTCACCGGCAAACATTGTCCCGTAAGTGAAATCCCTGTATTAGAACATGAAGTAATCCATCTATGTAGCCAAAGGTAATTCAGGCTAAGGGTTTTTTGCAAGTAACAATTTGTACTAGAAAGGGAATGATATGAACCAGACAGAGGCATCGCAGTACCGCTGCTTATAACTCAAGCTGGGCCTAGCAACTGTGCTTCCTGTCCATGTCGAGAAACGTAAGCCTGGAGACGAAGAATGGAAAATGGGCAAATGAGAACAAGATGCAATTTAATAAAGATAAGTGTAAAGTTCTGCATCTGGGTCAGAAAAATGAAAAGCATGCCTACTGGATGGGGGATACGCTTCTAGGTAGCACTGTGTGTGAACGAGACCTTGGGGTACTTGTGGATTGTAAACTAAACATGAGCAGGCAGTGTGATGCAGCGGTAAAAAAGGCAAATGCCATTTTGGGCTGTATCAACAGAGGCATCACATCAAAATCACAAGATGTCATAGTCCCATTGTATACGGCACTGGTCAGACCACACCTGGAGTACTGTGTGCAGTTCTGGAGGCCTCACTTCAAGAAGGACGTAGATAAAATTGAAAGGGTACAGAGGAGAGTGACGAAGATGATCTGGGGCCAAGGGACCAAGCCCTATGAAGATAGGTTGAGGGACTTGGGAATGTTCAGCCTGGAGAAAAGGAGGTTGAGAGGGGACATGATAGCTCTCTTTAAGTATTTGAAAGGTTGTCACTTGGAGGAGGGCAGGATGCTGTTTCTGCTGGCTGCAGAGGAGAGGACACGCAGTAATGGGTTTAAACTTCAAGTACAACGATATAGGCTAGATATCAGGAAAAAGTTTTTCACAGTCAGAGTAGTTCAGCAGTGGAATAGGCTGCCTAAGGAGGTGGTGAGCTCCCCCTCACTGGCAGTCTTCAAGCAAAGGTTGGATACACACTTTTCTTGGATGCTTTAGGATGCTTAGGGCTGATCCTGCGTTGAGCAGGGGGTTGGACTAGATGGCCTGTATGGCCCCTTCCAACTCTATGATTCTATGATTCTATGATTCTATGATAAGATCTGGGTTTTCTTACCCAATGTTACACTACCCAAAGCGGCTGACAAACACCTTTCCCTTCCTTCTCCCCACAAAAGGTTGGTGGAGCTGAGGGAGCTCTAAGAGAACTGCTCTGTGAGAACAGCTCAAAGTTGGCTACATATGGAGGAGTGGGGAATCTGGTGCTCAAACTAGAGTCTGCTGCTCCTTGACCACCGAACCACACTGACTCTCAGTAATATTAATGTGAAGAATGTGGTTGTGCACGCATGCACATACATGCGCATCCATGCACAAACACACTTGCATGCGCAAACATGGCAGGGTTGCCAACTCTGTGTTGGAAAATTCCTGGAGAAAGGGAGGGAGTTCAGAAGGGACGTGACGATAGAATTCACCCTCCAAAACTGCCTTTTCCGCCAGAGGCAGAAGTGAAAGGATGACCAACCAGCAGGAAAGCGCCTGCTGGCGTCCCCTGGGTCCTAGCGCCCATTGCATTCCTGGTTGCAATGAGCTTTCTTGCTAGTATTATAAATCTCCCGAGTGATAACAATGGAACGTCATAAATAAATATTATTTCAAAATGTATTAGCTTTTAAAGTATTCAGTTTGCTTCATGTCTTCTGCTCTCCACTTTCCATTGCCTATATTTCCACAAGAGGAACTGGTCTCTGTCATCTGGAGACTCCAGGCCCCACCAGGAGACTGGCAACCCATGTGTGCAGCATGGCTTTCCCACCCGTCCCCCATGCTTCTAACCTTTCTTCCCTTCTCCCACCGCAGCATACTTTCAGATCATCCGATTCCTCTTCGTCCTTGCCCTATTCTGCAGCTTCTTCTGCACCTCGTACATGCTCTTCACTTACCGCTACTTGCCCAGCTATCCGCTACCCCGGTTCTTGTGTTCTGCCACGGGCAGCTTCGCTACAGGTAGGAGTGCTGATTTTACCCAAAAGTCGAGAACTGTTCTAGGAATCCACCCCCTAGGAAGCCTCTTTTAGGAGTATCGCTGTCACTCGCTTTAATCATGTTCTCTGCTGGAATATACAATATTAATTAGAATAGAATTTATCAATAAATGTACAGACTATATAATAAATATAAAGTTTAAGGGGTCGGTTATAACCTTCAAGGCCTTACGCAGTCTGGAACTGGCGTACCTGAGGGACGACCTCCACATCTGCCTCACAAAGACCGATTATGCACTGGGAATTTCACTGCCCCAGCTCCCGTGCAGGAGCACAAATCGGGTGCGGATGAGGCGCACCAGGCCAAATGCTCCCCCATGTGGGTGCAGGAAGAGGTGGGGCAACCTGCCATGACTAAAACCCCTGCCTGCAGCCTGGCATGAAACCTCCAGTGCATAAACGGTCAAAGAGGGCTTCGTTCAGCAAACGGCCCTAAAGAGGTGCGCCTGGTTGTGGCCAGAGCCTTTATTTGGCCCTGGCTTTATTTGGCCCTGGCTCCAGGCTGGCAGAAATGCAGGCCCTCACAGAGCTTCCAAAGTTCCAGAGGACCTGCAAGACCGAGCATTTGGTTGTGTCCCCGGGTCGCACCTCTAACATCTAAATGGGCCCTCTGCCTATCCCGCATCTGGGGTTCATTAGTAACCGTTACTGCCCACTTGCAAGTCCCCCATCTTGAGCCAGTCCATGCAGTCGGTCTGTATGCCTGGCTTTTTAGGCAGTTTATGGGATGGAGCAATTATAGCAGCCTTTCTCAACATTTTTCCCATGGAGAAACCCATGAAATGCTCTTCAGGCTTTGAGAAACCCCAGAAGTGGTGTGATCATGCAGAATAGGGTTGGGAAGCACAGCTGTGGACATGCCCACCTTGGGCTCCTCCCCTTACCACCCCCTCCAGGCCCATTGCTGGCCATTTTGGGAGGGGAGTCAACATGACCATATATGGCCATATCACCTGATAAATGTTTAACAATTCTTTTTTAAAAAGTAGTTAATTTCCATCATTCAGGAAACCCTTCCAGAAAAACCCTGGTTGAGAAAGCCTGGATTACAGTGACCGTTTATGCACTGGGAACTTCATTTCCCCAGCTTCCATGCAGGAACACAAATTGGGGGTGGATGAGGTACACCAGGCCAAATGCTTCCCCATGTGAGTGCAGGAAGAGGTGGGGCAACCTGCCATGACTAAAACTCCAGCCTGCAGCCCGCCATGAAACCCTCAGTGCATAAACGGTCAGTAAGAAGTTTAGCATTTATCCTCCATCTTGTTTCACTTGTATCCTTATTTGACATGTTTCATACCCTGATATAAGCCTCCCTGAGGCAATGTTTGGAGAGGGGTGGCCTAAAAATCCCATAATAATATTTTAATAAGTATTAATAATAATAAAGTGTCAGATCATCTCGAATGTTAATATTCCACACCATCACAAGCATCAACTATTCCGCGATAGATTGATCCAGCTGTACTTTAAAATCTCCCCACTACATTTTGATAGGAGGTGCGTCTTGTGGTGTCCATCAGAAAGGTGATAGGCAGTTGCAGTGTTGTTAATAAGCTTAGCTATCATTTCCTTGTCCCCCCCTTCTCAGATTTTCTTTCATCCCCTGCGGACCCGGAGTATAAAGCCAGAGGTCTCTAGCCCTGTGCAGAACACCCCTCCAAGTATTGACTTTCTGCCCTTGGGAGGGATAGTTGGCCTTGGTAAAATCATAAGCCATCTTCTGGTATGTCCAATGCTGAGGGAGTGGCCATGCACACTCCCCTTTCCTATGAACAACAATAAGGTCAGGAAGACCATGGAGTAGGAGGGATACTTGCAGACACTTCTTCCACACATTTGCACTGTGCAGACAACTGGGCAGCTGTGTGGATGACGGGGCCACAGCATTCATGCTCACATCTTCTTCATGCACAGGGCACCTGAATCATCAGGTCAACACGTTAGAACTTGCAACCCTGGAGCATAGCTGTCATGGCCTGGTTAGTGGCTAAGGCAGGCTTTCTCAACCATGGGTTTGTGAAACCCGGGGGTTTCTTGATGTCCCTCAAAGGGTTTCCGGAATGAGCGGGATTTATTTTATATCTGCATTTTAAATTTGTTTAACACTTACTGGGTGATGTGATCATATATGGTCATGTCGACATGCTCCTCCCCTCCCAAAATGGCCAATGAGGGGCCTGGAGGGGGTGGGACTGGGAAAGGGTGGGTGTCCTTCCCAAACCTATTCCGCACCATCGTGCCAATTCTGGGGTTTCTCAACGGCTGAAGAACGTTTCAGGGGTTTCTCAACGGTAAAATAAAAATGGAGAAAGGCAGAACTAAGGATGTGCAGGGAATGACCCAGAAGCTTGGCTGAATTATATTTCAGGTGAACTTGGTTGTTATCTTGTTGGGCAACCTTGTTGAGCGTCTGGAAGAGTCCATCCCCCCCACCCCCTGATTTTGTTTGGAAATAACTGGGGGTTGGGGAGGGGGGAGTAGTAAATACAGGATCCATCGATCTCTTCTGCCATTCTAAACCTAGCATTTGACCAAGGGTGGTATCTTCACCAGGTTTCTTGACGATGCTTGCCACAATGATATACACCGTCTTTGTCACCAAGCGAGGAATCACCAACACAGCTCGTGTCACCTACCAGCCGACTTTCTACTTGGCCTGGTGCCTTGGACCAATCTTTGCTATATCAGGTGAGAAGGATGATGGGGACAGTTGCTTGTCAGGCATAACGAAATCTTAAGATGGCTCCTTTCACTATCCCTACCTGGGCCCTTAGTAAATGGGCAGCAGCAGCAATGGTGCTGCTGGAGGGAGAGATGGGAAATGGATGGAAGAGTTTGTTCATCTGTTCGTTCGTGTTGTCTCCGGCCTCAGCCACAGGCCTGGCAGAACAGCCTCCCCTTGCGGGCTCTGTGGAACTGCCCCAGGTCCTGCCGAGCTCTAAACTCCCCCGGAAGAGTCTGTTACGCATGGCAGGATCCCTGCCTTATGCCTTGGCACACTGTCTTCTATAACCAATGGCACCCCACAATAGTCTAGGCTTAAGCTAAAGCCATGACACTGCTAGGGTCAGCCAAGCCAGGCCAGACTCCATCTTAGAAATCTTGCTCTCTGCCTCAGGTTTGGAAATCCAGGTGCCTCCATGCCCTACTCTCGACCCCCCCCCCCCATTGTATTTCTAAGTGAGTGGACTGGCTTCCTCCTGTTTGCCTAAGGGCTCCTAGGAAAATCCTTTGTCTTGCAACATTTTTCACACTTGGCCCCTCTGCCAGGGGGGTATTTCCACCCCACACCCTGCCAGCTAGACCTGATGGCTCTCTTCCTCAGAGCCATTAATACCTTTATCAAAAACCATTTACAGCCATCACCCCCACTTGGCCAGGTATTGTCCTAATCTCCGGGGACCCTGGAAACTTCCAGCACATGCTTACCTGAGCCTTGTCACGTAGCCCCCTTCCCAAAATCCTATAAAAACTGTGGCTTCACACAGCCACTCTGAGTGTCTTCCAACCCGGGACCTCCCACGCTGGTTCGTGCTTCTTCCTCTGACCCACCACTCCTCGGACAGGTAACTATCAAGCCTTCCACTCTTCCTCCCCCTTCTCTATATGACTGCTTGTATGTGTGTTAGCTATTAGTGTGTCTTTTTGTTATTTTCCTTTCAATAAAAGCTTATATTAACATTTTACCATTTAAATCTGTGTTTGCCTTGAGTTCCTACAGGTGGAATAACCCTCGTATACAAAGGTAACGATCCGATAACGCTAAGTTACCCCCCTCTCGCAGCATTTGAGCTAATATTCCCCACAAGCTCAAAGATACATGTTTTTAGGACACGTGTCCAAGCAATTTGGGTAACAAGTCTTCCGTCAGGCCAGGCTTAAAGAAATAAACATCCAGACCAGGGGTAGTCAAACTGCGGCCCTCCAGATGTCCATGGACTACAATTCCCAGGAGCCCTTGCCAGCATTCGCTGGCGAATGCTGGCAAGGGCTCCTGGGAATTGTAGTCCATGGACATCTGGAGGGCCGCAGTTTGATTACCCCTGATCCAGACAGTCCAGACGTGAGATTTTGCTTTTAACGTCCTGGCTAACACTTTTAGCCCTTTCTCCTGGCTTTTCTCCACAGGTTTCGTGAATCTGTTGGCCCACTACTTCATGCCGGTCCATCGCATCAGCTTAGCAGACCAGGACAGCTTAAGCCGATCTTCGATCTCAGATGTAAAGATGAGCGTACAGGGCGGCTGTCAAAACGACATGGTGTTGGGCAGCATGAGAGCATTCTGACGGGCAAAGATTGGGAAAGGGCTGGGGAGCAGTCACAGGGTAAAGGGCACAAAACCCTAACTGAAGGGGGACAGTTATCAGAGGTAGTACACTTCTTTCCCTCATCCTCCTTTCCCTGTACACCTGAGGTGGTCAAACCATGACTGTCGGGATGTCCATGGACTACAATTCCCATGAGCCCCTGGGGCTCATGGAAATTGTAGTCCATGGAAATCCAAACAGTCACGGTTTGGCCACCCTGCCATAGACTGAAACCCTTGCTTACATTTGTAATAGAAGGGGCCAGATTTCACACCTGTGGGACAATGAAGCTGAGGGCAATGACCAGAAATGGTACCATTCCACACTGCAGGCAGAGGAGAAAGGAGACTTCCTCATTTTTAAAAACTCCCTGCCAGTAGAAAACTAGCACAAGAAATTAAGCCGGAGCTTAGTGCTAGTTATCTAGTTGCGGGGAATTTTGCATGCATAAGAATATTCAGAGTTGGATCCATTGCCCACAGTCCTCTGATACACATGCTGTTCCACTTCCTCAACATTTGAGCACCTCCCTCTCTGGCCTGTCTGAATTAGGCCTGTCTCCTCTGCTGGGTCTTATGACTGCATTTGAATGTGTGCACGGATCTTTTTGGCTGTTGTTTATGGGCATGAAATGAACATCACAGCTGATCTAATGACTCTGCCTACCTGATTGCAGGAGACTTTATAACTGCTGGCCTTCTCTCTGTGTGCATGTATGTGATTGCCACTCTCTTGGGTGTTTTGAGGCCTGTAAAATAAAAAAAATGTTGATACTGTTGCATTCGGAATTGGGAAATTGCTCGTCTTCCTCCCTTTCCTTCTGTGACACCCTTCTTACCCTGTCTTCAATATTATATTTTGTTTTCAATCCTTTGTGCAGTCATTTGCTAGATGGGACTGCACAAGGATAAACAAAGGATAAACAATCTACAGTTATTAAGATTCTGTACATAACAAAGGATTCAGCTTCACTGAAAGGACAGGCAGTTGGGGAGAAAGAAGAAGAAGAAGAAGAGTTGGTTCTTATATGCTGCTTTTCTCTACCCGAAGGAGTCTCAAAGTGGCTTACAGTCGCCTTCCCTTTCCTCTCCACCCTGTGAGGTGGGTGAGGCTGAGAGAGCCCTGATATTCCTGCTTGGTCAAAACAGCTTTATCAGTGCTGTGGCGAGCCCAAGCTCACCCAGTTGGTTGCATGTGAGGAAGCACAGATTCAAACCCAGCTCGCCAGATTAGAAGTCCACACTCCTGGCCACTACACCAAGCAGATTTACACACCCCAGGCCAGGGTGGGCCAAACTGTGGCTCTCCAGATGTCCATGGACTACAATTCCCATGAGCCCCTGCCAGCACATGTGCAGGGCATGTGCTTGCAGGGGCTCATGGGAATTGTAGTCCATGGACATCTGGAGGGCCATGGGCCACCATGGGCCACCTCTGCCTCAGCAATCCACAGGATGGGGTGACAGCATCCCAGGTGATCACAAGTCTATCCTGAAGAGATCCCTCTCTAAGCTGGGAAAACTGTACTAATGAAATGGGCCTGCAGATAAAATTCCTGACCCAGCATGTTCCTTAAATGTTAGAAGATTAAAAAGCACATGCAACTGTTCTAGAACCGTAAGACTGGGCGAGGAGGCTAATTTAAACAAATGCCCTCCAATTCCACGAAGACGGACAAACTCTTGTTTCAACTTTTGTTTTAGAAAAAGCAGTCCCCTGCCTGAACTCCGTTTCCAGATCCATGATTGGGAGCACCATGCGTAGCACCTGCTGCTGGTGGTTTTATTCTTCAGATGTTTCAGATTGTATCTTGTTTGCTACCGCACATTGGTGGTAGTCGAGGTGGGAGAGTAAAGAATGCCTAGCCTGCAACGCTGTTTGGTATTCATTGCATCTGTGATTGGGCAAAGACCCACAGACCAAGAGAGCCTCTTGTGGCGCAGAGTGGTAAGGCAGCCGTCTGAAAGCTTTGCCCATGAGGCTGGGAGTTCGATCCCAGCAGCCGGCTCAAGGTTGACTCAGCCTTCCATCCTTCCGAGGTCGGTCAAATGAGTACCCAGCTTGCTTGCTGGGGGGTAAACGGTAATGACTGGGGAAGGCACTGGCAAATGACTGGGGAAGGCACTGGGGAAGGTATTGAGTCTGCCATGAAAACGCTGGAGGGCGTCACCCCAAGGGTCAGACATGACTCGGTGCTTGCACAGGGGATACCTTTACCTTTACCTTTTACCACAGACCAAGGGATGTATGTACCTGGGGGCCATTTTCTTCCATAGAGATCTACCCAACCCTACTCTTGGTGCCCTTCTTCAAAGGAGCAGCAGATGGCAACTGAGGACAGGGTCTTTATGGTGGTGTCACCCCTCTTAAGGAACGTTGTCCATAACTTGTATGTTGTTTCAATCATTGGCTTGTTAAACAGACTCTTTTACTCTTTCATGCCTGTGGCAAATGATTGGTCTTGAGGCCAAAGGCCAAAGGTACATAAGGTAAAGGTAAAGGTAAAGGTATCCCCTGTGCAAGCACCGAGTCATGTCTGACCCTTGGGGTGACGCCCTCTAGCGTTTTCATGGCAGACTCAATACGGGGTGGTTTGCCAGTGCCTTCCCCAGAAAGGTACATAAGAGAAGGATAAAAAGGGGGAAATATAATAAATAAAGAAGCTTCCGATTATCTCTGCGACAAATATACGTAAAACTAGGAACTTATCACTTACTCGATGGTTTCCAGCCAGCCATAAATGTAGATATTGTCTTTTCTCTGATCAAAGAAGTTTAGCCATCTCTGCAGGTTTCATTATTTTTACCATTTATTATGGGTAACTAGAAATCAAGCCTGCTATATGCTGAATACAGCGGGCGCTACCATTGTTCCTGGGCGGGCCCCCCCTGGCACAGCGGCGCCCCCATCCCCTCCCCCCTGGGACCCCGGCCGCGGTGCGGGGGAAGGAGCAGGGTCCCTGCTCCTTTCCTAGGCGGAGAAGCCTAATTTTCCACACCCCTCCTGCACCGGGCCCCGGGTTCCCAGCTGGGAAAGGAGCAGGGCCTCCGTCATCCCGGACTCTGCCCACCCCCCCTTCCCCTTACTGCTTTATTTATACCGCTCCTACAGAGCAGTTACAGATAATAACCGTTCCATTTTTGAGTCTATGATAACCCTAGCTGTCTGCTTTATGTGAATCAGTGCAGGTGGCCCAGGGTAGGAGAACAGGAGGCATGAAGGATGCAAGCACAGCCAGGTTGGAAGGGCAGGGAAGGGGAACCTCATGAAGAGCTTGGGAAGGAAGACATGGGATTTGCATTGCAAGTGGCTGCCGCTTCTTAAAAACAAAGAAATAAGGCGGAAGGAAAGATGGTATGAACAAGACAGAAAGTGAAGAAAAGCTGGCTTTTATACCTCACTTTTCACTGCTGAAAGGAGTCTCAAAGCAGCTGACAATCGCCTTCTCTTCCTTTCCTCACAACACATACCCTGTGAAGTAAGTGGGGCTAAGAGAGCTTTGGCAGAACTGCTTTGCGAGAACAGCACTATCAGGGCTGTGATGAGTCCAAGGTCACCCTTGTGGAGGCGCGGGGTATCAAACAAGATTAGAAGCCACTGTTCTTAACCACTGCATCACGCTGGCTCTCACATTTTAAACATTTTAACAAACAGACTGGTTTCAGGGGCACCATTATTTTCCCCTCCCCCCCCCCCCCTGTGATGAGGAGAAGTCCAAATGCAGGGAAAGATTCATAGCAAGGTTAATTCTTAGATATATTAAAGATTTAATTGCATTCACGCAGTTGTAAGTATTTTGTTTTGCGTACCTTACAAGTGCCAGCTCTGGTTTGTGAAATACCTGGAGAATTGGGGGCTGGAGCCAGGAGTGGGCAGGATTTGACGTGGGGAGGGACCTCAGAGTCCACCCGATATGATACGATAACATTTATTGTATATAGCCAAAGGCCATTACAAAGCACAATTAAAACAACGTGGTACAAATACGAATAAAACAATATTTCTCCAATATTGTGTACATAAAAATGTAAATGTGGGCTACTGAGTTACAACAAGAGAGGGAAAAATGGTGTATCAAGGTGGAGTCCACCCTCTGAGGCACCCATGTTCTCCAGTGATGAGCCGCAAAACGGGAGGATCCCCAGGTCCCACCTGGAGCCTGGCATCCCTAACAGTTCCCTGGACCGGATAGTCCAATCTTATCAGCTCTTGGAAGCTAAGCAGGGTAAGTCCTGGTTAGTATTTGCAAGGCAAATCACTGAGAAATACCACAGAACAGGCAATGGTCAACCCCATGTTGAGCTCTCTTTCCCTGAAAACCCTAATGCAGGTTCTCTCAACCAGGGTTTTGTGAAACTGGGGTTTCTTGACATCCCTGCATGGGTTTCCTGGGTAGGTAGGAATGGATTATTTATGTATTTTTAAAATGTGTTAATATTTTCTGGGTTACATGACCAAATATGGTCATGCTGACCTTCCCCGACTTCCCCAAATGGCCATTGATAAGCCTGGAGAGGGTGGGAAGGGGAGGGACCCCAGGTGGGCGTGTCCTCAGCTCTGCTTCCCAACTATATTCCGCACCATTGGGCCACTCCTGGAATTTCTCGAAGCCTGAAGGAAGTTTGAGAGGTTTCTTGGTGGTGAAAAAATTGAAAAAGGCTGCCCTAGAGGGGGACCACAGGTCAGCTGGGACTTGGTGGGGGAACCCCCCCCAAATAAACCAACCCAAATCCTTAGGATCACAAGTTTTATTTAAGAAACAACTTCATTCCTACAGCCATTTTCCCCCCATGGGGATCCAGCACACATTATATCATTCCTTCTCTTCCATTTTAGCCTTCAAACAATCCTACGAGGTGGATTATACTGTGATTGAGTCCAGCTGGCCTAAGGCTACCAAGTAACCTTCCATGGCTGATAAGCGATTTGAACTGGGGTCTCCCATATTCTGATCTGATGCTCTAACCCAGCCCTTCTCAACATTTTTACTGTTAAGAGACCCCTGAAACAGTCTCCAGGCTTCGAGAAACCCCAGAAGTGGTACAATGGTGCAGAATGAGGTTGGGAAGCAGAGCTGTGGACATGCCCACCCAGGGCCCCTCCCCTTCACACTCCCTTCATTTTGGGAGGCCATTTTGGGAGGCGGGTCAGGTTGACATGACCGTATACGGTCATATGACCTGATAATTGTTTAACAAATTTTAAAATATATATTAAAAATGAATTAACTCCCACCCGGTTGGGAAACCCTTCCAAACCATCAAGAAACCCAAGGGTTTCACAAAAAGGCGTACATGTTGTTTACGAAGGACATTTCTGCACATGCTAAATAATCCAGTTTGGACCCATTCCAGAAACCCATTTGCAAGTGGATTTTGCCATTTGATAAAGGAAAATCCAGGTGCAGAGGGCATTGAGAGCATTTTGAAATCCAAAGAGGATGCTCCTCTCCTCTCCTCTCCTCTCCTCTCCTCTCCTCTCCTCTCCTCTCCTCTCCTCTCCTCTCCTCTCCTCTCCTCTCCTCTCCTCTCCTCTCCTCTCCTCTCCTCTCCTCTCCTCCCTAAGCCGTGTCCCAAGCTAGCTGTCACTCTTGGCTCAGAAGGCGAGGCCTATTCCAGCCCCACCCCCAGAAGGAAGATTCCAAGGCAGTTGCTACGAGCCAAGGGTCTCCATAGGGACCGTGAACACCAGAACTGTGGGGAAAGAATTAGCAGGGGGAGAGGAGGAGGAGGAGGAGGTCTCCCGGACTATCATCCACCTGTGTGGTCATCGTCCTAGAAGGGAAGAGGTTTCTTGCTGCTCGAGAGTGTGGGAAAAACAGAAACCTTCGTGGATGTGAATCTCTCCAGGTTTCCAGCCCTTCCCAAGTTTGCCCTGCTCTTGGCCAAGATGTCTCCAACCAGCACTCCCTGGTGGCTTCAGCTGAAGCTGTCCTACCGAGCCAGCAGCTCCGCCGCTACCTGCATCAGCTTCTTCCTCCTGTCCATCTCTCTTTTTAGTCCCTCTTGGATGGAGGTCATCACCCCAGAAACGAAAGACCCTGCTGGCCCCACAGAGGCAACATGCACCCAACCGATCTGCATCCGGGCGAACAAGGACAGCGGTAATCATGCTCAGATCAGAGCCATGTTGCCTGGTCTTCTCTTTGCACCTCCCCTTCTCATCCTGGTGCATCACGGTGTTGCCCCAGCCCTGGGGGCTTTGATGCCTCCCTGAGCATCTCGCATCTCTGGTGCGGTACCTTTTGCAATGCATGCACTGCAGCCACGGGGCTTGCGCCGCACGGAGATGCTGATCGTTTCGTGCTTGCGGTTCTTGCGTCTGCTCAACCAGGCCAGGGCAAAGCTTATAGAATCATAGAATTGGAAGGGGCCATACAGGCCATTTAGTCCAGCCCCCTGCTCAATGCAGGATCAGCCCAAAGCATCCTAAAGCATCCAAGAAAAGTGTGTATTCAACCTTTGCTTGAAGACTGCCAGTGAGGGGGAGCTCACCACCTCCTTAGGCAGCCTATTCCACTGCTGAACTACTCTGACTGTGAAAATTTTTTCCTGATATCTAGCCTATATCATTGTACTTGTAGTTTAAACCCATTACTGCGTGTCCTCTCCTCTGCAGCCAACGGGAACAGAATCCTGCCCTCCTCCAAATGACAACCTTTCAAATAGTTAAGGAGGGCTATCATGTCCCCTCTCAACCTCCTTTTCTCCTGGTTGAACATTCCCAAGTCCCTCAACCTATCTTCATAGGGCTTGGTCCCTTGGCCCCAGATCATCTTCGTCGCTCTCCTCTGTACCCTTTCAATTTTATCCACGTCCTTCTTGAAGTGAGGCCTCCAGAACTGCACACAGTACTCCAGGTGTGGTCTGACCAGTGCCATACACAATGGGACTATGACATCTTGTGATTTTGATGTGAATAAGCTTTTGGGCTTAAAACAAATCAAACTAATTTTTTTCTCCCAGCAGAGTTTACAAAAGCGGCACGGATCCTTCTGGTCCTGGCCACTGCCACGGGTTTCTTTGCCGCATTCTCCCTCTTTGTGTCTTGCCGCTGCATCAGACCCAATGGGAGAATATCCAACATGCTCGTCTCCGCAGTGGCCAGCTTCACTACAGGTAGGAGAGTGTCCTTCCAAATTCACAAATCATGATACGACTCTCCATAGCAGAGATTCCCAACCAGGGGTCCGTGGGCCCCTGGAGATTCGCAGTGGGTCTGTGGCCTTTCCCCTCCCACCTGAATGGACTTGGCCACAATCTAAGGAACTGGCCACCTCCACCCAGAGAGTTCAATAGGTAGGCCACAGGTATATGAATCAAAGGGGGGGGGGAGTTGGTTGAGGCATAGTAGGGGGGGTTCAGGCTGCCTTCTCAGCTCCTGCCCTTCTTTCTAGCCTACATGAGGCAGAGCCAGTGTAGCAGGAGTAAACGTGAGGGGAAGGAGTGAAAGGCGGGCAATGGGTGCGTGTCATTATGTTACTTCTGGGGGTGTGGCAGAGAGACATGGCCAGCTGACATCACTTCAGGGGGGCCTTGAAGCCTGAAAATTTATTCCAGGGGTTCTTCCACAGTCAAAAGGCTGCTCTATAGGATCTCTTCGAGAGTGTGCTTTTTTGTAGTGTTTCACCAATAGTGTTTCACCAAAACACACCGGTGATAAAACACTATAAAAAAGCACTCTCCAAGTGACCATATATTTATTTGATTGATTACCCACCACTCCCAGCAAGCTGGCTCATGGCCCGCTACAACATTTAAAACCCCACAATAAAATATAAACCACCCCCAGCTTAAAACCGTTCAAAGTCTGATGACTGATTAACCCTCCCCCACCCCCGTCTGTTCCACAATTCCCCCATCTGGCACCTCATGGAAGAGGATGTGATCGGAGGAGAGCCGGATGTCCCAGCCGAACTGAAGAGGGGCCCTCGATCTTATATAGATAGTGGTATCAACATTCTTTTTGGCATGGACATTGGCCCACATCACATGTGCACTGAGGACAGGGAGGGGAGAGCCATGATGGACCCCAAAATAGGGTTGCCATGTACTTTGCAGCTACCAGCAAGAGATGGGGAGAGCTTTCTGGGAGCAAGGAGGAGAATCTCAATTTTTTTACATCGCCCGGAAGTAAAGTTGGAAAGTCGGGATCATGGGGGAGGGAAATCTCTCTACTTTTGGGTAAAACTCTATGGTAAAATTTGCTTAAAACCATAGAGTTTTGCCCTCAAACCATAGTTTTGACCTCCCGATGACCCCAGCATTCTGATGTCACTTCCGGTTGGTGTCAGCAAGTTACATTAATACGAGTTGTTCTTCCTGTTTAAGGTTAGTTGGGTGGGGAGGTTGAGTCCAGAAAGTGAGGGACCCCCACCCCCACCGGTAGGCCTGGAAACCCAACCCCAAAAGGAATGCTACATGGTGCATGCCATCCAGCCTCCAAAATACTGCAGAAAGTTCATGGGAACCATGGAAGATTCCTTTTGGCCTGGTTTTCGGGACTGCGTCTCGACTCAGGAAGCAGGCTGTGGAACTCCAGACCAGATTAAACCCAACCTGCAAGGCTATATCCAATTCCTTGACTGAAGCGTGTGACCCTTTGTTCTTGGCTTGCCACAGGCACATGTGGGTACGCCAGCATGGCCTTGTATACAGTCGACATTTCCTGGAGGGAGATGACCACAATCGGACACCTTCATTTCACATGGAGTTTCTGCCTCGCCTGGCTGGTGTTTTCTCTCTACTTCATGAATGGTGAGTTTTCAAACCCTTGGAGGCTGATTTGCCGGGGATGGGGAGGGGGGACGGGCATGGAGCCTTTGGTGACAGATACTGGGAGCCATCAGGAGTGGCGAAGGGGAGGAAAGGTCTGAGTCACGGAGCATAATCCAGCAGGGAAGCCTCACATGTTTCCCCATATTTTCCAGGCACAGGAGAACTTCCAGCTCCCCTGATCATTAGTTGTTTCAATTGCTCTTT